>NC_081407.1:572175926-572867752 GCF_030272615.1 Cryptomeria japonica | reverse complement strand
TACCTCAAATACTCTGTCCTGGATCGGATTGATCACCTCCTCAACTTGGCTACATTTAGTACTGATGTCCTCGAAGAGAACACTCTTCATATGGAGTAAGGTTGACCACTGAAGCAAACTGTGAGGTCCTCCATCCATGATCTTTTCTTGTGCTAAGACCTTCCTTGATGTGTGTCTAATTACTTTCAAGACAGGAATGACAACATCTTTGGTATGGGCAAATGCGGCTACTGTTATCATCAAATTGTGGATTATCTCAAGAACCTGGATAGCTTGATGAATAATCTTCATCATCCTTGTTACAAATTCTATGGCCACTGTATGAGATCTATCCATCCAATTACTTGTACGTTGGACCATGTTCCTGAATCTTTCTGCCTCGTTGATTGATTGAAGTGGAAGTGCTTGCACTGGTGATCTAGCTGGATCCTGACGTCCCAAAGGTTCATTGATGTGACTGAAATATGTCCTCCATGCACCGACCTCTCTCTCAAGCTTTCTATTCTTCTCCATTTCTTCTCTAAGCTTGTCTTTTAATGCCTCAAATGAGTCGGTAGCATCATCTAATGTCTGCTCTGCTGTAGATGGTCCTAACTCAAAAGTCTGTATATCATATTCCTCTGCTAGGATCTCACCTTCATATTTGTCTACTGCCGGTGTAGCTATCTGCAGTTTTCTGGATCCAGTCTCATCTCGAATCATCTTGGACATCTTGGTAGCCTTTCTTTTCTCTGTTACTTCATGTGAGCGTCCAACAAGGCTCTCTAAATCAATTGCATTGTCCTCGTCCTCTACTACGATCACCTTGGTTAATCTTTCCTTCAACCAATCTGGGATAGCTGATCTTGTTTCTTGAACTTGTATTTCTTTATGTACTATTTCTTCTTGTCTGGGAGGAGATGTCATTTCGTTGTCCTCTTTATCTTCATCTAACTCATAATCCTGGAGAGATCCATCTGGTGACCCTTGCTGTGCCTGTCCTTCTTCCTGCCATTCCTCTGTGAGGTAGTCCTGCGTACTCAAAACTCCTGATCAAGGCATAGATGACGTATGAACTCATGTGGAAGGACTTGGTAGCCTTGAGTCTCCTCAACTGTACGTCCAAGCAATGGCTAATCATTCTAGCCCAATGTATCGTACCTTTCCCTTGAACAATCACCTGGATGAAGTAAAACATCCACTTCTCAAAATAGAAGGCGTGAGGGGCTCCTGTAACTCGGTTGAGCATGGTAATCAAATCTCTGTACTCTTCCTGGAAATCAATCTTGTGCGGTGTGTTCGGGATCTTGCTTAGACGGGGACGGCTCTTGAGTAACCAGTTCTTGTTGATAATGCTTAGACAAGCTTCTGGATCATCTTCGTACATTGACCTGGCTCCTTCTATGCTCTTGTATATCATGTCCCTGTGCTCTGGAAGATGGAAAGCTTCACTTATAGCTTCCTCTGAAAGGTACGCCAAAGTGTTTCCCTCATTGGACACGATCGTTCTGGACTGTGGATCATAGTGACGAGCACACTCGATCATCAACTCATGGCACTGAACAGCTGGAGGAAAGCCGGCCGCCTTAATGATGCCACTCTCGATTATTCTCCGGGCGACAGGTGATGGCTTGCCAATGTAAGGGACCTCTCGAAATTTCTTCGTGCTGAAGTTGCCTAAGTTAGTATCTCCAATGTTGCTCCACTTCGACACGATCTTGGTCTCCACTTCTTTGGTTTTTTGATCTTCTTTCATGAGGGCTGAACGACTGGTGGATGCTCCCACCTTTGGGGTCGCCATACCTACATAACATTTCATAATGAGAAACTAGATCTTGCAATGAATAACATAGATTAGAGAGTATTTTAGGAAACTTCATGATAAGTCTTAAAGTTATCATTTCCTAAAAAATGATTGAGCTAGGAATTCAAAATTCAAAATTTCAAAATTTAGGCTATGACGATTAACGTTCAAAATTAAAACAATAAAACCAATATCGCCATACCTCACTAGAGAGCTAACTCTAGAATGCAAATGAATAAAATCGCCTAGGCAAAATTGATATTTCAACGTGATCTTCAAATAAATGTCCTTCTTATCAATATCGCCACCTTTGATATGTTCTTTGACGTAGTCTTCCAATGCTTGACAAGTTCGCACAATGAAAATAAGGTTCGCACCCCCTTGGACAATGCTTGCGCCTTCCTTTGAATATAAATTCGCACCTTCTACTTCAAGATCGCATGTAAGAGATGATAAATGGTGATGTGAAAATGACAATTTACACCCCTCCTATATAAGCGCTTATACCACAAACTACCTTAGGCCGACTTTTGCAAAAATAAGGCAATTTAAACGATTTTTAAGTAAATACAAGGGCCGACCTTTGGTAAAATAAATAAATAAATACCAAGCGCTTCATTTAATTTCTTATTAAAATAATTAATTAATTATTTGCCAACGTTTTTTAATTTAACAATTTTGATTTTTTACAAGGCAAAAACAATTAATTAATACCAAGCGCAAATATTAAATGCCATTTTAATTAGATTTTCAAACTTATCGAATTTTAGCATTTAAATAAATTCAAAAAAGTGTGCGTGAGCGCCAAAAATTTTTGAAGATGAACAATACATACCTCATCGCCCTGGTCCCTGACTGAGGGACAGGAGCGATCCATTATTTTGGTCTTGATTCTTGCATTTTTGACGTCCAAAGTCTTCATCTCCACGTTGGATTTGGCATTTTCGCTATGGATTTCAAGCTTGATTGATTTGCTTGTGTGAACGAGTGCTCTTTGATTTGATATCGCCCTGATCCCTTGGAGAGGGACAGGAGCGATCTTGATGTTTTCTCCATTTTAAGCTCAAATTGGTAACATCTTAACGTTCACCTCCCTTGTATCATCTGCAAATGATGTTTCAAACCTTGTGCAACTTTACATTAACGTGATTTTTAAAGGATAACAAGTGTTTTGGCAAATATCGCCCTGGTCCCTTGGAGAGGGACAGGAGCGATCCTCATAATTTCTCCTTGACTTTTGTAACTTTGATCTCAAATTTCCATCATGGGCGAATAATAACCTTGTTTCTCTATTCCACGCTTGTCTCACTTGTCTTATCAAAGCATATTTGATGTTTGGAAGGTTATCGCCCTGGTCCCTTGGAGAGGGACAGGAGCGATCCTTGTCTTCTAGCCAAAATTTGCTAACTTTCAAACTTTGTTCTTCGTTCATTGCCTCTTAAAGGACGTCCTTGATCTCATGTGAACTTGCCTTGACATGCATTTGAAGGAAAATGGAGGATCCTATGCAAATCGCCCTGGTCCCTTGGAGAGGGACAGGAGCGATATAGCCTCTTTGTTCAATCTGATGATCGTTTAACGTTTGAAGCCTTTGTATAACATCTTCCAATCATGCCTTGGACCCTTTATCATCTTGCAAAACCTTAACCTCACGTGATTTTTGCATGAATTGGCAAATATAATAGATATCGCTCTAGTCCCTTCCTGAGGGACAGGAGCAAACTTTAAGATTTTGAGCTTGTCTTTGTTTCCGTCCACTTGCCATCGCTTTCCAAATGTAAGATGAAGTCCCTTGATCCTTCTTAATCACTCGATACTTGTTTAACTTTTGAAATCTATGCCTTTATGGAAATATCGCTCTGGTCCCTTCCTGAGGGACAGGAGCGAACTGGGATATTTTAGTGCAAATCTTTCAATGTTGGCGACCTTTGATGCTTTGTGCTTGATTGAAACACCTCGAAACGTCCTTGCCACCTTGTTCTTCGTCTTAGAGTGTCTTGAAATTGAAGAAGAGGCAATATAATCATCATATCGCCCTGGTCCCTTGGAGAGGGACAGGAGCGAACTTAGTCCTGTAGGCTTCATCTCACCTTGTTAACTTCAAAAATTATCTTCACTTGTCTTGTTATACCTCCTTTCATCCATCTATGCCTTGAGACTCTTTCAAACTTGGCAAGAAAATCATTTAAAACAAAAATCGCTCTGGTCCCTACCTGAGGGACAGGAGCGAACTTGGGCATTTGAGTCCCTTGTTGACCTTTCATAATCTTCAATTTATCTTCAACGGGTTCAACTCACCTCCTTCCTTGCCTTCAAACATAAAACTTGCTTGATCTTCGTCCAGAACATGCCCTATGAAGGATTTCGCTCTGGTCCCTGGGAGAGGGACGGGAGCTACAAAGAACTTCGCCCTGGTCCCTGACTGAGGGACAGGAGCGATTTTTACATTTTGAGTCATTCTCCTTCACGACGGCACTTCAAGTTATATTCATTTGATAAAACACATCTCCTTGGACCTTTTCAAATCATCAAGTCGTTAAAATCCTGCAAGGACAAAGCAATATTTGATTTTAAGCTCCGGTCCTTCACTGAGGGACAGGAGCGATTTTGCCCCTGGAGGCATCTCCGTGTTCGTGAAATTCTTCAATTTATATTCAACGGAAAGATCTCGCCTTCCTTCATCACTTTCAATTCGAAATTCATCTTGACTCTGCAGGAATAGTAAGATTTTTGAAAACGAGCTCCGGTCCTTCACTGAGGGACAGGAGCGATTTTGCTCCTACAGGCCAAAATATCATGATTTCACACATTCAATCACTTCACAAGGCAAAAACAAATCATTCCCAATACCCGGGATCAAAAATCAAAAAAGTCAAAATTTGGTCAAAATTGCTCAATTGGACAAAAATTCACATTTCATCATCAACACTTAGACAAATATAAGCTCTGCACTCAAAAATTCCAATTGAAAATAGACCACTTTGGCGAAATCATTGCATTCAAAATTTGCATCTTACAAAAGAAGCTCAAAAAGCTCTCAAGACTGACTGGATTCTGGCCTGAAAAGACGAAAAGGGAACCCTAAGGCTTGACCCTAAATCCAGACAATCGACTGACTAACAAAACCCTAAAAAACGAAGCGAAAGGCGAGCGAAAAACGAGCAAAAAGAGGGGGTCCCCATTTCAAATGGGGCGATGTGTGAAATGGTCACAACATAACCCTGTAATGAGCAGCTTGCATTTCCTCACGTGGCTTATCCGCAAGGGGCTCAACAATTTCTGCCACTTTCATCTTATTGCTATCAACAGTTACTCTTGAGATTGTCTTGGCCTTTTTAGCAACCTTGGGCCTAGACTATTTGAGTCGTTGATAGTCAAAGACATCAACAGAGATTTCCTGCTTCTTCCTCTTTGGGGTAAAAGAACTAAGCCAAGGAGGTAAAACAACTAGTTCTCCTCTAGTAGCTGCTGAAAGCGAAGGAGAAGCAGTTTCTGTTTGAACAATCGTGGTCACCCTGGGAGGAGTATATGTTTGGATGGCGACCATGGTTTGCTCAGTAACCAATGGGCATGAAGATTGCCTCATAAATTCTTCAAAGCTAGAAGTAGAGGTATCAATCTCTGACAAATGGATACATGCAGGAGTATCCTCAGGAATTTCCAGCAAACCCTCTTGTTGATGATCAGGAGGCCGCTCAATTGCTGAAATAGGAACGACATTCTGAGGAGACTCTTCCACTATTATGTCAGGAGGAGAAAGAGGAGTCTCAATGGAAACTGAGGAAGGAATCTCATGAGATGAGTCCGAAGCTAGAGACTTAGGAGCATCATCGGATTGCTGTCCTCCTTCTGGATTATCAAGATCGATCACATGAACATGAAACCGAGACTTTTCCTTTCCACGAACTGTTGCCTCCTTAGGAGGAAGCACTACTGCTCGACTAACCCACAATTTGATTCTGGTGCCTAAAGATGATGCACCTTCCTTATTGTCAATCTGAATCTTAGACTTATGTCCAAGAGGTCTCGTAGAGTCATCTTCTTTTCCAACCTTGATTTTGATGAGTCTAACACCATTACCTTTAAGCCAAGTGTTGGTGTTAGCAAGGATAGGTTGAAACCTTTCAAGAATGGAAGTGCACTCTTTGTGTGACCACTGGATTAAAGGGACTGGAGCTTCCTCAACCCTTCGTGAAATATATTCTGGATCAAGCACATGACCATCATCGGTCATTCCTTGCGGAATGTCCACCAGGTGCAAATCAATAACCTGCTCAACAGTATGCCTGCAATAGTCCATCTTGAGAACCTCCATTTCTGTATGGAGATCTACCCAGATATCCTCAATACGATGCACGTGCACAAAGGACTTTTTGATCTTTTCCTTCATACCCTGGTAATCAAAATCTGCCCTGGATTTAAACCTTTTGAGTTTAATCTCTTGCATCTCAGTCTCCATAGCTTTGGCTTTGACAGATGTGACAAGAGAATACCGACCATCTTCAATGGGGTTGTTTTAGAAATCCCCATTGCGACCTTATGTCTGACAGATTGATGAGCATGCACAGGCATGATCTGTCTTTCCCAACTCCATAAGAATGATCTTATCGGTCGGGTATCTAGGAAGCATGTATGGCTGCCCACTAAAGCATCCGACTCTCATATAGGTGAAAGTTGGGAATTGAAGTAACAAGCACCCATACTCATTGACTCTTTCCCATGCTTCATCTGACACCCTTCTGTTCTTTAGAGTCTTGTCAAACTGGCACATGAAGTAACCAAAGAATGCATCTTGAACTCTTTTGAAATGTAATCTGCTGGGTCTCAAAGGCAGCTGATGATAATATTCCCACACAGGTATAAGCGAGTGATCACCCTTGGTAGAAAGACCAGGGAAATGTCTAAGTGATGCTGCCAAATACACTAAGTATGAATTCATGTAAAACGTCATGGTGGTAGGGACTGCTGCAAGTTGCTTGCATAAAGCATCGCTGATAATCTCTCCCCATGATATATGATGAGATTGCCTTATGAACATGGTAAACTAATACATCCAGGGTTCAAAAACATTAGAGTGCTCAAGACCCATCATCCTGCTAAGGAGAGTTATGATGTCTCCAATTTCCCACTTAAAGTCACAACGGTACAACTTAGCCCACCTTGAGAAGGCGGCTCGTGGTTCATGAATCCACCTGTTAATATGACGCTTGCCATCCTTTTCCCTCTTGACATAGTACTTGGCTGCACTATCCTTTGAAATTTCCATATAAACAGGTGTTGGTGGTATTCTGAAGACTTTCTCAATTGTATCTACATCAAGGCGGATTATTGCCTCACCATCATCATTTTTAACGATTCTTGTCTCCTTGTCAAAGCGATGGGCGCAAGCGAGAACAAATTCAGGTTCTAGAGCAGCCATTGGAAAAGAGGATGCGTGAAGGATGTGGCTGTCCAACAGCCGCTGCATATTACTATCTGTTGTGACCTTTTTCACACATCACCCCATTGCAAATGGGGACCCTCTCTTTTCCTGCTTTCTAGGTTTTTTGTTAGTGTCCCGTGGCCTTTCGCTTCAGTTTTGCCAAGCCTTGCTTAGTTTTACGGTTCGAGTCCTAGAGGTTGAAAGCTAGTTTTTGCATGCCGAGAGATGCCAGAGCCCGGATACCGTCAGAGTGCCTAGAAAGGCCAAAGGATGAAGATCGCAATTGATTTGGATGAATTTGAACAACTTTCTATTTTTAGAAAGTTTGCTTTTTTGCTTTTTTCTATTTTTTAGGAAGTTTCGTTTTTGGCATTTTTAGCCCAATCCCCAGTATGGCTATTTTTAGAAAGTTTTCCCTATTTTTTAGGGATGTGTGCTTTTTGCTTTTTCATAGTGGGGACCTAAGGTTTGCACTGATACCACTGACCTGCTTCGACCGCGACCCAAAATTTCCAAGTTTTGACCTAAAAAGCTAGTTTCCTACATTTTAGGGGTCATGATGCTTCAGATGGTTTGCATGAGTGTGGATTTCAAATTTCAAGTCAATCTGGTTAAAATTGGTTAAATTGTGAAATTTTGAAATTTTCCAAAATTTTTCGTAAGTCTGGCTAATGGATGATGTTGAGTGTTATGGCAGGTGACAGAAACTCCGCCCAAGATGTTAGCAATGGAGGTGCATCAAAAGTCCGCCTTGAAGAGGATGAGATGAAGAGCTCCAAAGTCTGCCATGTTGGATGTAGTCAAAAGTTTGCCATGTTGGAGGTCATTCCAAAGTCCGCCTTGAGGAGACCCTCCAAAACTCCGCCATGCCTTGAGAGGTGTCCAAAGTCCGCCTTGAGGAGACCTTTCAAAGTCCGCCCAAGGAAGACACCTTCAAAAGTCCGCCATGTGTGGAGGTCACTTGAAAGTCCGCCCTTGGTGATAGCTTCAAAAGTCCGCCCTCAAGGTGATGCCTTCAAACTCCACCCTATGCCTTGAGAAGGTAGTGAAAACTCCGCCCCCTTGGTGATATACTAAAACTCCGCTCTATCATGGAGAGTGCCTAAAGTCCGCCATGTAGAGGTAGTCAAAAGTCCGCCCAACCATGATCAAGGAGAGAGATCCAAAGTTCGTCCTAGGGAATGCATCAAAGTCCGCTGTATGTTGATGGCCAACCTTCCAAAACTCTGCCATGCTTAAGGAAGGGGCATCAAAGTCCGCCCAAGGAAGACACCTTCAAAAGTCTGCCATGTGTGGAGGTCACTTGAAAGTCCGCCCTAGGAGATGCATCAAAAGTCCGCCCTCAAGGTGATGCCTTCAAACTCTGCCATGTCTTGAGAGAGCTCCAAAGTCCGCCCAAACTTTATAGTGAAGATAGTGAAGTGATAAAGTCCGCCATGCATGGTGAGAAGGAGAAAGGCCGCCATGAAGAGATCCTCCAAAAGTCCGCCCAAGCATGAAGTTGAAGGCAATCAAACATGAAGAGAGCCTCCAAAAGTCCGCCCAAGCATGAAGTTGAACACTTAAAACTCTGCCCTACTCTTGGAAGTCAAACAAAGTCAACAAGAAGCTAAGTGATGTCATCAAATCTTCCTAAATTTCAAACTTTAATCAATTTAGAAAGTTGAAAAAAGAGATTTTCAAAGATCAACGAGTTGGGAAATCAAAATGGAAACTCGAAATTGAAATTAGAAAGAAGATATTGGCAGATCAAGATGATTTTCAGACTGAGTCCCAAATTAGAAACTTTTTGGAAGATGCTAATTTATAAGCCTAGTTCAAATTTATGGACTAAATACAATTTAGAAACTTGCACAAGTAGAAGATTTTCGAACTAAAAGAGATGACAACACAACTCAAAATTGGATGAGAAACTTTCCCAAGATTTAAGCTGAATTTAGAAACACGAGTTGGATGTTTTTTTACGTGTTTCTAATTATGAAATCAACTTCATTACAAATGCATCCTTTGTTCCTTCATTCTTACACCAAGAAGTCCGAATTTCCTTAGCAAGCTAAGGAAAACATTAAGAATATATTTGCAGATTGAAGTTTACTTGGAGAAAATCTTGATATTGCTTGCAGTTGGGCAAGCTTATTGTCAAAGAATTTGCAGATTTTGGAGTGGAATCAGCTGGTATAAGGCAGAGTTATTAATTTTTCGGAGTTTTTTGAGAAACTTCTAGCCTTATTCCAATTCATTTGAAGGTGAAGTTGAATTTAAAATGCAGATTTGTTACATTTTCTGAGTTTTCTAGAATCATTGAAAGTGATTTTAGTGGATCTATTTAAATTTTTAGAGAAGGAAAATCATTTTATTGGCTAAGTAAAAGGAGAGTTTTGAAGTTATAACACTTGGTGTCGGATTGCAATCATAATTATCCTTAGGATTGAAGAGTTTACATGTGAAAATCCATTTTTTTTGTGTCTAAGTATGAAAATAAAATAAAGTCTCCAAACACTTAGCCATTTGCAGCCTCTATTTTCTCCAATTCGTGAACCAATTGCTAACTTAAGCTTCATTTTTACTTGTAGATTTTAAGCCTAATGAAATTTCAAGTGGACAAAGATGCTCCTCCCGAGTCAAGGATGACTTCGAAATGGAAGAACGTTAGCGACACTAACCTCAGGCACATCAATCTGAGGGAGTTCAAGAAACAGATGTTTGGTTTGGACAACCTCGTGCCTACCATGACAACGCGAAAGATGATAAAGAGTGGCATCGTGCATGCTGCTGGTTTGCAATGCACCGAGTTAGTAGCTGAATGTGCTAGGCATTACAACCCTGCCAGTAGGGATATTGTCGCGCCAGATGGGAGAGTATTGGCAAACATCAGCGATGAGGCCATTAGGGAAGCTTTCAGAATTCTAGAGTATCATAACGCTGTGTACGTGACCAAGGATGAAGCTGATCGCATGTATCAGGACCACTTGGAGGCGTATGATGCCATCGTCAATCATTCTTGGCTGGACAAGCCAAGGAAAGGTGCCTCCAAACTACATAGGAAGATATTGGAGATATGATCGTCCTACTGAACAGGATAATGTGGAATCCTCAAGGTGCTCCATTTGAGCCTTGGATGTATTATTTTATAAATGAAATAATGAATGGAGTGAAGATGATAGACTGGGCTCGAATGCTAAGTGACAACTTGGATAGCCAGCTGAAGAATCTGGAAGCGAATAGGACCTTCTTCATGAGTTCGTACCTGTTCTATTCCCTCGGTAGAACCTACAGATACAAAGGTCTCACTTGCAGAGGGGAAGTGGGAAACAAAGAAAATGAGTTTCCAGTCTATGATTGTTATCCCCAGCTTCCAATGGAAGAAAAGTTCCATTTCAAAAGGGTGAATGACACATTCCTCATGCACATCACACAGACGTTGCAAGGTGGACTACATCAGAGACACTCTCAAGAGTCTATGGACTTCATCGGTAGATTCGGATGTTGGTATATCCAATGCCTGAAGTTCACTTACATTAGAATTCAAGGGTTTAACGGATCTCCCTATAAGCTTCCAGCTTACCCTACCAACCGAGTTGTGCTACTCGAGGTTGTGAGGCAATTGGACGGATATATGGCAATTCAAAGAGATAAGCAGAAGAAGGCAGGAACCTCCTCTCTCACGATTGGGAATGGACTGGAAACGTGTCCGTCATCACAAGCCGCTGCCACTGCTGAGAAGGAGCTGGCTTGGTACCCCTTTTATCAGTACAAGGCAAGGAAGAATTTTGATCCGTTCCACAAAATAAAAAGGATCGAAGGGATGACATTTGAGCACAAAGCTGATTTAGAAGATTATTGGGCTAACGCAGCCAATAGTTTCGAGATTAGAAAGAGATTTTGGTCGAGGATTCCCTTGAGCATGGTAAGAGCAACAAAGGTATTTAGAGTTGCTGACCAAGTAGAAGAGAACCTTGAGCTTCAGCAGCCAGGTTTTGAAAAGATGAAGAATGAACCACTAGCCTTGATAGATTGGTCAGAGGGAGAAAAATCAGATTTGGCAGATCTCATGAGGTCGGTGGTCGAATATTCTAAATGGTGGACCTCTGAAAGGACGAAACCATTGAAGTCTAAAGGTGTGGCCCTGACCTACGACTTGATGGGAGTAAAAGACTCTCTGTCCTCCAACCCTTGCATCTCTGCAGGCAAGGCTCGGAATCCAGAGAGTGTTGGGTCCCAGAAGAGGAAGGAGTTAGTTAGAAGCTCTGGAAAGGCCATAGGAAAGAAGGTTATAGGGGAGAGACGGGAGTCCAACGAAGGTCATTCCATCCTGAGTGCCGCATCTACCGTGCCTGATCAGAATGCAGTAGAGGAGCAGGAGATGGATATATATATGGTAAATAATGAAGTGAGAGTGCCTTCTCCTTCAATTGAGGAAATAATGAAAGTAGTTGTCCAAAGTCCGGACAGAGAGCAACCTTTAAATGCAGCTACAAAAGTTGAAACGCGTGCATCTCCAGTAGTCTTCTTGGATGGTATAGCTACTAGACTAGGAGGGATAGATGATGGGTTTGTTCAGAATATTGTAGAGCAGTCGACCATTCCTGATTGGCTGAGGGAAAGGATAAGGGCTAAGGTCCTTAAGGAAGCCCATTCTTAAGAGAACACAACAACATTTCTGGAGAAGGTGAATGAGCCAGTCATAGCCAAGCCACCCAAGCCAGCCAAAAAGTTCTCTTTGATTCAGAGGGATAGTGTAGGATTCAGGACAGTTCAGATAGTTGTGCCAAAGGAAGGAAAAACTCGGGACAATATTGCCCCAGAGGATTATAAGATCACCACTATAGGGTTGGGTAAGCCTACCCAGGACCAAGAAGTCCAGTACTTTGACGACTCTTGTAACGCCCTCAAGGTGAGTTTAGCTTAGGAGAGAGAGAAGAGAAAGAAGGTTGAGGAAGAAAACCAGCAATGGAGGAAGTATGTTCTCCATCTTACCAGGCCACTCAACCATGAGATACCGGTCACCTCTCCACAGCCTCTTCAGCAAGAATCAATGAAGGATTACGAGGACATGAAGGGCACATTCACACAGGCCAAGAAGTGGATTTCAGATGCTTCAACACGTGTTGATATTCTTGTGGAAAATTTAGTATCAACACATGAGCCGGCTTCTTCATTGGTCAGCCGTATCCAGGACCTAGCTGTAAATTGGGAAGATGTGGAAGAAATTCACGATGAAATACTTCTGCATCTGAAGGTTATTCGAGGCTTGTTGAAGAGAAGTTTGGTGGATGCAGGTGTCATACAGGTTGGGGATAGGTATGACTTTAACAATTGGTATTATGCTTTTGTCACCCGGATTGAAGTTTTGAAGAAATCCGAGACTAAGTGCTTTGAGACAGAGGAGAGTGTCAGGGAAATTTTGAGCAAGGTGTTTCATGTAGCGTCAGAGATTTGGAAGAAAGAGAGTATAACGGAGAAACACTTGCAGGCAGAGAACTTGCGAGCCAGGATTCAGTCGAGCTTCTTCAAAGACTCGGGGATGATTGACAAGGGCGATCTTTTAAGGATTGCAAATTTTCTCTTCATCGATGAAAAGTGTCTTGCCCAAGTAGTTGAGTGGGAAATCATCCTCGCCACATGTACCGATGATGTGGACATCATCGACTTCCAGATTAGTAGCTTGCCAAGTGTCACTATGGAGGAGGTCAGGCTTATCGTGTCCAGGTACTTCGAATCTGCGAAAGGGGAAATTGGATGCTCACTTTAGTGAGAATGGCAACTGTGCCACATGTCACTTTCTTATTCTTTCAAACTAATAGAGTTTTGGGAAACCCTAATTAGGGTTTGTAGCTTTCAATCTGGGCCCTTGATCACTGTTTGATCTCAGCCGTTCATTTATTTTTGAAAAAACTATATAAGGCTACCTCCTCTCATTTGGAGAGTGAGGTTTTTGACATATTGTTGCGTGAAGGTCATTTTTGAATAATATATTGCATGTGCGATTTCTCTTAAGGCTTTGTAATCCCTATTGTTTGAATGATTAGCATGGTTTCAATTTCCTCAACACTTAGTTAAAATTAATTTAGATTTGCTTTCATGTTGTTAAATTGAATGAAGGATTTGATAAGTGTTAATTGACGGTGTATCTCCGCTCATACTTTTGGTGAATGGATGATTTCCATCTCACTGTGCAAAGTTAGTCTGAGCCTATCCTCTGTGCATGCCAATATTTCAATCATAAGCACAACCCATTGAAGATTGCACCCACTTTGTGTAGTTGTCCTCAGTGTGGCGAAGCAAAGTGTGGTTTCCCGAGAGCACCCAATTGATACCGTCTCTGGAGTTCGTAGGATTAGATTAGCCTTTTTATACCCTATCTCTTTTCTCCTTTTTTTGAAAGTCTAAATCTCGGAAAATCTAAAAAAAAGAGAGCCCAAAATTGCTATATTCGTCTAAGTCCAATAGTTCAAAGACATTTGTTAACGTAAGTCCCCCTTGAGATTTTCAGCATACACTACCCAAGAAGCTATTTCACTAAAGTCGCTTTTTCGCACATATAGACCTTGGAATCAGTAGTGATTTTTCAAGAGAGAATAGAATACCTTCGGGTATCCTATTCTAATGTTTGGTAGATGATAAAACAAACACCAACACTATCCTACGGAATGTCCACTCTCTTGACAAATTCTGACATGTCCACATGCCCTATCTCCGTGTCTTTTATGCGATCCAAAGGAGAGGAAACTTGCGAAGGTTAAACTTCATTCTGGTACTTGTCATATTTATACTTCATCTTCTTGGGAATAGGAGAGGATGGTAAATCTGACATTGAAGGACAACCTGGTATACTGCGATGAAGACTTAAAAGTGTTAAGGCAACATCATAATCAGCTGCAACTAACATTTTTCCTTCTTCAAATGGGAAGAACTCCATCCCTTGCACTTCACGATTTTGTGAGAGAAAGATGGGAAATAAGTGGGAATGGTGGAAATTTGACTTTGACCAATTTTGGATCTTTGGGAAAATTTTACAAGTATACAAGTTGGGAAAAGTGCACATGCAATCGGATTTTTAAAACCTGAATGCAAGTATACATGTAAACGGAAATCGAGAAATGAGTGAAAAATGAGAATTAGACTTGCGGGAAATGATGTGAACAGAAAGTACGGATATAGGCAATATGGACGGATAAAAATGGAAAGATTTTGGGAATGTCATTTTCATGAAAATGGGAAGAACTTTGGACATGCAATTCGGTTCTAAAAACCCGATTTTGGAAGGATGGGTATTTTTCATCTTTACAATTTGGAATTTCAACAAAAGATGGTTAAATTCTTGTAACCATAAGGGAATACCAATTATTTTCATCCAACTTGTAATAGGGATTTAAAATCCCGATTACAAGTAAAGAGGGAAAATGGGGAAGAACAATGCAATTCACAAATTGGTTTACAAAGGGGAAAATCTCTCTCACAAAACCGACTTTTGGGGCAAAATATACATATACACAAATTTACAACTAGAACGGAAAAACAAGAAGACAAGAAAACAAGAAAATGAAACAAGAAAAGAAAAGAAATCATACCTTGCTTCAAATTGAAATGCCTCTTCAAAAAGATGATCAATCTTAGAAAGAAGGCAGGAAAACTCTTAAATAGAGATTAACCGCATTCCAAAACCCTAGCCACGTTTTACAAAAACACTTTGGGCAGCAAAATGTGGCACTGAAAGCAAACTTAATGGCACAAGAAGTGGTCAAACCTCCATCAAATCCCAACGCCTTAGCATAGCAAGCAAAAATGAGTTAGGAGATTGTAGATCCGTGGCAAACTTGGGAGAGAAAATCGTGGTTTTAGCAAAAAACGTGTTTGCTTATTCAACATCAAAAAATCAGCAATCATACATCCCAAATGGCGTGATATGTGTTTGCAAATGCATGAGAATAGGGAAGAATCCCAAACGCCTTCCATCTCCCAAAAAATCTCCACAAAAAATGCTTCAAATTTCCAACAAAATCGCCTTCCTTTAGCTGGTCGGGTTTTTGGAAAAGGAATGCAAGTTTTATTTTAGATGCAATAGAGAAAATTGGGTTTTAATTCCCATATAACAAGTTTAAAAAGTTACTTTTCTCTCAACAAGGCAAAATTGGGTTTTAGAAATGCAATTACAAGTTTAAAATTCCTCAATTTACACTTTATGGAGAAAATCGGGTTTTTTGGGCATAATAGCAAGTTTAAAATTGTCACTTTATTCCATTTCTAAGCAAAATCAGGTTTTGGAGAGAGATATGCAAGTTATAAATAACTTGTAAAGGGAAAATAAAATCCCTACAACAAGTTTTAATAATTCAACACATGCAATAGGGGAATCAAATCCCCATTACAAGCAAAAGACATTAAAATAAGGTTTTTAGAAAAGAATTACAAGTTATATATAAATATGCAATTTTAAAATTAACTTGTAACTTATCCAAAAAATCCCTATTATAACTTAAAAAGCCAAAAACATCAAGGGGGAAATAAAAGGTAAGTTATGTTAATTTTGTAATGTCGGTCGTACTATTTCATGCTTCTGATATATATATATATATATATATATATATAAATATATTAATTTGATTACATATACTAATATGTTAACGTTAACTAATGATAAATAAAACCAAAGTTAACTTATCGCATTTGACCAACGGTTACACCATTCATGGTATCGGGTGGTAAAGCGATTCTCAAACAAGTCGCACTCCTTCCGATCGGGTAAGTAAATGGTGACTAGTTTATATACTGTGGTGAGAGGTACGTAGGGAAGAGATGTCTCTTCCCATGTGGGAAGACATATCTCCTCACTACATAACCCCTCATCCACTTATATAGCATGCTTACATTGAGGAGGATGCACACACTGAAATTGATACGTGTGGTGCATCTTTAAAACACGCTATAGTAGATAAAATACAACTTTCAGATCATATCTCCATCTCTTCTATCTTGATCACAAAATTTTGAAAGAACTTAACATGGTATCAGAGTGAAGTTAAGGAAGATCATATTAAAATTCTGTAACGATCTCATAAACTTTCACCAGGCTCTTACTAAGATCACATTCCCATAATCCTAATGGCAACCGGAGTTAGGTTTGAAGATAGATTAGATGGAACATCAAATTTTGTATCTTGGAAATTCAGGATCATGCTTGTTTTGAAAGAAAATAAAATTGACTCCCATGTCAAAAGTGAAATTCCTAAACCCTCTGATGATACAGAGAAAATTAAGTGGAGCAAGGACAGTGAGAAGCCCCTTAAGTTAATTGTGGATTCAGTAAGAGACCACATTGTACCAATCATTTCTAAATATGAGACGACCTTTTAGATGTTCAAAGCACTAGCTAACATTTATGAAGTCAACAACACTTGCAGGGCTCTCACCTTAAAGAATCAACTACACCATATAAAGATGAATAAAGGAGAAACAATTACATCCTATTTCTTGAGGATCACTGAGCTTAGGGATCAACTATCCACTATTGGACATCTAGTAGACAACAAAGAACTTGCTATGATGGCCCTAAATGGACTTCCTACCTCATGGGAATCGTTCATTCAAGGAATCAGTGCTCGTTCTAAATTTCCTAAGTTTGATAGATTGAAAACTGATTGCATTCAAGAGGAATCTCGGCTTGTCACAAGAGGAATAAAACAAAACAATGGTAATGAAGACATTCAAGTTCTAAACTCTAATTCCCACAAGAAAGGAAAGAAGAAGAACTTTAAGAGAAAGAGGGACAACAACTCAAATGGGAAGAGGTCTTCAAAGAAGAAGAGAGACATTTCTGAAGTACAATGTTTCAGATGTGACCAATATGGGCACTATGCAATGAAGTGTCCAGACAGCATCAAACAACAAGCTTCAATGGCAGAAATTAAGAAAGGGAGTAATTCCAAGAAGCTAGTCTTCTACGCAACCCTCTCTAGTCAAGTCACCTGCAGTTTGAACACATGGGTGATTGACAGTGGAGCATATCGACTCATCACTGAATTTCGTGAGCACCTAGATACACTTGTGGAAAGTTCAAATGAAGAAGTGACAATTGGTGATGACTCAAATTATCCAGTTATGGGAATAGGAACTTGCAATATCAACCTAAAGTCGGGCATATCCCTACAGCTGACTGGAGTTCTATTTGTATTGGTATAAAGAGAAACCTTGTCTCAGTTTCTGTACTTGAAGATAACGGTTACAGATTAACCTTTATGGAAGGAAAGGTACTTGCTTGGCCAAAGAACTCCACCATCAAGAAAGCCCACACCATTGGAGTAAGACAAGGAAGCCTCTACAGACTTTGCACCACTCCACCTCTAGCCTTGATTCATGAGACTCCAGATTCGAATGAACTTTGGCACAGAAGATTAGGGCACCTTCATTTCCATGCCTAACCTAAGATAGAGAAGATGGTGATCAGCTTACCCAAGCTAAGTCAAAAATCTAAAGGAGCTTGCAAAGGGTGTGCCTTGGGAAAGAATACTAAAGGGTCTTTTAATTCTAGCAACAGTAAATCCAAAATTGTATTAGAATTAGTTCATTCTGATTTATTATGTGGACCCATGTCTGTACCCTCATTAGGGGGATTTTTATATTATGTAATATTTGTAGATGATTATTCTAGGAAGACCTGGATATATTTTTTGAGGTACAAAGAGTCTGAAGAAATCCTTTCTAAATTTAAGGAATTCAAAGCTCTTGCAGAAAATATGACAGGTAAGAAAATCATAACCTTAAGAACAAACAATGGGGGGGAATACACTTCTAATATGTTTAAAGATTATTGTATAAATGCTGGGATTAAGAGGGAGTTAACTGTACCTTATAACCCACAACAAAATAGGGTAGCTGAAAGAAAGAATAGGACTATAGTAGAAGCTGCTAGGGCTATGTTGTTTGACCAAAATATAGAAACCTCATTTTGGCTGAAGCATCTAGGACAGCTGTGTACATTCAAAATAGATGTCCTCATTCTCTTCTTGACAATAAAACCCCTGAAGAAGCCTTTACTGACAACAAACCTGACATAAGTCATTTCCGGATCTTTGGGTGTCCAGTCTATATTCATGTCCCCAAAGAAAAGAGGTCAAAGTTAGAACCTTCTGGAAAGAAAGGAGTATTTGTTGGGTACAATGAAACCTCTAAAGCCTACAAAATATACATACCTAGTCAAAGACAAATTGAACTAAGCATTGATGTCATCTTTGAGGAAGACATAACATTCAAGAGGTCCAAAAGCTCTAATGAATTAGAACACCAAGATCCTCCTACAAGCTTGGATGAGGATTCCACCCCTGAGATTTAGAGGGAGACCCCTAAAAATGCTGAGCATGAAGTTCAAGGCTTACCTTTAGAAGAAAATTATCCCGAAACTAGGAAGATACCACTTTGGGCTAAAAAGATGCTTTAAGAAGCTGAAAATTATGCTGCTCCAAAGGGGACCTTCAGAGAAAGTAAGAGACCTAACCTAGTTTCCAGTTATATTGCCTTGATGAGTGAGATCATTGATGCAGAACCTTCCTGTGTTGGAGATGCGCTCAAGCATCAAGTTTGGAAAGATGCTATGTCAGAAGAGTATTAGTCAATTCTGAAAAATGATGTTTGGGATATTGTGCCTAGGCTTAAAGGGAAATATGTGGTATCTTCTAAATGGCTCTTCAAAATCAAACATGCAGCAGATGGCAGCATTGAGAAGCACAAAGCAAGGTTTGTTGCCAGAGGTTTCTCACAGAAAGAAGGTATTGACTATGAAGAGACATTTGCTCTTGTTGCCAGATACACTTCTGTCCGAGCAGTTTTGGCTATTGCAGCATCTAAAGGATGGAAAGTCCATCAAATGGATGTCAAGACTGCTTTTCTGAATGGTAAGATTGAATAAGAAGTTTATTTGGAGCAACCTGAAGGTTTTGTGATTCATAAGGCTGAATGACATGTCTGCAGATTAAAGAAAGCTCTTTATGGACTGAAACAGGCCCTCAGAGCATGGTATGAAAGAATTGATCACTATCTCTTGGAATTAGGGTTTTTCAAGAATGAAGTAGATCCAAATCTCTACTACAAGGTAATCAATGGTGAATTATTAATTCTTATTCTTTATGTTGATGATCTACTAATCACAGGAGAGGATAATTGTATTTCTTGATGTAAGAAAGAATTAGCCTTTGAGTTTGATATGAAAGATTTAGGAGTTCTTCATTGGAAGTTTGGCAGCAGGCAGATGGTATAATCCTTAATCAAGGAAAATACACCATTGATATTCTCAAGAGATTTAAAATGTTGGATTGTAGATCCATGACCACACCTATGGAGACAAATCTGCACAAGCTAAAGGAAACAACTGCAGAATTTGAGTTTGCAGATTCTACACTCTACAAACAGATTATTGGATCTCTGATGTATTTGGTAAACACAAGACCTGATATATGTTATGCTGTAAATGCACTATGTCAGTTCATGTGTGAACCCATGGAAATACATCTTGTTGCTGCAAAGCATATTCTGAGATATCTTCGAGGAACTATTGGTTTTGGTTTGAAATATAAACATGTAGAACTTGATCTACATGGATTCACTGATTCTGATTGGGCTAGAAGCATAGTTGACAAGAAAAGCACATCAGGATGTTGCTTCAGTTTAGGATCAAGAATGATCTCATGGATATGTAGAAAACAGTCTTCAGTTGCTCAGAGTTCTACAGAAGTTGAATACATTGCAGCCTCCATGGGAACAAGAGAAGCTGTATGGCTCCGGAAATTGCTTGTAGGACTTTTTGGTCAACCCTTAAATCCTACTGTCATCTACTGTGACAATCAGAGTTGCATCAAGCTTTCAATGAATCCAGCATTTCATGACAGGTCTAAGCACATTGAGATTCCTTATCACTATGTTCGAGATATGGTGGAAAGGAATGTGATCCGACTGAATTATATTAGTATAGGTGATCAGATTGCAGACATTCTTACCAAGCCTCTCTCCAGGATCAAGATTGAACACTTTAGAGATAAACTTGGTATGGTTGAAAATGTTATTTAATTTTGAGATAGAGTCTCATTTATTCTGATATACTAATATATTTAAAGATGTTTAGTGTGTAAACTCTTTTATTTGTCATGTGTGTGACTCCATGACTGCATGGGCCTTTTGTGAACATTACTGAAGGGTGACGACTTTTCAATAATGAACACTTGTTTCAAATTGATATTGTAAGGTGACGATTTTACAATTATCAATTTAACTATCTTGATGGATATCATGTGACTTGATATCCGTGGACATGTCATGATAGTATATATATATCTCTGAGACATTATGGTAGATATCTGTTGGTTGATATCATTAAATAAACCATAATTATGATAGAGATCTTCATGGTGAATATTATGAACATAATATTCGTCGACATGCCATGAAATCATTATCAATATGGTAGGCATCATGTGACTTGATGCCAGTGCACATACCTTACTTGATAACTATGAGTTATGGTGAGTATCATGAGACTTGATATTCATTGTTGAACCATATCTCTGAATATCACTATGGTGTGATATCTCCTCTCTTCACAATCAATGGATGAATTGTGATGTTTTCTCTAACATGAAATGTGTCCTCCCTAGTTAAGAGGGAGTGTTAATTTTGTAACGTCGGTCGTACTATTTCATGCTTCCGATATATATATATATATATATTAATTTGATTACATATACTAATATGTTAACATTAACAAATGATAAATAAAACCAAAGTTAACTTATCGCGTTTGACCAACGGTTACATTGTTCATGGTATCGGGTGGTAAAGCGATTCTCAAACAAGTCGCACTCCTTCCGATCGGGTAAGTAAACGGTGACTAGTTTATATACTGTGGTGAGAGGTACGTAGGGAAGCGATGTGTCTTCCCACATGGGAAGACGTGGGAAGACACATCTCTTCACTACGTAACCCCTCATCCACTTATATAGCATGCTTACATTGAGGAGGATGCACACACCGAAATTGATAAGTGTGGTGCATCTTTAAAACACGCTATAACAGATAAAATACAACTTTCAGATCATATCTCCATCTCTTCTATTTTGATCACAAAATTTTGAAAGAACTTGACAAGTTACAAGTTCTTTTTTCAATAAAGTGTGCTTGTAATTAGCCAAAAATTTCCCTACAAAAACTGAAACAAAGGAAAACAATAAAAATTGCAACTCAAGGAAAATTTCCCACCTGCAGTCAAGGAGAAAAAACCCAAAATTGAATGAAAGACATAGCAAACGAATCCAGAATGCGATGAAATTCGAAACGTGGTTCGAGGATGGACTGAGGATTAAGCCAGTCCAAGGGTGAAGCAAAATTTGGCCTTGGGAAGCGTGCCGTAGAGTAAATTTTTTATTTTTTGACAAATTTTTTATGTAATGGTCCTTCATTTTTGAAAACAAAAATGAGGACAACAATAAGCATTTGTGTAGTAATAGTCATATTTGCTTACAAATTTCTTTAGCATGAGCATTATGATCAAAAGCATCTTCCCCATTAAAGTAAGTAGTCGTGTTCGTATCCTCGATTGTAACTTCCCCAATTTGATTGAAAGTTATTTTAGGGTTTAATCTAAGACCTATCCTCGGTGAAAAGTGGGGGGGGTGATGAGACTTTGACATATGAGCAAAAGATAAGACTCTAATAGAAATCAACGAGAAGGTTCAAATTTGATATGAAAATCAGAAAATCAGAGAAGATCAGCTCTGAAACAAAAGTTAGAAAAGATCAGATCTGAAACAAAAATCAGAAAATCAAACTCAAAGGCCAAACCCTAGGGGATATAGGAAATATTAAGTTCATCAAATGAAGAGGATAAAACACACCTTTACGGGAAATCTAAGCTAATACATTCGATAATTGAGCAATTATTCAATTAACCTAGATAAATGAGCTGACTCTACATAAATACCAAAGCATGCAAAAAATCAACAAAGAGGTGCTTAGTTTGTATGGCAATAGATATTCTGTTGAAACATGTCCTTTGCAATCCAGCTTAGGCTTTTGCTATTAGATGCTAAGTCACTAGGTTCGGCCGAATTTCATCCTTGAAGTTCGAAATTCGCCGAACTTTAAAACATGCAATAAAAATCGTTGAAATTCAATTTTTCTTTTTTTTTTTTTTAAATTTTTTTTGCCTTCTTCTGTTAATATTTTTTAAACACATCTTCTGTCTGTCGTGAGTCGCAACCTGCAGGAGAAGTCGCTGGAGAAGTAGTCGCGGACCCGTGATAGTCGCAGCCTGCAGGAGAAGTTCACCTGCAATTTTTGCATGTCGTTTTTTGCCGCTGTTCGTGCCCTAGCATATGTTTCCTATAGTTTATATTTTATAAATATGTCATCTTTTTGTAACGATTTCAAATCTATTTATCAATGTTAAACTATTTAGGCAATTTTATAGATATATTACATATATTTATTAAAAAAATTTAAAAATTACATATGGCAAATTTAATTCGAATTTTCTTCATCGAACTTCATTCGAATTTCAAAGTTGTCGAACTTCGAATTCGAATTCGAACCTGCTGACTTAGATTAGATGTATGACAATGGAGATCTGATATATTAGAAACTGATTTGTGCTCTGTTAGGGTTCAAAATTGCTTGTGCAGCCCTCATCTAGAAAATCACGGCCTTGAACCTTACGTGCAGCTTTGAACTTGTAATGCCAGCCTTGACTTCTCTAGTCTTTAGAATTTTGTTTTGCGTGTAACTAGACGGGTTGGCACATAAAAGCATTAATAGAGCTTGCCATCAAAAGTGGGAATCCGCGTTTTATCTTGATGACAGTCAGACCCTCTTAGGTTGATATGATGGTGTTTGAACAAGCTTGAAGACAAATCTAGCACAATGCAATATGCTTGTTTATCTGCCCTTTTTAATTTTCGATGTTGATTTAATGCTCTCTATGAGCAAATAATGATACTTTGAGATATCTCAAAATGACCTTGGGCTTTGTCCTTTTATACAACACCCTAACATTCCAATTTAAATATTTTGCACTAGAGTCTATGGATAATAGATAGTTGGAGTCAAGTCAGCATGGACCCATGATTAAGTTATATTTTGGAAAAAAGGGGACCAAGGCTGTCTGAGCATGCATAAAACTGAATTTGCAGAGGTCATAAGTAGCTTTTCCTTCATTTATAGATTAAAAAAATGAGTTCAATTCACATCTGTGTCATATAATTTTAAATTACATATCTGTATTTATATTTCACAACAGTTTTCACTAGCCATATGGGACTATTAGTAGATTTACCATTATCCAAGAAGAAAGTTATCTTCTCATCTACTGCATCTCTACTAATGACAATTTGTTTGTAGAGACATGTAGTGATCTGTATTCTTTTAAATGTTCATTGTAGCCAACAAACATATATGTTATGCGTTTTCTAATTTGAGTCTCTTTTCTGTAGGAACTAATGCAACAGCAACACAACCAAAAGCATGAAAGTTGCTAAATCAATGGTCTCCTTCCTAACTGTGCTTCCTCAAGAATAATATCTTGTGATGCTTTAGATAGGCTCTGCTTAAGAATCTACACTGTTGTATTCACTGCTTCTGCTTGGTACTGATAGGACACATTTAAGCATTGCACATATATATATATATATAAGTCGTCCTATCTCTCCCTTCAATGACTCATTTTGTTGCAGATTGTATGTAGTAGTATATTATCTATGCATGCCTCCATTCTTCTAGAATTATTGAAACTATTTTGAGACAAAATCACCTTCATTATTATAATTAATAGTCTTGATTTGTTAGCAGTTTGTTTTTTCTTGAAAGTTTTGAATACTACAACCTCAAAAAAGCATTCTGACTTTTATTATAAGAAATAAATCCATGGTTTCTTGGAATAATAATTGACTAGCAGCACAAAGTACTTTGTTTGAAACACAGAGGGAGTCTCCATTGCACCAGACAAAGCGACTAGGATTCCATTGTTAGGTCACGCTTTACCAGTACATATACCCTGTCATCTTTATATTCACAATAAATGGTAAGCCATGAACCATGTTAGTCTTAATAAGTACAAACAAAGACTGGTAATTGAGTTTGCTAGTGCATGTGAGTTTGCTGATTTGGGATAAACAAGTTTGTATCCTTATTGCCAATGCCAACTATAATAACCTTGTTATTGTGAAGATTTGTGAATATCCATCTGCTGGTATGAAATTTACTGAAAGTTTAAGTTTGTTATTTCACTAATAGATAGGATATTTTTGTTCATGTTAGGAACATGTTGAACATTCCTGAAAGTAGAACTCAGATCATTGTTCAATGTGATATGAAAATCACTAGATGCTTCAATATAGTGAGTCCATCCATCACCCATTGCAACATATCCATTTTTACTTGCCTTCAACAAAAGTTACACACCAGTGTCTGCAACATGTATAATGTCTAACTTTCAATCATATGCTTTGCATAAGCCTGGAGATGAATGGTTTGTGTTGGCTGATAGTATGGATTCTAATTCAACCACATTAATTAATCTGCAGCATTGGGCTGACAAAAGGACGTCAAATGGGTACATAAAAAATTGAATCATTGGCAAGTTAAATATCATTATTGCAACCTTCTATACTTTCTGTAAGACTGGATGTCACGGGCAACTTACCCTCATAATATTAACTTAAGCTCTAAATGTCATTCTCTATCTTGGAGGAAAGAACTTGTGATGCCCCAAATACATCTGCATCAACAAAGACCTCATTTTTGGGATCCAAAGGCCCAGGGAGAGATTTAAGAACAGCAGTCCCATTTATTACAGCAACATTAGCCACAAGAAAAGATGCTCTGGCAAAATCATCTCAATTCTAGAAAATAGTAATCTCACAGTTACTTCCTCTCTACCAGCCTCAATATTTACTTGCAAGAGTCCTTAAGAATTACCGCATAAATTTCTTAAGAGGTCATTAGTAATGAATAAACTTGTTTAAATTGCAGTTTGTACCAAATTGATCACAGGGACACCGTTCCAAACCTTTGATCATAAATACCTTGCTCCAGACATATCTATCAGACTGCCATGTAATACAATATGTATGTCCTTGTATAAGATTTCTTTATTTCTATTAGACCTAACCTTAACAAGCAAAGGAACTATGCATCTTCCTGCAGAATTCTGATTCTTAAATCTTGTTTCTTGAGATAGGAATCCTTTGGCAGATGCTGTTTCAGATTTGAGAGGTGCAACAAAGGAAGGAATTTCTTGTGTATGAACAACATTATCCTGGCATCTTTCAACACCTTTGCTGTACTCATTGGGCCACTAGCTTTTTCTCATGCATTGCCAAGAAGTTTGTGCATAGTTTTTCAGATCTGTGCAAATTCTACCCCATGTAATACAATATGTATGTCCTCGTATAAGATTTCTTTATTTCTATTAGACCTAACCTTAACAAGCAAAGGAACTATGCATCTTCCTGCAGAATTCTGATTCTTAAATCTTGTTTCTTGATCTAGGAATCCTTTGGCAGATGCTGTTTCAGATTTGAGAGGTGCAACAAAGGAAGGAATTTCTTGTGTGTGAACAACCTTATCCTGGCATCTTTCTACACCTTTGCTGTACTCATTGGGCCACTAGCTTTTTCTCATGCAGTGCCAAGAAGTTTGTGCATAATATTTCAGATCTGTGCAAATTCTACCCATTCTACTTAATCAGTTCTCCATAGTCCATTCCATCTGCTCACTTCCAGTCCCTTTATCATTTGAATTCTGTAAATTCTATTGGCTGCACCTACAGGTATTTCTTATTCGCCATTTTTGTTTGTAAGGTACTGGCCTCCTCAACTTAGCTTTGGTTGCCTCCATTTCTTTGTGCTCGTCTCCAGATCGAGTAGCCATGTGCTGCTGCATGCCATGGAAGTCCTGTCTCAAAAGTCTCATCCCTTTGTTAAGATTTCCTTGAAACAGATTTGTGGAGATTCAAGTGCTACCTCTCAAAATATAATGCCATTTGGCTTTGGGAAAGAAAAAATTGAGGAACTAAGCTTTAATACCACTATTAAAATGGTGGTCTTTAATACAAAAAACCACTTAACAGTAAAAAACTCGTTACAAATAAAATTATTATACACAATGACAATCAATTTCTTTATGCTGACCTAGAAAAAAATGAAGCTCATCAGCTGCTTTACCTGCTAAGCTACCCTCATTCACAAGCAATGTACCTTAATGCACATTTTGCATTTATGGAAAACTGGATTCTTGATCATTAAAAAAGAATAAAATGCAACATTAGAGAATAAAGAAAGAGAAGAGGGAGCAATGCTTCATTCTTTAATGTTCTAGTCTGCATTACATCTAATGTTTCTTTGTTAACTGATTTTGAAACTGTCAACTAACTTATAAGTTTATATTTTATAACTATGAACACATAACAACCAACTAGCCCTTACTTATTATGACTATTACTATATTTTTATACCTTCCCTTGATTGTTATTCATGGTGGAATATAAATCTTCTCTCTAAATTGGACAACCTATCTGGTCCACGTGGTTTTGTGAAGATATCAGCTGTTGGTTCAAGATGTGCAACTTTATCTTTCCAGTGTTGATGAGCTGTCAAATATAATAAAACTATTAATTTACCCCAATATGCTTTGTCCATGTCTGAAAGATTAGATTCTTGATCATTAAGGGAAGAATCTAATAGAGCACGAGAGAATAGATAATAAGAAGAGGGAAGGATGCTTTATTAATTAATAGTCTAGTCTTCATTACAGTGTCTTCATTTACTGTTTTTGAAACTGTCAACTAAGTTATAACTACAAAGTTCCAACCAACTCATAACCACCAACTAACCATAACTTTCATGATCTTATCATATAGTCTAATAGCCTCCTCTACCAGGAATTTACCACGACCCTGCAGACCACCTTATATCACCCATACGCATTTGCCTTTGTTTATGCATGGAGTACCAGATAAAGCCTAAGTACAAAATACAAAGTATGTGCAACACTGGTATTTGTTGCCATGACATGGATACCTATAATTGGCATTAAGTCAACCAGAACACAATATGCATCCTAGGCTTACCATCCATCTTTAAGGTGCTAAAGGTGCAGGAAGCAGATATGTGCCAATAATTTTCTATGACTGCCATCAGCTATAGGGGACTTCCTTGTGAAGGCTTTACATTCCTACAATAATTGTCTTCATAAGATCCCATCCCCCTTATCATGGCAGTTGCCAGCTTAGGGTCACCGTAATAGCCTCCTCTACCAGGAATTTACCACGACCCTGCAGACCACCTTATATCACCCATACACATTTGCCTTTGTTTATGCATGGAGTACCAGATAAAGCCTAAGTACAAAATACAAAGTATGTGCAACACTGGTATTTGTTGCCATGACATGCATACCTATAATTGGCATTAAGTCAACCAGCACACAATATGCATCCTAGGCCTACCATCCATCTTTAAGGTGCTAAAGGTGCAGGAAGCAGATATGTGCCAATAATTTTCTCTGACTGCCATCAGCTATAGGGGACTTCCTTGTGAAGGCTTTACATTCCTACAATAATTGTCTTCATAAGATCCTATTCCCCCTACCATGGCAGTTGCCAGCTTGGGGTCACCGTAAGAGGTATTTTCTTTCATTCATGAAAGACAGGATGCAGATGCTGGAAATATAAATAATAAAAGAAACTAAAATATTATTATGTTCCAGATAAACATAAGGAGTAAGGCTGCAGATTTTTCTTATAAAATTCATCTTGTCAATTGATTGATTGCAGCAGAAAGAATATGATTTTTGTCCAAACAGAAATGTAATGGACACCCAAGTTTATAGAAACTTCTGAAAAAGTATAAGCTCAAAGACTTCATAAGAAGAATGATATTTCAGTCAACTGCAACCTGTTTCACTGTGTTCTACATGATCGAAATTGTTTATGTCACCTCAATATCACTATTACTGCCCTCAGTATTATATATAGTAATGCCTCTATTGTAGGAAGAATTACACATAACTTGTGCGTAACATGCAACATTGGTAGATTCTTATGATGCTTAGATGTCTCTTGCTTCTTGGGTTCTCAGGGGAGAAGTGTTTCATTCCCCTTTCTCATGTATCTTAGAATTTTTTTGATTTGCAATCCTTTCTCCAGGAAGGCACCACCATCATGGACTATTAGATCCAGAGTAGCCAGAAACTCCTTTGTCCCACCCTGGGCACGCGTATCCCCGTATCTGAAATGGATACGTATCGGATACAGCCTGGATACACGTCAAATACTGTACCCCCACGTGTGCCCAAAAAACCTTGATTTGCAACCATGATAGATACTATGTGATTTGATTTTTTTAAATTTGACGTAACTCTTCCTAAATTTAATTTTAAAAAACTTCATTCATGCATTTTTAAACAAAACCTACACCAAATGAGAAAGACAAATGAAATGTTTTTCTATTTTAGCGATCCATTATTTGGGTTATCTTCCAATGCAACTTTACTATTAGTATTTTTTGCATATTGTAAAATGTTAAATCAACTTATAATTATTTATGTAGCAATTATGTGTCTATATTGCTTTTGAAATAAAGAAAATTTCCTCGAATTACTTAGAAAATTGTGTTAAATATATGTGTATGTGTTTTTTATGAATGACATATCCAACCGTATCCATATTGGGGGTCTTAAAAAATGGCCGTATCCGTATCCGATACCGTATCCGTATTTGTATCCGTATCCGTATCCATGCAACTTTGATTAGATCCCTTCTATTTTGTCTTTTCTAGATATAACTTTTAATTTCCTTTCTTATCCCCCTTTTGATTTTGATCTCTTTAGCAACTTGGCCACATCATCTAGTACCGATGGATGGCACCATGAACTTTGTCATTCTGAATTCTGAGGCTATAGCAATAACTCATAAAATATATCTTTAGAGCATTAATACACTTGTGCATTTTGGTGTTGATTTTGCATTTAAAGAAGATTATAACTTCTTATATATCCATTTTATATGGGTTTGATTTTAGACATTTTAGTCTAAAGTCTGCTAGAAATGGAATTCTCCCCACATTTATGTACTTGTTGAAAATATGTAAATTGAATTATAGAGCCTAGTGTATAATTTCATATATCATCGTATATACTAACTTTTTTATACATGTGCATAACTGTTATATATATTAAAACATTTAGTTGTCCATTAGTCTGTGCAAGCTCATATACCCCTTAAACTGCCATCTTGCATGTGTTATCTATGACATTGTATAATTCATAGAATTAAATATAGTCATGAATATGACAATTCAGCTGGAATCTAAATTACAGTTTTGTGGCAACTATGTTCGATTGCATGCACTAATTTATGGAAACAATGTCTATAGAAAAGACATACACACTTATTTATCCATCTAAAATTTAAATATATGGCCACACGTGTACAAGTGAACATCTGTATATGTAATCTGCTTGCTTCTTTGATTTGTGTCTCAGTTTATTTGCTTGCATATATACCATACACTTGTCTATTGTCTAATAATTAGGAAAAACATTAGGCTAATCTTGAGTAACATCAATCAAGAATGTTACTGTGCTGATTATTTTCCATGGTTGCATGCTACTATAGCTTATATTACTCTTATTATTTATAAAATCCAACTGTTGATGTATCCGTTCTTGGTTTAGTGCATCCATTGTGTTTTATTCTTTGAGTCATGCACACCTCTGCCCCTCCCTGGGCATGTGTATCCCTGTATCTGTTGACGTGTCTAAAGTGCGGAACTACGACTTCATCCGGCCAATGCAGAATATAAATGCTAAGAATCCTATCCCCTCTTGAGATAAGGAAATCCCTAATGTTGTATGAATTTGATCAATGGGGATGACCTCAATGTTTCGGTTGTCAGGTCTTGACTGTAGGATAGCTTAGTAGTTGATGTGTTTTGCTGGAAATACAAAGGGGACTTACGGTTAGACGAAATTGGTTTCGTATAGGTTCCCTAAAATCTTACAGTCCTATCTCATCTGATTTGCTTCTAATTGACGCTATTTCAGCTTGACTTGCGAGCTTCTTTTTGATAAAAAAAGAAAAAGAAAGGGTAAGGGTAAAGAGTGAATAAAAACAGTTAACTAATTTAACTAAGACATCATATTTCAACACATAGACGGAAGTCTTAAAATAACTAGAAATTACTTTGCCAGCTAATTAGCACAACTAGGTAAAAACCAGTGCAAACATCTAAGGATTTTAAATTTTTAAGCTACTAAATACAAATGAAGGACTCTTACACCCATTCATCCAAATCCAATAACCGAACTTAGTACAAAAGGGGCTCAGACTAACCATGCAGAGGAAACAATAATCAACTATTTCCTAAAGGTATGAACTAAGATTTTCCATCAAATTCATGGATAAATAACTGTCTGAAAGTAAATATAGTTGCAGAAATATAAAGTAAATGGAGAAGAGGACCATGCACTCACAGTAAAACAGACACAACTTTAACATCCATTAAATTTTGTATATATTTCACCAGAGCTTTTGCAACAATATTTTTTTTCTGCCTTCAAATAAAGGAGAAACTAACTCCTTTATATAGAGTTCCCAAAAATGGATGAATGGCCAAGATTAAACTTAAATAAGGGGGCCAGATTCATCCTCTATCAAAACTGCCCATACCCATAAATGGGAGGCAAAATATCAACAACAACAAAAGGGGGAACAATAACTCCAAAAAGGTAATCAATAATTACCCAAAAAGCTGCTACAAAAACTGCACATGCACGGAGCTCAAGATTTACAACAGTTTTGGTAGTTAGGAATGAACTTTATGTTTGAAAAAGTGCTTTTTAAGATTTAAAAAGAAACTTATATTTTAGGAAAGCACTTTTTCCTTTCCTGTTGTGGACTCCTTTTCAATAAATTCGACCTCGTCACGCAAGTACTATCCCCAGATATCTCGATCGGCTGCACGCTCTACCCGAACGTAGTCCTATAATCTTTGGCACAACTTGAACAGTTCGGTTGTTGGAGGCATAGGAGGATTAAACATTTTATAATAAATATACCCTCTAGGAGGCTATCTACATTCTCCAGCTCTTCTCTCGAGTATGATCTATGATTCTCAAAGCATGATATATTTGCCTGTAGCCCACTAGCAAAATCCAGGTCCTCCATGGAGTAGGTGACCTTGGTTTTCAGCCTGTCCTCCCAATGTGGTTGCCCCTCATTGTCTATCATACTACTTTTCCAACCAGGAACCATTGATCTGAGGATCTTTTCACCAAGATCCTTCACATTTGACAAAGCGTCATCGCACTTATTTTGCATTTTGCTGATATTATCCTTCATGTCGTTCTTCATGCTGAGAATCCAATACCATTCCTTGAAGGTATTGACATTATAAGGATCTAGGATAATATCAAGTGTGGGGATTTAAGAGCAGGTCCAAACTAGAGCCCTTATGAGGGGCAGTGCCTTGGCAATCGCCTCATGAGCGTTATAACATTCTTTCCTCAGCTTACACATTTTGATAAGAGTGGATTCCCTATGGAGAGCCATTTCTCGCAGATCTTTGAAGATTTGCTCTCCCTTTTCCTTAATGCCTTGAATCCATTCCCTAACGGTCTCGGCCGTATCACGCACTCCGTCAAATTCAGCTGTGGTCCTTTGTGTTAATGCCAATGGGGGATCATGGGACTTAGTGGCATGTTGCAGCGGCCTCAACAGGTGATCAATGTACCCCTCAGCTTGCTCAACACGAGCTCAATACATGTCTCTCTTAGTTGTCATTTCGTCGAGCTGTCTGAGCATATTCTGCATGGAATCCTTGAACTCTTCCCTTTCTTTCTCTTTGGTGGCTCGCCTTATTGGGATGGTTGCAATACTATAATCGGCCAATGCAATGTGATCCGCTGGCTTATCTGCAGGTGGGGTAGCGATATGAATGGTGCGGTTCCTTTGCTCATTGTTAGTGATCCTGGAGTAGGTCTTGGGCTTTTTCTTACCTTTGGATTTTATCTTTCCTATGTGAGAGAAGATATCCTCCAGGTCAATAGGTGGCTTGACGGCTGCTTTCCGCTGTGCACGAGCAACTAGCCAGTCCTGAGGTATGGTCTGTCCAGATGTAATTGCCAAATTCCCACTCTGTCCCTTGGAGGCTTTAGTTGGCTCACTGCCTACTTGCAATTGATCGGTCATAGAAGGAATGGATACAGTATCCAATCCCTTACTCATGGCTGAGTTCTCCCCTACCTCGCTGAACAACTGCCGGGTATCCTCTTGTGATGGTTGCTCCTTAGTTTTGTCGGGCTCCTGGGCCTCATCCTCTTTTTGTTTTCTCTCAACGGTGGTGTCATCTTTGCCGCCGCTATTCAATCGCAATTCATGCTGACTTCCCTGTGAGCTCATGCTTACCGGTCTCTTGATTAGGTGCAATTTCTCCCACCTTAACTTGATTTCTAGGTTCATCAGAGCCAACGACCCGTACCTCTGCATCTTGTTCATCTTGTACCTAAGGATTATTTGCCTCGAATGCATCAACATCACTCTGTGAAGGCGAAGCAGGTATGTAGTAAGTTCAACCACATCATCCTTCGAACTGGGGTCTTTGGATGATGAACTAACTTACGGCCTCCTGATAGGGATCATTTCTCTTCTTGTTCTTTTTGATGTCCGAGTCCCTCTATTGGCTCTGGCTTTCTTCCTCTTCTTTCCAGGTTTCTCAACCTCTTCCTTTGGTGCACTTGAGGTTCCTTCATCCTTTGAAGACTGGGAATCCAGACTGCCCATCAGATTATATGTGAATTGAATCCCTTCATGGGTCAATTTCTCAATTTGTTGGGATAACCAGTGATCGGTATACCTCCTTGGAGCTTCCATGACCGCCTCAAAATCAGTGATTGGATCTTGAGTCCAATCAATGCCTGGGAAGAGGTATTTAACTGCCTCAAATTCTCGGACTTGCAAGCAATTACCATAATCCGTCACCTGATCTGAACCCGACGATACTCATAAAGCCGCATTTGCTGGACACTTAGCGTATAATACTCCCGCCGTCAGACCTCAAAGTCATCGAGACAGTTGCTCCAATAATCCTCAATTGATGCTTTTTCCCTGTAGCACCTACCATAGGCTCTCTTTGCCAATTTATCGTGATTGAAGCACTTCCTACGGAAATGTTCTTGTAGGCCATAGGACGCTAATTCAGCAAACGACTCCTTAGTTTGCACCGAATTTTGGAAATGCACATTGAGGGCACCCAAGATCATGGGGAAGGTGAATCCGGGCTGCTTCTTATCTCTGAGTAGGTGGCTTGCTGGGTGCGTCTGCCTTGCAACTTCCATGAGGACTATTTTGTCTGTTCGATAGCGTGGAAGTCGGAATGGTGCTCCCTCGAAGCCTGCTATCTTGATGTAAGTGAACCTAGGGAATTGGATAAACCATGCACCATATTTCTGTATCAAAATGGTAGCCTTCTCTAAAAGCCTTATGTGCAATTCTCCTTGCATCAACCTGACTAGGCGCATTGTAAAGGCATCATTGACATGCTCATATTGACCAATTGCGTAAGCAATGTTATTCTTTTCTCTTTGAGCTATGTCATAATAATGCAGCTGAGGGTAGCATTCATACACCTTTACCTGATTCGGCCTGTTCCCGATTTCACCTGTCTTGATTAACTCTGTCAGTGGTTGGTGTCGGGCAAACATGTAAATCAAGTAGGAAGTCATGGTAAAGTACATCTTTTCTTCAAGCTCGACCAACTGTGTATGGATATTGTCCCTGATGATCTGAGCCTAGTCGAACTTGGACTTCCCAGCAAAGAAATGCTCGGTAAAGTAGAACATCCATTCCTCAAAAAAATTAGATTGATGGAGTCCCATAACCTGGCTGAGTAAGGTGACCATATGACCATACTCATTCTAAAAATCACTTTTGGGGGTCTTTTAACTGATCCTAATGCTTGGGGGTCTTCTTTCTTTATACCAGTCTTTGTTTATCGTCTTGCATTTTGCAGGATTCATGTCATAAGCAACCTGCGCCTCATCAATAGTTGTAGCAGTAGGATTATCGGGAAATGGGATATCAAATGCCTCAGTGGCCTTGGGTGTGAAATCAGCTAGCACCATCTCCTCTAGGACCACTTATCTGGTTTTGGCTGATAATGTCTGGCAGCCTCAACCACTAGTTCATAATTTTGCATAGCTGGAGGGAAACCTGCTGCCTGAGCAATACCACTCTCCATCATCCGCCTGGGCTTGGCATAGGTGTTTGGAGAGTATACCCCGTCTCTGAAATCTTGAATTGTGGACCAAATCCGTGTCACCTATGTTCTCCCATACGCTTCTGACCTTCAACTCCCTAACTCCTCCCCTTTGGTATTGGTACTTCATTTTCTTGCCTCTGTGGGAAATGTCAGACTTGGAAACTCGAGATGTTCCGGTTGCACCAAGAGTCTTTGAGGATTCAACCGTCGATCTAGGCATCTATCTTGCACAACCGGATATAGATTACGAGACGAGATAAAGGAACAAAACGGGTTAGCCAAAACAGAGGACGACGTTAGTGCATAAAACCAATGATCAATGGGAACATCGAATTTGAAAAAGCATGACGCTTCAATAAAAAGAGCTTGATCAATTGGAAATGAAATGCTACTTGAAACAAGAAATTAAGCTGGTTTTGTTTAAATTTGCTGTTTGGAGCGGGTTCCAAAAGATGCCGCTTCCGATCAATTATGACAGCACGGGCAAATGTTCAATCTTGCGACTCAGGGCTCAGATGATTTAATGATTGCCAATTTTTCGTACTTGGAAAAGAGTTTTGCCTAAGTTCAGTTTTTAAAATATTCAAAATTTTTCTGTTTCTAAATTTTATTTCAATGGTCAATTTTCCTAGCCGGTTTTGTTATTGCATGCTACGCTTGCTACTTTCAAAAATCATGACCAATTTTGCAAAAATTAATGATTTGGAGAGAACCGAATCTTATTTGGCAGACTGCCCAACGCGATACCATCTTCGACCAAAAATGACCTTTTGCAAAGTGTGATTCTTGAAATCTCAGAGACTTGGGCGATTTTGCAAAGTGTAACACCTTTCTACTTTTCCCTAACTCACGTTTTCGTCCTGGAGAGGCCTTTTGAAAGTGCTGATATAAAACCCTATCACGCGAATTTCGGTTGGAGGGAGGCTCTTGCCAAGTTCAAAGTCAACAACGCCCTATTAGGAAAAAATCACGATGCCCTACTTTCGGCTGAGAAAGGCAGGTTGCAAACTTTTTAACACCTTTCATACATTTTACTGCATTTTCGGGTTGGGAGAATAAAATGCAAATGCTAAAACGCCTTCCTTTGCCTTGGCGACTTTCATGTGTCTGCTGATTTTCGGGCTAAGACCATAAAACACACACTTAGAAAGTGGCGCCTTGCCTTATGACTTGCATTTTTGGGCTAAAATGATAAAATGCAGAGTTTGCGATTCTCCTTTCCTGCCCAATTTCGGGGCGAAACCACGTTTTGCAAACTTCGCGATTTTCTCTTGCTTGGCGATTTTCGGGGTAGAGGCATAAAATGCAAACTTATAAGTGATTTATAAAAGTGACGCTCTTCCCTATTTCGCGATTTTATGATGTTTGGCGATTTTCGGTCTGGGAAGATGTGAAAAATAAATTGAATGAATGATTCAATAATCGGATGATTACATTGAACGATATACACACGTATATATAGAGGTTACAAGGCGATGTTCTATAATTAGAACATAACGTTAAAGTAAAAGATTAAAGAGCTAAAAGCTAAATTAAGCTTAAAAGCTAATTAATTAAAAAGAAAAAGCTCAATGCTAAATAAAGCTTAAAAGCTAATTAACGAAAAAGCTAAATGACCATTAAACAAGGAACTAAATATAGGTGACTAAAATATAATTAAATATTCTTATACCCTCCCTTAATGGTCATTCTATCTACTAACTACCCTACTGGAGACACTGCAGGTCTTTTGATCACAAATAAAAAGAACACTCTGCTGCAGTGGAGACCCTCCCTGGATCTGAAAAGTGTTAATGACCAAGAATACCAGAATCCATCCAACCTAACGTTGGGTAACCAAACTGAAAACTGAAACCATGATTTTGAGGAAAATCGGCAAACCCTTTTGCAGAAGAGTATCAACTCCACAACTGACTGCAAGATACCACGGTTGCAGATGTTTGCCCTGGCAGGTGCGACCCAAACTAACTGCAACAAAGCACGATTTTGAGGAAAAAACCGTCAAACCCTGAAATAGGAACCCTCGAAAAGAGAATTTACGATTTTGAGGAGAAAATCGAAAAACCAAGAAATCTGAGGTTACAAATCATTGTTTTTGTAGAAAAAAAACGGTAAAACCCAGATAACTAAAATCTTACGCGAATATCGTGGATTACAGATGAGATAATTTTTAAGGCAAAATTATAAACCCTACGAACAATTTTTGAGGAAAAAATTGTGAAAACCCTCCCATGATTTTATGTGGAAAAAATCAGAAAATCGACAGACAATTTTTCAAGAAAAAATCGTGAAAACCCTGGGACCTGTAAGACGAGGTCTGGCCTAAATCAATCTGATCAAGGCAACGATATTCAGATATCGTGAATATGCACTGTTTCCAGGTGTTGTGACAGTTGTTGAACTTTTGTCTGTGTTCCAACATGATGTTAGTCAAAGATGCCATCACAAAAATTGTGAACTGTTTTTAAATTTCAAGGCAAATTTGCTGGCACAAAATTCGAGGCATGGAAAACGAGGCATCCAAAAAAATCTGAGAACAACCCAGAAAAGCTCTCGAAAAACTCACCAAGAATATGAAAACAGAATACAAATTCGACGGCTCAAAAATCGAGGCACGGAAAACGATGCAACCGAAAAATTTGATGACGACCCAGTTGAGGTCTCGAAAAACCCACCAAGAATCTGCAAGCAAAACAAAATTTTGACTTGAACAAAAGGGTCAAAACCCTAGTCGAAAATTGCAGAAACCCTAGGAAAATTTTCAACCTGCAAAAAGAAAAACTGCCTAGGAAGAGAAAAAAATCTGTTTTTTAAAAAAATCTCTTCAAAAAAAAAACTTTGAAAAATTTTAATAATAAAAATTTTCAAAATTTTTAATTTCCATGCTTTGATACCATGAAAAATAAATTGAATGAATCATTCAATAATCGGATGATTACATTGAACGATATACACACGTATATATAGAGGTTACAAGACGATGTTCTATAATTAGAACATAACGTTAAAGTAAAAGATTAAAGAGCTAAAAGCTAAATTAAGCTTAAAAGCTAATTAATTAAAAAGAAAAAGCTCAATGCTAAATAAAGCTTAAAGCTAATTAACTAAAAAGCTAAATGACCATTAAACAAGGAACTAAATTTAGGTGACTAAAATATAATTAAATATTCTAATAAGATGAAAGATCCCTAAATAGGTCTTTTGTTGCCTTGTTTAAATTTTAATTTAATAAACTATATTTTGGAGCCTTTTGGTGTTCTTAGAGACTAGACAGAAGATGCAGAAGAGTTTGTTTCTTTTGTGTTGTTTTTTGGTGATGGGGTTTGCAACATATGACAAGAAACAACATAAAAATGAAATGTAATCAAGAGATCAGCTTCTGATTTTTTATATGACAGCAGATTACAATCATCTAGAAGTGAAATAACATTCACATGTACAAGCAAAAAACATACCAAAGATCCAGTGCTAGGGTTTGAGGCTGGTTTGCTATCCAAAAAATGGATACAAGCTGAGAGGGATGGTGAAGGAGCAGATCAGTGGATCCAATCTACTTATTCTGCCATAAGATGAATTACCAATAACAAATTGGGCAAGAACCTAATTACCAGCTGGAAATCCAACCTTTGCTAGCCAAAATTATACAATTTTGACCTTCTTTTCCCACTATTTTGCTCACCCTGATCACAAATCTAGTCAGTTGACTGTGATTTCTTCCACACTACCCTTTCTAATCCCAACAATGAGATCAAGCACAAGAAATGGAGTTAGAACCCTCCATTTAATTTTAAATTGATGCGCAACCTTCTAGAATGGTACGACACTGCCTGGAATGGTACGACTGCAATTATGAAACCCACATATATCATACCTAATGGTGATTGCTGGGCTGGGTTTGTTGCTAAATTGACCTCCATTGGGTCTAGACAAGGCACATCCTTGTCCCACGTGGGCAAATTAGTGGGTACACCTCCACTACCAATGCAGATCTGAGGGTTTACGTCCTCCAAACACCTGCAATTTCTGCTGCTAATGCAGAGCTGAGAAAATCAGAAAATAAAATAATAACATATTGCCAATTTCCTCCTCCAAAAAGTCTAATAACCTTTTCCAAGGAGTGGTGTAACCGTAAATGGAATATCCAACTAAAAAAGCATCTTCCTTGGCATCTTTTGGGTGTACGTAGTTGAAAGGCTTAAAGGCTTTTAAAGTAAGACAAGGGTCCCACCATGCCATGTGATTTAAGTGATTTGAGCAAAGTGGTGGCACTGACATTAAAGGGGCCACTTTATTAAAACATAAACCTTTATTAAAAAAAGAAACTTAGGCTTATAAAGTAACTTTATAAAAGTTACTTTTTCCCTTATTAACTTTTGACACATAAATTTTTAAGTGTCTTTATTCAACAAAAGCAATGTGGGAATTGCATCAAAAAGATGGGGACATGACAGTCTCCCCTCCATGGATTTGCTTGCCCACAAGCAAAGACAGGGCTGGATGCTTAAGAATCTCTTCTCCTTCCCACATAGCATCCTCAATGGGTAAATCTTTCCAACTAACCAAATATTCCTTGATCACCCTGCTCCTCAAATGCTTCTCTCGCTGTTCCAGAATCTCAACAGGAATCATAACCAATTTGCTTTCATCATCCAATGGTGGCAGTACTGGAGATGCTACAATACCCTGACCAATTGCCTTTTTGAGGCATGATAGATGAAAGACATTGTGAATCTTACTCTCAGGAGGAAGCTCTATCTCATATGCTACCTCACCCATTCTCCTCAGCACTCTAGAAGGCCCATAAAACTTGGGCTTCAGCTTCTCAGCTCCCTTAACCTTAACGGAGCTTTGCCTATAAGGTTGAAGACGTAAAAAGACCGTATCCCCAATCTCAAAAGATCTCTGAACCCGATGCCTGTCAACATACATCTTCTGCTGATTCTGAGCTTGCTGAATATTGTTCTTGAGAGATTTTAATATATCCTGATTCTCCTGTAACCAATCCAGAGCCAAAGGCACTCTATTATCAGCCAAAGCTAAGTCAGTGAATGTCATGGCATCATAACCATACAGTGCATGAAATGGAGTCATCTCAATGGACATGTGGTATGTAGTATTATAGCAGAACTCCCCCAAATACAAACAACGAACCCATGCACGCTGCTGTCCGGAAACATAGTTACGTAGATACCCCTCTATCCATTTGTTGACAATCTCTGTCTGGCCATCCGTCTGAGGGTGGTAACTAGTATTGGGAGTCAATTCTGTACCAACGAGTTTGAACAACTCTTGCCAGAAGGCACTCATGAACCTATTGTCACGGTCACTCACAATGGTCTTTGGAAGAGCATGTAATCGGAAGATCTCTTTGAAAAACAAATCAGCAACCTGTGATGCTATGTAATCTGATGCTATGGGAAAGAAATGGGCATATTTAGTCAATCTGTCCACCACAACATAAATGCAATCTTTCCCTTGGACCTTGGGAAGTCCAGTAATGAAATCCATAGATATTCCAGTCCACTTTTGATCCGGGATGGGAAGTGGTTGCAGCAGACCAGCAGGGTATGTGTTTTCAATTTTATTTTGCTGGCAAGTAAGACACTCACGCACATGCTATAGAATATCACTCTGAAGACCCTTCCATGAGAATCTCTCCCTGATTTGTCTGTAAGTTTTTCCATATCCCTGATGTCCTGCTGTTGGAGAATCATGAAATGCATGCATAATCTGATTTTTAAGTGTGGATTTAGGTACTAAATAAATCCTTCCTTTATAGTAAATGATATCATCAACAATCGAATATCTCTCATCCTGAATAATCCCATCCATGACCTCACATGCAAACTGATTCTTGGAATACTCTACCAACAACTGAGGTTTCCAATCAGCTGAGACTTTACATAAGGAACATAGGACAGCAGATGAAGGTCTCCTAGATAATGCATCAGCAACAACATTATTCTTCCCTTTGACATATTCTATGTCAAAATCATACGCTTGGATCTTAGAAACCCATTTTTGCTGCCTTTCACTGAGATCCTTTTGCTCCAAGAAATATTTCAGACTATTGTGATCAGTTCTCACCACAAATTTGCAGCCAACTAGATATTGTCTGAATTTAGTCAATGCATGCATAATTGCAAGCATTTCCTTGTCATAAGTAGAATAAAGTTTCTCATTGAGTTTCAATTTCCTACTCTCATAAACAATGGGGTGATGATTCTGCATCAATATAGCTCCCACACCTTCACCCGAAGCATCACATTCCACTACAAAGGGCTGAGTGAAAACAGGTAATGCTAAAACAGGACAAGAGCTCATCACCTGCTTAAGCCTGTCAAATACCACCTGTGCCTCCGGAGACCAACCAAAAGCCCCTTTCCTTGTAAGATCTGTCAATGGTGCTGCAAGCTGTGAATAACCTTTGACAAATCTCTTCTAGTATGCACACAGACCAAGGAAACCACGTAACTCAGATATGTTCTTGGGTGGTGGTCAATCAACAATGACCTGTATCTTCTCTTGATGCACCTCAACCCCATCTACACCAATCACATCACCCAAATATAAGATTTCAGATAACCCAAAATCACACTTTGACAATTTGGCATATAGTGACTGTGATTGCATGATACTCAAGACCTCCTCAAGATGTAACAAGTGTTCTTCCCAAGATCTGCTGTAAATCAAGATGTCATCAAAGAACACCAAAACAAACTTACGTAGCTGCCTGTTGAACAGATGGTTCATACAAGACTGAAAAGTGGCAGGAGCATTAGTGAGGCTGAATGGCATCACCAAGAACTCGTAATGACCATAGTGGCATCTGAAAGCAGTCTTCTGAATGTCTGACTCTCTCACCTTAATCTGATGGTACCCTGAACGAAGATCTATCTTCGAGAAGTACATTGCCCTATGTAACTCATCTAACAACTCTGTAATACGGGGAATGGGGTATCTGTTTTTAATGGTCTTCTTGTTCAATGCATGGTAGTCAATGCACATTCTCACAGTGCCATCTTTCTTCTTCACAAGAACAACTGAAGAAGCAAATGGACTAGAACTAGGTCTAATAAACCCCATATCCAGAAGTTCCTTGATGGTCTTCTCAGTCTCATCCTTATAAGCCTTGGGATGCCTATAAGGTGTGGTCATAACTGATTTAGCATCCTCAAGCTGGATGACATGCTCAAAACCTCTATCAGGGGGTACACCAGATGGAATGTCTCCAAACACCACTCCATGCTCATCTAAGATAGTTTGAATATCAATGTGAAAAGTCCTCTCATCCTTCACTGGTGACTTCCTAGATGATACAAAGCATTGAGTAGCCCAAATAATATCCTGGTGTCTGAAAATAGTTTCCATTCTATGAGAAGAAACCACCTTAGGACCTCCATCTGAACATGCCCTCAAAATGGTCTTCTTACCACCCTTCATGAACTCAAGCTGCATCTTACGATGATCAATAATGTACCTGCCAACACCCTGCAGCCACTGTGTACCTAGAACTACATCATAGTCCTCCAACCGTAAGACATGGAAGTAATCAATCAGGGTGTAGTCCTTCATCTGTATCCGCAACTGTGGCACTCTCTTAGTGCAACCTAAGATAGCTCCATCCACTACCTTCACTCCAAAACCAAAAAACTCCTCTGGGGTAATACCATACCTGTCAATCAACTCTTCACTGTTGAAGTTGTGTGTAGCACCAGTATCAACTAGACACACAACACGCTGCCCCTGAATAGTACCCTTAAGTTTGAAAGCATCAAACTTAGGGTATCCTGAAAGCGTAGCCACGACAACATCAGCCATATCAGTACCCTCTTGAACATCTAACTCAATCTAAGGTGTCTTCTGATCACCATACTCATTATTTGGATTTGAATCAGCAACATGGTCCTCATCACCATCTGAATGGACCTCAATAAGATGGACCTTTCCCTTTCCACTGCATCGGTGACCAGGTTCCCAAGGCTCCTTGCAAGTAAAACATAGTTTTTTCCTTCTTAACTCATTCCTAGACTCCGGATCAAATTTTGGGGCAGAAGTATTGCCTTGCTGAAACTGAGAAGTCTTTTGGAAAGGTTTAGAGTTCTTGGTGAAGTTTTTGTTTTGCTGGAAAGTGGATGGGGGAGGAGTAGTGTCAAGGTCTAAGGTAAGCTGAATGGCCTCCTGTAATGTCCCAGGCCTTAAACCCTTAACCAGTCCCCTGAGTCTCTCATGTAGACCCTCAATAAACAACATAACCACTCTCCTATCAGCCATCTCAGGGTCCATCACTGCTATCCGCTGAAACTCATTAATATAAGTTTCCACATGTCCTGACTGCCTAAGTAGAGCTAAGTCCCTGTAATACAGTTCTATATCCTTCCTGTCAAACCTGGCAATCAATCTCTCGGTGAACTTAGTGTAAGAGTGAATAAGGGTATGGTTTTGCGTAACCAAACCATGGTGCCACCAGTCATACGCAACTCCCTCCAGGTGTAAAACAACAAACTGTATAGCCTCATCCTCAGTCATGGGCTTCAGGGATAAATAGATGTCCAATTTGTGGACCCAAGCTCGTGCACTGGTAGAACCAACACCATCAAATGTGGACATAGAGAGCTTACCAGTAGCTCTCTTCAGATCATTATTCCACTGTTGTCTGGGCCACCTGTCATTCTGACCTCGGTTAGCATCCCTACGCTGCATACAATACTGATGTAAGGGAAAGGCATCCCTAACATGCTGCGGTAAACGTGCCCACTCATCATTGGCTGCCATGATAGTGTCCTGGAAGACGATTCCATTATGAGGCTCAGCCAACGGTGGTACATCTCTAGGGGTGAACCGTGGGAGCATAGGCCTATCTGCTGTCCTAGTATGGGTCCTGTCCCTCCGTGGTGAGATGGATGCATTACTTAGGGAAGATGGAATTCTACTGCTGCCCCTACTTCCTATAGCTGATACTGTCCTGCTACGGCTCCTGTGGCTTCCCCTATTATTTCTCAAATCCATTCTGTCAAGTGTGCCCTGTAACCTGTTGATTGCTTCAACAATTCTTGGTTGTGCTTCAGCCAAGCTCCTCATAATTTCATCAGGATTGAGTGGAATCTGTCTCTCCTGTCTGGGTGGGCTCCGTAGTCTTTCAGGTATACCACCCATATTAGTCTCAAAGGGTGGTTTTGTGACAAAATTTAAATCCACTCTAGGTCTCCTGCGTGTGTAATATCTGTAGGTGCCAAATCTGCCCCGTTGCATAGAATTATTCTGATGACCCCCAGGCTGGCAGGATCATCAGCTCTGATACCACTGAAAGATCCCTAAATAGGTCTTTTGCTGCCCTGTTTAAATTTTAATTTAATAAACTATATTTTGGAGCCTTTTGGTGTTCTTAGAGACTAGATAGAAGATGCAAAAGAGTTTGTTTCTTTTGTGTTGTTTTTTGGTGATGGGGTTTGCAACATATGACAAGAAACAACATAAAAATGAAATGAAATCAAGAGATCAACTTCTGATTTTTTATATGACAGCAGATTACAATCATCTAGAAGTGAAATAACATTCACATGTACAAGCAAAAAACATACCAAGGATCCAGTGCTAGGGTTTGAGGTTGGTTTGCTATCCAGAAAATGGATACAAGCTGAGAAGGATGGTGTAGGAGCAGATCAGTGGATCCAATCTACTTATTCTGCTATAAGATGAATTACCAATAACAAATTGGGCTAGAACCCAATTACCAGCTGGAAATCCAACCTTTGCCAGGCAAAATTATACAATTTTGACCTTCTTTTCCCACTGTTTTGCTGACCCTGATCACAAATCTAGTCAGTTGACTGTGATTTCTTCCACACTACCCTTTCTAATCCCAACAATGAGATCAAGCACAAGAAATGGAGTTAGAACCCTCCATTTAATTTTAAATTGATGCACAACCTTCTAGAATGGTACGACAGTGCCTGGAATGGTACGGCTGCAATTATGAAACTTACACTTGCTGCAATTTCAAGACAAACTACTCAGAATTGATATATCATACCTAATGGTGATTGCTGGGCTGGTTTTGTTGCTAAATTGACCTCCATTGGGTCTAGACAAGGCACATCCTTGTCCCATGTGGGCAAATTAGTGGGTACACCTCCACTACCAATGCAGATCTGAGGGTTTACGTCCTCCAAACACCTGCAATTTCTGCTGCTAATGCAGAGCTGAGAAAATCAGAAAAGAAAATAATAACATAATGCCAATTCCCTCCTCCAAACAGTCTAATAACCTTTTCCAAGGAGTGGTGTAACCGTAAATGGAATATCCAACTAAAATAGCATCTTCCTTGGCATCTTTTGGGTCTACATAGCTGAAAGGCTTAAAGGCTTTTAAAGTAAGACAAGGGTCCCACCATGCCATGTCATTTAAGTGATTTGAGTAAAGGGGTGACGTTGACATTAAAGGGGTCACTTTATTAAAACATAAGCCTTTATTAAAAAAAGAAACTTAGGCTTATAAAGTAACTTTATAAAAGTTACTTTTTCCCTTATTAACTTTTGACACTTGGAAATTTTTAAGTGTCTTTATTCAACAAATGCAATGTGGGAATTGCATCAAAAAGATGGGGACATGACATAAGACTATTTGCAAACTTGTTTAAAAATTAAAGCCCTTTCTCTATTAGTATTTTCGGGGTTTAGAGACCTTTTGCAAGTTTTAAAAAAAATGACGCCATGCCTCATTACTTGCATTTTTGGGTCAAAAGTCTTTTTGCGAAATGCCTTTAAAGTGATGCCTTTTCCCATTTTCGGGCAAAAGGGACCTTTTGCAAGGTTTTAAGCTTAACGCTGCCCAATTTCGGGGTGAAGAGACCTTTTGAAAAGTGTAATAAAGTGATGCCCCTTTTAGACTTGTTTCGCGATTTTACTTGCTTGCCCATTTTCAGGCTAAAACGATCTTTTGAAAAGTTTTCAAGTTTAACTTTTTAACGCCTTTCTGGCGATTTTCGGGGGGGCGATTTTGCGAAGTGAAGTTTAACGGCATTTCACATATTCTCAAAATTCGGCCTAAAGAGGCATTTTGACAAGTTTATGAGGATTAAAATGCTTTTCACCATTTTCGCGCTGGGAAGGCATTTTGCAAATGTCTAGAGTTTAACGTCACCTTTCATATTGGCAATTTCAGGCTAGGAGGCTAGTTTGAAAAGTTTTCAAAAAATAACGCCTTTCTATTAACTTGCACGATTTCTATGTGCTTGCCCAATTTGGGGCTGGGAGGACAAAATGAAAAGTTTGAGTTCAACGCCAAATTTGGCCTAAAAGGCCATTTTGCAAACCCATGGACAACTGACATTCTTTGCCCAATTAGCCGATTTTCAGACTCAAGCGAAAATTAGTTTCCCTTGGATTGATTTTGAATATTTAAAATTGCGAGACTCTGCAAATCCACCCCTTGGCCCTGCATCTTAAAACTAACAGACGCCCCATCCTTGCACAGGCTGATTCCATTCTCTCATTACTGACGGGATCATGCTTGATCTCTTACGAACTCCTCAAGACTTAACCAATCGGGCGGTCTCACTCACCTGCAGGATCATTGCTTCACTACTACCTCTGAATCTAAAAAATGGCGGATAAAAATCAAAATCCTACACCGGGCGAGACGAAAAATGGAAAAGAAACAAGGGGGACCCTGTCGGCGACGGGGAGTGTGTGCAACGCACAACAAATGGCGACTCTGCTGGAGAAATGCTTCCAGTCATTTCAGGGACGTTAGTCCGGACCGAACCCAGAATCTCCAGTTAACCACCACAGCTTAGACGAGAAGATAAAGAAAGGTCTTTCAAAACCAAATGATGTTGCTGGTCAAATCAAATCATGCGTTATCGGATTAGCCAGTGTGTGTAAGTGAAGTTCATTCCAGCTTAGAAAGAGTTGAGGTATCAACGTTTCACTATGTCAAGTCATCCAGCAGGCTGATAGTTCAAAAGCAACCTGGATAGAGCCCTGCTACCAGCAAGCGTACATAGCCCCGATGGAGTTATCGCCTGTTAGCTCACAGAGATTGCTTTGTTTCCGGTAGATTTTTTTTTATTTTTGTTCGATACCGGCAGAGATGCCTGCAGTCCTTTTGCCAAATTTTTGCTTGATATTAAATTGCGTTCCAAGCTTCTTTACTCTTGATCTTCCTTTTCTTTCTTTTTTTTATTTTTTTGGCATTGTAGGCAATGAAGCCTATGGAGGATTGAGCGTAATAGTGGTCATTGAAGCAGAGCTTCAGATCTTATCATTGATGTAGTGTCCCTTTGACGAACAACTAATTATATGCGATTATTAAAATGTATTGTGCAGTAATCACGTTTACTGGTCGCGGCCTTTGCCTAAATGGTTTTGAATCTGGCCTCAGCGGTATAGTATGTGTTATGACTGAAGTATCATAAGTTTTAAAGTCCTCATACCCCCAAGCAATGATATCTGGGAATTCCTTCATATTTTTGAGGATTCCATCTCTTTCCTGAGATGTGCATACCTTCCCAATCAGCACATTCTTTTGATTTTCTTTCGTGCCAAAGTTGATCTTATCACAGATGCCTCCTTCGCAATTACCTTCCTTACGAGACTTGAGCTGATCCCAGTCAAAGATCCTTTCTAGTTGCACCATACCTCTAGGAATAGTGTTTGTCTTGAGATTCAAGACCCCTTCGATGTCGATTTCAGCTTCCTGAAGTTCTTCCTCATCAATAATCTGTGCTGCAAACACATCTGAGCTCGTGATGAAGTCGATGATATGCCTGTCGTCATCGAACACTTGGAAATTAGTGACATTGTCTGGAATGGATGGGACTGATGTCAACTCAACCGTGAATTTCTTTAAACTCTGCATAGACAGGGGTTCCAATGAGCTTGCAGCTTGTGCTAATGAATCAGCGCCCTGATTTTGTGATCGGAGAATAGCTTTGATGTTGAAAGCATCAAAACTTTCCATTATATCCCACACACGGTTGCGATAACCATTGAGTCTTTAATCATGACATGTGTACTGCTTCCTAACTTGTCTGACTACTACCTCTGAATCCCCAAAACAATGCAATATCCAGGCTCCCTTTTTAAGGGCCAACAACAGCCCATGAACCAAAGATTCATACTCTGCTATGTTGTTAGTGCAATGAAATTGCAGTCTGTAGGTAGCCAAATAAGTTTCGCCAGTAGGGCTTATTAATTCTATTCCTACCCCGGCTCCTCGTTTGGATTTCGAACCATCAAACCTCAATGTCCAAGTCTGATTTGGGTCAGTCACCCTACTGGTTGGAGTCTCCGGGCTCTTCATTCCATCCTTTTCTTGCTTAGGGACTTCCTTTCTGGGAACTACGGGCGAAGCAGTACCTTCTTGGCTAAATGTATGGGTCCCTAACACCTCTGGGTGTTTCTTGCATACCTGGTTTAATGCTGCCCTACATAATGAACACGTTACTTCAGAATGGGCAACATTGTGGACTCTGCACCAGTTGGGTAGAAGCAGATCTTCAAAGAAAATTCTGCAGTTCAAGTGTTGTATTTGTTCTGCGCATTTGCAAAAAGTCTCTAAAGTTGCTAAACATCTCGTTTTCCTCTGGTGATGATGTGACATCATGATGATCTTCTACAATTCCTTCCAGATTCAGAACTGGATTCGAACATTGAACCAACAAAACTTCATTTGTTGAGCTTATGTCAGCTCTGTAAGTTCCCATATCAGACTCCAAAAACAGAGTCTCATTGGTCTGGTTATACTCGGTAATCATTAGCTTAAGCCTGGGTTGAGACTCAATTCGGATTTGGTTTGCTACTCCTCTCCATGGCAGCCACATATGGGTAAAGCTTGAATGAAGCCAACCGTTAAGGACGCGGGTCCAGTCTCGGCTAAGCAACATACCATATGCTCCTGGAATGTCCACTACCTGGATATCAATGTACATCTGGATGCGCGGATCTACCGTCAGCTGCATATGGATATTATTTAATTCACCCACCACACTTACCTCAGATTTATCTAATTGAGTCACTTTCCGGTTAGTCTTGGTGGGGGTTAGGCTTAAAGAAGTGCATATGGACAAGGGCCTAACATTAGCTGAAGCTCCTGAATCTATGAGACAATTGTGTAGATTTTTGCCAAAGATTCTAAGTGTCAGCAAGAAAGGTGGGGGTTCTAACTTTTCTGTGAACAAATTGATAGTGGGTTCCATTGGGACTATATCATTGTTCATTACTGAAATATCCTGAGCTCTTCCCCGTGCGTGTACTCCAAAACCAATCCCCATGGACTGATCAACTGAGGATTCCAGCTGTGCAACGTAATTCATCGTTGCACCTCTAGGATTTGTCGGCCCTCTTTCTCTTACCTTGTTATTGACTTTCGAAGGTTGTTCTAGTGGAGCCCTTTGTCTCGAGTTCTCATCGGCTCCCTTGGATTGAGCTGGTGATGACTCTCTAAGGCTGCCCAAGACCGTATCTTTGACTTCAGAAACCTTCATTAGTTCAGCAAGGGACAAACTGATTTTGACCTTCCTGAATTCATCCGCCACCAATTGGCCTAGCCTAATAACTTTTGCATTACTGGAAGGCTGTTCTACCTGAGAGGGTTTAGTATTTGGGACATGGTTTGCGGCAGCAGTTGGTTGGTTTGGGAAAATAGGTGCCTTAGGGGAAGCATGCGCCTTTTTTGGCTGACCTTGGCTTGCGTACTGTTGCGGCGCCCTGGGATAACCTGGGTTATTATTAGCGTTTTGGTCTGGGGGAACTTGAATATCCTTTGGAGGCGTGGAAGTAGTATATGGGCCACTTTTGCTGTTCTGATTGTTATTGTTATAATACCCTCGGTTGCCGCGCTGGTATTGCTGGAAAGCGTTTACATCTGTGGGTTGGTTTGGGTCTACCACTTCATTTTCGTCCTGATTAGGGAAGAAGGGTGGAATGTAGGTTTCCAGAACCAGGGGTGTATCGTACCTAGGTGACGGAACTATCTCAAATCCGGTAGGAGGAAGCGTTGATTGGGATACTATGTTTTCAACCTCCCGCTGGAATATGTTAGCTGCCACCTGAAATTCATCACACTGCAACTCTGAGTGTTGGTTGGTATTATGTAGCCTGCACCAATTAGATAGAGCTGCCTCTGCTAGAAATACCTTGTCTGTCGGCCTGCTTTCTGGTGCTGGTGGGTTATCTAATGAAGTAGGAACTCCACCATTGTTAGGACGGGTATTCCATGTTCTAGCCGGCCTCTGATAACCTTGGTTTTGGTATTGATTCTGGTGTTGGCCTTGGTGCTGATTCCTCTGGTTATTCTGCAATTGATTATTCTGGTTTCACAGATAGGTAACTTCAGAAGAAAGCTTCTTCATTTGATCAGTCAACTCCCGCATCTCATCCTTTTCCTCCTGCGTTCTAGAAGATACTACAGTATTTTGCAGATACACGGGTTGATTGGGAGGGATTTGAGATATAGGTGGTCCTGGATAGAGCACCAGCTGATTTGCAGGTTGCGCGGGCTGATATGCCAATTGCGGGATTGGATTCATGATAGGTGTTTGGTGGGCCAAGGCCTGACTGATCTCTTGAATTTGATTGGGCATCGCGGGTGGTCCCAATTGCAGCAATGGTCCTGCAATATTTTGGCCTAAACTCTTACTGATCTCCATGGCCTTAGCATATGCCTCTGTTAATGTAGTTGGTGCAGGTTGGGATTGTCGGACAAACATTGCTGTCAGATAGTCCAGAGCTCAATAATAAATCTCCCTTGCTGAAGCATCACTCACCACATACGGATCTTGCAATTGGGTGAAGGCCTTGTGAAATCTGTTATTGAAGGAACTAATTGGCTCATGGTCCTGTTTCTTCACTTCTACGAACTGTCTGTATAGCTCGGTGGGAGTTGTGGGAATACGATATTTTCCTGTAAAAGCTGTCTTCAACTTTTCCCAAGAATCAATAGACGATACTGGCAAGTGAATAAACCAGTAAAATGCATCTTCTCCTAAAGAGTAAGGGAAGAGTCTACATGCAACGTCTGCATACTCAATCTGTCTGTTACGTAACGCATCTTCAAATATTTTGATATGCTCTTCTGTTGTTCTGTTTAAATCATTTACATGAAAGATTGAACATAAACTATCCGGACTTTTGAGCATATCATGGTAATTGGTGAAAACTATTGGGGACGGGTTGTCCACCAACCAGGTCGCACCATTTGGAGCAGGTTGATTTTGCGCCAACTGTGGCTGAATTAGTGGAACCAAAGGGGTAACCGGAGTTGTAGCAACTGGGGCCGTGAAAACAGTGCTCTCTGGGACAACAAATTGCTGGTTTGACGAACTGCGCTCACTGGGGTCTACAACCCTGCGGTAATTTTTACGCCTATAGAACTGAAATCCAACGAATCTTTCCCATTCTGGGCTGGACTTCAGGACTCTTTCGAATCTCTCCGGAGAGAAGGATCCAATTCGTTCCAGCTTCCCCTCCTAGCGTCAATTCTGTTGACGTGTCTAAAGTCGCGGAACTATGACTTCATTCGGCCAACGCAGAATAGAAATGCTAAGAATCCTATCCTCTCTTCAGATAAGGAAATCCCCAATGTTGTGTGAATTTGATCAATGGGGATGACCTCAATGTTTCGGTTGCCAGGTCTTGACTGTAGGATAGCTTAGTAGTTGATGCGTTTTGTTGGAAACACAAAGGGGACTTACGGTTAGACGGAATTGGTTTCGTACAGGTTCCCTAAAATCTTACAGTCCTATCGCATCTGATTCGCTTCTAATTGACACTATTTCAGCTTGACTTGCGGGCTTCTTTTTGATAAAAAAGGAAAAAAGGAGGGGTAAGGGTAAAGAGTGAATAAGAATAGTTAACTAATTTAACTAGGACAACATATTTCAACACATAGACGGAAGTCTTAAAATAACTAGAAATTACTTTGCCAGGTAATTAGCACAACTAGGTAAAAACCAGTGCAATCATCTAAGGATTTTAAATTTTCAAGCTACTAAATACAAATGAAGGACTCTTACACCCATTCATCTAAATCTAATAACTGAACTTAGCACAAAAGGGGCTCAGACTAACCATGTAGAGGAAACAATAATCAACTATTTCCTAATGGTATGAACCAAGTTTTTCCATCAAATACATGCGTAAATAACTGTCTAAAAGTAAATACAGTTGCAGAAACATAAAATAAATGGAGAAGAGGACCATGCACTCACAGTAAAACAGACACAGCTTTAACATCCATTAAATTCTGTATATATTTCGCCAGAGCTTTTGCAACAATCTTTTTTTTTGCCTTCAAATAAAGGAGAAACTAATTTCTTTATATAGAGTTCCCAAAAATGGATGAATGGCCAAGATTAAACTTAAACAAGGGGGTCAGATTCATCCTCTATCAAAACTGCCCATACCCATAAATGGGAGGCAAAATATCAACAACAACAAAAGGGGGAACAATAACTACCAAAAAGGTAATCAATAACTACTCAAAAAGCTGCTCCTAAAAGTGCACATGCACGGAGCTCAAGATTTACAATAGTTTTGGTAATTAGGGATGAACTTTATGTCTGAAAAAGTGCTTTTAAAGATTTAAAAAGAAACTTATATTTTAGGAAAACACTTTTTTCGTTTCCTGTTGTGGACTCCATTTCAATAAATTTGACCTCGTCGCTCAAGTACTCTCCCTAGATATCCCGATCGGCTGCACGCTCTACCCGAATGTAGTTCTGGAATCTTTGGCACAACTTGAACAGTTCGGTTGTTGGAGGCATAGGAGGATTAAACATTTTATAATAAATACCCTCTAGGAGGCTATCTACATTCTCCAGCTCTTCTCTCCAGTATGATTTATGATTCTCAAAGCACGATATATCCGCCTGTAGCCCACTAGCAAAATCCAGGTCCTCCATGGAGTAGGTGACCTTGGTTTTCAGCCTGTCCTCCCACTGTGGTTGCGCCTCATTGTCTATCATACTACTTTTCCAATGAGGAACCATTGATTTGAGGATATTTTCATCAAGATCCTTCACATTTGGCAAAGCGTCATCGCACTTATCTTGCATTTTGTTGATATTATCCTTCATGTTGTTCTTCATGCTGAGAATCCAATACCATTCCTTGAAGGTATTGACATTTTAAGGATCTAGGATAATATCAAGTGTGGGGATTTGAGAGCAGGTCCAAAATAGAGTCCTTATGAGGGGCAATGCCTTGGCAATCGCCTCATGAGCGTTATAACATTCTTTCCTTAGCTTACACATTTTGATAAGAGTGGATTCCCTATGGAGAGCCATTTCTCGCAGATCTTTGAAGATTTGCTCTCCCTTTCTCTTAATGCCTTGAATCCATTCCCTGACGGTCTTGGCAGTATCACGCACTTCGTCAAATTCCGTTGTGGTCCTTTGTGTTAATGCCAATGGGGGATCATGGGATTTAGTGGCATGTTGCAGCGGCCTCAACAGGTGATCAATGTACCCCTCAGCGTGCTTAGCACGAGCTCAGTACATGTCTCTCTCAGTGGTCATTTCGTCGAGCTATCTGAGCATATTCTGCACGGAATCCTTGAACTCTTCCCTTTCTTGCTCTTTGGTGGCTCACCCTATTGGGATGGTCGCAATACTATAATCGGCCAATGCAATTTGATTCGCTGGCTTATCTGCAGGTGGGGTAGCGATATGAATGGTGTGGTTCCTTTGCTCATCGTTAGTGATCCTGGAGTAGGTCTTGGGCTTTTTCTTACCTTTGGATTTTATCTCTCCTATGTGAGAGAAGATATCGTCTAGGTCAATAGGTGGCTTGACGGCTGCTTTCCGCTGTGCACAAGCAACTACCCAGTCCTGATGGATGGTCTGTCCAGATTTAATTGCCAAATTCCCACTCTGTCCCTTGGAGGCTTCAGCTGGCTCACTGCCTACCAGCAATTGATCGGTCATAGAAGGAAGGGATATAGTATCCAATCCCTTACTCATGGCTGAGTTCTCCCCTACCTCGCTGAACAACTGTCGGGTATCCTCTTGTGATGGTTGCTCTTTAGTTTTGTCGGGCTCCTGGGTCTCATCCTCTTTTTGTTTTCCCTCAACGGTGGTGTCATCTTTGCCGCCGCTATTCAATCACAATTCATGCCGACTTCCCTGTGAGCTCATGCTTACCGGCCTCTTGATTAGGTGCAATTTCTCCCACCTTAACTTGTTTTCCAGGTTCATCAGAGCCTACGACCCTTACCTCTGCATCTTGTTCATCTTGTACCTGAGGATTATTTGCCTCGAACGCATCAACATCACTCTGTGAAGGCGGAGGAGGTATGTTGTCAAGTTCAACCACATCATCCTTCGAACTGGGGTCTCTGGACGATGAACTAACTTTCGGCCTCCTGATAGGGATCTTTTCTCTTCTGGTTCTTTTTGATGTCCGAGTCCCTCTATTGGCTGTGACTTTCTTCCTCTTCTTTCCAGGTTTCTCAACCTCTTCCTTTGGTGTACTTGAGGTTCCTTCATCCTCCGAAGATTGGGAATCGAGACTGCCCATCAGATTTTATGTGAATTGAATCCCTTCATGGGTCAGTTTCTCAATTTGTTGGGATAACCAGTGATCGGTATACCTCCTTGGAGCTTCCATGACCGCCTCAAAATCAGTGATTGGATCTTGAGTCCAATCAATGCCTGGGAAGAGGTATTTAACTGCCTCAAATTCTCGGACTTGCAAGCAATTACCATAATTCGTCACCTGATTTGGGACCTGACGGTACTCATAAAGCCGCATTTGTTGGACACTTAGCCTAGAATACTCCCACCGTTGGACCTCAAAGTCATCGGGACAGTTGCTCCAATAATCCTCAATTGATGCCTTTGCCCTATAGCGCCTGCCATAGGCTCTCTTTGCCAATTTATCATGATCGAAGCACTTCCTAGGGAAATGTTCTTGCAGGCCATAGGACGCTAATTCAGCGAACGACTCCTCCGCTTGCACCGAATTTTTGAAATGCACATTGAGGGCACCCAAGATCATGGGGAATGTGAATCCAGCCTGCTTCTTATCTCTGAGTAGGCTGCCTGCTGGGTGCGCCTGCCTTGCAACTTCCATGAGGACTATTTTGTCTGTTTGATAGCGTGGAAGTCGGAATGGTGCTCCCTCAAAGCTTGCTATCCTGATTTAAGTGAACCTAGGGAATTTGATAAACCATGCACCATATTTCTGTATCAAAATGGTAGCCTGCTCTGAAAGCCTTATGTGCACTCCTCCTTGCATCAACTTGACTAGGCGCATTGTAAAGGCATCATTGACACGCTCATACTGACCAATTGTGTTAGCAATGTTATTATTTTCTCTTTGAGATATGTCATAATAATGCAGCTGAGGGTAGCATTCATACACCTTTACCTGATTCGGCCCGTTCTCGATCTCACCTTTCCTGATTAACCCTGTCAGTGGCTGGTGTCGGGCAAACATGTAAATCAAGTAGGAAGTCATGGTAAAGTACTTCTTTTCTTCAAGCTCGATCAGTTGTGTATGGATATTGTCGCTGATGATCTGAGCCCAGGCGAACTTGGACTTCCCAGCAAAGACCTGCTTAGTAAAGTAGAACATCCATTCCTCAAAAACATCACTTCTCGGGGTCTTTTTACTGATCCTAATGCTTGGGGGTCTTCTTTCTTTGTACCATTCTTCGTTTATCAATGTCTTGCATTTAGCAGGATTCATCTCATAAGCAACCTGTGCCTCATCAATAGTTGTAGCAACAGGATTATCGGGAAATGGGATATCAAATGCCTCCCCAATGGCCTTGGGTGTGAAATCAGCTAGCACCATCCCCTCTAGGACCACTAATTTGGTTTCTGGCTGATAATGTCTGGCAGCCTCAACCACTAGTTCATAATTTTGCATAGCTGGAGGGAAACCTGCTGCCTGAGCAATACCACTCTCCATCATCCACCTGGGCTTGCCATAGGCGTTTGGAGAGTATACCTTCCTAAAATCTTGAATGTCTATGTGGCCCAAATCCGTGTCACCTATGTTCTCCCATACGCTTTGGACCTTCGACTCCCTAACTTCTCCCCTTTGGTATTGGTACTTCATTTTCTCACCTCTGCGGGGAATGTCAGACTTGAAAACCCGAGATGTTCCGGTTGCACCAGGAGTCTTTGAGGATTCAACCGCCGATCTAGGCATCTATCCTGCACAACCGGACATGGATTACGAGACGAGATAAAGGAACCGAACGGGTTAGCCAAAACAGAGGACGACGTTAGCGCATAAAACCAATGATCAATGGAAACATCGAATTTGAAAAAGCATGACGATTCAATAAAACGAGCTTGATTATTTGGAAATGAAATGGTACTTGAAATAGGAAATTAAGCTGGTTCTGTTTAAATTTGCTGCTTGGAGTGGGTTCCAAAAGATGTCGCTTCCGATCAATTTTGATGGCACGGGCAAATGTTCAATCTTGCGACTCAGGGCTCAGATGCTTTAATGATTGCCAATTTTTCGTACTTGGAAAAGAGTTTTGCCTAAGTTCAGTTTTTAAAATTTTTCTCTGTCTGAATTTTATTTCAACGGTCAATTTTCCGAGCCGGTTTTGTTATTGCATGCTACGCTTGATACTTTCAAAAATCATGACCAATTTTGCATAAATTAATGATTTGAAGGAGAGAATCGAATCTTACCTAGCGGATGGCCCAACGCGGGATAATCTTCGGCCAAAAATGACCTTCTGCAAAGTGTGATTCTTGAAATCTCGGAGACTTGGGCGATTTTGCAAAGTGTAATGCCTTTCTACTTTTCCCTAACTCGCGTTTTCGGCCTGGAGAGGCCTTTTGAAAGTGTTGAGATAAAACCCTATCACGCGAATTTTGGCTGGATGGAGGCTCTTGCCAAGTTCGAAGTCAACAATGCCCTATTAGGAAAAAGTCGTGATGCCCTACTTTCGGCTGAGAAAGGCAGGTTGCAAATGTTTTGACGCCTTTCATACGTTATACTGCATTTTCGGGTTGGGAGAATAAAATGCAAATGCTAAAATGCCTTCCTCTGTCTTCGCGACTTTCATGTGTTTGCCAATTTTCGGGCTAAGACCATAAAACTCACACTTATAAAGTGACGCCCTGCCTTATGACTTGCATTTTCGGGTTGGGAGAATAAAATGCAAATGCTAAAACGCCTTCCTCTGCCTTCGCGATTTTCATGTGTCTATCAATTTTCGGGCTAAGACCATAAAACACACACTTATAAAGTGACGCCCTACCTTATGACTTGCATTTTCGGGCTAAAATGATAAAATGCAAACTTCACGATTCTCCTTTCTTGCCCAATTTTGGGGTGAAACCACTTTTTGCAAACTTCGTGATTTTCGCTTGCTTGGCGATTTTCGGGGTAGAGGCATAAAATGCAAACTTATAAAGTGATTTATAAAAGTGACGCTCTTCCCTATTTCGCGATTTTATGATGTTTGGCGATTTTGGGGCTAGGAAGACTATTTGCAAACTTGTTTAAAAATTAACGCCCTTTCTCTATTAGTATTTTCGGGGTTTAGAGACCTTTTGCAAGTTTTAAAAAAATGATGCCATTCCTCATTACTTGCATTTTCGGGTCAAAAGTCTTTTTGCGAAATGCCTTTAAAGTGACCCGTTTTCCCATTTTCGGGCAAAAGGGACCTTTTGCAAGGTTTTAAGCTTAACGCTACCCAATTTCGGGGTGAAGAGACCTTTTGAAAAGTGCAATAAAGTGATGCCCCTTTTAGACTTGTTTCGTGATTTTACTTGCTTGCCCATTTTTGGGCTAAAACGACCTTTTGAAAAGTTTTCAAGTTTTTCTTTTTAACGCCTTTCTGGCGATTTTCGGGCTGGGGGGCGATTTTGCAAAGTGTTTAAGTTTAACGTCGTTTCACATATTCTCAAAATTCGGCCTAAAGAGGCGTTTTGACAAGTTTATGAGGATTAAAATGCTTTTCACCATTTTCGTGCTGGGAAGACATTTTGCAAATGTCAAGAGTTTAACGTTGCCTTGCATATTGGCAATTTTGGGCGAGGAGGTGATTTTGAAAAGTTTTCAAAAAATAACGCCTTTCTATTAACTTGCGCGATTTCTATGTGCTTGCCCAATTTCGGGCTGGGAGGACAAAATGAAAAGTTTGAGTTCAACGCCAAATTCGGCCTAAAAGGCCATTTTGCAAACCCATGGACAACTGACATTCTTGCCCAGTTAGCCGATTTTTAGACTCCCGCGAAAATTAGTTTCCCTTGGATTGATTTTGAATATTTAAAATTGTGCGACTCTCAGCAAATCCACCCCTTGGCCCTGCAACTTAAAACTAACAGATGCCTCATCCTTGCACGGGCTGATTCCATTCTCTCATTACTGACGGGATCATGCCTAACCTCTTATGAACTCCTCAAGACTTAACCAATCGGGTGGGCTCACTCTCTTGCAGAATCATTGCTTCACTACTACCTCTGAATCTCAAAAATGGCGGATAAAAATCAAAATCCTACACCGGGCGAGACGAAAAATGGAAAAGAAACAAGGGGGACCTTGTCGGCGATGGGGAGTGTGTGCAATGCACAACAGTATCTATATCGGATACGGATACGATACGGCGTAGATACATGTCGGATACCGTACCCAAAAAGCCTTGATTTCCCTACCATGCCGGATACTATGTGATTTGATTTTTTTAAAATTTGACTTAAATCGTCCTAAACTTAATTTAAAAAAACTTCAATCATGCAATTTTTTTTTTGGTATAAACAAAACTCGCACCAAATGAAGAAGACAAATGAAATGTTTTTCCATTTCTGTGACCCATTTTTTTGTTACTTCAAATGCAATTCTACTTTTTTTTTTGCATATTGTAAATTGTTAAATCAACTTATAATTATCTATGTAGCAATTATGTGTCTATAGTGGTTTTAAAGTAATGAAAAGCAATTATGCGTCTCTGTGTCTATATTGTGTTAAATATGTGTTTGGGTTTTTTATGAATGTTGATTCCAGCGGTATCCATATTGGGGGTCTTAAAAAATGGCTGCATCCGTATCCAATACCGTATCTGTAGCTGTATCTGTATCTGTATTTGTATCCATGTCCATGCAACTTTGCTTAAACTATTCTTCTCGAGATTCTACCATTTTTTATTTAAAAATTTTGTTCGCATTTTAATTGATTATAATGTTATACTATAACATTGAGATTTGTCTTTTAAGTTACTTGATTTTAAGTTTTTCCCCAATTCCATATTTTTAAAATTTAAGTTAATGATGTGGGAAAAACACATTTCTCAACTTTCAGGTTGAAAATACTTTCAAGCTCTTTAGAGAAATGAAGAAACACCACTGTGTGCCAGATGAGTATACATATACCGTACTTATTCGAATGCTGGGGACGAAAAACCGAGTGGAGGAATTCCTTGCCATTTTTGATGAGATGATTGCAAATGGGTGCACTCCAAATTTGACGGCATACAATACAATACTTCATGCACTTTGTAAAAATCATAGAGTTGATAAAGCTATTTTAATGTTTGGTTATATGATTAAAAATGGTTGTTGCCCTAACCAGTTCACATACTCTGTTCTTGTGGAAGGTTTGGCAACAGAGGGCCAACTTTGCAAGTTAGATCAGGTTATAAAACTATCCAAGAGTGTTATGAATACATCAATCTATGGATTTCTAGTTAGAAGGATTAGCAAGTTGGGTCACGCTGCAGAGGCCCATAAATTGTTTTGCATTATGTGGGAAAATGGATATAAAGCTGACAGGACTGCATGTTTTTTAATGCTTGAGAACCTTTGCAATGCAGGTCAGACACAAGAGGCCATTGACCTCTTGAATAAGATGCGGGAATCTGATTTGGAAATTGATAATACCACATATAATGTTATATTCTCAGCCCTCGGGAAAAGAAAAAATATACCCTTGATTTATTCTCTTTATGAACAAATGAAACAGGAGGGTCCTCTTCCAGATATAATGACGTACAATATTTTGATCTCAAGCTTTGGGAGAGCAGGCAATGTAGATGGGGCTTGTAAGCTATTTGATGAAATGGAGCAGGGGTCATGCAAGCCTGATGTTGTTACATACAATTCTCTGATTAATTGTCTTGGAAAGAATGGTGAGCTAGATGAAGCCCATTTCCGTTTCAAGGAGATGGAGGAAAAGGGCTTGAACCCAGATGTTGTCACGTACAGTACACTAATAGTATGTTTTGGAAAGTTAGGCCGGCTGGAGATGGCATGCAGGTTATTTGAAGAAATGATGGATAAAGGTTGTTATCCAAATATCGTCACCTACAATATTCTTCTTGATTGTCTTGAAAAAGAAGGAAAGTCACGTGAAGCTCTAAATCTTTTTGACCAGCTGAAGCAGCAGGGCTTAACACCTGACTTTATCACATATTCTGTACTTGAACGCCTACAGAGTGCCTCTCAAAAACCCTTGAGGCCAAATAAACAGCGTAGTATAACTGGTTGGGTTGTTAGCCCTCTATCACCCAGGTGAAAATATTACAATGAAAGATCAAACTAAATTGAAAGCTCTGTGCCAGCCATCCTCACATTTTCTCCCTTGCCCATTCTGCAAACAGTTCCAACATTATCTGTAAAGATTATGAGCATTGAATATATGTAATTTACAAGCAAGATACATATTGTGCTCGAGTTTCCTCAGGGCGCGTTGAGCTTGATTTGGAAAAAATAAGCTGCAAAATAGGAACTTCTAACCTGCAATGAAAGATGTCTTGTACATACCGCCCTATTTCTGTTGCTGCATCTTGGATTGATGCTTTAGAGTTGCATTAAAAACTTGATGGAATCTCTTTTTTTCATTGAAAAAGTTGGACCACTGGGCATATACTACTTCTGAAGAAGCTTCTGTAGTTTCACTTTGGAGACATGTAAATTTATACTGTCAAAACTCAAACCTTCTCAACGATATCCTCTTGGTACGATTCCATCTTCAATTGAATTAAGGAATCGATGATTATTTCACTTTTTGATAAAGATTTTCTTTTTCTCAAAATAATTATCATGCTAATAATAAATGGGAATGGATTATATATCATATTTATCATACTTAGACCTGATGCATTCCCGAAGGCATACATGTGTGTAATGCAAATAATCAATTGTGCTTATAGTTTGACTTTTATCACTGTTAAAACATGATAATATGGTGATTCCTTAATAGACATTGGCATCGAGATTGGTGAAATTGTGAAACATTTTCGATGATTTCTGCCTCTTATTTAGAAATATAACATTATTGCCAGAACATTTGTCATTGGTGAGGTCATTGTATGTAAAGCTCTTAAAGACGAATGTAATTTGGATGTGTTAAAATTGTTGAATTGTATATATAAAATTTAACAAATCAAGGTGTCATTGCTGCTCCATTGGTGAATGGTTATTTTTAAGCTAGACTTTGATCTATATGAAGTGTGTAATGATGTTCCCAAGGTTTTTGATTGCCATCTTTCTTATGAAATAAATTTCAATAGATTTGACGTCACCATTGGTAAAATAGAGTGCAAATTATTCTCTTTATTTTAAAAAATTAAAGATTTTATGTCATGCCCCCGCTGTGATGACTGTATAGACTTATCTCAACATTCAATAAATTCAGCCGCAACATGGGCAAGTGAAATTATTAATAGATTATATTGGCAGCGATCCTTCATGGTTTACTGGCAGCAATTCTAAACAAAGGCAATTGGTCTTAAAGAAAAACAACACATGGTTAGGGAGAGGTATGTCCCTTGCAAAGGGGATGATGGTTAACAAATGGATGTGTCTCTCTTCCACAAAACAAAGATATAAAATGAGAGTCATTTCAATTGGCGAGGGCATCAAGTGAAAAATGGAAAATAAAAAGAAAATAGCCATAAAAGGCCGAAATAAATAGTCTAAATAGTCTTCAGTAATAATAATAGTGAGATAAGTTTAATAATAATATTAGATTATAAATAATTAGATACATAGATATATTTTTTGAGATTAAGTGATTGCCCATTGTAAGTAATTTAATTACATTTTTTTTTTATTTAATAGTAAATTCAAATAGCTAATCGGTTTTGAATATATTAGAAATGGCTTACAAATAGGAATGATGATCAACCTTTTGAGTTCACAAGAGTTGAAGTGCTGGCCTTACCTTCATCAAGCATGCCAACCCAAGATGCAAGCTTGTGGGCTGGCAAGTGTATGAGTGTTCTTAGGCTTGTTGAGGAAGGTTGTCTTCATGTGCCTTATCAAGCATGCGACCTCAAGATGGATGGATTGGAGATCTTGTCACGCTCGTGGGTTGAGAGGCAAATGAGTACTCTTGGGCTTGATCACAGAGGATAGTGTGCCTCCAATGTGGATTGAGTGGACTTGAGATCCTACCATGTTAATAGGCCAGAAGGCAAATGAGTGCTTTTGGGCTTGAATGACTTTTCAAGTATGCAATCTCGAGATGCATGCTTGTGGATTGGGAGGCATATGAGTGCTCTTGGGCTTGATGGTCTTCTCAAGTACGCCACCTAAGATAGTTGGATGGGGATCCATCCACACTCATGGAATACAAGGACATCCATCCTTGATATTGCAGTTTGCAAACATTTCTAACAAATTCCTAATACAATTACTATGAGAGTATGCCTTGGAATAATTATTAATGCTATTGATGTATTTTGACTTAAAATATGAATTATTTTAATATGTTATCAAGATTTCTTAATATTTAATGCTAACACTTGATGAATTTAGATGTTATCACAAATTCTTAATACCTCATAATTTTCAATATCAATCTCTATTACTTTTTATTGTTTGTAGGACTTGAACTAGGATTATATTATATAGTTGACAATAGTATTATAAAACTTATGAATTATATCCTTGAACCTAAGTTGGAACCGTTATTCTAGGGCATAAATTGGGAAGATCCCAAGAAGGGACATTGCAATTGGTATCATAGCCTTAATCTTGTTAGCCTGAGGATCAAGAAGATTAGTTTATGCAATTAAGCCAAAGAGTTCAAGGGGCACTAGAAAGAGAAAGAAGGAAACTTGTAGCAAGTAAAACCCTACTCAAGCCAATAAAATGGGTGAACAACTAGGAAATGAGTTGAGGGTGTTCATGGAACAAAATGAGAGGACAACTCTTGCCTTCATGGAACAAATCAAGAGGATAACTCAAGTACTTCTCCAAACCATACAAAACATGAATAACACAATCAATACTCTTAGACCCAACCAAAGTAATGGGAGGGATGCTAGTTCTAATCACTTGGAGAATAACAATAGATCACTATTGAGTTTACACCTAGGTTAACAAGACCCTCATTCTTACCTAGGGAAGGGCCAAAGGAGAAGAAGAAACTAATCCACCAGTTAATAACTTTGATGAATATGCTATGGCCTACTCTTGAATGCTTCTTGAAATTAGGAGAAATATGCCATTTAGGAAATATTGCTATTCTAGGGCACAAAATAACCCTAGAAGGAAAAAATGACAACCTAACAAAGACTTAGCCAAAGGGTGAGTAAAATGACTTTCCCCGACTTTGGTGGATTGGGAGAAGTTGTTGCACATTGATGGATCCAAAAGTTGGACACCTATTTCTCCCTTAGTCTCATGACCGAAGAGGATGCTATCAAATTTTTCATTTTTCATTTGGAAGGAGTTGCATAGGATTGGTGGCATCATGGTATCATTAATCAAGGACACCAAAACATAACAACCTACGACAAGTTTACATAAAAGCTCATAGATCAATTTGATCAAAAGCATCTTCAAAGGTACTTCAAAGAACTAGCTCAATTGAAACAAGGATGAGTAGAATATTATATGGTTGAATTTCAAAAGATCTCAATCATGGTACCTTTAATTATCAAGAAAAGGGTAATGGCACATGGAATTAGCGAGAAAAGGTTCACATACTTATTTATTGAAGGGCTATTAGAATTAATCTGTGTTTTGGTGAGCTTCCTTGACCCCACATCTCTTCAAGATTTAATCCAAAAGGCTGTGAGGCTAGCAATCAAAACAACAAAAGAAAGGATCCATTCAAAGAATATTCCTTCAAGGTCACATAACCAACCCTCTTATAAACGAAATTGGCAAGAAATGCCACTATCTCCTTGACCACACACAATATGGGAAGACAATTCATAGCTTCAAATGAAGGGATTGTGTTTTTAATGTAGGGAGAAATGGGTGGTAGGACATATGTGTGCAAAAAGAGGATATACACACAACATGGAAGCTATATTGGACGAAGAAATGAGTGAAGAAGAATTAAAAACTCAAGGAAATAAAGAAGGCAAGACAATGAAGAAAATGAAACCTTAGCCTCACTCTTGAGGGCACCCAAACACCACCCTTTCCAAATTTATAGTGTTCTATGAGGACAAATAGTTATTGTCCTAGTAGATAGTGGTGCTACCCATGACTTCATTGATGGAGGTTTGGTGACAAGGATGAAATTAGAAATTGAAGACTTTGAAGGATTCAAGGTGGTCATGGTAGATGGGTTCTACCTCATGGACATAGAAGATCCAACAACTGAGCACCACATTAGGAAGACATCAAATTAAGGAAGACTTCTATGTGGTGAATATGGGTGTTATTGATGTGGTATTGGGTATCCATTGGTTGCATTCTTTAAGGAGATATTACCAAGACTTTCAAAAGATAAACTTTGTTTCCAACACAACGACTAAGAGGTAATCTTATAAGATTTATTTCATAGGACCCCAAGGGTAGTATCATCTAAAAGAATGGAAAGGCCCTTTAGACATGGACAAGTAGGCTGGGTAGCACAATGTATGATATACTTGACATATCTTTGTCTAACAAAGGCAAAACTATATATGTTGACATCCAACCTATCCTAAACAAACATAAGAAGGTTTTAGCAACATTCCACCAATACTTCCTCCAAAAAGGGGTTTTGAACATACTATTAAATTTGAAGAAGGGATGAGACTTGTTATTACCACACCCTATTGACACCCAAGAAAATATAAAGAAAATGATAAAACCATTAAAGAATTATTAGAAATGGGGCATATTCAACCCAGTTCTAGCCCCTTTGCTTCTCCTGTACTGTTAGTTAAAAAGAAAGATGGTACAGTGAGAGTGTGTATTAACTATAGGGCCCTTAATAAGAAAACCATTTAAAATAGTTATACCATCACTAGGGTAGATGAGTTAATCAATGAGCTTCATGGGTTACTATATGTCTAAAAAATGGACCTAAATTTTGGTTATCCTCAAATCAAGGTAAGGATAGATGTTGTCCCCAAAACAAGCTTTAGATGTGATTTTGGTCACTTTGAATTCCTAGTCTTACTATTTGGACTAACCAACACCTTTGCCACTTTTCAATTTTACATGAATCACCTATTAAACAAACAACTAAGAAAATGCTTATTGGTGTTTTTTGATTACATTTGGATTTCTAGCAAACCTTGGGAAGATCACTTAAGGCACATAAATGAAGTATTGGGAATACATGAACAATAATCATTATTTGCCAAAATGTTCAAGTACAAATTCAGAATGGATGATATTTTATATGTAGGGCACAAAATCAATGCCTAAGGAATCAACATTGATGAAAAAAATATTAAAGCAATAAGAGATTGGCCAAAACCAAGACCCTTAACTCATCTAAGGGAATTTCTAGAACTTTGCAACTATTACAAAAGATTTTTTAAAGGCTTCTTAATGCTAACCGCCCCACTAACAAACCTAACTAAGAAAGGTGCTTTCTCATGGAGTTTAAGGGCCTAACAAGCTTTTGAAAAGATAAAGGAAATAATGATCTCCTGCCTAGTATTAGCCATTCCAGACTTCTCGTTACCATTTGAGCAAGATTGTGATGCTTCTATGAGTGTTAGAGTAGTATTGATGCAAAACAAACACCCTATAGCTTTCAAAAGCTACAAACTTAAATAGATTGAAAAGAACTACTCCATTTATGATAGGGAAATGTTAGCAATTATGTATGCCCTAACAAAGTTTAGGTAGTACTTGGTTTGCTGTAAAAAATTGTGATAATAGCCTAAGGTATTTCTTGAACCAAAAATATTTGAGTGACAGACAATAGAAATGGGTTAGCAAATTACATGCCTATGACTTTGAGATTGAATATATGAAGGGGGAAAATATTGTTGTACTTGATGCTCTATCTTGAAGACCCCATCTATGCTCTATGATTGATATCTCTACAGAGTGGAAGAACTCAATACTACAAAATATGCCAAGGATGCATTGGCATGTGACATATTAGAGGAGAAAATACAAGATGAAAAGTACAAAGTGGTTGAGGAGCCCATCTTCTATAAAAATAGAATATATATCACTTTCAGATAAAAAATGAAAGAAAAGATGATAAGAGTATCCCATGACATTCTTTCAGTAGGTAATCAAGTGTTCTATAAAAAATACAAGCAAATAAGGGAGATATTCTCGTAGAAATTTATTAAAGGAGATGTCTTGAAACACATTAGGGAATGTATGTTGTGTCAAAAGAACAAAGCTGAACACACCTTTCTCACTAGATTACCTTAACCCTTACCCTTAACTAATAAAAAATGGGATAGTATTCCAATGGATTTCATTATAGGGCTTTTGAAGGTACAAGGAAAATATTGTATATACATAGTAGTGGATCGATTGACTAAATATGCCCATTTCCTTGCCATATCTACTGAATATAGACCATCTCAGTTGAAAAATATCTTCTTTAATTTTTTTTTCAAACTACATGGTTTACCTAGCAATATTGTCAATGATAGGGATACTAGATTCTTTAGTTTGTTTTGGGAAGGGCTCTTCTAGCTAGTTGGTACTAAATTCACCCCAAGTACAAGTTACCACCCACAAACTGATGGAGAGACTAAAATTGTCAATAAATGGCTTGAGGGATATTTAAGGAACTATGTCATAGGGAAAAAACTGCATGGATCAAATGTCTACATATTGGAGAGTATTATTATAATACCACTCATCACATGTCTATAGGGATTAGTTCTTTCAAAGCATTATATGGGTATGATGCGACATCATTCAAAATTTAATTCTTATTGAAAATAAACTTTTGGGAGCTAGAGACTTGGTGTGACAAAGTAGACATTTTAAATACACTCAAAGATAAGTTGCACCATGCACAAAATCAATATAATATGTATACCGACCGAAGAAGAATTGAAAATACATTTGAAATGGGAAACTTAGTTTTCCTAATATTGCAACAATATTAACTATCTTCTATCAAGAGAAGTGGTTCTAAGAAACTCAAGCCATGATTCTATAGCCCATATAAGACTCTATAGATGATTGGTAATGTTTCTTAAAAATTGGAGTTATCAACAAATAGTTGAATTCATAATGTCTTCCATGTATCTTGCCTCAAGAAGATGTTGGGTCAACATTTTACACCATGTCCAAAGTTATCTCCATTGGATAGAAGGAAAGTCAATTTTGGATTTTGAGCCTATCCTTATGCAAGAGAATAAATTAAGGAACAAGGTTATTCCTGAATACTTGGTTGAAAGGAAGAATTTGCCTATGTAAGATGCCACTTGGGGAGGATAATTTCTTTTGATCATCCTAATCTAAGCTTACTTTTGGATAAGCAATCTTGGGAAGAGCGTATTCTCATGCCCTTGCCATGAGGAAAAAACAGACTTATCACAACATTCAATAAATTCAATCACTGCCTTTAAACATGGGCAAGAAAAATTAGCACACCAACAAATTATTAATAGAAATGAATTAGCAATGGTCCTTCATGATTTATTGACAACAATTATAAACAAAGGCAATTTATCTTAAAACAAAGTAATCCTCGGTTAGGAAGAGCTATGTCGCTTGCAAAGAGGAAAGAGGATGATGGTTAATAAGTAGGCGTCTCTCTTGCATAAAAAAAAGATATAAAATGAAGTCATTTCAATGAGAGAGGGTATCAATTGAAAAATAAAAAGGAAACTGGGTCATAAGAGGCAGGAATGGATACTGCCTTCATCAATAATAATATTGTGAGATAAATTTAAGAATTATATATATATAATTAAGTGATTGCTTATTATAAGTAATTTGGTTGTGTTTCCTTTTAAGAGTATTTAATAGAAAGTTGATATAGTTAATCAGCTTTGAATTTATTCGAAATGACTTGCAGTTAGGAAGGGCAACTTGCCTTTCAAGTTCACCCAAGGTGAAGTATCAAAATTCTCTTCAACAAGCATGCCACCCTAAGATGCATGCTCATGGGTGGGGAGGTGTATGAGTGCTCTTGGGTTTGTTGAGGAAGGTTGTCTTCATGTGTCTTATCAAGCACACTACCTTGCGATGGATTGATTGGAGATCTTTCCATGCTCATGGATTGGGAGGTGAATGCGTGCTCTTGGATTTGATCAAGGAGGGTGGTGTGCCTCCAAGGTGGAATGAGGGATGCAGTAGACCTTAAATCCTACCATGTTCATGGGCTAGGAAGTGAATTAGTGCTCCTGTACTTGAATGACTTTTCAAGTACGCCACCTCGAGATGCATATGCGTGGGTGAAGAAGCATATGAGTGCTTCTAGGCTTGAGGGTCTTCTCAAGTATGCCACCCCAAGATGGTTGGATGGATCTCCACTCATGCTCTCATAAAAGGACAACCATCCTTGAGAATGTTGTCTGCAAACATTTCCAATGCATTCTTAATACAGTTACTATAGAAATATGCCTTGAAATAATTAATGCTATTGATGCATTTTTACTTTAATAATAATGATGTTTCTATGTTATCACAATTTTTTAATATTTAGAGCTAACATGTAATGGATCTAGATGTTATCATGATTTATTAATAGTTAATAATTTTCAATATCAATATCTATTAATTGAAATTATTTGTAGGACCTAAACTAGGATTATCTTATATAGTTGACAATATTATTACAAAACTTATGAATTGTATCCTTCAACCTAAGTTGGAATTGTTGTTTTAGGGCATAAATTAGGAAGATCCCTAAAAGGGACATTATACATTAGAGCCTATATTCGACACAATATTGATCCATCACTTAGGTCAATATGTTTTCTCCTTGAATGCATTACCACATTCTTTGAGATGTTTATAGAACTTGCATTGTCACAAAGGATAGGGAAGGGCTCATCAAACTCCATTTTACTTTCCTTTAGATTTCATTTCATCCAAAGCACCTAGGTGCAATATGAAACTATTGCAATATATTTTTCTTTTGTTTTAGATAGGAATATATTGAATCTTGTTTTTTTCTTAGCCATGTGACAAGGTTGTTACCAAAGAAGCAATCTCCTCCACTTGTAGTCTTCTTATCATAAATGCTTTCAACCCAATCTGCATCTATGTATGCTGTCAAATTGAATTTTTCACTCTTTGGATGCCACATACCAAAATCAAACGTAGCTTTTAGATATCTAAATATTGTTTTTTCTACTTTTACATGGGTTTCCTTAGGTATTACTTGAAACCTAGCCACCACACCTACTGCATGCATTGTAACTAGTCCAAAAGTAGTTAGATACAACAAGCTAGCAATCATTGATCTATACAAAGTTTGATTTGCTGAAGTGGACTCATTATCTTTGTTCAATTTACATCCACTAACAATGGGTGTACTAAGTAGTTTGAAATCTTCCATCTTAAACTTGTCCAACATTTCTTTTATATACTTGGTTTGGGATATTAATATACATTTTTTTCGATTGAGAGATTTGTAAACCAAGAGAGAAAGATAATTCACCAAGCATTGACATAACATCCTATAATTCCTTACACATTGCATCATTACTATCTCCAAAAATAATATCATCCACATAAACAAAAATCAATAGTTGATTACCTTTAGTTTTTGTGTATAGGTTACTATCTACGCTACCTCTCTTGAAGCCTTGCTATTGTAGATACTTGTTCAACCTTGAATACCATGCTCTTAGAGCTTGCTTAAGTCCATAGAGGGTCTTCTTTAGTTTGTATTTGAAATATGGATTTTTTGAAAGTTCAAAGCATTTCAGTTGTTCAATGTAAACTTCTCTCCATTTAGAAATGTTGATTTGACATCCATGTGATATACTTTGAAATTATTGAAAGCTAATAATGTATGAAACATTTTGATTGCCACCAATCTTGCTCCCAGAGTGAATGTCTCCTCAAAATTAACTCCTTTCACTTGAGCATATTCTTTTCATACAAGTTTGGTCATATTCTTGATCACTTTTCCATCTTCATTCAGTTTATTTCTAAAAACCCATTTGTTGCCTATGACATTCTTGTCCTTAGGTCTTGGAACAAGTTTCAAAGTTTCATTCTTTTCAGTTTGATTAGCTCTCCCTCTATCTCTAACCATCCCTCATCTTTTCTACCTTCTGCAAGAGTACTTTGCTCAATTTTTGATAATAAAGAAAAGTATACCTATTCAATCCTTCTTTAGGTCTAAACTCCACTATCTTTATCTCTAATAATTTGTTCCTCAAAATTATTCAACATATTTGGTGAAACTATTTGTACTTGTATTTTTCCAATTCACTTCTAGCCAACTCACTTCCACTATGGAATGATTCATTATTGTCATCTTCATTTGACTATATTGTCTCATCAATACTCACATTAGCATGTTCAACAATTCTTTGCAATCTATTATTATAACATCCGTAAGCCTTGTTTCTCATAGAATAACTAGATTTAACCAAAATTTCTTCACCCCTTTTGATAGAGCACTTAATCAAAATATATCGAGATGTTTGATAGAAGTTGGTCTCCCTTTCCATAGTTCATATGGTGTTATAGAAGTCCTTGTCCTGATTTGTTCTCTATTCAAAACGTACTTTGCAATTTGAACTTCTCTCCAATATAGATTTGGTAGCTTTTCTTGGCTCAACATTGTTCTTTTCATCTCTTGTACAATCCCATTCTTTCTTTCTACTAATTCATTTTATTGAGGAGTCCAAGTTGAAGAATATTGTCTCCAGATTTCGCCCTTCTTACATAACACTTCATATTTGTCAGAAGTAAATTCTTTGCCTCTATCTCATTTTAAACATTTGATTGTACTCACTCTCTCTTTCTTTTCCATTGCTTTAAATTCTTTAATTTTTTTTCAAGAAATTCTTATTTTTCTTTTAGTAATGTTATCCAAGTCATTCTAGAATAATCATTAATGAACATCATAAAATAGTTGTCACCTTGTAGAATCTTTGTTCTCATTGGTCGACACAATTTTGTATGAATTTTATCTAATAGTTTTTTAGTCAAATACTTCTTGGTTGGAAATTTGGTCCTTGTTTAGATTTCCTTCATGACATGGTTTGCAACTAGTAGATGGACGCTTCCTAATCTTTGGCATGTTTCTTACTGCATCACTTGAACTAATCTTTCTAAGATCATCAAAATTGACATGTCCCTGTTGGGATCCAAGAACATTGAGAGCGTTGGGGGGGGGGGGGGGTGAATCAGTGTTTAGCTGGAATGATGAATTTTAACCTTATTAACACAACAACTCAGCAATCGGTAAACACAAAAGCAGACAACAATAAGTAACAATGCAACCACAAAGATGAACACCATAACACCACAAATTTATACGTGGAAAACCTCAATGAGGAAAAACCACGATGGGATTGGAGACCCACAATATCTATCAACTAATCAGATGAATAAATATTACAATAAGGGGCCTGCACATGCAGGAAGGCCAACAACCTAGAGCACACTATTCATCACAAAAGGAGCCTCACTGACTACAAAAGAAATCCAGACTACAATCCGAAAAGATGAATGAACTGCAAGAATAACATCTCCTATGCTTGAGTACAATTCTGGTTAAGCTTAATACCAGAGGTCTTAAACCTTTTACACAAACCCAATTCGATCACCTATGATTGACCAAAACCTCTGCATATGACTATAACCTTATTCACACACAGATAATCCCATAACCCATGATCTAGAAAGAGATCTTACATCATATATATACCAACCCGAGACCTAAACAATTAGGTCGGCCACCTAAAAGATAATAAAATAATTTCGTTACATAAACCCGCAAACCAGTGATAAACAAAGTTGGCCTAAGACTGAAACAACATAAACCAATCAATAAATCCAATTGGTAACGCATTGGGAGCATCAACCAACACGTTACATAAACCAGTCCATAACCTAACATAATAGAACCAGACCTAAAATAGGTCGCCATAAGCCAAATAAAACACCACCGACCAACTGGAACACGAACAAGATAACCATTAGCATCTTGATAACCTTCTAGAAGCCACACTAACACCACTTAAAAGATCTTCGACAAAGCTCTACCGGTGAAAACCCTTACCGGTAACCAAAAGGCTTACTAGAACAAATGATAGCTTCCAGATCATCAAATCCTGAACCAATTGAATGAAATACGCATCAGGAACACACAAATAACCTATCCAAACCAATTCCAACAACTGGAACATACTGGAGAAGATCTCCAGATCAACATCATAATCCAACCACTCTACCGGAACCCGGTAGACAACCAAACAAACTAGTGTTGACATCAATGCAACACATAATCAATTCCTCCAAATTGCCAACAGTCCCAACCTTTTGTAGAAAAGCCAATTTTTTTCCCCTTTGTATTGCAAAACACTTATGTCCATTGAATTTGTTGAGATGATATAAATCACTATCTATCCTGCTTCCTTCCACAATCAATCCACCATGCCATTTTTCCAGATCTCACACCCATTTGCATTGAATGAAATGTTGTAAATTTATTATCACACATCTAAATCACACATAGAAGATTATGTTTCAAACCTTCTACATACAACATCATAGGTTTTGGTTTTTTCACCATTAAGACTCAAAGTACCCTTACCAATAATTTTTTGCCAAGTGTCTCTGCTCCTGTGTCAAATTTTTTGAAATTCATGAATTTTCTTTTGTCTTCAATCATATGAATTTTGCATCCACTATCAATGATCCATAAATTATTTTCCTTTGGAGCATGACGTGCAATTTGTGTAACCATAGAATTTTTTAAATATTTTTCCTTTTGGCTTCCCTTTCCAGGCTTTCTTTGTTCCATTATTCCAATTCATTGAACTAATATTTTTGTTTATATCTAGCTTATGAGGACTTAGGAAATTATCCCTATAGTGTGTTGCAATATTCCACAAATTATTGCATTTGTGAAAAACAATATTGAAATCAAATAAAGGTGCAAAAGTATTTTTGCTCACAAAATTATCCTTCTTGTAGAAACCCTTCTACAATTTATTGTCTTGTGACCAAATTGATTGCAATTAAAATAGTAACTAGAAACATAATAAATGGACTAGGTATTGTATGCTTTTCCTCTTGAATTTTGCTTTCTAGATCTCTTTTATTGTTTGTGTACTTGAGTAAATCTATCATCTTCCTTCTTTGTCTTTGGTCACCTAGGATTGTTTGAATCTTGAACTTCTGCTTGAACTTCTAGAGCCTTTTTTCCTTCAGATTCTTAGCAATTGTCTTCATGGACTGCATGGCCATCTTATTGTTTTATATATCATCCAATCCAATACTAGTTTTGATGTGTGAAAATATTTAGTTTCTTATTCTCTCATCTAAGATCTTTGTGTGTTTTCCAAACTTTAATTTTAGTTGATTATTTTCTTTCTCGAAATCCTTTCTAAGTATTACAACTTCTAATTCAAGTATTTCACTATTCTTATCTCTTCTCAGTAACCTTTTAGTCACAACTTCTTCTATCCTCTTTTGTTCTTCCACCTATATTTTTAGATCAATGACCAAATTCTCTGCTTTCTCAAGATTCCTTCTATAATTATTTTCTTTAGTCTCTTGATTTCTTTGTTGGCACATTCTTTCACAAGATCAACCTCATCATCTTCATTTCCAGATTTCATACCTTTTTCATCACCTTCTACAATTTCCATAGCCATGAATAGAGACTTTTTAGCGTCAATCCTAGAGGAATATTGATAATCTTTGTCAGATGAATAGCTTGCTTCATTACTGAAGAAACCTTCTGGATTCTTCTAAAAGTTCTTCTTTTTGGGCATGGACTTCTTCCAATTTTTTTATCTTCATTATTACAATCTCTATATGGATACTTATCCATGAAATGACCTACTTCACCACAATGGAAATAATTGAATGGTGATTCACCTTTGTACTTTCTAGAACCTCTTTGCAATTTTTTGACAAAGTCTCTTTCTTTCGAATATGATTTATCATCAGAGTCTGGATCTTGTTGTTTCTTGTACACTTTGAATGCTAGTTCTTTCCTTGAAGATATGTAATTATCAATCCTCATCTAACATGTATTCATAATTCCATGTAATTCATCCATGGTTAGGGCATTCAAATATTTAGTCTCTTAAACTACATAAACTTTGGGATCAAACCTTGGGAGAAGGGATCTAAGTACCCTTTTCATAGTCACTATTGCTTTCATCTCTTTACCAAGTTTTGTGATGGTATTGACTATTCATCAACTTGAAGTAGGAAGGTAGTAATGTTTTCTTCTTCCTTCATTTTAGACTCTCAAATTGACCTCGATAGGTTTGAAGCTTTGCTTGTTTGACCTTGTCACATTTTTAATATATATTGTACAGTTTATGCCATACCACATACGATAACATTTATTGCCTTGGCATAATTTTCACAAGCCTTCTTTCTAGCTTGATCTCTTGGGGGATTATCATGAAATTCATAGAAGCCCATAACTTCTCGCCAAACATCAAACCCTAATGCCATCAAATAGGCTTCCATCCTTACACTCCAAAATGCATAGTTGGATCCATCAAATAGAGGTTCCTTGTTTGAATAAAGACCTTGAGAAACTAAATGTACCATCTTGGATCTACCTCAAGCTATTAAGCTTCTACCAAGGAACTTGGCTCTGATACCAATCATTAAGCACACATATAGAATGAGAAGAGGGTTGAATTAGTATATGTTAACTAGAAAAAAATTGACACTAATTACCATTAATAATTTCTCCAAGCATCACAAAAATGACTAAGAAATGAGCAAGAATACATCAACACAAATAACACCATATTTACGTGGGAACCCAAAAATAAAAAAACCACAATGATAATAGTTATTGGATCTATTGTCCAAATTCAACCTCACAAAAAATATGAAGAACTAACAATATTTAGTAGGCACCAATCTACTAAAGACACCATTTCCCAATTACATTTTCAGGCACCAACCTATTGGAGACACTAATCTCCTAATCCAAGATTTGAGCACCAACTCAACATATGAGACATCAATTACAAATACATTAAGATTTACAAAACACATGTTGTGTGGACCTTCATGGCTGAAACCTCAACATCTTCCTAATATGTTCAACTTCAAAATACCTTCACACTATGCATGAGACCCTTAATTGAGTTTTCACATTGAATAGATAATTCATACAACTTTTGCTAGTTATCGATATTCCTCATGCATCATCAATAATATAATCATATTGGAATGAATATGATCAATAATATATATGCATTTCAATAATAATTATTTCATCTCCACCTAGATCATATTCAATACTATTTGCAAGTCGTCTGCATGCAAGTTACTCAATCAAACATATAGTGAACTAGGTCCTAAAGTCCACATGTTACACTAGGAGTGGGGACACACTATGCATTACACAAAACATGCTTTACTAGATCCGATTAACATTCACACGCTTCATCCAGCTAGTGTATAGTGAAATAATTCAAGCACATACATCCATAACACTAGAATAGAATGAGAACATGTGATAGTGTCGATGTTAGCTTTCCTTCTTCTTGAAATCCACCTCTAAGAGTATAACAAATTTGTCTTTATGTATAGACTTTTTTTATCTTTTGAACTACAAGACATACTACAAAAGATATATCCACAAAAGATACAACAACATAGACTGACTTTGTTCATTTGGATCACCAACGCTCTGACATGACATGACGATAATTAAAAAACTATATCTTTTCGACACTTGAAATCGAGGGGAACACAATGATAATTTAAGTACATCCATGAATGATTCCATTAGGTGATTTGCATGTCATATCAAAATTAATTAAACTTCCAACATTCTTCTAGATACCTTGAAATCAACTATTATACTAATTGCACCTTTGATATCAATGACAACATAATTTTCGACAAGGAGTTGGTACCAAAGCTTTCCCAAACATTCCTTTTCCCCTTGGAATCGAATTGTTATTACATTTAAAAAAGAGTTATTTTTAGAGTTGGTTGCTCTTGTTAAAAAATTGGAAAACACTTGATGGAAAGAGGGAGAGTCTAGTATAGAGTTCAATTATAGGTTTGTTGTTTTTGATTAAGGAAAATCAGGTTTTAAGGGACCCGATACATATCAAAAAGAAAAGAAATAAGAGAAACTAGAGAAGACAGAACAAAGAGAGAAATGCTGCAAAAGAATAACACAAAAGACAATAGCCAAAGTAAAGAACAACAAAAGGCCAACGAGAGACTGACACACCTAAAACAAAATTACATTTTAGGTGAAAATTTTTATAGTCTCTTCCGCATCCTTGACCAACATCATCATCGCATTTGCTGCCTCTTTTAGGTCTTTATTTTCCTGCATCTGTTGATTGCCTTTGGTCTTCATCTCCAACTCACTTGCATTTTGCCTAGTTTTGCATCTGGAGGAGTGTTGAACAGAACTAGAAGTCGACTCGTCATCAATAATCATAGTTTCTTTATTCTTCTTATCCTTCTCCAGGAAAGCAACCAACGCATTCATGTTTTGAGAGGACACCTTCAACACAACCAAACTATGCTCCATTAGTTTCCTCAAAGCAATCTCATTTTTTTGAATCCGATTGTTTATTAGACCATTATCAGACTCACCCTTTTCTTTGAGAATCCTCACCACATCCTCTAGGTGCTTTGAATATCCCTTTATAATCTCATTTTTCGGCCAGTCCGAAATTTCTTTTTCATCCTTAGTAGCACTAGTATCCTCCGCATTGTCCTCTTTACCTTTAATGTTGATATCCTTAACCAAATTGTCAATTTTAAAATCTATCTCTCTCTGTTTTTCTTGAATGCTAGTGATGTTATCAACCACCCACTTCTGGAAATTGAACATTTCCAGAGTGGTGTTTCTAGCAGCATTTAGAATGGAACCCACATTCTCCATATCCAGGGCAGAATCCTCAAACCTAGGGTTTCCCTCCTCCATGTTATGCTGAGCATCATCCCTGTTATCCGAAACATAGGGATTGTCCTTTGTCTCTGACTCTTCAACATCCTCTTCTCTCTGATCATTAATTTTGTCCCCTTCCTCACCCTCAACCTCCTTCTCTTGCTTATTCTCCGCCTCTTCTTCCACCTCCTTCTCCTGCTCCTGCTCAGAACCAACATTCTCTTCAGTGTCTTCTTTAGCTTTTTCACTAACCCTCGATTTATTTTTAGGAGGAATATTAGAAGAATCCTCATCAGAGTCAGAGCCATCATAATCCTCAGAAATATGAGCATTCTCCACAAAGGGATCATCCTTATTAGCCTTAGCTATACCCTTAAGATGCTCATATATTAACAAAATAAGACCTTGATGAGAAATGTGGTAGGAATTAGGTTTCTTAACATGGTCAGCTAGACTATCATTAAGGGAGGAGGCCAAGTAGAAGGGTAGAGAAATCTTAGAGCCATGGTGAAAATGGTTAAGAATAACAAAGTGGTAATTGTAGACTTTCGAAAACCTACCATCAACCGTAAGATACTCCATTAACACTTTCAAAATTTTATGCCAGAAAGATTTTACCTAGTTAGGGAGATAATAAGAAACATTATCTTTTTTGGTGAGCCGAGCCATTTCTTCTTTGTTTTTGGGGAAATTCTTGATGGCTTCCACCGAGAACTTGCGGTCTCTATAAAACTTGATGCAAAACCTCAGCCACAAAATCTTCATCCACTTTCCAGGTCTGACCGAACAAAGTAACTTTATTATTTTTCCAGGCAAAACCACGAGTAACTTTGTTGTTACTCTTTCTTATGTACCTAACATACCTACCTATATTGACATTTTGCCTAGATCTTATGATGTTTCTCTAGGTTCTTATTTATTTTGGGAAGAGGTTCATTTGGTAGAAATGCAACAAAATTATAGATACCTTGATTTCATTGATGGTATAAGAAGGGACATGGTTGCAAAATCATTATCCTTAATAATAGAGGTTGTTTTTGGTGAGAGGTACTTTGAAGATAGTGATTGTATGGAAGTGACATCAAGTAGAAATATAATATCAAGTTGTGATGGTGGGAAAATGACGAGTGATAGATCAAGAGGAAAACTAACCCTTTCCCTCAAAGAGAGATGAGAGTTTCACTATTGATTATCCTTCAAGCACCTTTCACCATTACATTAGGGAGATAAGGGGTAATTCACTAGATACAATCTCCAGACAAAGATGATAGATTGAATTCTAAATGAATCAAGGATGTTATGATGATCCCCTTATTCCCTTTTGTTTGATTTGAAATGGAAATTGATTGAATTATGTAATGCAAAAGTGACAAAGAATCGATTATAACTTGAGATCTGAATATGGGATGAAGCTGTGCACCTAGATTTGGCAGTAAAATGGCAAGACGGATTCGCCTTGCAAATTTGACGAAAAGTTGTCCGGACCTTGGTGGGAATGTACACTGTCCTGCGAAAAATCTTTGAAATGAAAAGGGTTTTTTCGCCTCTACAAATGAAGCCCGAATCTGAAAGTACAACTACGCACCTGCAACCTACACACAAAAAAGAGAGGGAAATGTGTTGGGGTTGGGGGTTTTCCTTTAGGTCAAACCCCAGTTTTGGAATTAACCAAGCAATGAAAGAAAGTACTTGCAAGTAGATGTAAATGGAAGACTGAATTGTAAATTACCTCAAGGGAGGTTGTAGTAGCAATGTTGATAGAAATTGTTGCGTGGAATTGAATGTTGAAAGGGATCTCCTCTTCAATGGTTGAATCCTTGACTTGAATGCAACACCTAGCCTTGAAGGGAGACTTGAGAATGGTCAATGCTGGAAAAGAATGCTTGAATGCTTGATCGCTTATGAAACTTGAATCTCTCAAACTTACTTAACTTATTGAACTTCTACAAATTAGAGGACAAATGCCTCTTAAATACATGTTTGAAGGATTTGAATTTCATCACGGGACAACATCGGGGAGATTTCCCACTCACTACACAACCCACAATGCTTGCACTAGAAAGGTCCTGCCCCAAAATAGGACAGGGACAGGGGCGCCATGCCCTTGTCCTAGGAGGACAATGGAACCATGCCCTTGTCCAAGGGGGGATAGGGGCACCACACCCTTGTCCTACCCCTATCTCCAGGGCAGAGCGTGGATAGAGTGAACTCTCCAGTCTCCAATCAGGCTAGAGAATTCGAGTTCGCATGCATGAGGACCCTAATGCAGTTGTAAATTGCTAGGGTCACAATTTTATGACACTACATTTAGCCCCCACTTTAGCAGGAGTATAAGCATACGCCAATACTACCGATAAAGTACAAGGAAACAAGATTGAAAGACTTTTACCACACAAAGGAGGCAAGATGCACCAAGCCCCCGGTGGACTTAGGATCGTACGACTTTGATTGATAAAGTAAAAGGGAAGATCAAGAAGGGGAGAACCATGACTGCAAGTAGCAAAGTTCCCTTCACTATGAGTCATGAAAACAAGGACACAAAAGATTACAAAGCAAAGCAAAGTTCACTAAGTAATTCTAAGTATCACAAGAAGGAAAGAATGAGCGGAGTGTATGCCCCCACGTTAAAGCAATCACATGCACCTTATCGGGAGTGATTACTTTAAGGTAGGATACACCCAAGAGAGAGAGAAGAAAATGATCACGTTATCGCAAGGATTTAGCCCCGAATTGAGGTATAAACCCAAGGATAATAAACACAAAACACGCGGTAGTGTCTCTTTCCTCGTGGTCAGTATGATGTATGATAACTCATGTATATCATGTATGTATATGCATATAATAATCTTTATTCTCCAAGGAAGGACACTACCTTAGAAGAAAGGGAAGAGAGGATGTCTTTTGAGTCAACATAAAAGAGACCAAGAGAAGATCTCAATGCTTTGCATCGTCACCAAGTAGACATTAAGGGAACAATAGAAGAACAGGGATACATAGGGAAGAATGGTCACAAAATAGATAGAAAAGAGATCTGCCTCCCGATCTTGCTGATCACTATTTCGGGAAGGTGAGCAATAGGCCAGAGGAGTGATATCGAGCACAAATGATGAAGCTATCAAAATATACAAACAAGGACTATTCTCAGGTTGTAAGTCACTTTGTTCGAGTCTAGGAGCTAGGATTAAAGTTTGTGAAAACTCATCCGATAAATGTTTATCCACATCAATATATTCATGCTCAATGTCAGAAGCATTAGGAGTTGTATTGTCATTATGAATAACATTTTCACCCATTTTTTCATCAAATTTTAAAGCAAAGGAGCAAGAAAACGAATAGGAGTAAAACCATCACATGTTTTATGCAACTTATGATTTGGAGATGTTGGTTGAACATCTTGCTTAGGAGAAAAGGGAATCATGTCAACTGTTGGAGTCTGAGGAGACTGAGTATTTTGAGGGATAACTTCATGAGCTCGAACACGACGTCTTCGTCGACGTTATCTCGCACAACGATTCCATCAAGTCTTAGTGGAAAGCTGAGAAGGAGGAGAAATACTTGAAGAAGGAGGAATGGATTTCTCCTTTATAGTGGAAGGTTTAGGTTGAGGTCTTTTTGGTTGAACAATAGGAGAAACGAGCCTCTTCTCTCGATAAGAGGAAGGGGGTGGAACTGTGTCATATAAAGGAGGAATATTAGGTGTAGGAAGGAGACCAAGTCCATCATGAGGAGGAGGGATAGGTCTAACCTTAGGAAGAATATTGTGTTTCTCCTTAAGAGAAGGTAAAGTCACATCCATAGGAGTAGGTGGACAATTTTCCTTAGGAGGAAGATTAGTTCTATCCGAGCGGGGAATAACCTCATCTTGAAGAATAATAGGAAGGTCAAGTGTTGGTGATATAGATTGAATTAAGTATAAGATAATATCATTCTTTCATTTTTGATAGGATTGAAAAAGAGCATTGCTCCTTGATGGAAGAGATTGAAATTGTTTAGGCCAAAAGAGATCAATAGGAACACTAGGGCTTTTTTAGGATGGACGAAATAGGCTATGGTTCATAGTTATGATTTCTCCATTGTGAAGAAATTTAAAACACTTGTGGATTGGAGAAGAATAGCTTTCATAGAAGATAGCCAAGGATATCCCAACTTCACATGGAATTGCTCAGAAGAAGGTATGATAACAAAGTCAACATCCATGGATTTAGTATGGAATTCGATAGGAAGGGTGATAGAACCAATGGTAGGACAAGAGAAGCCATCAAATAATTTCACAACTACATTAGAAGAATCATATAATGGTTTATGCAATCATAAAGTAAAAAGACACTCTTCAGTTATGACATTAACCATGCAAGAGGGATCAATCAGGGCACCACGGCAAGGGATATCCTTAACCTTTGCAACTATGTATAAAGGGCCATCAGGTGCTCTAATGGTCTCACTAGGGTCAAATGTAATACAGGGATCCTTAGGCAAATCTTATGTTTCTACCATGCTGACCAAGTTTAGATCCATACAGACGAGTGTTTCAAAAGAGAGAGAACTAGGCACAATCTCAATAAAATTAGAGGCATGAGATGGCAAGGGATCAGTGAAAATATTAAGATTTTGATTAGGAGGAGAAACTAATTTATTCCCTTTATCATTCACACTTGCCACAAATATAGTATTATTATCAATCAAGTCTTGAACCTTATGTTTCAATGCAAAACATTTCTTAGTATCATGACCAGGTTGACGATGAAATTGGCAAAAGGAATTGTTATCAAAATGAGGAGATGCAAGTTTGGAAGGATCAACTTGTTTTATAGGAGGAAGTTTGATAACATTTCTATGCAATAAATGAGACATAATACTATGGAAAGATTCATTCAAAGGAGTAAATTGTCTTTCTCTTTGGAAAAATTTAGAAATAGGAGGCACACCTGTTGTAGCATTCACATGGTTGTTGTTGATTGGATCATTGAACTTGATGAAGCTTTTTGTTGGTTTGAACTTTGCAAACGGTTTTTGAACACTCTCCCCCTTATCACTCGGAGCCATATGAGTGGATTGCTCCATTTGACTCACACCTAATTAATACTTGTGGAGTGTTGCGCTCAACTGCGGAAATGAAGTAAACTCAGACAAAAGAAGCTTTTCTTTGATATATTTTTGTAAATTAGAAATGAAAATTATTTGAATATCATTATCAAGAACATGAAAAAAAATTTGAGCACACAAATGCTTATATCTACCAATGAAATCAATCACTTTTTCTCTAACACCTTGTTCACAATGCATTAAATTAGTCAAAGTGATTTTCAGACCAATGCTGTTTTGAAATTGTTGGATGAAAGCATCTTCTAGTTGTTGAAAGGAAGTGATAGAATAAGAAGACAAAGAGCAATACCATTGAAGGGCCTTATCTCTTAGTGTTCTTGTAAACAGTTTTGCAAGCAATCGTTGATCATAAGCAAAATCAGTACACAAGGTTTGAAATGTTTTGACATGCGTAAGAGGATCACCTTTTCCATTATAGAGTTCCAATTGAGAGATCTCAACATGTTTTGGTGGCACAACTTTAACAATATCAAGAGAAAGTGGGCTCGCAATATCAAAGGTGGGCACACTAAACTTGGATTGACTCATGGAAGCAATTTGTTGTTGTAAGGAAGACATAGTTTGGGCAAGATTGTTAATTGCCATTTCTGTAGAAGAATTGATGTTAGACATAGCTGATTGAGAAGGTGGTGTGATGTTGTTGAAAGAAGGCATAGATTAAGAATAAGGTGGTGGGACACTATGATAAGTAGGCATTGGTTATGATTGGGTAGAAAAAGGGACACTTAAAGGAGGAATAAAGTTGTTGAAGGAATTGCCCCCTTGCGTCACACTAATTTGTTGAGGAATAGTAGGAACACTTATGGAAGATATAGGTAACGATGGAGGATTAAATGAAGAAGGGGGATTGCCCCCATGACCTATGGTTGTAGGAATTACATTTTGAGTGGAAGTAGCCATGATGTTAGATGTGAAAGCATGAATACTAGTCATAGGATTGGTCAAAGGAATAGAGGAATTGACTTGTGTTGAAGGTTGTGAGTAACCTAGGGTTTTGGCACAACTCTTGATAGGCATGAAATTAGAATCAATAATATGTGCAATGCCACACAATATATCAATTCCATTATTATCACTTTGAAGCTATAATACCCTAAAAATGGTAATCTAAACCATGAGCCCCTATCTCGACAACGTCACCAAGGTCCTAATCAAAGGCAATTAAATAAATCTTGAGCACACAATTAATTCTTTAATCATCAATGTCACATGGCAAAATTAATCAACCAATATTAATTAAATATTTATTTATTTAATTAATTGATCATTACAAGTAAATCATTTTAAACAATTATCTGATTTATTTTAATTAAATATCTTTTGCATATTTAATTAAATAAATCAATTTGCCATTAAATAATCAAAAAGAGGAATTAATTTGAAAATAAATCAATTTGCCACAAATCTTCAAAAAAGGAAACAAATCAAGAAAGAGGAAGTGGAAATTATGAGCACAAATCTTTAAAAAAAGAATTTATTGACAAAAAAGAATAAAAATTCGAGAAAAGAAATCAATTGGAGATAATCTTGGAAAACAAATTAAAAATTGATGAATAATCTCAAAGAAAGAAATTAAAACAATTAAATATTTAAATTGAATAAAATAGAGAATAAATCAGTTTTTCTTGATTTTATCTTAATTTTAGTTCAATTTCCTTTAAAACTGAGAAAAGCATCCAACCACATCAATTCACCTGGATTGTGCTTCCTCTTGGAAAATCTTGACCGCTCATCATCATTTGATCTCAGCCTTTGGTTTCTTTCTGAATTTTCTATAAATTCAAGCTCTCATCTCTCATTCAAAAATCCTAGAGAATCTATTGTTATTATGCCATTTTTGCTCTAGGCTCATTGAGAATTTGCATTGAGATATTGCATATTATTTATTTCATATTGTTTAAATCACTTAGCTCATTTATTGCTTAAATCATGTTAGATTAATCTTGCATTCATCTAGCTTAAATCCATGCTCATATAGATAAAAATCCTTCGTTTAGGTGTTGTCTAGTCACTGGATAGCTTAGTAATTTGAGAGAAATCTAAACTCGCATCTACTAGAAGGCAATGGGTCGCTTTATTATGGTTTCATTGTTCATTGATTATTGACTTACTAACCATGCATCTAATGACTTGATTGAAGTGTTTTGTATTGTAGATACAAATCTTTAGTCCACTTTTCACACACACATTTTTGGCACCCATCGTGGGGCAGAAAACTACTTTTTCAGCCTCAGAATCATTCTTTTTATCCTGTAGGTTTCGTTCGTATAGTCTCTGCGAAATATCATACGAGCAATTTCATTGCATCATAGGACATTATATTGAAGCCTTCAGTTTATCGTACGACACAATATTATATCCTGTAAATTGTCGTACGAATCATAATATGGACCCGTACGACATATTGCTTCTGTTATCTTCTATTGTTCTTTATTGATTTCTGAATCGTATGATAAAAGTTTTCTGTCATTCCATTTTATGAGAATTGTCGTACAATTCTGTTCTCTGTTAGATTAAAAGCAAGTTTCACTTTTCGGGTTATTTTTTTTCTTGAATTAAATTTTGATTATACTGACGCTAAACCCTGAATTGTCTTTTGTCTGCGTGGTATTTTCACAGCCTGACCAGTTTCTTGCAGGACTCTTGTCAAAAAATTTATCAATCAAACACACGCCTGTCAAAGAATAAAAACAACATGATTACTGATGCGTTGTTTTTGCAGGTTGCCTAAAGAGAAATCAATCAAATATCATGTATTCTTAAATTTTTTAGGCACCTAACTTGCTATCTGGGTAATGAACAAATCTGTCTTTTGTGTTTTTTTTGGAAAATTCCGAGAGGTAGGAGAGTATGCTCTTGTCTTTCTAAGACAATCAGAAATCTAGACCCTTGAGGCTTTTTCTTTGTTTGATATTTGTACATCTTTAGCAGGCCTACCCTCCCGAGGGGTTGAAAAACTCTTAAAGCTGTTATGGCCGGTGTGAGGGGAATGACCTAAGTGGGAATGGCTAAACGCCAAGTACTCCAACCCACTATAAAATAAACGTGATTTGATGAAAATCAAGTCAACGACAGTGCTCAGGAATAGCTCTCCTCAATACCTTCAGGTATATTGAACCTTGGTTTTCAAGGCTAGGAGACCTCTTAATTGAGTTTATACCTTGACTCGCCGAACAAAACCATTACTAGATCCAATTAAAATTAGAAGCTACCTGATTCACCTCTAAAAGGTTGATAATCTTTGTGCAAGAGAGATAGTAACTCTCCCAAGACACTTGCCATATCGTGCCCCCATTAGCGTTTGGAGTCGGCTAATACAGCATTGAGAATCTATTGCGTGAGACTCAGTGGCCATATTCTGATTAGCTATTGGGTGTGTACCTAAGTCAACAAGCAAAAGTTTTCTTCTCTAAGCCAACTTCCATAGGGTTTGCATGCTGTGATTGGAGTTACTATTCATACTATGTGTTTTCTGTGTTTTCATCTGTCAAACTAAAACTGGAATACTAAAACTGGAGAAAACAAATCAACAAACTCAATGATCAAAACTCTGTGTGTGTCACAAACTAGTCTATCCTGGTCAAAAATTAGTCCATCTCAGAATTGGTCATACTCAGTTGTCATACCCAGCCATTGAAAAACTCAGAATTTGTCTCTGTCTTGTTAACAGTCATACGAGTCTGGTAAATTGTCATCTTGCACCATATCTTGTGTCGTACGAGTTGACTAAATTGTCACACAAAGCTCAATTCTCTATCGTACGAAACACATTAGTCTGTCGTTTCAGGCTAAATCCCGTGTCATACGAAACATAACTGCTCAGAATTATTTGTCATTCGGGACCTACCCATTTGTCGTATGATACTAGACAACAACTCGTACGAAATAGAACTATCGTCGTCCTGAACCTGTTATACTGTCGTACGATTTCAGTAATTCTGTCATACGGGTCTTTGATTTTGCCAGTCTAGAACAATCAAACCTGTCCAAAATAGTCTACAACGAGCCTAAAACTGGTTATCATCCTCCCGAGCATAAACAACCTTGATAGTGTACCTTTGTCGTTGTGTTGCACGATTTTGTCAATCATCTTTAAGCTAGTTCAAACAAATATCTTATCAAACCTAAGTCAACTTAGATAATGTCTTACACAGGATAGATCATTCTTGAAACCAGACCAGATCTTGGTTACTTCTCTCAATCACTACGTTAAACAAAGTACTAGCTACAATTTGATCTTGACTTCTGTAAAACATTTGTCTCTCAGTCCTGTCGGTTACAAATGCCTGTTCAAACCATAAATTCTCGCAACAAAAGAGACAAAGAAAAAGAAACACCCTTTTTGTCAAAAGACAATCCATTCTTTGTGGAAAACCCCTTTTACAATAAACCGTCCTCGTCACAGATACCAGTTTACGACATACCAATCTTTGGTCAACCCCTATCTCCCACCATGTCTGGGGAAAGACAAGAAAGAGAAGCTAATAAACGAGACACTCACGATGACTTTAGCAATCATGCCACTGACAGTGATTCCTCATCGACTGAATCTGAGCTTCCTGAATCTCTTGAAGCCGAAGTACATAGATGTCAGAATGATAAACAATTTCGAAAAATGATGAAGGTCGTCATGGCTAGGGAAAAAGAAGACTATTTCCTAGAATTAGCAAAGCAAGGTGCCAAAATCCCTACTGGTTATAATGTGGAGGCCCTCATCACTAAACAGGAAGAGACACCATGGGGAAAAATAAGCAAACAAATGCAAGCATTATAAACTGTGGTCACAAGAATAGAAGACAAAGATAAAATGCCAAAACAATATTCTCTGGACACAATATGCCCATTCCCATTTGACAAAAATGTTTACATGTCTCCATTTCCTTCACGAGTTGAGATACCAAAATTTGACAAATATGATGGTACCTCAGATCCTCAAGATCATGTTAGAGAGTTTTGTGTCACTTGTATGGAGTTCATGCACGATCAAACATACCTCATGTGCCTTTTCCCAAGGAGTTTAGGGGGTCAAGCAATGGAATGGTTCGCAAGCCTACCCAAAGGGATAAAAACATTTGAAGAACTAATCCAACTATTTTTACAACAATACTCATACAACATTTGTCACCCAGACACTATGATAGAGCTTTGCAATACTAGACAAAAGACAGGAGAACCCTTTCTCACCTTCCTCCAACGATGAAGAAAGATGTTCTCTAGATATTCATGGACTATCTCAGATCTTGAGAAAATGGATATCTTTGTCAACAACTTAGTCCCTGAATTGAAGTACAGTGTCCAGATGCAAGTACTCCCTTCATTCAACAAAATGGTAGATAACGCCCTCAGAATGGAAGACATGCTTATAAAAAAGGGAGATATATCACTTTGGAAAGAAACATCGCAAGGTTCTAGCTCTAAAGAAAAGAGTAAATACTAGAAATACGACAAAGATAACAATAGAAATGTTGTTAGTGATGGAGTGGTAGATACTGTCCAAGCAAAAACAAAATCCCCAATATTTAACTTGGCTAGTGGAACGCAAGCACTCAAGGCAGCTGAAATTGCGGCAGAAAATCCTCCAAAGAAAACAAGAGAATGGTTTAAAGAAAAGCTTGGGTCTCAAAACCTAAGTGTGATTTTACTCCTCTAGATGAATCATATGAATCCGCTTTTAAAACCTTATTGGCAAATAATCTGATAACATTGCTAGACAATTATAGACCATATGACCCAGAAATTAGACCCAAATGGTGGAGAGAAAATGAATACTATGAATATCATCGAAACAAGGGACATAACATAAACAACTGCATGAAACTCTGACATGAAATCCAAGATCTCATTGACGCGGGCAAGATCTTTGTTGGGAATCATGCAACTAATGCTGATCATAAGGCCTTTAAGGATCCCTTACCAACTTATGAACAAGGAGATTCCTCAAAATCCAAGGGAAGAGCTAGAGTCAATTATACCTACACTAACAACGATAATGTGATCAACATGATTGAATATGCTCAACCTGAATATTACAATGTGATCATGGTCCCGGATCACCAAAGTCAAGCACAAGCTGCTAATGCCATGACTCACGCTCAAAGGAAGATTACTCTCCCAAGAGCTAATTCCTCAACTTTCGATCAAACAACATCAAATCTACCAAATAGACAAACAGACACAATCATGGCCAAATCAAAACAACTGGCTTCATCATCTTCTCCTGGTTATAGTATTGTCAAACAATTGAAGAGAACCAATGCTCAAATCTCCATTTTGGAACTTCTTAAGATCTCTTTTGCTCATAGAGAGGTCCTGGACAAGGCTCTCCTTACCACCAGTGTTCCTAAAGATTTAGACGTAGATCAGTTTCAATCTATGGTGGGTCACCCGACCTCACCTCATTACCTCACTTTCTCTGAAGAAGATGATAACTCACTGAGTCACCCACATAACTAGCCATTACACATTGAAGCCATGATCCATAAACACCGCATTAAACGTGTTTTGATAGATAGAGGCACTAGGTTGAATATTTGTACCTACAATCTACTGATACAACTGGGATTTTTTGAAAATGTTATTGATCCAACAAAGAATATCACAATCAAGGCTTATGATGAAGAAGAAAGAACTTCTAAGGGTCTGGTACTATTACCAATCAGAGTAGGACCTGTGGAAAGAGATGCCATTTTCAAGTCCTAGATCTTCATCTTTCATACAACATCTTACTAGGTAGGCCATGGATTCCTGAAATGAAAGTAGTACCATCTACGTATCATCAATGATTGAAATTTCCTTATAATGGAGTTGAAGTTAGTATTCCTGTTGATACAAGTTATACCTGCAATGCATTAACGCAAAGTGCTGATGCTTTTGTTCCTCATAATAGAGTAGCCTCCACAACTGAAAGTTTGGAATCTTTGCTGAAAGATTTACAAAAGAAATTGAAAATCAGAAACACTAGCATAGATGGCTACAAGATAGAGCCTATACTCTCACTAATGTCTCTTCCTCCATCACCAAGACAGTCAGGAAAACCATCAGAGGTTATGAAGCAACAAGCTTCAACTCCAAAAGTCATGTATGATGGTCTCTTTATACAATCCTCTACTTCTCTTGCAGGCGAAATAGAAGAGGATGATGTTCTCAAATCACTTTTCAAAGAAGACAATGCAAACAAAGAAATACAACATTGTGAGATTTCCCCGACACAATATGGTCTAGGCTATAAGATGCTTCAACGCATGGGATATTCAAGTACTGGTCCTCTAAGAAAATGTCAAAAAGTTATTGTTGAACCTATTCAGTTACAAACTAAGTCTGCCAATGATAAAGCTGGACTGGGATATGATCCAAGAAAGAAATCAAATCAGAAGTACAGGTCCCACCATCAACGTAAGTGGAAGAAAAAGGTACTACCTTTAACAACACAAGAAATTAATACTCAACAAACTCAGGAGGAGTGTGACGATGAACAAAAAGAAAAGCCCACAAAGAAAGAAGAAAAGTCAAAATTTATATGGGTTCCTAAGGCACTTGTACAAGAAATGCGCTTTAAGGAACTACAAAAACATGAAAAATCAAAAACCATGTGGATCCCTAAGTGGTTGCTTGAAGCACAACAGTCTAAAGAAATAATCTAACTAGCACCCTCTCCCTCATCGCCCGGTGGAGGAGGAGGAGCCTGATGCCCGAGATCCTGACGAGGTGCCCGAGTTCCCTCTGATCATGCCATATACTGTGAGTAGGGTATCACCTGCTGCACAATAGGAACTATGACACTATATGTTGCCACATAGTAGGCTGCCCTACTACTCTGGAGAAGGACCTCTTGTCGTAAAGCCTCTATCTATGCTCTCGAATCTGCCCTCAATGATGCGATCTGGTGATCACGCTCGACCCTCACCTCGACAAGCTGTCGGTCTCGCTCCGCTAGCTGAGTCTGAGCCATTGTCAACTATGACTGCAGCTCTGCAAGATGTGCTCTCATCGACCGCCCTGCGTCAATCCCCTGCTCTCTCGTAGGCTCTCCACCCCCATCTCCACGTGTGGCTCCACCCTGCTCATCCCGTCGCTGCCAGACCTGTCTCAGAGCTGCTCGCTCCTCCTCAATCCCGCCTAATCTCACTCCTACATGCCCTTGGTATCCACCCTCACCCCTCCGCTATCTAACATCAACTGGCACCCTGCTATTGCTAGCACCAGGATCACCACCACTCCGTCGTGGAGCGTCAGCTCTCTGTGCTTGTCCCTGCATGTGTCCCTGTCCCTGTCCCTATGCCGGTGCGGGAACATCATCCTCAACATCCTCAATATGAGGAGCCTGCCCTGCTGGATTTGTGAATCGAGGGAATGGATGCTACTAAAACCAGTCTCTATACTGGGGCAATACCCCTGCATCCGCCACATCATTCATATAATCCCACCTCAGGCAATGTAAACCAGTCAGCGCCTGCATCGCCAAAAAATAGGACAACCGTGGGGACCATCCCTGTCTCTCCTCATATGTGTAACACACATAAGCTGTGTACTCCTGCGAGATCCCCTGAGGCCGGCCATACTGCCTCATCACTCTAGAAATGATGAATCGCTCCACAATGGTCTGTGATCTTCCGATAAGAGGGCGTGTAATAAAAAAGTCCTTGCGAACCATCCACTAGTCATCCCATGGCTCCAAGCCTCTATACGGTCTCCATACAATGGCTATCAGGTCATCTAGCTATCATCTCTAAAAATCTGTCTTGCCCAGATGGGACTGCGTAATGTATCCGGAATACCTGTATATAATCGGCTACCCAGGCTCTCTATTGTCATCTACTATAGGCCGACAAACGGGAAGGTGCTCTCAAGCCCACACCTGCAAAATATATACACCAGTGGCCATGCTCCACCCATCTCATACACGATCTCATGCATCTCTCGATACATGTGGGCCAATAAACATGAACCCCAGCCAAGTCTCTGAGGGGTCTCTATCAATCTCTCTTGCATTCGACCCCATCCGCACTAGAAGCTCTGCTGCCCTCTGTTTGGCATCAGAAAACAACCTATGAACCCTGCTAGAACACATGCCAGAGGATACTCCTTGCTATACCTGCTCATCAGTATGTCCCAACTAATGGAACGAGTCAAAATGTCAGGATCACTGAAGACATGCCTCATTGTCTATAATCCTGGAAGGTGCCCTACATCATAATCCACCTTATCCCCAGCAAAAGGGATACAAAGGATCCTATATACATCCTCAGGAGTGATAGTCAACTCCCCCACTGGTAGATGAAACATGTTCTGCTCTGAATGAAAATGCTCAACCAATGCCATGAGCATTCTGTGATTCACACGGATATCAGGTAATCTCAATAGATGAGTCAAGCCGCACAAGTCAATATGAGCCTTCTCAACCTCAGATAAATATCGAACTAATGCCATAGTAGGAGGATAAACACATCTAAACAACATAGGAGGTAATCGAACCTGCAAAAACCCAACAATGAAGCATCAGAAAACATTCCATATGAGCCTACAAGAGAAGTAAAACATCATGCAAATCCAACTAAGTCAAATGCAAAATCAAAATTTCACGTTTAGACCTTCAAAAATGCTCACTCTCTCTCGAACGACAAAACACAGAAAAGCATAATCTCATACGAGCCAGGAATAGCTCTAGCACGACAAAACAAGCTCAAACGACAAACTATTGGCTTTCGGACGACAAAATGGTCTTTTAACAGACCTATCGTACGATACGAGGGTGCATCCCAAACAACAATTCTAATGACCCTAAACGACAAAAGAAATTCTACTAGTTACTCTTACAAGACAGGATCCTGTCTCACATGATAAAACGTGAAACTCGACCCCACACATGCGAAAAACTTGAAAAATGAACAAAAAAATTCAAAATTGAAAACATAAACAGGCTTAAGATCGATCACTTACTGCTGGCTCATAGTTTCGGGGTCGATTATGTCTCCTCTGATGCTCGAATCGATGCTGACGAGTAGGGACCACCATTTTTCTTCGCAGAAGGCTTTTTGAATTTTTAAACTTGGAGGGTTAAAATAAATTGAAAATGACACTTTTGTCCCATATATAGCCAAAAACCTAATTTTTCAACTTGCTCCGATGGACATGAAAATTGTACCCTTAGCTAATTAGGCTGTCCTGAGTCCATTTTCGGGATCGAAATCGAAATTCAAGATCATTTTGCTAGTCAATTTTAGAATTTGGACCACTTAGCGCTCTTTTCATCAAAGCTCATTCTTTCTTCTAATTGCGCTCAATTTCTCGTGAATGAACGTTGAATCTCAATCTAATTTCTACAAATCAACTTTGTGCTCAATTTCTTATCAATCAACGCAAAAATTTCAAAAATTCCTCTGAATCAATTTTTGCTTAAACAACTTATCATCGCTAAGGAAATTGCCTATCATCATGTACCCTCGCTATCTTTCGATTTCACTCCCGATGGGGCATACTGGTGATCTTATGACCTCACATCTTCAAATGTCGAGAAATTTTTCAAATCTTCATCGAAAGTCGAGCAAAAAAAATCTTTTTCAACTAAAGAAAATCAATCAAATAAGACCTCATCGCTAGGGGCATCTCAACTTCATCGCTTTATATCAAGTTGAGATTTCTCATCATCGGAATCGAATCAATCGCTAGGGGCATATCAGTTTCATCGCTTCATATCAAGTTGATATTTGTCTTTTATCTGAATCAATCTCTTAACGTTAATCAGTTTCATCGCTTTTCATCAAGCGGATTATTCGTTTAGACTCAATCAAGGGTTTAAAGAGTATCTTTGATCACACTAAATCTAAGCAGGTGTTCAATATTCATTGCTTTGGATCAAGTTGGATAGTTTATCTTCATCGTATCTTGATCAATCAAGTTCAAGATCGATTTTTATCATCACTCACTGTGTCTAAGTTCAATCAAGTTCTAGATCAGTAAGATCCGCTTCTTGATCAATCAAGTTCAAGTTCGGTATCTTTTGTTTTCTATCGTTCCTAAGTTCAATCAAGTTTGGGAACGGTATCGCTTTAATCAGACTTCATTCAGCTTCATCGCTTCGAAACAAGCTAAACACCTCGCTTTTCATCTAGTTCGTGATCAATCAAGTTTAGAACTGGTATCTCCTAGACATCAAATTTTCTTTGAACCAACGTGCTGCTCGCACCTTAATTCAAAGAGGGGCAAATGTAATACCCTAAAAATGGTCAATTAAATAAATCTTGAGTGCACAATTAATTCTTTAATCATCAATGTCACATGGCAAAATTAATCAGCCAATATTAATTAAATATTTATTTAATTAATTGATCATTCCAAGTAAATTATTTTAAATAATTATCTTATTTATTTTAACTAAATATCTTTTGCATATTTAATTAAATAAATCAATTTGCCATTAAATCATCAAAAAGAGGAATTAATTTAAAAATAAATCAATTTGCCACAAATCTTCAAAAAAGGAAACAAATCAAGAAAGAGGAAGTGGAAATTATGAGCACAAATCTTTAAAAAAGGAATTAATTGACAAAAAAGAATTAAAAATTGAGAAAAGAAATCAATTGGAGATAATCTTGAAAAACAAATTAAAAATTGATGAATAATCTCAAAGAAAGCAATTAAAACAATTAAATATTAAAATTGAATGAAATAGAGAATAATTCAGTTTTTCTTGATTTTATCTTAATTTTAGTTCAATTTCCTTTAAAACTGAGAAAAGCATCCAACCACATCAATTCACCTGGATTGTGCTTCCTCTTGGAAAATTTTGACCGCTCATCATCATTTGATCTCAGCCTTTGGTTTCTTTCTAAATTTTCTATAAATTCAAGCTCTCATCTCTCATTCAAAAATCCTGGAGAATATATTGTTATTATGCCATTTTTGCTCTAGGTTCATTGAGAATTTGCATTGAGATATTGCATATTATTTATTTCATATTGTTTAAATCACTTAGCTCATTTATTGCTTAAATCATGTTAGATTAATCTTGCATTCATCTAGCTTAAATCCATGCTCATATAGATAAAAGTCCTTCATTTAGGTGTTGTCTAGTCACTGGATAGCTTAGCAATCTGAGAGCAATCTAAACTCGCATCTAATAGAAGGCAATGGATCACTTTGTTATGGTTTTATTGTTCATTGATTATTGATTTACTAACCATGCATCTAATGAATTGATTGAAGTGTTGTGCATTGCAGATACAGATCTTTAGTCCACTTTTCACACACACAGAAGCATGCGCTTAAGACCTTCAATTAATGGAAGAGCTTCACTATTAGGGTATTCTTGGGACATCCATTGTTGAAAGCTATTAAATTGATTGTCCAATGTGGAAAGTTGATCTAAAGAAACCCTAGTTAAAGCCTCTTCTTCATCATGAGATCCATCAATGGGCACATGATTAGGATGAGAAGAATTAACATGATCCTCATTAAAGAAGTCGCCCAAATTAGGCTCCATCTCCTCGGTAATTAAATCTTGGGAAGCCCTAACTCTAATGCTTCGTCTAACGAGGATAGAATAGGTAGGACTAATAGTGGTAAAAGTCATGCACTAGAAGGAAAATTTGAATTTTGAATTGTAGGACAAAGCTTGCAAAAAATTGAGTAATGCAAAATTTACGAAAATAATGATTACACAATTTGAACTTTGTTGGAGGAAGAGGATGACACAATTTCCAAAAAAAATGAGAGGAAGTTGGAATTTTAAAATTAGGGCCAAGGGAATACCACTTAATTTTAAAATCAGGGCAGACTATAATTAACCTCTTAATTTTAATTTTTTTTTAAAAGTTGCAATGTTCAATTTTGAAGGTATTTCCAATTCTAGAGGGTTCAAAAATTGATAAAATCAGCCAATGTTTCAGATTTAGGCTAATAAATATAGTCATAATAGTCTCCCGAAATTTTGGGAAGAAAGTCGAGGACCGTGGTGGGAACACACATGGTCCGACCAACTTTTTTTGAAATTTTTCAAGGATGGATATTATGATGATTTTAAAGCTATCCCCCCAAAATTGGTGAATTTTATGATCTCTAGATGGGCAAAATGAAGGCACAAAGGTAAAAATAGGACCCTATTAGGGTTTGGAAGAAAAAGAGGAATCGAAGTGCAATTTTGAAAATGGTCAAACCTAATGGATAGGGATACCTTAGAAATCTGAATGTAATTGAAATTGATTTGAAATTCACACAAAATCCAAGTAATTTTAAAAATTAGGGTTTGATGACCTAACCACTTAATTTTGAAATTTAAATTTTGGGAAAAAGGGGGAAAATTGGAAATTTGAATTGTGGGATTGAAGACAAATCTGAGAATAATCGGAAATCTGAAAATTAAGTTGAAATCCAATTTTTGCACAAGTTCAATATGATTTTTGAAAATTAGGGTTTTAACAAGTAACCTCTTAATTTCGTAAATTTTAATTGCAAATTGAACAAGACAATGAGGAAATTGAATTTGACAAACACAACAATTTTTATATCTAAGACGAACACAAGCAATTTTTTACAAATCACAAGTTCAATTTTAAATTTAAAAATTAGGGCTTTTAATGAATTAACTACTAAGTTTGTAGAAAGTTGAAACTTATAAATGAAAAATATGCAATGTTGTTCAAAGGATGGCATGCAAGATGTCGGGTTCACCAAAATATGATGGTGGGAAATGATGAGTGATAGATCAAGAGGAAAACTAACCCTTTTCCTCAAAGAGAGATGAGAGTTTCACTATTGATTATCCTTCAAGCACCTTTCACCATTACATTAAGGAGATAAGGGGTAATTCACTAGATCCAATCTTTACACAAAGATGATAGATTGAATTCTGAATGAATTAAGGATGTTACGATGATCCCCTTATTCCCTTTTGTTTGATTTAAAATGGAAATTGATTGAATTATGTAATGCAAAAGTGACAAAGAATCGATTATAACTTGAGATCTGATTATGGGATGGAGCTGTGCACCTGGATTTGGGAGTAAAATGTCAAGACGAAGTCGCCCTGCAAATTTGATGAAAAGTTGTCCAGACCATGGTGGGAATGTACACGGTCCTTCGAAAAATCTACAAAATGAAAAGGGTTTTTCTGCCTCTCCAAATGAAGTCAGAATCTGAAAGTACAACTGCGCAGCTGCAACCTACACATAAAAAAGAGAGGGAAATGTGTTGGGGTTGGGGGTTTTCCTTTAGGTCAAACCCCAGTTTTGGAATTAACCAAGTAATGAAAGAAAGTACTTGCAAGTAGATGTAAATGGAAGACTGAATTGTAAATTACCTCAAGGGAGGTTGTAGTAGCAATGTTGATAGAAATGCTTGTGTGGAATTGAATGTTGAAAGGGATTTCCTCTTCAATGGTTGAATCCTTGACCTGAATGCAACACCTAGCCTTGAAGGGAGACTTGAGAATGCTCAATGCTTGAAAAGAATGCTTGATCACTTATGCAACTTGAATCTCTCCAACTTATTGAACTTATTGAACTTCTGTAAATGAGAGGACGAATGCTTCTTAAATACATGTTTGAAGGATTTGAATTTCATCATGGGTTGACATCGGGGAGATTTCCCGCTCACTGCACAACCCACAATGCTTGCACTAGAAAGGTCCTACCCCAGAATAGGGCAGGGACAGGGGTGCCACGCCCTTGTCCTAGGAGGACAAGGGCGCCACACCCCTGTCCAAGGGGGGAGAAGGGCGCCACACCCTTGTCCTACCCCTGTCTCTAGGGTAGAGTGTGGACAGAGTGATGTAGAGGCCAAGGAAGAAGCAATTTTCACAAGCCAAGCACTCTCTGGTCTTAGATCAATCTAGAGGATTCAAGTTTGCATGGCTGACAACCCTAATGCAGTCGTAAATTGCTAGGGTCACAATTTTATGACACTACACAAGTGATGCTCATGTTTGTAGATGTGTAGAAGAAGTTGTTGGTGTATGTTGGATTGATGATGATGTTATGATGTAATAGGTTGATTGATGACTTGTTTTATGTTGTCATTTATGGCAACTATGTTTTGATAGTCATCTAAGTCTTTTAGGCCAACCTGTAAAGCATAATCGATACAGGAGATAGTTTAATAGGACTTCAATAGGTAAATGAAGATCAATATTACATTCAAGAAATCACTACAGGTGATCGATGAAGAGTTAGGTGATGTGGTTCTACTGGAATGTTGGAGACAGGTACTTGTAGATATATCCCACATAGCATTGGCAAATTCAATAGTATGAGTAAGTTATGGTATATAGGGCAGTTGATCTTGAAAAACTGTTAACCGGTAGAGTAGAATGACATAAATCGGTTAACTAGTTGTGTTTATGTTTTAGTTTTGGGTTGTTATGTTGGTGGCCGACATAAGTAAAGCATGTTGAGCAAGATTGACTAGATTCATTAACCCTAGGAACTTGTTCCATGGTTGTTAGCCTACTAAGTTGAGATGTTTATAAAAAGTGTGATGAGTTATGACATAAAGGATGAGATCATAAGCGTAGATTGAGAATTTGATTGTGTGGTGAACTGTGAAGCATTATATTGTTGTATTGTTGAAGTATATTGCAAAACTAAAGTAGATCATATCAAGCACAAAGGTGCTATATGCAGATCATCTAGCTGTTGTTTCCTAATAGTTGCAACAATCAAAATCCCTTGACCGGGTAGGTCCTAATAGGCCTGATTGTATAAATCCCTTAACCGGGTAGCTCAAAAAATTGAGTTTAAATCCTGTAGCGAGGTTACTCCTAATAGAGTAAAGCTTCTAATAGAGCTAAGCTGTAAACCCCCTCATCGCGTGACTCCTTATAGGGTCTGCTCTTAACCGGGCAAGTTTGTAAGACCTTAACCGGTCAAAGATTTCTATTCTGCAGATAGTGAATCTTGTGGGTTCTAATTCCCACTGTGGTTTTTCCCATTTGGGTTTCCACGTGAAAATCCTAGTGTTCATATGGTGATTGATTCATGTTTGTGTTAAGTTGATATCTTTCTATTGCATGCATGATATGGAACACTTAAATGAGTAGTTTGGTAAATATGATTAGTAGATTGATTTCAGTGGCTACCGGTACTGGTTATGATCTATTTTGGTGAAGTAACAATCAGTTTGGTTTAAGATTTCAGTTTGTTGTTAATACCAATTCACCCCCCTCTCAGTATTAACCGGATCCTCTAAATAACAATGTAGTGCACTATAGAAGTATACAGGAAAGTGATAGTGTTGTGCACCTACCTTCAATTATCAATCATCTATCGTTGATTATGGTGAATAAATTGATGATGGCATCCAATTTGAGTGTGGGAGAGATGACCCTACTATTTATTTTAGCAATTCATATAGTAAAGAAGATGTGTATGCAAGAGATTCATCAAATAAATTAGCTCAAGTAGTTGATTGTGAAAAGCACACACATGTTGGTGATACAAATGGTGAATAAGAATTTGCTTTATTGTTTGATCTTTTATCTCTTTTTATCCCTCTTTCTAATTTTTAAGTCACTATCAATTATGTGCATGAGGACAACATAGGAACAATTATACGTGAAGATATAAATGTGTAAATAAGTATTTGTACATTTGATGATGCTAAATATGATGAGTTTTCACTTGAAGAATGTTGTGTTAATGATCATGTGAATGCATATGAGAGCCTCATCATTTGGTGTGCAAAATTTATCCTTCATGCATAATGCACTTCAAAAGCATCATATGAAAGTGGTGTTGAAGAGTTGAGTGTGGAAGAAGAGTTGTGTTGTAGGTCTAATTTTTGTAGCACACGTGACACAACAAATTGCCAAGTTATGATTGTAAAAAGATATAATTTGAAGACTGGAACTCTTCACATGAAGTGTCTCATGATCCAAATTTTTGTGTTGATAAAGTTTACATTAGCATATGTATATCCAAGATATGTTGGTTTCCTATTATCCTAGAGTTGCATGAAAATGAATGTAAGGCTTTCGTTTATGATGAGGGTGTAACTTCCTAAGATGTGGATGATGTTGTGCTTGATTTTGAGTTCTTTACGTGGGCCCAACATGAAACTTGTTATGACGTTAAGAAGAAACACATTCTCCAAGTTGGTGATCGACTAGCTAATCTAGTATCTTGAATGCCTAAGTTGTAAATTTTTAAAATTGAATTGTTAGAAGATAAGTTTCCTTCTACACATAAACATGGTGAAGAGGCATGTTTTCCTATGCAATTTAAATTGGAGGTTATTTTTCCTCAATTCACTCATTGAGGCTTGAAAGTATGAGAATATTATAGCTTCTATTGGCATTGATCTAAGTTTTCATTTCTTTCCTCGAATTTCTATAAAGATGAAGAATACAATACAAAGTTATTTGGTGGCCTATGTTTTTTTGTTTTCATGCAATGACAAGGTCACCAATGAAGCAAGTCTTCACTTGTTTAGAGGGAATCACCTAGTTGTGCTTGAAAGGGGAAGGTTACACCTGATATTATTGTATAAAGGATATAATTATGGGTTGAGGGAAATTAGTTCCTTAAAAACGATGGTGTTCAATAGAGGTAAATGATTTCATCCATCCTTTGCAAGATTGGCCTACTTTGTGTTAATTTTTTTTTTTTACATCCATACCTTTTTTGTTCATGTTTTGTCATGCTAGTTGGTTGTGTCTCATCATATATATATTTTTGTTGTCTTCCTCGAGTTGTTATTGTTCCTTGTTGTTCCCATTTTGGTCTACTTGAAGCTTTAGATTCTTATTGTACCTGCTAGAGGTACATGTCCCCAGCCAAAGCCATTGTTGGGACTCATTTCTTTCATGCCCTTTTTTTTTCTTGAGTCCCTTCCCTTTTGTGGGCCTATTTCATGGTCCCTCATAAAAAACCAATCTAAGATAGTCCATTAGGGTTACCATATTGATTTTGTGAAGCTAATTGTATGTTCCTCTTCCATTTTATTAGTTATTTCCTTTAAAAAATAAAAAAAAATGAATTCACTAAGTATGGTATTTGTTTGTGCCTTCCATCTTGTAAAATTCCCCAATGGATATCGATGAAATTTAAATTTGTGGAATATTGGTGTCAAATTGATCAAGTTATGGATAGTTGGAAGTTTTCTTTATTCCAAGAACCTTTGTTGGTACCAACAATGGTTCTAGGAACCATTTGAACCATCATCGAGTTCCCACTTCCTTACCAGTCATTGACCGTCAACTTCTTTTTATGCCTTAATCGATTTTGGTGATGCTAGTCGAGAGTTATCTTGGTTCATGGAACTATCAAAACCTTTGATGGTTCATGTTCCTTCTCTTGATGAAATTATTGATGAAGGGTGAATAATTTATTAAGTGGTGGCATCAATGAACCTTTGACTTGGTTCCTAACCCCGCTTCATATGCTGATTTTGTTCTGTATGGGGATCAAATAACTGATTGGGCCATTTTTGGGCATGGCACATACATTTGCATGTGTTAATTGGCGATCTTATTTTATGACCCATTTTATAACCTTTTATCAAACTTTAGCTAAGACTTTTATGTTTAATATGTTGCAGACTTTTATCTTGAACTTGATACTTTGCATCACCTAGCAATTATGAGCACTATAATATGTTTACTTAATGAATGATGATATGATATATAAATTCTTAAACTATGGGTGGAATTTGATGGATTTGTGTAATTATTATTTTGTCATTTTATTATATACTAATGTGTTGTGCACATATCAACTGATGAAGACTAAGAGGGGGGGGGGGTGAATTACTATACCATAAAAATACTAAACTTAAACACTCAAATAATTTAGCAGAAAACTGGTATAACAGTTTTACTAACAAACTAGTTAACACAAATGAAAACCAAAGAGCAAATAAGGCATTCACCCATAGAAGCACAATCACCATAAAACACGAGGCTTTGACGTGGAAACCCAAATGGGAAAAACCATGGTGAGATGAAACTCACATGTAACTATCTACAGAATAGTAACTAGACCAGTTAAGGTCATACAATGTTCTTCACCAGAACAGATCCTGTTAGGAATCTCAATCTCTGTTAGGAGATAAGTCTGATTAAAGACTACCTTGTGAGAGGATTTTAGATCCATAGATGTGAACCACCTTGTTAGAGGATTTACAAAGGCTTTTCTAGGCCTACCCGGTTAAGGATTTCCAACTTGTCAAAGATGTGAGTAATCAACAAGTGAATGATCTAGCGAATAGCACAGTCTTCTTGGTTAGATCCATGATAGCTCATTGCTAATGCATTTCAGCATTACTGTGAGATTTTGCCAAGATCAAGAGCTCAATGAAATGTACAAAATAGAGACACAATATAGGACAAGAATAAACTGTATTCTCATCAATATAAAATGATCAATAGTTCCATTACATACAATGTAGATGAGCCTAGTTATATAGGAAAGGCTAAGGATATGTGAGCACACAAACATGACATGTGGCTCAATAAGAAACAAGGGTAGGTAGGAAATAGGTGTGGGTAGGTAGGAGAAACAATATAATAGTCCACATGAGGTGGATCACCCACTGAATGTGGAGTGTAACAACAAGATCAACACCATAAAAGGTGGAAATTCTCCTACACACACTATCCCAATGTGGCACAAACACCCAAGTGTCTCATACCCAAACTACTATGAAATGCATTTCCTAAGTAAACTTAAGTATGTGTAATAATATCCAAGATGAATAATTATTTACACCAACACCCCCCCTTAAGTGCAACTTAGGGGAATGCACTTAAGTCTACAATGCAACTAAGCAATGCAAGATGGGTCCCAGCTACTAGGCCATGTTAGGTACCCATGTACAAATGTAAATGCATGAAAACCAATGCAATGAAATCTCTCACAAAGTGGGAAAAGAGAGAAAACCCCAATGGGAAAAAACCCTCCCCCAAAAGAGAGATGAAAACTAGATACAAAGAACTCTCATAGAAGTATGTGAAGGACAAAACCCCATGTGAGGAAAAAGTCCCCCCCATATGAGAGAAGAAGAGAAGCTAGGAAGCCCCCCCTCAATGTGGAATCTGCACCAATGATAGAAGCTCAATGTATGAAGAAACTGCTTCATGAACGTTGAACAACATTCCTCCCCTTAGGAAGAAACAAAACCAAAGGTGTATCCATGAAGTCTCCCCAATCATGAAGGGAAGATGTATGAAGATAACTCATGATGAAAGGAATCTTTGAAAACTGCTCAAATGTCCCCATGTTGATGCTGAATGATACCCCCTCCAAAGGAGGTAAATTGTGCCACACTGTTGAAAAAGGCACTCCAAGATCTAGTGGAGATGGATGTAGAACATGTCCCAAAGACTCAATGTCTCCTCAAAAGATAAAGAGACCTCCTCGAACTGCTGTACATAAGTATCCACAATCATGTCAACCTCGAAAGAATGATCATGTAGAGAGTGAACAAGAGGTTCAGAGTGTTCCCTCACAACAATTGAAGAAGGATCATCTTCATCAAAGAGAAGATGAATGTCATCAATGATGTCTCCCAAATCTGCAATGTAGGATTCCATAAACAAACCTACAATGTTTGTCAAGTAATCATCCCATGAATCTGAAGCTAGAAGACAATGAATATCCTGCTGCACTGAATCACATGAAGGCAAAATTGTCGCACTATCCGCATCATCAGGTGCAATAAGTGATGTGATATCAATATGAGGAGATGAAATACAAGGCTCAAGAATGGGGTCACATGTGAGAATCCTTATGTTCAAGTGCCCAAAGTTCTCCTACAAAACTGAACCATCACAAGAAGTGTGATCATCATGTGTAGAATCATCAAATGTGAAATCATCATCATCAACAAAATCTGAAAAGGAGTATAACCAAGATGCATGATCAACCACCCCAGTCGCAATGTTAGATCTAGTCTCCAAGTCTCTAATGAAAACTGACTCAGGTGTGAACTCCACAACTGTCTTAGTTGCGCCATGTGTGATTTGATAGATAGAAAGGAGATTGTTTGTCAAGTGGGGTACACACAACACATCATTGAAGGAGTTATCCCCAATGTCAATAGATCCTTTCCCAATTACATCCATGTATGTAAGATTTCCCATCAAAATCTGCAACATGGTGCAAGGCTCAAATGTAGAGAACATAGACTGCGAAGATGCCATATGATGAGAAGCCCCCGAATCTAGAAGCCATCTCTTTGAATAATGACTGATAGTAGCACATAGAGCTTTTCCTTTTCTTGTCCCAAAAGAGTGAGTCTTCCCACTTGTAGAAGCCATGAATGCTTGCCCTTTTCCTTTTGAATGTGAGGAAGTGGAAGTTGATGAATCATCCTTCTTGTAGACATTAGGCAAATCAATGTTATGCTTTTTGATGATATGTGTGAGCTCATCAATCTTCTGAGAATGGCAACGACGCTCCTCATGACCAAAATTTTTACAATAGGCACAAGTAGGTCTCTCCCTCTTTGGTGAGTTATCCCTCTTGGAAGAGGATGAATCTCCTCGCTGTGGAGATGATGGTGCTTTTTCCTTAGGCTTTGATTGCCATTTCTTCTTGTTTGAGTTGTCCTTTCCTTGGTTTCCTTTGTTCCCTTGATTTGCCACTAATGCTTGAGACTTAGAAGCTTTAAGAATGCCCATGCTTATCAACTTAGTTTGTTCCATCATCAACATTTCATTGAAAGCATCAAAAGTAGGCATTGTGTAGCTTGAACCCATTATCATCCTATGGGTTTGGAAACTAGAAACAAATGCTACATATTCTTGTGGAAGCTTGCCTATCAAGTTGAAGATCAATTGAGTATCCTTCTTATCAATGCCACAATCTTTGAGTTGTGCCCTCAACTCATTTTCCTTAGTGACATAATCTTGTATAGTATCAAAGTTCTTGGGATCTAACATGGTGAGATCACTATCAATTTGATATCCCCTAATCTCATCAACTTGACCATACAAGTCTTGAAACTTTTGCCAAGCATCCTTGATTAGAGTACACTTCTCAATATGAAAAATGAGATCCTTTGATACATACTTTCTTAAGGTACCAATTGCCATGATATTTTTAGTGAGCCAATCTAAGTGACCAACTAGATCAACCTTAGGATCAGCAGGAGCAACAATAGTTCCATCAATGTAATGAGTGAGTCCTTTTTCCATAAGTTTACTCCATGCATCAATTTTCCAAGTAGCATAATTATGAGGAGTTAAGAGAGGAAACTTAGAAGAACCCATAGCAGCAAAAAGGAAGGAACACAAGAGCACAAAAGAACAAGAGACACCCCCCCAAATTCACTCAATCAAAGTACCCCCCCAAAAATGATGATTTTGGCACTTTATATGTAGTGCGTGTACAATAGGCCACTTGCAAACAACGTCAAGGTGGAATTTTGATTTTGTTTTACAACTACCCCAATAGGATGAGAACTTCAAAGAAAAAGATCAGAAAGATAGATATATGCAATACAAATGCCAAATTGGCCAAATAAGACCATATGATGAAAGTACAATTTCTACCCATAATTGCTATAAACTGATAGCATATTCCGAGAGTAGACAAAAAATAATGCATTTTCAAAAAAAATGGCACTTGAAAAAGAGTTCGTATGAGCCCGAATGGAGACCTGGAAGTTGCAGAAATGGGGATTGAATAGGTACAGTCACCAAAAACTTAAAATTATGAAAAATATGTCCATCAAAATCAGCCCATTTCAAAAAAAATTGCACCAAAAAAGGAGAAAAAATGAGCAAGATATGGCCATTTGAAGCTGAACTACAAAATAAAAAAGCTCAATGAGAGGGGCCTGCAAAATTTTTGAAAAATGATGATGTCAGAAAATGACGAGCATAAATTTGACGCTTGTTTGCCAGTCAAAAATTTTTTCCTCCCTGCCCATTTGACGTCCGTACAATACTGACAAAGTGACGTGGCGATATGACAGAGCGTACGGATGTTGACCGCGGGCCAGTGGTGGACGCGGGTGCGCTAGTTTAAAAGACTGCCGGCGTGTTGAGGGAGGTCGGGGCTGGTCCAACGGGGGCTTCCGGTGGGGTAGTGAGCTATCGGCAGCGAGGAGCGGTGAACCAAGCGGTTGCTGGAGGGTCGGGAGTCCGGTGGAAGTTTGTCAGAGCGGAGGAGGCTGCTGCCGGAGGCGGAGGACGCGGCGGGAGTACCGGGTGCCGGCGGCTACAGGAGGTGCCGGCGGATGGGGGTCCCGCGGAGTGCTGAAAGGTAGCGACCGACAGTTGCAAAAGTGGGTGCGGGGAGCACAAATCCGGGGCCGTGCAGGTACGGTGGCAGGGGCCGCGAAGACTTGCAACAACGCAAGGTACAGAGAGCAAGGATCTCATTTCTCAAAAAAAACCCCTTACGCCTTTTTCGAACTTTTTTTATTTTTTTATTTTTTTATTTTCCAAATTTTTCCTACGGAAAATAAAAGTTTTTTTGCAGAAATTTTTTTTTTTTTTTTTTAAATTTCGAAATCCGTACAAATATAGTCAAAATGGGCAAAAAAAATTTCTCTCACCAAAATAGGTCGACTTTATAACCATTTTTTCATGGAAACGGCCACCTGGACACAATGGCGAGGTTGGATCTGGTCTAGGACACCTCCAAAAGATGCTACTCCTCAGATCTGCCTCTTGATGTCGCAATAATGCCTCTTCAAGACGAATCAATGATGCTCTAATGGCTCTGATACCATGTGAGATTTTGCCAAGATCAAGAGCTCAATGAAATGTACAAAATAGAGACACAATATAGGACACGAATAAACTGTATTCTCATCAATAGAAAATGTGATTACATACAATGTAGATGAGCCTACTTATATAGGCAAGGCTAGGGGTATGTGAGCACACAAACATGACATGTGGCTCAATAAGAAACAAGGGTAGGTAAGAAATAGGTGTGGGTAGGTAGGAGAAACAATATAATAGTCCACATGAGGTGGATCACCCACTGAATGTGGAGTGTAACAACAAGATCAACACCATAAAAGGTGGAAATTCTCCTACACACACTATCCCAATGTGGCACAAACACCCAAGTGTCTCATACCCAAACTACTATGAAATGCATTTCCTAAGTAAACTTAAGTAGGTGTAATAATATCCAAGATGAATAATTATTTACACCAACAATTACTTCAGTCTTTAGTAAATCCACACTATGTTACAACACATAGACTTGATCTTCTCTCCTAAGATTGCTCATACAAAAACTCATCAACCACCAAAAACCCTAACAGCTACATCTCCTAAAACCCTAGACATGATGTCCTTAAAAAGGAATCTGATTTCATGTCGGTCCAATAGGATTACATTGCAAGTTCCTAGGTTCATTGCATCTAGACACATTTGATAACATGACACAAATCACCATCAAAGTGTCGGTGGATGGTAACTCATCACAAAAATACCGGTTGGTAACTCTCACAGAGTATTACCGGTTCATACAACTTTACCAATTACTGGTTGGTAACTCATCACAGAGTAATACCGGTTTAAACATTAAACCGATTACCGGTTGTCCAAAAATGAAGATTGGGAAAATGATAACTGTCGCTTTAGTTTCTTCGCTCTGCTTGATATCCTCGAACTGCTTGAGGTCTCCATACCGCTTGAGATCGGTAAACACTTTCTGCAAAACATCGATAGCCTATAGACTATAATACAATACTGGTTTGGAATAAATACCAGTTGAGCATAACTCATACATACAAAAAGTGATCTCAAAGCAAGTGTGTGTCCATCAATGACAATCACAACATAAACATAAAAAATGCCAACAATTAACATGACTTATTGAAGTAGCTCTTGCAACCAAACCTATACAAGTTCATGTAGCTATGGGAAGAATGCAATTTGAATAATTCAATGATGGTCTACTTATCTAGAACCATTAGAGATTTCAATTATCTAAAGACTCTTCAAGTGCATGACCGTCTACCTTAAGTATTGTTATTTAATATTCTATTATATCATTGCAAATGGGTATATGTGCCTTGAAAATGGTTATGTAGTACAATCCTATTAGGATGCTACGTTATGTTTTCGTGAGTTGTCAATAATTCTCTTCCTAGATGAAAGGAATGAGTGCCAAATAGTCATAGGATGAGTTATTTGAATGTATATTATAAATTAGTTTGATCATAGCTAGAAATGGTTAATGGTTAATGTCTCTTTTTCAATACAAGTTTATGATTATGGATGGTAGCATGTATATTAAATACTTATAAATAATATGAGCTAATTAATCAGTTATCTTATTTTCTTATCAATTTGAGAGTATAATACCCAAGGAGGGCCTACTTGAGGTAACACATTTATATGTTTTGTTTATGCATACTAGTTAGTAACCCTGATTTTATTGTTATACTTAATTTAGTTGTAGCATAGAATTATGATATTTCAATCATCATCCTGTAGTAGTGTTGTTTTCCTTGTAGTATAAGTATTAGTATTACTATTAAATGTATTTTTTGTGCTCGTTCTTACTATACCAATTTATTATAAATTGTTATCATTGTGAGTTAATTACTTTCCAACAGTTTCAATTATACATCCCTAGGTTGACAATTTAAATCTAAGTTTTAGTCCACTACAGGTTTCTTAGCATTGAATAGTTGATCCTTGAGTTATAGAAGCTATTAGTTCAGCTTGAATTACAAGTGGATATAGAGAGTTCTACAACCATATTGAAGAAGAGCTTAAAGGGTGTTCCCATTTTTGTTTTGGTAACTTTTTTGTGTAGAAATGGCTAAGATATGATCTTAGAGATTTCAATGGTTCCTAGAACCATTGGAGCCTTTAATCATGTTTCTAGTTCCCAATCGACTCCTCATCATTGACAATGAAGTGTAATGTCAACTAAGTGTTTTAGGGATATTTCCTCTCTGATGCTAATGTGGTGTGAAGTTTGTGTCGGTCCCAAAGAGCATGGCTCGATAGTTGGAGACAAATTTGCATTACCATTTCACTCCCCTTTCTGTCAATCTACTCAGTGGGCGCAAGATAGGTTTTAGGCCCAAAGCCTACAACCCAAGGAATAAAATACTTTATCAAATTTGCAAACTTCCTTCCAATCCTTTGCAAATTTAGTATACACAAGGCCTAATTCTCAATAGAGACCCATTTTTCATGGACTAATGGAGAATGGTGTTGATGTCACAAGTTTTCATCTAGTTTTTTTGCAAAGTGGCACAAAGTTGAAGGCGGACCCAAAGGTCAATGCCTAAGAGTCCTGATGGGGTTTTGTTTTGGTTTTTTCTTATGTTTGGAGCTCGATTGGTGCATTATCATGAGGTAGGTTGACAATATGACCCTTGACAACTTTTGTTGGGGGTCAACAATTTTTAATGCCAAAAGCCATTTTGGGCCAATTTACACGTTGATTGAATTTTCCAATATTTTTTTTGACATTTTTGGGGCTTGATGACCTTTTTTTGGTCTTTGTGATCTACCTACCTATATTAACGGTGATGGCCTTCCCAACTGCACAAATATATTATGATTGCCTGATTTGATTGTGATTAGTTTTTCTTCAATCTGGGTATCTATTTGGGTGTGATTTTCTTCTAGTCATGAATTTTAGTGATGCTATAATGTTATTGTTTAGAGTTTGACACATAAGGGTACATGTTGTTAAATTTTATCATTTTAAAGGAGGTTGGTTCTTGCTATGGTTTTCTAAAATCCAAGGAAGTTGCAGGGCATCTATTGATGTAAGTCTGGTTTATTTTGTGGGTAAAAGTTGCTAGAATAAATGAAGGTTAATATTGTAAATAATTTTGTTGCATAATGTCTCCAAAGCATAGGGTGTATGTTTTGGAAGGTCTCTTGATTGCAGTTGTGATTTTCCCTTGTCACACTTGCTAGCATGAGCACAAGATTAGGGAGAATTAATGTAACATCATCCTAAAATTATTTCAAGTATGTTAACAATCTATCTCATTGTATACATGAATATATGTATTTGTGTCATGGATCACTAATTATGTTTTGTGACAAAATGTCTTGATTTAAGTTGTATGCAAATACAAGGTTGCATGTTCTTTGAATTTAATTTGTCTCTTGGAACTAGTCTCAATTCCTACCAACATTCAAATAAAAAGATAAACCAATAGTGTAGGAGTAGTTTCTCATCCCATGTTCTTTATGTATGCATAGTTATATGAGCTATATAAGGGTCAGTGAGGAAACTATTTGTTCTTGGTTTAGTGAAAATGTTTGGGACCGATACATCAAGTTTGGTTTAGTTGTCCAAGTTGTTTTTTTTATTGTTGATTTTATGTGATATCAATACTGATTAAGGTATACCCCTAGGAATACTTTCTCAATTGTAAGTTCAATTTGAAGCATAAGATATCTAACCTATTGGCAATTGATATTCACCTGGTTTAGTTGTGTTGTCATTGATGGAAACACATATCATTTTGGGTTGGACACTTAACCGATACTCACCGGTATTCATGATTCAGAAACCAACATTAAATTCATCCGACAGACAGGGGAAATCGGCAAACTAGGAACCGGTATATGAGGCCGACATAGGATATTGATCCGACAGGTCTACACGGAAACAATCAACGGCATCGGTCACAAAGTTTAATGTATTTATTTTTGTATAGGCTGACATGCTAATAAATTTTAATATCATTGTAAGCTGACATAAGGCATTCATGTTTATGTTTGGGAAGGATATTTAAGTCTGTCCGGTTAGGTTATTTTGCATATATATACAAAGAGAAGGATAATATAGTGGTGTGATATTGTGCGCTTGATCAATTAAATGTGAATATAATATTCAGTAGTCGGTCTTGGTTATTGGTTTAGAGGTTTGGGATGCGAAGTAAGTTACTGGTAAAAAAGGACACAATGTAAACCGGTAAAAACAGTGCTTGAACTAGAACTCATCCAACATAGCAGATGCATTCTCTGAGTTCAAAATTTTGTTTTTAAACCATTTTTTGGTGTTTGTAGTCAGTGAGGCTCCTTTTGTGACAAGCAGTGTGCTCTAGGCTGGTTGCCTTCTTGCATGTGCATGCCCCTATTGTAATATTTATTCATTTGGCCAGTGGATAGATATTGTGGGTCACCAATCCCGCCCTGGTTTTTCCTCTTTGAGGTTTACCACATATAAATCTCAATGTTATGGTGTATGTTCTTGTGGTGGCATCATTTCTACTTACTGTTATATTATTTTATGGTTACTGGTTACTAAATTACTTTTTTAATAAGGCTAACATTGATCTCACCGGTAGAACACTGATTCACCCCCCCTCTCAGTGTTCTTGGATTCCAACAATTGGTATCAAAGCTTGGTACCTTAGAGTAAGTCTAACAGCTTAAGGAAGATCCTAAGTCCGAAATCCATGGAGATGAGTTTGGAGAAACAACTTGAAGTAGCACTCGAAGATTATGATGTTGAAAGGATAAAGAACTTGAAGTTGCAAGATGAGTTGAACTCTACAAATGAATTCATTCTTATCCTACAGGAGAGGCTGTCATCTGCTCAAGCTAGAAGAAAGGAACTTTTACAAAATTAGGATGATGAAGAACATAATTCCCTTAAAGAACAATGTCAAAAGCTGAGTCAGGAGAATACTATCATGAAGAATGAAATGCAAGCCCTAACCATGAGGATGTCCAAGGATATTGAAGACCGAAAGAAGAATGTAGAAAATATTGGAAAATCTCTGAAAGACAAGTTTGAGGAATGCATTAGGTTGGCACATGAGAATAATATGTTGAAAAATGAGTTGGTGCAAACCCAGAATAATGAGCAGGAGTTGGAAAGATTGATAACAACCTAAGAGGAGATCTGGATGTTGCAAATGAATACAAAGACAAGTTTAAGGATAGTTCTGCAAAGCTTGATGAGATATTGAAGGATAAAAGGCACAAGGGAGACACTAGAGGTCTTGGATTTGAGCATGGAGAAAGCTCTGGTACTGCAAATGAAGTTGAAACAACTGATCAAAAGGAGAACCCAACTGTCAACTAGAACAAGAAATCACTGGTAAGGCAACCCAATGCACAAAAATTCAATGGTAGATGTTTTGTTTGAAATAAATTTTGTCATATGGAAAGACATTAGAGAAAATAGATCAAATCAAGACAATCATGCAGTTCCAGGTCAGTGTTCAAATTATAAGAATTATGGTCATAGGACAAAAGATTGTAGAAAGAATGTGAAATGTCATGCATGTGGAAAGTTTAGACATATGGCTAATCAATGTAGGTCAAGGAATGATCAAGGACGCAATAAAACAATTTAGAAAAATAATGTCACTTGCTATGGATGCAACAAAATAGGACATATGCTAAATTCTACAGAAGCAAGAACAATCCGGTAGGAAATGATGAGAAAGGAAAATAGAAGGTTGATGATATCCGGAAGGAGCATGAGAGTAAATGGGTTAGGAAATCTGAAGATCAACCGGTAGAGACAATTAACCTGGTTACTCAATCGACAGAAAAGAATGTTCCTGCACCGATAGGAAACTCATTCGGTAACTAAGGCATTAGCCTCAGGGGGAGGCAAATTAATGATAGATCTTGCATTACCCTTGGTAATGTTCTGAAATCTTTTTTCAAATCTTGGAGAAGTTAGTTTGAAGGTTTTTTGGTACCGAGCTTATGGATTTTGAATCTAGTATGATAAGTCGGCACACATTTATGTCAATGTGAAATTAGGGTTTTCACAGAATAAGAAGGAAATGCTGGTTCATTTTTTATCACACAACATTCAAAGCAAAGAAGAGTGAGTTCAAGATGATCAAGAGCATTTTCAAGCGAATTTTAGTGCATTTAGAGCGGATTTTCAAGAGCTTTCACTGGAGAAGATTGTGAGGTATTTTATCAGTTTCTGAGCTATCTTTTGTTTGCAATGGCTTCTGGATAAGCTCCCTCTCTGATAGGTTTGGATACCCCTCTTGTTGTTGACATCAAGGATCATCCATGCCCAATTTTCAAGCAATGCCCTCAGATTGCGAAGGTCGATGATTCAGTCGACGCGTTTTCTAGGGTTCCACACAAAGTTCTTTATATTGAAGATGTTCATACATATATCCACTGCACTCTAGAGGATTTAGGTTCTGCTGAGATCAAAACAATGTACATGACAAATCTACTGGATAGGAAGGGATCGATGAAATCAAAATTCCAAATTTTGAAGGATTAGGGTTTCACAAACATTTTGGAGATGTCAGAATTTAAAGATGAAATGATTCGGTATGTGCTGAGTCGTATCCACAGGGAATTCATGTGGCTAGACTGACCTTACAAAATCACCAAAGAGGCTATTCATGACCTTACAACTAAAACCTATCCTACACTAACAACAAGACCAAACTTAGCTAAACAAAACCATTTACAGGATGACTGAAATAGCTGCCCTTTTTTCTCAATTTGTAATGACTTGCATGCTTTAGGACAACTAAGGAGAAATGACATAGAGAAAAATATCCAACAAGATGAAGTACTATCTCCTGAAAGAGGTGAACAAGTCCACCTACTTGATCAAATTGATCATATTCCTTGTTGCTCCAAAGAGGATAAGAGAGTTGGACAAACTCTTGATGAGTTGCGAATGCATCCTTGACACCATCTCCAACTAAAGCTTCATAAGTGGGTGTTTTATTGGACTCCATCTGGGCTGAGTACATAATAGGAGAACCTCTTGTAAGGACAAAGCTTAGGCTTTCCTTACTGATCTCTTGTTCATAAAGTACCATCTTATCATCCTTCTGGTTAGAAAGATCAATCTCCTATGACTGCCTTTGTGAAAAATAAGCAACCTGCTTATGATCATGTTGCTCATGGATAAATTCATTCCAAAACATGTCCTCCTCAATGTCTTCTTCACTTTCTAAGTAGGAGGACTGGTTTTAGGCTTAATGCAGCTCTCATCAAGCTTTAATAAAACATTGGCAATGTTCTCTTTATGAAGGAATAACTTTGATTCAGGAACTTGATCGACCTAAACAACAACCTTTGCAATAAGATCATAATCTTCTTCTTCATATTGCTTCAAACCTTCATCCTTGTCAACAAAACAAGGTACCTTACCAGATGAAAAGATCAACTCTTCCTCCTGGTTTCCCAAAATAGAAATTTCTCTTTCAAAAGTGGGAGGAAAATGTCCAAACAATGAGATAGCCTCTTCTAGCACACTTTCAATCAATGCAACAACCTCTTGCTCCTCTGAACACTAGAAAGGAAGTTGCTTGCTAGGATTATGCAAATCGACTTCCTTAGAAGTTTTCTGACTTGAGAGAATAAACTCACCCCCATCAAGACCATATTTTTCCTTTGAATCCATGTCTGATTTGACTAATTTATTGATAAGAAAGGGTCTGAACAAGGTCACTTCCACTTCTTGTTCTTGTTGTTTTTGATAATATTCCTCCAATGAAGTCGACATAACATCTCGACATGAGCAAAAAAACTCAATTTTGGCTTGAAATAGATCCTCTTCATGTTTTTCACTGCATTTTTGTGTGAGAGGACTGACATTGAGCTCATAACCACTCTCTTGAGGAGTTAAAACCAGATTTGTACCCTCTTCATCATCCTTAATAAAAAATGAAAGATCATCAAATGAAACTATGAAATTATGAGCTTCAACACCTTTTTCAAGCTTTTTAGGCTGTTGTCTTGAAACTTGAACCTGCAACTCACCACATTGCTTAATGTCCTCTTGCTACTTCAAATCTTCATCCTTGCCAACAAAAGAAGGTAATTCATCAATCCAAGCTGAAGGTTGGTCCTCTGTAAAAACATTTTTCACTCCATCACCATTTTCTTCTGGATGAACTATAGAGACATCTTCCTCACTTGTAATAGAACAGAGAAATTCATTACTTAGAACATTCAAGGATTCAGTTGAACAAGTGTTCTCTTGTCCAATCCTTTGTTGTTGTTACCTTCTATATTCCTCCATAGCTAAATGCAACAAGTTTATATCTTTAGTCTCCTCCATATTATGTGACAAGTGCTGGTTAATGACTGCTCTAGAATACGAGGAACTGTTTGAATCTGTTCCTCTTTTGCAACTTCTCTTTGCTTTTTAAAACTCTCTTCAAATAGCTAGCATTCATACTCTAAATAAGCATGACTTCTTTGCACCTAAGCAGATAAAAGCTTTATTTACCCCTCCTTAGCAGTTATCTCCCATTCAAGACCCTCTTCAAATTGCATCCTCTGTGTCTGGATCCTTTGGTTACAAAAATGGGCCTGTTTAGCCATTTCTTGTTGCTACATAATGATCTTTTTATGCTTCTTGATTTTGACCATCATATCAAACATGTGTGATAATGTCCTACTGACATCATTAATCTGCATAAGTTCAAACTCTTGGCTCAAAGCCCACAACACATGGTCAAACAGTTGGAACAGGTCTAATACAATCTGGTAAGAATGGTTTGGAGTCTGATTATGCAAATAGTCATGCTGGTTAGCACCAAAAACCTGTTGGCATTTGCATGAAGATTGCATTAATGAAATGTTATGTTGTCATTGAAGTCAAATAACCGGTAATGATGTTATTATAATGTTATTTTGTAACTGATAGGAAGATCTAGTGAAGGGAACTGCAACTGGTAGGTGAGGTTTGTGGAGGAAATTGGTATTGCTATGTAATGGAGAGGTGAACCAATAAACACTACCTGTTGATATGATAAACCCTAACCGATAAAGTTTGGTGAATCGGTTGTATTGGTTTATGATCTGATGATAAGCAGTAATGATTATGACACATATGCATGTTGTATGAGAAGAGTTTCAACTGGTTTTTGGCATGTAGAGATAATGGTTTTTATCTTGGGAATGAGCAAGTTCATTGTATGTAATGTAAACCACGTGATGAGTTACAGAGTTTGATGAAGTTGTGATCAAGGAGTGGTCGAGGTTATCTTGAATGATGTACAATGATTGTTATGTAATCCAATGGTCATACTTGAACCGATTTGTTTGTAATCTCTATGAGAGAATTAGGTTTGTGATGTGTTATCGACCTATTGTTTTGTTTATAAGGTCAATGAGTTATTTTGTTGAAGAGTTGGCAATTTGTAGTTGAGAGTGAGAGTGTGGTTGCCAAATCAGATGATGTATGTACATTATGTGTAAAGGTAAATAGGAGCATGAAACAGATCTGAACAAGCAAGTGTAGTGCTATTCAAAAATATTAGCAAACCCCTGTCATTTTCTAACAATTATAATAGTTAAATCCTCTAACCGGGTATGCTCTAACAAGCTTAGTGTTATTCAAATCCTCTAACTAGGTGATCCATTAGCTTGGATTTCAAATCCTCTACCAAGGTTACTCCTTACAGGGCATTGCTTCTAATAGGGCATTATAGTCAATCCCTTAACCGGGTGGTCTCTAACAAGATTTGTTCTTAACATGAATTGATGTAAAGCTTTAATAGGCTTGGCTCCTAACAGAGTGAACTTCAGAAGAGTTCAGAATACTTGTGCGTATTCATCCCCACCATGGTTTTTCCCATTTGGGTTTCCACGTCAAAAAATATTGTGTCAAGTGGTGAATGTTTTTGTGGTTATGTTTGTGTCGACTTGAATTTCATCATTAGAATACTACCTGCAACATGTTAGTTTCACAAAATACAAAGGAAATCCAACCTCAACCAATGAAACTACATGAAATTGATATTAAAATAAAAACATTATTTTTACCTTCATGATTTAAGTCTCATTGTGTCCTAACTCCATTGTTCCTAGTTACAGATGGTGTGCTCTCAAACAAGAACTGATAGCTTCAAAGATGGCATATGAAGAATGGACTGATAACTGATACTATGATATGCAATACTAAATGATTATGCTAAATGAGAAATGCTAATTTGCTTCAAGATTAAAACTCACGGATGCATAAGTTTTCACAAATGGTTAGCTTGAAAACTCACTTGAAGACTAACTCTTTCTCAACTCAAACTCCTGATTTTATAGACTTTGAGAGGATAAGATGATGTGGCCTGCATCAATGGTCATGATCAGATCTGTAGATTTGGATGGTTGTGAGAAAAGGTGAAGGTTGAGAGAAAGGGGGAAGGATAAGACAAGTGTCACTCATCTCACCTTGACTGGGTTGCTGACTGAGGGAATCTATGGATGGTTCGAGAAGATTTAGGCATGAGAGGACAAGTGGACTCAAGTCCTTCCTAAAATGTAGGGATGTTGGAGGGAATATAGAAGAAAATTTAAGAAATATGTATACCTACACAATGTTTCATTAAATTTGGAGGTTGGAGATAAATGATGAATTAATATTTAAGAAATATTAATATCTTTAGCCACATGATTGATGAGTTGGCAAAGGAAAGATGAAGTGGAGATGGAAGGATGAGTTGGAAAAGAGATTAAATAATTAAGAATTATTTAATATTTTAGACTATAGGATAGAATAATAACCATTAGATATTAAATATTTAAATGATTGGAGGAAATAATTAATATTAGATATTTAATTAACTGATTAGAAGAATAATTAAATATTAGATATTTAATTAATTAGAGGAATATGATAGATAAATTAATTAATAAAATACTTCAATTAAATTAATTAATAGAAAGACACCAAATGAATTAAATAAATTAATCTTTTCAAATTAACTTTTTAATAGAAGAATAAACATTAAATAAATATAAAATATTTATTTAATTGCTCATAGCCATTTTTATGTGTATACATTTTTCCCCTCTTTGAAATGATGTCGAGACAACATTGTTTCAAAGATTAAATCAAGTCTCGATAATGTGCCTGATGAAGATTGAAAATCCTGATTGTGTGCCCGCTCAAGAGATTGATCATGAAATTGTTTAAATTTTTTTTGGATAAGCGATTCATCTCACGATAATTGAAAAGGTCCTTTGATTAAATTTCTTTATGAAAAATATATATAATTGCCCCATTGAAAAACATTAATTACCCTTCCAAATGGCAAATATAAAATTAACCAAAGTTAATTTTAATTTCATTTGCATCGTTGGCAGCTTGTGAAGAGATTATCTTGGTGAGGTGGCAAAATGGTGATCCCGTTGGAGAACCATCGATTTGAGCGCATTCGACGATATCAACGACCTCCCGAGTATGGGTATCTGGTATGTACCTTATGTCGAGCCTTTTTGCAACTTGTCGAACAATTTTCTATGTTTGTTTGGCGCGTTTTTGGCTATTTTGATTTTTTGTGATTTTTGGCTTCTTTGGTTAGCGTTTTTGTTTTATTTGTTAGTGCTTTTGCATGTAAAGTTAGCATATCTGATATTTTTAGCGCATATGCTCATTTTGTTAGCGCATTTCTGATGAATGTTAGCGCTTTTGTTTTGTCAGCACTTTTGCTTTTAGTGTTTACGCATTTGATGTTTAGGGTAGCGCTTTTGATTGTTTCACGCTTTTGTTCCAAGGTTTAGCGCTTGTGCGAAAAAGGTTCACACATATGTTCGATTTAGTGGTGTTCAATAGAATAGCGCTTTTGTTAAAAAGATTAGCACTTTTGTTTCAAATGAATTTGTTTGATGTTGTTCATGTTAAAATTCACTTTGATGATTAGATTTAGGCATTTTGATGCACAACTGTGATGGATAGGTACTTGATTGATTGATTTGATAATGTTGATTGATAGGATAAACGATTGATTGATTTGATTTGATTGGATATATTAGCTCTAAGAAACCAATTTAATTTTTGATGAAGAGCATAGCAGAGTTTGATTGAACTCAATGATTGATATAAAAAAATGATTGATAATTTTAGATTGATTTGATTTGATTGGATAGATTAGCTCTAAGAAACTAATTTAATTTCTGAAGAAGAGCATAGCAAAGTTTGATTGAACTTAGTGATTGATAGAAAACCATGATTGATAGGTTTAGATTGATTTGATAGCTCGATTTGCTTCATTTGAAAAGATTTACCAATTATTGATGTGATAGATTAGCGATCTCTTTGATTTGATAGATAAATGAATGATGATTGATCAAATTCTCTTGGTAAACAAGAGAAATTTGATGTTCTCCAGTGTCAGGAGAAATTCCCAGTGATGCGACACTTAATGCTAGAGCTTACACACGAAGAGCTTACACAGGAAGAGGTGAGACATATAGATGCCAGCGGATTATGCCACTTGTTATGCATGCCTGATATTACCCATAATAGGGGATTGTTGACAACTTTAGCCTAGAGATTGCATAGCGAGCATAACACTGCCCATGGGTGAGATTAGTGTGATGCTTGAGGATGTCTACAGGATTCTCCACATCCTAGTGATTGGTGAGTTAGTTCAGTATGATTTTCAGGATCGTGGAGGGACAGAGGCTTGCAGAGCCATATTTGGTGATGAGAGCATTTCAAGAGGAGAGATCGGATGGGAGAATATGATTATGTATTACGAGACTCTCCCTGTGATTCTTGCAGGTTTGATTGGGGATTCATCTGTTTAGATAGGAGATCTCAAGGTTTTTCTATTGGGTGGGGTGAGATTCTTCAGAGCATGATGCAGCATCGGACTCGATATGTGTGGGGTGTTTGTATTCTCTCTCATTTGTATCATGATCTTCATCAGGTTGTTTTCAATGAGAGTGCTAGTCTGTCGACATGATGCACACTTTTGCAGATCTAGTGCTTGGAGCACATTGCTATTACGCGACCTATTCATCATAGAGTTCATGGTGAGAGGAAGCCATATGTTTATCTGTATGTAGGTATCCTTACTTAGAATAAGCTGAGTAAGATGGAGTATTGGCATTGGGTTCTTGATTCACAGGATAGTGTTATTTGGAGACCTTATATCGATTGTGAGCCATGGATGGATGATGCACATACATTACCATTTATTATGCAGAGTAGATATCTCATTGGTTGGACTCCATACATTGTTGAACGACAGTTGATTAGTCACATTCTGAGACAGTTTGGTATCATTCAGCCTATGCCTACTGGTGTCACGATATATGCATGATGATACAAAGATAGGTGAGATTGGGGACCTTCTTTGTCATTTGAGATAGCACGTGCAGAGTTTCTGGCTACTCCTAGGGTGGCTTATGATATGAGATTGCACATTCTAGATCCTGGGGTTACTGCAGATTATGCTCAGTACATACTTGCACACCCATTTCCTCATATTACCGATCCAGCAGACCCTCCTCCCAGCTTAGGAGATGAGGATGATGATTTAGATGATCCTATTATCAGGAGATGGAGATGGAGACGAGAGCTTAGAGTTGTTTAGGAGGCCGAAGGTGATGGAGATGAGGGAGGAGATGGAGGTGGTGGTGGTAGGAGACCCAGACGGAGAGGAGGTCAATTAAGAGTCTGTGGAGGACCGTTTAGACTAGTTGGTAGGATTGGGAGACCACTTCCTATGGGTGGGAGAGAGGTAGGATGGATTGGGGGGGATATTGGCAGGGTAGGGATGAGATCACTGAGAGGGTTACCCTCTATAGGAGGAGGTAGGATGACTAGACAGGATGAGGGTTGCATAAGAGGCATTGATTTTGGTCAGATTCAACTAGACCCTAGGGTTATTGTAGCTCATGGTGGAGAGGATGATGATCCAGAGGATGATGGACAGGGAGGTGGAGATGAGGGGATTGGGGGTCATGTGCCTTGGCAGGATGTGCCAGAGCAGGAGACCATGGATAGTCTCAGAGCATAGATAGATCAGCTTAGAGAACATGTACAAACATTCGTGACAGAGAGAGACAAAGCTGTTAGGAGACAATAGGATACTCATGGCCTCCTTGATCACATTCAACAGGTTGGATCGGGCACTCTCTCAGCTAATACTATTAGAGAACTAGTTCGAGCCGGGAAGGAGACTTCCCATTAGTGATGATTATATGAGGATTTAGTTGCAGAGAGTCATAAAACAGGTAGCTATCATACCACCATGAGGCTGGATACTAGTAGCGGTGGAGTCATGGGACCTCCTCAGAGGAGTGGTGATCATGTGAGATAGGCATCTGGAGGATCTTCTCGCCCACAGCCATAGAGACGGACAAAGTCAGGTGGTAGTGGTACAGGACAACCTTGACTTGACTTTGTATTGATGAGGCACTTGTAATTTTGATCTGATATCATTGTATACTTGGAATTGTATTATTTTATGACGATCTATATGCAGACACAGACTCTATATGATGATCTTTTATTATGCATGTTACTCTATTTTATGATGATGATCTATATGCATTGATTATATGGATGATGTTATGATCTTTTCTCTTCATTATGATGATGTAATGATAAATGATTTTGATTTTTGATTTTGATGACCTTGGATGCAAATGAAAATTATTACTAACTTAAATGATATGTTGATGAAATGATGCAAATGCAATGATCTATATGGGAATGCAAATGAATGAGTGATTTTATTTCTCTTTTTTAATGTGTAGGATGATGTAAATGCAAATGATCTACATGATATTCTTTTGATTTTTATATGTAATGCTTATAATGATTATGAATCTAAGTGCAAAGATGCAACTAAATGATCTTTAATGAACTTTAATGATAATGAAAATGATAATGATGACACACTACATGATTAATGAAATGCACTTAATTGAATGCAAACTAATGCAATGATTAAAATGCAACTAAATGAAATGGATGATGATTAAAATGATTCTAAAAATTAATGCACCTGTAATTATCAAATGCAAATTGATTTTGTTTGTCCAAGTATACTCAATCTTTATTTATGATCGTTGATTTATGAATGAAATGAAATGCTTATAATGCAGCTGACATTGAATGCTTATAATGCAGATGAATAATGAGCTAATCTAAAAATGATACTACCATTCTTCATATGTTATCTTGTAATAGTGCTTGATTTCATCATTGAGCTTTAAAATGTTGTAAGAAAATACAAGCAACTTGACATAATGATCCAAGCGGACCTCGGTATTTCTTACATGGATTTTGATATATAAAGTTAATAAAAGCAACTTGATATAATGAATCAAGTTGACCTGCGTATTTCTTGCGGAACAGACAAGGATTATCCCATTTCATGCATGACTCAGAACGTGCTCTTTGATATTTTTCTCATCATATCCTTAGACAAGTACATACCTTAATAAGAGATAAACCACATACAAAAATCAAAGAAAATAATCATGCCCCATCATAGCTTCTCTAATCATGGACATCCTTGAGTCACATAGAGTACATAATTAGCAATAAAATCAAGAAATAAACACTGAATCTTGTAGGTCATTCACATGTTCTCATGGTCATTAACTGATATAATCATCTTGATGAATGATCTTTGATAATCCTTTATTACTTGCTGGTTGATTCTTTATTTTCTAAGTTTCACGATTCAGTTGGTATAAGACGCCTTGATCTTCGTTGCTTTGTTTCTCATTATCTATTTCAAAACCCTAGGTGTTTTTGGTTTTTCTAAGTTTTCCGAATGTTTTGGATTTTCAAAGATTCAAAAGATCACCTTAGAAAAAGGAATTAGGATTTTTCCCCCAGCGGAAACAAAACTTTTTTATGGATGTATGAATTGATCAAGATCCAAACCATGGAGGGATACAAATGCAAATTGATTGATCCTGATAAAATCTAAGACAGTGATTATGACAAGTATGTCAAAGATTGATAACTGTCGGTAAGCTGCATATTTCCTGCTAAATGGTTCAAAGCAATAGATGCAAAAGATGGAATGGATAAGCTAAGATAGATGGAAGCGATAGATGTGATAGGATGGAGTGGATAGGTGCGCAAAGCGATCTCATAGATGGAAGAACTCACTTTTTTAGATAGCACCTATTTACCAGGTTTTCACCATCTAAATTTATTGCATTTTTTTTATATTTTGATTTTTAATACTTTTTTCAAGACTTTATATGCTTTTTATTGATGATTTTCTGGGACTTTAAATCTCAAGCATATAATTTCTTGAGATGAATAGAATTGATAGGTTCATCAAACCAATCACCTTTAGGGGTAGATAACTTGTATGCTCCTGAGCCATATGCTACCACTATGACAAAATGACCTAACCAATTTGGTTCAAATTTACCCTTCTTTTATCGGTCTTGTTGATTTCTTGGATTCTCCCTTATAACTATATCTCTAATCTAAAAATTGCATGGCTTGACTCTGTGATTATAACTTCTTGCCATTCTCTGTTGATATACTTTCAAATGATCTGTTGCATTTTGGTGACGTTCCTAGATCAGCTCAAGTTCTTGAAGTCTAGAGACTTGTTGTTCTTCCTCTGATATAAGACCTTTCAAGGAAACCCATAGAGAAGGTATCTCTACTTCTATGGGTATAATGGCTTATGATCCATAGACTAAGCAATATGGAGTTTCCCCCATTGGTGTGCAGATGCTAGTTTGATATGCCCAAGAGCAGGATTTAGCTGAATGTGTCAATCTTTTCCAGCTTCATTGACTGTTTTCTTCAAGATTTTCAAAATAGTCTTGTTTGATGCCTCAACCATTTCCTTGTATATAATATGGAGTAGAAAACCTATGTTGGATATGAAATTACTCACATAGTTCCTTCACATCTTGATTCTTAAATGGTCTTCCATTATCAGTGATAATGGTCATAGGAACTCCATAGCGACAAATTATATAATTCAAGATGAATGATGATATTTTTTTTCTTGTCACTTTTGTCAAAGGTACTGCTTCAATCCATTTAGTGAAATATTCAGTAGCAGTCAAAATGAACTTATCTCCATTAGAGGATGAAGGATTTATATTTCCTACCAAATCAAGGCCACATTGAGAAAATGGCCATGATCTGGCCATAGGATACAATTCTTGTGCTGGTGCGTGAATGAGATTCCCATGGATCTGACATTGTTTGCATTTCTTGGCATATGTGAATGAATCTCTCTCCATAGTAGGCCAATAGTAACCCATACGAGGAAGTTTCTTAGCCAGTGTTAATCAACTTGAGTGTGTGCCACAAATACTTGCGTGAACTTTGTTAAGAACTGTGAGATTTTGCCAAGACCAAGAGGCAATGGAAAGCACAAATAAGAGAGACAAAATATATGATAGAAATAAACTGTATTCTATCAAGATGAAAATATTGATCAACTGGATCATCAATCGATGCATACAATGAATATGAGCCTACTTATATAGGCAAGGCTATATGGATATGTGAGCACACAAACATGACATGTGGCTCAATAAGAAACAAGGGTAGGTAGGAGAAACAATAGAATATTCCACATGAGGTGGATCACCCATTGAAGGTGGAGTATAACAACAAGATTAGCACCATAAAAGGTGGAAATTATCATATACACACTATCCCAATGTGGCACAAACACCCCAAGTGTCTCATACCCAAACTACTATGAAATGCATGTACCTAAGTAAACTTAAGTAAGGTGTAATAATATCCAAGATGAATAATTATTTACACCAACACCCCCCCTTAAGTGCAACTTAGGGGAATGCACTTAATTCTACAATGCAACTAAGAAATGCAAGATGGGCCCCGACTACGAGGCCATGTTAGGTACCCATGTACAAATGCAAATGCATGAAAACCAATGCAAGGAAATCTCTCACAAAGTGGGGAAAGAGAGAAAAACCCAATGGGAAAAAACCCTCCCCCAAAAGAGAGATGAAAACTAGATACAAAGAACTCTCATAGAAGTATGTGAAGGACAAAACCCTATGTGAGGAAAAAGTCCCCCCCATATGAGAGAAGAAGAAGAGAGACTAGGAAGCCCCCCCTCAATCTGGAATCTGCACCAATGATAGAAGCTCGAAGATGAATGAAGAAAATGCTCCATGAACGTCGAACAACATTCCTCCCCTTAGGAAGAAACAAAACCAAAGGTGTATCCATGAAGTCTCCCCAACCATGAAGGGAAGATGAAGCAAAAATACTCATGATGAAAGGAATCTCTAAAAACTGCTCAAGTGTCCCCATGTCGATGCTGAAAGTTACCCCCTCCAAAGCTGGTAAACTGTGCCACACTACTGAAAAAGGCACTCCAAGATCTAGTGGAGATGAATGTAGAACAATATCCAAAGACTCATATGTCTCCTCAAAAGATAAAGAGACCTCCTCCAAGTGTTGTACAAAAGTATCCACAATCATATCAACCTCTAAAGATTGATCATGTAGAGAATGCACAAGAGGGTCAGAGTTATCCCTCACAATAATCAAAGAAGGATCATCTTCATCAAAGAGAAGATGAATGTCATGAATGGTGTCTCCCAAATCTGCAATGTAGGAGTCCACAAACAGACCTGCAATGTCTGTCAAGTAGGCATCCCAATCAACTGAAGCTGGAAGACATGAAATATCTTGCTACACTAAATCATAAGAAGGAAAAACTGTCGCACTAGCTGCATCATCAGGTGCAATAGGTGGTGTGATATCAATAGAAGGAGATGAAATGCAAGGCTCAAGAACGGGTTCACATGTGAGAATCCCCAAGTTCAAATGCCCATAGTTCTCCTCAAAATCTGAATCATCAACATAGGAAGAACCAACCTTATCAATAGGACCAAAATCTGAAAAAGAGTACAATCAAGATGCATGATCAACCACCCCAGTCGCAATGATAGCTCCACTCTCCAAGTCTCTAATGATAACTGAATCAGGTGTGAACTCCACAGTTTTTCTAGTTGCCCCATGTGTGATCTGATAGATGGAAAGAAGATTATTTCTCAAGTGGGGTACACACAACACATCATTGAAGGAGTTATCCCCAATGGCAATAGATCCTTTCCCAATCACATCCATGTATGTATGATTGCCCATCAAAATATGTGGCATGTGGCAAGGCTCAAATGTAGAAAACATAGACTGCGAAGTTGCCATATGATGAGAAGCCCCTGAATCTAGAAGCCATCTCCCTGAATCATGACTTGTAGTAGCACAAAGAGCTTGTCCCTTTCCTTTATCTATCCCAAAAGAGTGATCCTTTCCTTTATCCTTGGAAGAAGAAGCCGATGTAGACATTCTAGAAGGTAGGTTGATTCTATTCTTCTCAAGAAGATTCTTCAACTAATCAATATCCTTCTTATAACAATGATGTTCATCATGTCTTGACTTCTTGCAATATCCACAAAAAAGATTGTCCTTATATGATTTCCTCTTAGATGAGAATGGTGAATCACCTTGTTGTGGAGAGGAAGATTGTGCTCCATCTTGTTGTGGTTTAGACTTAGGTTGCTTTTGATTCTTGCCTTTTCCTTGATTACTTTGAAGATTTGAGAATCCCCATTGTGGTCAACTTAGATTGCTCAAGTATCAACATCTCCATGAATGAATCAAATGAGGGAGAAGTGTATGAGGAACCTTGAGCTAACCTATGGGTGTGAAAGCTAGATACAAAGGCTGCATACTCTGAAGGAAGCTTGTCCAACAAGTTATAAACCAATTGAGCATCCTTTTTGTCAATTCCACAATCCTTTAGCTTTTCTCTTAGCTCAGTTGCTTTTGTGACATAATCTTGGATTGTATCAAAATCCTTGGGACCCAAAGTTGTGAGTTCACTATCAAGCTTGTAGCCCTTAATCTCATCAACTTGACCATACAATTTCTTAAAAATATCCCAAGCCTCTTTAATTGTTGTACACTTATCAATATGAAAAATGAGGTCATCTGATACATACTTTCTAAGAGTTCCAAGTGCCATAGCATTCTTAGTAAGCCATTCAATTTCAGCATTAGGATTAGCCTTAGGATCAGGTGGTGTTGTAATAGTTTCATTTACATAATGAATGAGTCCTTTTTCCATTAGTTTACTCCATGCCTTAATTTTCCATGATGCATAATTATGAGGAGTTAAAAGTGGAAATTTAGGAGAACCCATAGCACCAAAATGAAAAAACACAAGATAGAGAGAGACACAATCACACAAGACACCCCCCCAAAATACTCAATCAAGAAATCCCCCCAAAATGGTGATTTTGGCACTTTATACTTAGTGCATATACAATGGGCCACTTGCAAAACAAGGCAAAGTGGACTTCTGATTTCAATTTACAACTTCTCAAAATGAGATCTAAGAGACTTCAACAAATACTGCTAGTGATCTAAACTGAGATCCAAGCAAAATACAAGTACCAAATATGCCAAAATGGCCAAATACTGAAAGTACAATTTCTACTTAAAATCACTACAAACAAATGGTATATTATGAAAGTAGATGAAAAAATATGCACTTTCAAAAAAAAGGCACTTGAAAAGGAGTCCATATGAGCCCAAACGAAGCCTCCAAAGTTGTAAAAATTGGGATTTCGTGATTTCCGAAAAACCTCTATCCAAAACTCTGAAAACTCCTGCACCATTGTATAGATCATGAAATTCTACCCCAAAACAAAAAACATTTCTCGAAAAAACGAGTCCGGATGAGTGAGATATCGCTATTTGAAAAATGTATGGAAAATTACAATTTCTGGAAAATTTCCGTCGTACCGTCAAACTTCAAATGCCTCTAGATTTGGCCTCTGAAGTCCAATTTGGATGAAACAAAAGGCAAAACTGACTTTCTTGGTCCTCCTCAATCCAATGGTAACCTCATATTTGACCCATCAAGCTTCAATAATAACCTGCAATAGAAAACTCCAAAATACACAACCTCAAATAGCATCAAATTTCTCTTAATTAGCAAACCAATGACACTCTAATGGCTCTGATACCATGTGAGAGCTCTGATACAATGTGAGACATGGACCAGCTCTGATACCATGTGAGATTTTGTCAAGACCAAGAGGCAATGGAAAGCACAAATAAGAGAGACAAAATATATGAGAAATAAATTGTATTCTATCAAGATGAAAATATTGATCAACTAGATCATCAATTGATGCATACAATAAATATGAGCCTGCTTATATAGGCAAGGCTATATGGATATGTGAGCACACAAACATGAAATGTGGCTCAATAAGAAACAAGGGTAGGTAGGAAATAGGTTTGGGTAGGTAGGAGAAACAATATAATATTCCACATGAGGTGGATCACCCACTGAAGGTGGAGTGTAACAACAAGATCAACACCATAAAAGGTGGAAATTCTCTTATACACACTATCCCAATGTGGCACAAACACTCAAGTGTCTCATACCCAAACTACTATGAAATGCATGTACCTAAGTAAACTTAAGTAAGGTTTAATAATATCCAAGATGAATAATTATTTACACCAACAAGAACTTTCTCAGATTCTTCTTGTTCAAGACATCTCAATAAAGTGCTATCTAGACCTCGCCTATATAAGGTATCGACAATAATAGTATAGCAAGATGACTGACAGATACAATTTCTTCTTTGATTGCAGGATAGGTCAGGAGGAAGGATATTCTCTTTTAAGTACTGATAGGTTTGGCCGTATAAGGATTGAGTGGTTCCTGATAAATGTCAAATCATGTAGGTTTGCTGGGATTAAATGGTAGGGGTTAAGATATCTTCCACGAGGAATTCATAGCGCTGTTGATTCTCCTGATTCTGCAAGAGAGATGCTATTGTAGTCATTGCATCTGTTGTTTTGTTCTCATTTCTTGGGATTTGAGTGAATGATACTTCTTCAAAGTGTTCTTTAAAATCTTCTACCAACTGTTTGTAGGGCATGAGCTTGTCATCCTTAGTTTGATAATAATCATTTATTTGGTTGATGATAAGTTGTGAATCACCATAGACATGTCATTCCTTGATATTCCATTCAATAGCCATTTTGAGCCCAATAGTCAATGGTTCATATTTTGTAGTATTGTTTGTGCATGGAAACTATAGTCTATATGATTTTGGAATTGTGTGTACCTGAGGTGTGATGAACAAAATTCCCGCGCCTGATCCATATGGTGTATAAGAACCATCAAAGTACAATTCCCAAAATTTTGTACTTATTGTTAGAATGTCTACATCAAGAAATTCAATGTGCAATGGTATGTCATTTTGTAAAGGTGCTTCAACTAATTGATCAGCAATGACCTGTCCTTTGATAGCTTTTCGATCAACATACTCTATATCAAATTCACTCAGTATATTAACCCATTTGGCTAGTCTTCCTGTCAAAGTTGACTTGTTCAACAAATAATTTAGTGGATCTATCTTTTCTATTAGTTTCACAGAATGAGTCAACATATAATGTTGCAGCTTCTAAGTTGGAAATACAACTGCGAAACATGTCTTCTCTATTGATGTATAATTCAGTTCATAGCCAACAAGTGTTCTACTGATGTAATACACTGCTCTTTCTTTTCCTTCTTCACCATGTTGTGCTAGGAGAGTGCCTAATGATACATTTGTCGCCGAGATATAGAGTAACAATGGTTTCCATTTGATTGGTGATACTAGTACTGGAGGATTCATGAGATATTCTTTGATTTGCATAAAAGCCTCTTCACATTTCTGATACCATTTGAATGGAACGTTCTTATGTAAAAGATGAGTGAATGGATGATATCTTTCTACTAATTGAGAGACAAATCTTTTGATTGATTGTAATCTTCCTTGTAAAGATCACAATTGACTTATGTTCCTAGGTGACTCCATTTACATGATGGCTTTGACCTTTTCAGGATCTACTTCAATTCCACGAGCTGATATAATGTACCCAAGAATTTTTCCAGAGGTTACTCCAAATGTACATTTCTTTGGATTTAATCTCAACTGATATCTTTCCAGCCTATCAAAGATCTTGCTTAAGATGTTCAAATATTCTTGTCTTTTATGAGATTTTGCAAGTATATCATCTACATAATCTTCCATAAATGTATGCATCATATCATGGAAAATTGTTGTCATAGCTCTTTGATAAGTTGCTCATGCATTCTTAAGCCCAAATGGCATAACATTCCAACAATAAGTACCCCATGCACAGGAGAATGTTGTCTTTTCTTGATCTTCAGGGGCGATTCTTATTTGATTGTATCCTGAAAAATCCATCCATTAATGACAACATCTCATGCCCTTCTGATAAGTCCACAATTATATCAATGTTGGGTAGTGGGAAATCATCTTTGGGACATGCTTTGTTCAAATCTCTGAAATCGGTGCAGACTCTTATGATTTTATCTGGCTTTGACACTGGCACAATGCTTGAAACCCATTTTGGATAGGCAACAGGTCTTATGAAACCCACATCTAATAGTTTCTTTAGATCGACTTTTACAAGAAGAGAGATGTGTGGATGCATCTTCCTTAGCTTTTGTTTAACTGGTTTAACTTTTAAATCCACATTGAGATGATGCATTATAAGATCTGGATTAAGTCCTGGCATATCTGCATAGGACCAAGTAAAATTTATTTGTCTTTGTCTGAAGAATTCTATGTATTCTTTCCTCTCTTTATCAGATAATGAGGTAGCAGAATGAAGTATCTTGGGATCCTTTGATGTGACAATGTTTATTTCTTCTGTTGGTTCTATTAGAATAGCAGATCTCTTATGAAAATATGCAGGGAGGATGTCAAACTTTCCATCTTCTGGTGCCTCAAAGAGGTTTTCACCATCAAATACGTCCTTTTTTTCACTTGTACTTGCAATATCCTACATCACCGAACCACACATGCATATATAAAATATAGAAAACATGGCATACACACCGATGAACGAGAATCGCGACGTTCCCTGTCTCACCAAAATGAGTGTATTGGATGCAAGGGGACGATTTTCCTTCACTCATTTCGATGAGACAGGGAACGTTGCAATTCTCCTTCATTGATGTGTATGCCATTTTTTCTATATTGTATATATGCATGTGTGGTTTGGTGATGTAGGATATTGCAGGTACCCGGGTAGGTACGGGGTATCGTCTCCACCTGGCTTCACAGGTCTGAGCGTGCCTTATATTTTCCGATGGAAGTGGAGGAGATAGTAGCTGACCCTATTTTATTTAGTTACACTCATGCGAGTGTCGTTAGTTGGTCGTCCTATCAGTTTGTTCGGCCTTCGTATCTTGTTGTTTGATCTTTTATGAGTATTTGCTTGAGGTTTTCTCAGTTTGTGTGTTTAGTAGTTTTAATTAATTAATTAAATTTATGAAGTTATCTCATTATTGGTATGTTTGGTTTTCGGAATTATACTATAGTTGTACGTATTTTAAATATTAGGAATCGACTATAAACTTATATATATATTCGAAGGTGAATATAGTTTATGACTAATTATATTGATTATTTTAATGTGATTTATGATAAGTTGAAATATTTAAATTCTACGACCTAGCATATAGAATGATTAATCGTTTGTTATATAGATGTAAGTTAAATGGTAGACAACTTGATTTTATCGATCACACATATTTGTGTATATATATATATATATTGAGGTGAAGTTGTAAATTAAATTAATACGATTATTGTCTTATGCTATAAAAATGATTATTCATAAAACATATTTATAAATATTAGCATATACGTAAATTATGAATATATATTATAAAATTTAAATGTCTAAGTGTAATATTACTTTGAAAAAGATGATATAGTCACATGTTAATAATATATATATCTTAACAAAAGGTGGCGGATTTAGTGCTAGGAGATAGCGACGATGTCGCATGGCAGGTTGACTGGCCAATTAGACTCAAGTCGACTAATACATGTGGCCAAACTAAACAAACAAAAACTATCGGTTAACTCCAACCTAAGGACAATGACTTTGTCCCAATCTAGCTAGGAGTCGATAGGTGACTAACATGTAGGCAAAACCATCGGTTTAGATGCAGAATTTAGAGGTTTAATGTGGAAGCCTTGGCTTAGACCTGGCAGTATAATCAAGGAACCCGCTAAAGACAAACACATAAGTGGTTGTGACACTTTGCCAACCTCCCCATTGAGCGATTAATCTGTCATAGTATCTACGGTGACTAAAGAGAATAAGTTCATTGCAGTTAACTCTTCATTCCATGTATAAATGAAATCGACTAGCATATCCACGTTAGAATTAGACCTCAATCGGTGGCTAAAATAGTAGTAAGCAATACATTAACAGGCACGTGGTGCCATGATTCTAGGATAGTCGGCGATAGGAAACTAATGCATAGATAATCCATGCACGAGAACAACAGAATTTTTATTAAGAATGGCCATCTCTATTAGACGTGGAGATGAGAGAAGAGTTAAACAAAGACTCAAGTAATAGACTCCAAATCAATGACAATCACCGAGCCTCTGAATGGGGAGAGATCGTAGGAAAAACTAGGATAAATAGAGATGGAAGATAGGAAGATGGGGGAGACATTCACAAGCAAGGAGAGACGATAGACTCATGAAGAAAAGAAGAGAATAGAAGAGGGATTAGAGAAGATACTTTTATAGTATCGAAGAGAGAGAGAACATAATTGTTTGATAATAGAGTGGTAGGATAGATTTGAGATAGATTTGCAAGAAAGGCGTAGTTCTATTTGGCGGAAGAGTGTCAGAAGTCTTACAAACCAGTCCAAGCTTACAAGAGGTCGGATTTCTTTTGATTATGGTTATTATTTGGAATAAGAAAGTATGAAAGATTGTCTTCAATTAGATAAAATAGGTGAAATAGTGTTTATAGGAAAGATGATATTTCTATTTTTCAAAAGATTGTATTCTCAATTATATTTATGTTAGTTGCTACTAAATATGTGTTATTAATCTTTTGGAAATAATGAAAGGAAATCATTAACGTGCAATCCATTTCTTATGGTTTAAAATTCTAAGTTTATATCTCCTAAGCTCTCTATATTCCCATGTGTCCTGGTTCATTTACCTCATTTCTCAATAAATGACAACATTGATTTATTTGTATTAATATAGTTGTAATTCTTATTTTCTGGAAATCTTAAATTGCAAACTATTTATGCATTTGGTTGTTTTAAGAAAAGATTGCCTGTATTAGGATCTTGTGTAAATGGTGTTTGTAGTCAAGTTTAAATTCTATTGCAATTCTGGTTGAGTTGTCATTATGTCCTATGTTATTATATCTCCTTGGTTAGGTGTTGTTGTATAACCTTATTGATGTGAGCCATTGTGTGTTTTGTCCAAATGGTCAATCTTGGGTTAGTGAATTGTGTATCCTTCACCTGTAGTTTGTCAAGATTAGGTATGGCTGTCTGTTTCACCATAGAGTTCTCGTAGAGAGACCTTTCCTATAGTGTCCTATGAGAGAGAGTGGCTTTCGAGCAGGGGTCGTGCCCGAAGTGGATGACAGGATAACCCGTCGAGAGTCAGTTAAAATGTGATAACCTAATAATTGATTTGGGATGGGTGAGATAAATATTAATTAAGATAATGAACCTCGTGAATAGGTGAGTGCTAGTACATGGTTCATAATGTTACGAGTAGGGCTGGAATGACAAACATACCACCTTGTCTTCACAGAAGGATTGGTAGGGCCCGCATGAGACTTAGTTGGAACCGGAGGTTTGGGAGAGGTCACCAGGATAACCCAGAATGGGGGTTGGGACCTATGGAGGTTGTACCATGGTATATATCTTAAGCTATGCGATGAGACTCTCTCCTTAGAGTCACTAGTGTTTGTGAGTTGAGTCACATGGATGTTTGCAGAGTCTTGTAGTTCTTTCGTACTTGTCTTACTTTGCTTGCTTGAGGGTTTTCTACTATCTCCTAGCACGGTGGGGTGGTTCCATTTCAGGATCACATAGCCGGGTGGTAGTGTCACTTCCCATTAGATGTTCTGGAATGTATCTTCAGGCAAGGAAGGGCTTCACTGGTGTTTCTGGGTTCGTGGTTCATGTACCAGCTCATGTTCGTGATCATTGTTCGTTTGAGACCTTGTGGTCAATGTATCAAACTTTTATGTAACCTTGATATTGTAACTTTGTAATCCATGGTATTATTGGAAACCATGTATTTATGGATATTGTAAAAGGGAATCATTGGAATGTATGTTAATTCAGTTGCTTTAATTTTTTGTATATATGATCTATAGGAAATGAATGCATTGGAGTACTTTGATTCTTTCATTATGGAATTTAGATGTATGTGTAGATTTTATCTTAAGCATTTTTTCCTAATTAGCTGAACAATTGGATTAACCGAGGTGTTAATATAATCTACGAATTAATCTTCATTGGTAACCCTTAGGAAATCATACGTTAGACTTTTTTTATGTCGTTAAACGTGCTATTGATATGATTATGCACTTAATCTTTAAAAAAAAAATTATTACGCCCTTTTAGTTGCCTAGTTGTATTGTTTTCCTTTAGGGTTTCTGGCGGGGCATTACATGTTATGAATGATTTATATTACTTTACTCATGCAAATGCAATTACATGGCTAGTGTTAGTTTTACTAAATTGGGGATCATCATTACGGATTAGTTATTGAGTGCAAGTGATGCAGTGACTGGTGAACGTAAATGAAGGCGAGAATAGGGCTCAAGTAGAGTTGTCTTAGCTCATGGACTTCGATAGATTAGATGAATCTCACACACCACAATAGAAAAGTTATGTTTGTGCAATTGTGATTTCATCGATGCATGATTTAGATTTAGAATTGAAATGTTATGAGTAAATGGTATTTATTTCGTCTATAAGGGTGAAAATTAGATTGATATTTTGAAAAAAAAAGTTAGTAATTTAACGATTTAACGTTCCTTATGTAGGATGATTTAATGTTCCTAGTATAAGAGAATGTAAATGTAATTTCATTAATGATCATTTTGTTTACAATTATATGAATTTCTTATGCATGTTAGTTCGATAATTGTGATTTGATCGTATATATCTATATATATTATATATACGAAGGTGACTTTGAATTATGTGTATTTATTTTAAAGTATGCTCAAGTGATTATTTTATCATTATATAATCTTGTCAATTCAAAAAAATGTATTTATAAATACACATATGCAAAATTTAGATTATATATTTATTTTTAATAGATTTTTTTAGTCATGTATATATATTTATATATATAATATTACTAAAAATGTGGCGGCTTTTAAGTTATCGACGGCTAGTAAAGCCGATGGACGATGGTCGAGCTGATTAAACTGGTCGACCTAGCACCCCATGACTGCAGTGAATGGCAGAAGGTGGTTGATTGGGAGACTTGGTAGGTCGATGGTCAAAGGACTGAGAAACATGGCAACGGAGGCAATGAACCCCACAAGGTAGGTGGATCTGCAGTAATATCTAGCACCTGTTGTTAAGCTAAACATTAGCTAAGTCAAAAAAATTAGTTAGACATGGAACGGAGGTAAACAGTCCTGTCAAATGTTTAAAACAATAGATGAAAGCTTAGTCAACATGTATGCAATTCATTAGAGTTCTAAATTATTTATAACTAAAAGAACTTTAAGACTAACAGTGGTGTCAAAGATATAGCTAAGTTAAAGTCAAGAGAATAGCAACCAATGTACGATAAGAATAGTATAAATAGTAGTGAAGGATCAATAAAAAAAGAATGAGAATGACAAGAGAAGAGCATAAAAGAACGAAAAGAAAGAACGAAAAGAAAAGAATAGGAAAGGAAAGACAAGAAAGAATAGTGAGGATATAGAGGATAGTATTGGTAGAAAAAGTGACAGATAGAGAAAGGGAGAGTGATAGAAGGTTATTGAAGAGTCTAGAAGGAGAGAAGCAGGCAGATTTGAGCAAGGAAAGCGAGTCAATCACCCCAAATCAGTATCAAGAACATAAGGAGGTAGGCTCTAATTTGATTCCTTGATTGTTATGCATTTAGAAATGATAGTAGATGTGTCATGAAGTAATACTAAGTCTATAAAGAATGGAGTTCGATTGATACAATCCATGTTAGAATAAAATTGTTTGAATCTTTCTTTTGAATAGTTATATAGGGAAATGCATCATGAGGTACCATTTATAGTAATTATTAAACCTGCATGGTAGATGCTAAAGAATGGTAGGAAGTGCATGATAGGTTGCATTAGTTAATCTCTAAGAATGTGTACTCATTATATTCCAATCATATGTAAGGATTCATACATGTGCTACACCTTCTTTCTTAAAGACTTAGTTTTGATTTACCTTTTAGTTTAGTAATGAAAGATTACGTATTACCAAATTTGTATGGTTGTTTATCCATAAAATATTGTTATTATCAAATATGTGTGATTGTTTATCCATGAAATATTGTTTGATCTATAATCGAAAGTAATAGTAAGGTGATGTTGTTATCTCTATTCAATGAAAGATTGCCTTCTTCATGAATTTGTATTCTTTATTTATATGAACAAAGCTATATAGGCTTGTGTATGGGGAAATTTATCTTCCGAGACAGGTGTCGAATGTGGAAATCATAGGGAGAATAGTTTGTATTTCCAAACTATCTTTTTTTGGTATGCATGGGCATTATACTCGGTTGAGTAATCAATTGAATAACCATTGAAATAGATGGAATTCTTTTATTTATGCTCTCTACCATATCCTTGATTGATCTTTCTTGTTTATTAATGGAATTAGAAAAATGAAAATGCATGTATCATCTAGGCATGCACCAGATTCCATCTTGTCTTTTCGAAATCATTTTGCTAAGCAATTCGTGCAGGGTCGGGTATTCTTGATTGACTAAGAATTCTGGGGAAGCATAAGCTTCAAGGTTGGGTGGAAAAAGCGCCTGATTATTGTTCTTGTCTTCATTCAAAGGACTGAAATGAAGTAGCTCAGATTGGAGATCGAAGGATGCATCTCTCTTTCTTTTATGTTTGAAATTATACTTAAGGCAATAGAAAACCTAAGCATTGTATAAAGAAATGCATTGAGATATTTCTACATTTCATTGATTATGAAATTTCTTTATCTTCTATAGAAATCTAATGATTGTTAGTTCGATTATCAAGCTTGGGATAAATTGATGTTTGAATATAACAATCATTAGATTTCTATAGAAGATAAAGAAATTTCATAATCAATGAAATGTAGAAATATCTCAATACATATATTTATACAATGCTTAGGCTTTCTATTGTCTTAAGGATAATTTCAAACATAAAAGAAAGAGAGATACGTCCTTTGATCTCCAATCTGAGCTGCTTCATTTCAGTCCTTTGAATGAAGACGAGAACAAGAATCAGGCACTTTTTCCACCCAACCTTGAAGCTTACGCTTCCCCAGAATTCTTAGTCAATCAAGAATACCCGACCCTGCATGAATTTCTTAGCAAAAAGAATTCAAAAAGACAAGATAGAATCTGGTGCGTGCCTAGATGATACATGCATTTTCATTTTTCTAATTTCATTAAGAAACAAGCAAGATCAATCAAGGATATGGTAGAGAGCATAAATAAAAGAATTCCATCTATTTCAATGGTTATTCAATTGATTACTCGATCGAGTATAATGCCATGCATAGCAAAAAAAGATAGTTTGGAAAACAAACTATTCTCCCTATGATTTCCACATTCGGCACCTGTCCCGGAAGGTAACTTTCCCCATACACAAACCTATCTAGCTTCATTCATATAAATCAAGAGTACAAATTCATGAAGAAGACAATCTTTTATTGAATAGAGATAATAACATCACCTTACTATTACTTTCGATTATAGATCAAACAATATTTCATGGATAAACAATCACACATATTTGATAATAGCAATCTTTTATGGATAAACAACCATACACATTTGGTAATACACAATGTTTCATTACTAAAGTGAAAGGTAAATCAAAACTAAGTTTTTAAGAAAGAAGGTGTAACACATGTATGAATCCTTACATATGATTGGAATATAATGAGTAAACATTCTTAGAGATTAACTAATGCAGCCTATCATGCACTTCCTACCATTATTTAGCATCTACCATGCAGGTTTAATAATTACTTTATCAAATGGTACCTCGTGATGCATTTCCCTATATGACTATTCAAAAGAAAGATTCAAACAATTTTATTCTAACATGGATTGTATCAATCGAACTCCATTCTTCATTGACTTTGTATTTCTTCATGACATACTTAATATCATTTCTAAATGCATAAAAATCAAGGAATGAAATTAGAGCCTACCTCCTTATGTTCTTGATACTGATTCGGGGCGATTGACTGGCTTTCCTTGCTCAAATCTGCCCGCTTCTCTCCTTCTAGACTCTTCAATAACCTTCTATCACTCTCCCCTTCTCTTTCGATCGCTTCCTCTACCAATACTATCCTCTGTTAGGTCCTAGAGACAACTAAGAGGGGGGGGTGAATTAGTTGTCAAACAATTTTAAACCAAAAACAACTTAACCAATTTACTGCTTAATACCGGTAAACTAGTCTTATATGTCGGTAGACAGTTTTAACAGTTATTTGCAATACCAGTAAGGATTAATGCATGAAACAAAAAGATAAAGTCATCCACAACACATAACACCAAAATTTGTGTGTGGAAACCTTGTAAGGGGAAAAACCACGGTGGGAAACCTTACCCACAATCAGATGATACTACTGCAGATAGTAAGTGTACATAAATGGGGTCTACACATGCAGAAAGGCCAAGCGCCTAGAGCTCACTGCTCAATCACAAATGGGAGTCAGACTGACTACAATTGGATGGTTAAATCCAATAAGAATGTACTGCTCAAAATAGCATCTTCATATGTTGGATTCAGTACCAGTGTAGTTCTGATATACTTTCACAAAAACCTAGCTTCACCTTCAAATGATGTCTGCATGTATAGCTCTTCTTTAATCTTGCATATACCTTCTTATAAGTCCTTTTCACATTCCATATCCGATCTTACAAATAAGATCTTACATTTATACCATAACCTAAGACCAATTTTAGTAGGTTGGCTCTACAAGATATTACAATAAAATTTTTTTACAAACAATACAATATCCGATGCAATAACTGATTCAACATGTCGGCTTAATGCATTTACAACAATAATTAATCATCTCCATAGTGTGTCTTGCTGATCTGGAAAAGATAAACCTGTCGGTGCATAACCTGGACCTATTTGCCGGTAACAACAAATATGCAAATATGAATATACCAATAACCAATTCTTAAGACAAGATGTCCAAACAATGTCTTCGACATTACCAAGTGTTTTCCATACCATTCCAAGTGTCAGTGATCATTATATCCTGCCGGTGTACCATATATCGGTGACTGTGCAAAATTCACTTGCTTGCCGGTGAATGTTGCTGATTCTCCAAAGTGCCAGAGTTTTAGTAGGTGTTGACATCAATGACAAAACCATACCAAAATACCAACAATCTCCCCCTTTGGAATTGATGGCAACACAAGATCGAAAAACCATCAAAGTGCCAAAACAGAAATGTCAAATACCAAAGTACCAACAATTACCAAAGTAAACTCTCCAAAGTGACAATCTCTCCCCCTGAGAGTAACATGATTTTCATACCAATCTCTCCCAAAAGATAATGTGTTTTTCCATAGATATCACTCCCCCTTCGACATCAAATGCCAAAGTTACAACAAAACCAAGTTCATATATAAAATACCAACCAATTCAACATACCAACCACTCCCCCTGAGAAGTATCTTCCTCATCAAAGCCGAAAATAAAAGATTTCTCTGTTAATTCCACCGGTTGATGATAATCATCAATTGTCTAAGTTACTACTAGTGGGGGTATGACTCCAAGCTGATCTCTGAGATATTCAAAAGTCTCCTTAGGCAAAGGTTTATTGAAAATATCTGCAATCTGCTCTTTAGTATTCACATACACCAATTTTATCTCCTTTGCTTCAACATGTTCCCTTAGAAATTTCAGTTTGATAGAAACATGTTTGGTTTTAGAATGTAATACTGGATTCTTAGATATATCAATTGCTGCAGTGTTATCACAATAGATAGTAATAGGTTCCTTGCATTTTACCTTTATGTCCTTCAACATTTTCTTAAGCCATAGTACCTATGTACAGTTAGTTGTTGCTGCAACATATTCTAATTCTACTGTTGATAGAGATGTACAACTTTGTTTCTTACTCAACCAAGAAACTAGTCTGTTTCCAAGAAAGAATGCTCCTTCGGTGGTGCTTTTTCTATCATCCAAATCTCCTACCCAATTTGCATCTGTATATGCATATAATTCAAAGTTTTCATCTTCAAGATACCATAATCCAAGATCTGAAGTGCCTTGTAAGTACCAGAAAATCCTTTTTATTGCTGATTCATGATTTTCTCTAGGATTACTCTGAAATCTTGAAACAATACATACTACATTCATGATATCAGGTCTGGTTTGTGTTAAATACAGTAAACCTCCTATCATAGATTTGTACCTAATTGGATTAACAGGTGTAGATTCATCCCTTAGTGATAATTTGTCATTTGTAGTCGTAGGTGTGCTTACCGGTTTAGAGTTCTCCATCCCAAATTTCTTTAGTAACTCTTTTAAGTACTTGGATTGACTCAAGAATATACCTTTATCAGTCTGTGAAATCTGCAATCCTAAAAAGAATTGTATTTCTCCAATCATAGACATTTCAAATTCTTGTTGCATCTCAATAGAAAAGTTTTTCCATAATCCATATTCTCCTCCAAAGATTATATCATCAACAAAAACTTCTATAACTAAGATTTCATCATTAGTCACTTTATAATATAAATTATTGTCTGCATTACCTTTAGAAAAACCAATCTTCAAAAAATACTTATCTAACCTTGCATACCAAGCTCTTGGAGCTTGTTTCAAACCATACAATGCTTTCATTAACCTGCAAACCATATCTTTGTTATCTGTCAAAGAAAATCCATCAGGTTGTTCAATGTAAACTTCTTCTTCAAGATCTCCATTCAAAAATGCACATTTAATATCTATTTGATATACTTTGTAGTTCTTATGTGCTGCAAAAGCCAAAAATAATCTTACTGCCTCAATTCTAGCTACTGGTGCAAAGGTTTCATTGTACTCAATTCCTTCTTTCTGAGAATATCCCTTACACACTAGTCTTGCTTTATTTCTGATAACCTTACCATCTTCATTAAGTTTGTTTCTGAATGCCCATTTGGTTCCAATTACATTTTTATCTTTAGGTCGGGGAACTAATGTCCAAGTGTTGTTTTTCTCAATTTGTTCCAATTCTTCTTCCATAGCTTTAATCCAATATTTATTTTCACATGCCTCATTAACATATGATGGTTCAATTTGAGAAATAAGACATACCTCTTCATTTGCCAATCTTCCTCTTGTCATAACTCCTTTATACTTGTTTCCAATTATTTGATCTTCAGAATGATTAAGTCTTACATACCGGGGTGTCTTTGTTTGTTGTTGTTCTTCAGTTAGTGTGGAATTTTCAGATGATACCGGTGTAACTGGATCTTCATTCTGTACCAGTGGATTTAGTGTAGGTTCATTTGTCAAAAAATTTGTTGCCAGTTCAGAGTCTATATACCTTGAAGTTCCTCTGAATTGTTCATCAATCTTCACATTTGTACTCTCAACAATTTTCTACAATCTCTTGTTAAAACATCTATATGCCTTGCTCTTAGATTAATAACCAAGAAATATTCCTTCATCACTTCTAGGATCCAATTTGCCAATATACTCATCTCTTCTGATATAACATTTGCTCCCAAATATTCTAAAATATTTAAGAGTAGTAGTAATACCAAACCATAGTTCATGAGGGGTCTTACCGATTTCACCTTTGATGTGAACTTTGTTGAATGTATAGACCATTGTACTTACTGCTTCTCTCCAATATACATGTGGTAGGTTTTCTTCTGATAACATACTTCTTGCTGCATCCAAGATAGTTTTGTTTTTCCTTTCAACAACTTCATTTTGCTGTGGTGTCTGAGGTGTTGATAGCTGTCTTCTAATTCGATTTACTTCACAGAATGTATTAAATTCCTTAGATGTAAATTCTCCTCCTTGATATGATCTGAGACATTTTTTCTTACCAGTTTCATTTTCTACCATTGCTTTGAACAGTTTGAACTTTCCAAGTGCTTCTATTTTTTCTCTGAGAAAAGTAACCCAACACATTCTAGAATAGTCATCAATGATTAGCATGAAATACCTATCACCTTGTAAGCTTTTAGTTCTAGCTAGACCACATAAATCATTATGAATTAAATCAAGAGCATTATTGGATTTTTTCTGGAATACTTTTGAAACTAGCTCTAACGTGTTTTCCAAATTGATATTCCTTACATACTGTATTGTGAGGTTTGATAATTTTAGGTAAATCTCTAACTGCCTTAATAGTATTGATTTTCACCATGCAATCAAAGTTTACATGACAGAGTCTCTTATGCCATAGACAACTTTCATCAATATGTGCAATTAAGCATGTCTTTTCACTATTATTCAAATGAAAGATATTGCCTCTAGTCTGATTACCGGTTGCAATTTCTGAACCAGTTCTATTCATGATTTTGCATTTTCCATTTTTGAATTGTAACTGAAATCCTTTCTCAACTAATTGACCAACACTCGAAATATTATGCTTTGATCCTTCAACATAGTAAACATTGTCAGTATTATGCTTACCATCAAGAGATATTGTACCCTTACCTTTGATCAAACAAGCTTTATCATCTCCAAATCTTACTAAGCCTCCATTGTATTCTTGAAAGTTCAAGAATTTACCTTTATCTCCTACCATATGATGTGAGCATCCTAAATCAATGATCCATTCATGCTTTACTTCAACTTTAGCTGCCAAGGCATGTTCTACTGGTTGAGTAGTAGGTGTCGGTTGATCTTATGTTATAGCAACAAAAACCCATCCATTGTCTGTCGGATCCTCATCAGAATCATCAGTCACAGCTTCATCAGTAATGTAACAAGATTTGTCTTTATTCTTCTTAAATCTGTATCTCTGATATTCAGGGTTAGGCTTGTATGTTCTTCTAGCTTCTTCTCTTAGTCTAGCATGTCTATCAGGGCATCTTGAAGCCATATGACCAATCTTATTGCAGTTAAAACATTTAAAGGGTGCTTTACCTTCATACTTACTTCCAACTGGACCTTTAGGCATTTTTCTTGCAAATAGTGCTTCAAGTTCTTCAAGTTCTTCATTTTCTTTCCTGCTTTCTTCAAGTTCTCTTGCATAAAAGGCTTTCCAATCAGATTTGTCAAATGATGATGCAAATGATGTTGATTCTTTAAAAGCTAAATCTATCTTTATAGTAGCAACAGGACCAAATTCTTCAATTTCAAAAGCTGAAAGTTTTCCAATCAATGTATCCCTAGTTACTAATGTATTAGGCATTGTTCTTAACTCATTTATAGTAGTGACTTTCATTTTATATGTCAGTGGCAATCCTCTTAAAACTTTTGAAACAATTTCATCTTCACTTAAAGTACCTCCACAACATTTAATACCCAAAACAATTTCATTTACTCTTTCCATAAAAGCAGAAATCCTTTCATCTTCTTCCATTTTCAGATGTTCATACCTGACCCGAAAGCTTTCAAGTTTTGCAATCTTAACCATGGAATCTCCTTCATTCAGTGTTTCCAAATGATCCCAAATAGCTTTAGCAGTAGACCTATCTGATAATCCCATGATTTGCTGATTTGATAATGCGCTCAAAAGTGCTTCTCGTGCTATGCAATCATTTTCTTCATCTTTAGTCAAGTTAGGTGGATTGGGCTGACTCTGGGTTGGAGCAATATAGCCATTCTTTGTAACATCCTAAATGTCCTTTCCAATGCAATTTAGATGTGTCTCCATTCTGATCTTCCATATGTCATAGTTGGTTCCATCAAGTTTAGGACTTTCCTTCCTGAAATAGTTAGTAGACATTGGATCTCCTCAAGTTGTTAAACTTCTACAAAAAGAGGATTAAGCTCTGATACCAATTGTTAGGTCCCAGAGACAACTGAGAGGGGGGGTGAATCAATTGTCAAACAATTTTAAACCAAAAACAACTTAACCAATTTACTGCTTAATACTGGTAAACTAGTCTTATATGTTGGTAGACAGTTTTAACAGTTATTTGCAATACCGGTAAGGATTAATGCATGAAACAAAAAGATAAAGTCATCCACAACACATAACACCAAAATTTGTACGCGGAAACCCTGTAAGGGGAAAAACCATGGTGGGAAACCTTACCCACAATCAGATGATACTACTGCAGATAGTAAGTGTACATAAATGGGGTCCACACATGCAGAAAGGCCAAGCGCCTAGAGCTCACTGCTCAATCACAAATGGGAGTCACACTGACTACAATTGGATGGTTAAATCCAATAAGAATGTACTACTCAAAATAGCATCTTCATATGCTGGATTCAGTACCGGTGTAGTTTTGATATGCTTTCATAAAAACCTAGCTTCACCTTCAAATGATGTCTGCGTGTATATCTTTTCTTTAATCTCGCATATACCTTCTTATAATTCCTTTTCACATTCCATATCCGATCTTACATTTATACCATAACCTAAGATCAATTTTAGTAGGTCGGCTCTACAAGATATTACAATAAAAAAAATTTACAAACAATACAATATCCGATGCAATAACTGATTCAACATGTCGGCTTAATGCATTTACACTAATAATTAATCATCTCCATAGCATGTCGTGCTGATCTGGAAAAGATAAACCTGCCGGTGCTTAACATGGACCTATTTTCCGGTAACAACAAATATGCAAATATGAATATACCAATAACCAATTCTTAAGACAAGATGTCCAAACGATGTCTTCGACATTACCAAGTGTTTTCCATGCCATTCCAAGTGCCGATGATCATTATATCCTGCCAGTGTACCATATATCGGTGACTGTGCAAAAGTCACTTGCTTGCCGGTGAATGTTGTTGATTCTCCAAAGTGCCAGAGTTTTAGTAGGTGTTGACATCAATGACAAAACCATACCAAAATACCAACATCCTCTATATCCTCACTATTCTTTCTTGTCTTTCCTTTCCATTATTTCTTTTCTATCTTTTCTGCTCTTCTCTTGTTGTTCTTATTCTTTTTTCTATTGAGTCTTCACTACTATTTATACTATTCTTATCATAGGTTGGTTGCTATTCTCTTGGCTTTAACTTAGCCATATCTTCGACACCACTGTTAGTCTTAAAGTTCTTTTAGTTCTAAATGATTTAGAACTCTAATGAATTGCATACATGTCGACTAATATTGCATCTATTGTTTTAAACATTTGACAAGACTGTTTACCTTTGTTCCACGTCTAACTAACTTCTCTAACTTAGCTAATGTTTAGCTTAACAACAGGTGCTAGATATTACTACAGATCCACCTACCTCACGAGGTTCATTGTCTTTGTTGCCACGTCTCTCAGTCCTTCAACCATCAACCTGCCAAGTCTCTCGATCGACCACCTTCTGTCGTTCACTGCAGTCATGGGGTGCTAGGTCAACCAGTTTAATCGGCTCAACCATCGTCCACCGGCTTTACTAACTGTCGATAACTTAAAACCTGTCACCTTTTAGTAATATTATATATATAAATATATATATATATAACATGACTAAAAAAATCTATTAAAAATAGATATATAATCTAAATTTTGCATATGCATATTTTATAAATACATTTTTTTGAATTGACAAGATTATATAATGATAAAATAATCACTTAAGTGTACTTTAAAATAAATACACATAATTCAAAGTCACCTTCGTATATATATATATATACACACACACGATCAAATCGCAATTATCAAACTAACATGCATTCAATAACTTATCAGTAATGATGATCCTCAATTTAGTAAAAATAACACTAGCCATGTAATTGCATTTGCATGAGTAAAGTAGTATAAATCATTTCATAACATTGCATACTGACCGCATTATCATCGCAATAAAAGTTCATTTCCATTGGTGCAATTTTATTTCATAAACAAAAAGCATACATTATTTTCCTAATAACATAATTATTGAAAATATGGTTAGTGACAAATTATTCATTTGACAAGAAAAAGAAAAGAGCTTTAAATCCTTCATTGTCATCATTGGAAGTAGCAATGAATAAATCAATTGCATCTATTGTTGATGGTCATGATTTTTGGGTACCCATGGGTGCTCATTCTTTATAGATGAAGCTTCCAGTTACTAGACAATGTTATGACACCAAAGTCTTATCCATGTTGTTGAAAAGGGTCTTAAAGCCCTAAAAAATAAATGTTTCATATAGGGTTTTGATGATTGTAATCTCAAGCTCAATTTTTGTGATTATTATGTTTATGAAAAGATTTAACTATATTCAAATTTATTTAAAGTATCAAATCTTATAAGGTGTTGGATTTAATTTATTTTGATGTGTTTGGTCTAGTTAATATTCCCTCAATTTCTAGATATTGCATATGTAATAGAATTTATTGAGGGGTATAGTAGGATATTTATTTATTTTCTCATAAAAAAATATGAAGTCTTTAGTTAGTTTAAGGAGTTCAAAATCTTTGTAGAAAACTAAATCAATAAAAGATAGTGATTAAGGATTGATAATAGTGATGAGTTTTGTTTGGCATGTTTGAACAAGCTTTATAAACAATAAAGGATTGAGAAGCATAAGATAACTCCACAGACCCCTTAGTAGAGTGGATTTCTAGAGAGGATCAATAGAACGTTGATGGAGAAGGCTAGGAGTAAGCTAAGTGGAGCTAACCTTGAACAAAAATTTTGGGTCGAAGCAATTGCTATTGCTTGTTATCTGGTTAAAAAATCTCCTACATCGACATTTGTTGACATGACACCTATGGAGATATGGTTTGGAAAAAATACCTCATTTAGACATATCAAAGTATTTGGTTATGAGGCATATGCGCATGTGTCAAATGGGAAGAGTTCAAAGTTGGAAAACAAGGCAGTTAAATGTATCTTCATTAGTTATGGTGTCAATGTGAAAGGGCACAAGCTTTGGGTTCTAGTAGCCAAGAGGTTCTCTATAGTAGAAGTGTTATTTTTAGAGATATGAAACCTTCCTCTATTGAATTGCACCATAGAAGATTAAAAGGATAAGCATGTAGTTTGTGTTCCTCCCATGCCGATGTAACATGATTGATAACTCTTGTTAGACTTGATGATGAGAAGAGCTCAAGTAACTTTGAAATTTTAGAAGCGTAAGAAGAAGAAGTACATCAACCTCAATATTTGAGGAGGTCCAAATGAATTAGGCCCAACAACCTTAAAGGTTTGGATATTCATTGTCTGATTCTAGTTGTATAATTTCTTTGATTGCTAATAATGATGAGTATATGGATATTTATTGTCTGACTCTATGGATGTTGTTCTTTGTTCCCTTTGTTGTTTTACTTGTTGACAAAATGTGTGGTTTGATGATCTCACATTTCAGTGGTGATTGATACATTGATACATTTCAGATACATTGGTATACATTGATACATTTTTCGGTTTATGACACAATTCAGATTGGTATCGATGCACATTTGGCTCAGTTCATTGAGGACTCATTCACATTGCAGTGATAAAATATATGTCACTTGATATATATTTTGTAGTGGGTAGGTATACAAGATCGATGGTTTATATGATTCATACATACTTGACACATTATGTTGTTCTTGGTATATGCTTATTACTATCCTTCACAAGGCATTGTTACATTCTTGACATTTGATACTTTATATCATTGTTATTCTTAAGATATTGAGCTTTATGTACTCTTGTCACTAATAAGGATTGATAACTTGTCAACATTTCATTGATAAGTCATTGATTACCTATTACATACGAGGTAAATCAAGTTGTTAATAATTTTGCATACAAGGTAGTTAATTTGTCAAAGTTAAGTGAGTACAAGGATAGGTTATGCATGTTGAAAGGATGATGACCTTGATATTTGACTTTGTAAATAACATGGTATTCATAAGGTCATGGTAATGTTGATTGACCTTGGGCATTAATCATTATGTATAGTACTTTGATCGTGGGCACAAAATCTTATCAAAATGCATTTCATTTGTAATCGACATTATGAAGATATTGCACATTTCAAAGACATTTATTGTTGCAAAGACATTAATATTTCAAAGGTTTTTGAGGGAATACCATTTCAATTACTCTTGGTCTTCAAACCCTAGCTGAGACTTGCTAGGGCACGAATGGTTTTGTAAAGGACCGTGACATCATTTGAGAGTATTCTAATTAGGGCACTATTGTTGTATAGTGTTTTTCAGTGTTTCAAACCCTAATATAGAGGTTTCTTGAAACTGTTGCAACTCTCAAGGCTACACTTTGGAGTGAGGTAGTTGCTAAGTTGAAATAGTTGCAAAACAAAGAATGGCTTGATGACTTTTTTTTTAGGTGACTTGGTGTAAGGACCCGCTAGTCCTAACCTTGGACTAACTATCATTAACTAAAACATATTAAAGTTTAACATATATATATACAAAGAAATATAATTTACCATTAACACAAGTGCAAGATTTAACATTTAGGCATAAGAAAAGGAATTAAAGTAAAATAAGTATATAAAATATTATATCAAAATTGATGAATAATGCAAGCTACAATTAGTGTGCATATGAAATAGATAAATCTATTAACCTTAATTTAATGTCATCATAACCATCCATCATAGGCATTAAGCATCCATAAAGGGAATAAAATAAATTACATCAAAATAAATACATAAGAAATGAGTCATGCATATGATGGACACACATTAGTAGGTTAGTGATTGATGCAAGAGCATCCCCGGTTGATGAGCAATCTTGCATCAACCAAAAATATTTGTTTTTAGTTTTGTTCTATGTTGCAGCTTGTGTTTCTTCTGACATTCTCCGGTAGTTGCTCATTTTTCATTGCAGATTAGATCTTTGGCTTCTAGACTTGTTCTCGTTCCTTATTCTATATTTTCAATTCATTTGGACCATTTTCCAGCAAGTTGTCACTTCCAGATTGTCTGTTTCTTGGTTCTCGGAGCAGTTTTGAGCTTATCGACTAGTTGGAGATTTCTTCTCTTGTGACATGTTTTCTTGGCTTGCGAATCTAATTGCCACCACACATGATGTTTTCGGGTCCTTTGCCGACCTTCCTTTGTGGTCCACACTTTATTTGTATCCTTGGCGAAGGAGACCTTCACACTTTAGGTCCAACCTATTTTACATGTTTCATTTTCCTATCTTGGAGAATGTAATCTTTTGTGACCGACCCAGATGTGTTCTGAATGCTATATATATTGTTGTATTTGATCCTTTGGGGGATAACGAAGAGATATGATGATATCAATTCATTATCTATAATTAGAATACCTCTTGGAGGTCTAAATGGATTGCATTTTGGAATGTATTTTGTAATAAGGCATGTAAGCCTGCATGTTCCCAGCTACTTTATGATGAATCCATGATATTGTGAATGTCTAATCTTGCATTTTCAATATTTTATGTTGGTTCTTTCATTGTGTTACTCTTGTTGCATGATCTATATTGTTATCCTTGAGGACTGATGCAGAGCATCATGAAAAACCAATCACAACTCTAGGATCATGTTGATCCATCCATATTTTAATCATGATAAAAATTCATTAGAGACATATTTCATCATTCTTCAACAATCAATCAATGAAGAAAGCATAAACTTAATCTAGGTATCAAACTTGCCAACTTGCTGCCCCTTTGGATAGACCTTTACATAGAGGTCTATAACTTTTTAACAAGAAGTAAACATCTCAATCCCTTTGGTCAGACCTTGAATAACTGTATTATAAACAACATATCCAATATTCATAAAGATCCAACAGTGCAATAAAACGTTATCATCTCTGCACCAAGACCAATTTTAAAATATTCATAAAGATCCAACTTTAGTTAAATACTCTTGATACCATACAATGGACCTTAAATGACCTTTTATAACTTCTATACCCTTCCATGGGTATTTTGACTCATTTAGACCATCTTGACCTATAAGAGCCTATATGGACAACTAGGACATAATCAGGACTTGCTTACATTTTTAGGCTTCCAAGCCTTACAAATCATTCCAAATGGATTCAAATACATTATAAATGACCTTCAAATATAAATTATATTTCAAATGATGACTTTGACCATATATTTGCCTTACACCATGGGTGCTCCTGCACTATACTACCACCCTTGAAAGATTTCCAAGTCTCTTGGAAATGAGTAACATGACCTGCAAGGAGAAGAAAGAGGAACCCAAAAAAATTAGACCAAAAACATGTTCATCAATGCTTCCATGTCACCATTGCCTTTTGGTTTTTCTTTGTCTTCTTCATGCTTTGTGATGCCTTTGCTACATTCTCCTTCAATCAAGACTCCTATCAATGGAGTTTATACTGGTTGCTTCCAATGGTGCATCTCTCATCTGAAGTCCACTCTTCCAAGCTGATAAAAACACCCAACAACTTATGTCCCTCACCTAGGAGTCCTCTCTTTCCTCTCTCCCCAAGACTCTTGGTGACACACCAGACCTCCTTCTCAGGCCCTTTGGACCATCTTCTATGGCCCCCTCTGGTAGACCTTCCTGTCCACCCACTTGCAGTTGAGTGAACCTGCACCAAACCTACAACCAAGAAACTTTAATTACAAGAATCAAATAAACAATCTCATGGGCTAGGTCCTGGTGTGAACTTCTCACACTCTTAAGAGCTTCTAGCTCTAATACCAATTTGATGCAAAGCATCAAGACAATATTCTCAATCCCATAGATTCCAACTAAATATTCTTCACATTCACCATATCTCATCAACTTAGAGGCTTCAAACATTCACTCTTCACAAATAATGAAATATTGAACCTATATATATGATAGATTCCTTAACCTTTCAAATCCTTTTGGCAAACATATATTGTCTTAGACATTAAACTGCACTCTCAAAAATCATAGAAAGCACTGCACATTTTTATATACCTGTATTTTGTACCATGTATCTTACAAACCAAAAACTATTAAGAAGATCGCTCCGGTCAGAGTGTGGATAACTAGGGTTTGTCCATCATATAAAAAATTTAGAAAGATCCAACGGTTCAGTTAGGATAAATGACCCCTGTATTGAGACTATTCTTGACTGTCATATGAACTCAGAAAATTACTGCTTCATGCTACTAGGGAATCAAAGTACTTGCATGATACTTCATGAATAGACATGAGACCACATTCAAATGAAAGATAAATGAATTAGCTCCAATATTTCAGGTTTGTAGGATTTTTGAATTGTTACAAATGTATTTATGGGCAAATCCTCTTGGACTGCTCAGTTACAGAGGGTTCTTTGACAGATTTTAGAAAATTTAATGTTTCTTTCATATTCCATCACGTCCAGACCTCAAAGTGGGCTCAAACCGAAGATAAAACACTCCAATACACTCCCAAATAGATAATCAAAATAAATCAATTCATGTGAACCATATTAAGTCATTGTTCAGAGCCAAAATGTGGCAGATTTTGAGAAAACCAAATAACAATGGAAACAAAACAGTTTGCTATTCATTAAAATCATAAATTATTCATAATAAATTCAAAGGGATGGAGAGATACACTTCATCCATCGCATTCAACATTTAACATGAGAATTCCTCCTTCCTCTATGGTTGTCCTCACTACTATCTGCAGATTTTATGAAGGAACAGTCAGAGGTTTAATTCTTTATCATTTAGTTGCAACCTCCAAACTGATCTTCTCCCTTCAATTCGACCAAGAAAGGTTTATAAATCCCTTTTAACTTCCTTTGGCAGTTACAACTCCCCACAAGACCGAATTACATGACCTTACAACTTCTTGGCAACTTTTACCACTTTTCCAAATGTTGCATTTTGACAACTTTTAACAAATTTTACATTTTTTTTGTCAAAATGGACTCAAATTTTGATTAAATACTCTTGACACCGTACAATGGACCTTAAATGACCTTTTATAACTTGTATACCCTTCCATGGGTCTTTTGACTCATTTTGACCATCTTGACCTATAAGGGCCTATATGGACAACTAGGACATAATCAGGACTTGCTTACATTTTTAGGCTTCCAAGCCTTACAAATCATTCCAAATGGATTCAAATACATTATAAATGACCTTCAAATATCAATTATATTTCAAATGATGACTTTGACCATATATTTGCCTTACACCATGGGTGCTCCTGCACCATAAGGAAAAGAAAGAGGATTCATATGTTAGGGAGCTTGGTAGGCAAGTGCTCACAAGGCTAAATTGCTCAAAAAGGATCACCTTGTTACCAAAGACTTATAGATTCTTTTATGTATGTTCACTCAACCTGTCTTGTTATTGTGATGTCAAGGTTTCCATGGTCTACTTGCCTAGCAAACTCCCTTTATGGTCATGGCTTACTCCCATGCTCCAAAACTATTCAAAATGCTTGTTCCTTTATTCCCTTTCTTTCTTTTCTTATTTGGAATGACCATATAATATCTTTTTATAGACTCTTGGTTAGTTTTGACCTTACAACTACCTCTCATAACCAACTTTTAACCCCTTTTTCAACTTTTGTTGCATTTTTGCAACTTTGTTTGACAACATTTTGTTGTCAAGTTGACAACTTTTACACTTTTGCACAAATGGCTTTGTGGCTTTATAAAAACATTCAATACATGTCCAAATGACCTATTTAATACCTTTTACATACTTGTTAGCCTTCTCATGGCCTTTTATACGATTTTGACTTTTTGACCAATCTAGGCCTCTAGTGGACAACTTTTGCAAATTGGCTTTATAGCCTTACATATGTTGGTTCAATGACCTTAGTAACATTATAACAATATCAAAAATGAATTGATTGTCTTCCAATCTTCCTTTATTGCAAATGTACCTCATGGTAGTGCTCTTGTACCTAGGTGTTCCTGCACCAAGGACCCTTCGGAGCATGGCTATGTCAGTGATTTTCCTTACTTTTCTATTAGTTACATCTTACACGGTGACTTCCTGTCACATTTATAATAGTAGTCCTTATAGGTCTTATACATAGCTCATATAGTTTTGTAAAGACGTCAATCTAGGATCTAACCCTAAACTACTCTTTATTCATAAATAAACTTAAAATTTCAATCTCTAAGCATATTTTATACAAGATATAAGCAAACATCGAATATATCATAATAATGCACATGAATAATACAATATCCAATACTAAGAAGTTCTTATTTCCTACTTAGGCTTCCAAATTGCCTTAAGAATATACAAGAAGATGCATCCATCGATCTTTAGTCTGAGTCGCTTCCTTTTGTCTTTTGAAGGCAGATGAGAACAAGAATCAGGCGCTTTTTCCGCCCAACCTTGAAGCTTACGCTTCCCCAGAATTCTTGGTCAATCAAGAATACCCGACCCTGCACAAATTGGTTTAACCAAAGAATTCGAAAGCAAGAGGGAATCTGGTGCATGCCTAGATAATATATGCATTTTCATTTTTCCTACTTCATTCTAAGAAACAAGCGTTCGCTATCATACTAGGATGTGGCAGAGAGTATAAATAAGGAATTTCCATCTTTTTCTACGGATAATTCAAACAATAACTCGGCCGAGTATATGCCATGCACAGCAAAATAATAGTTGGAAAAGCAACTATTCTCCCTAAAACATCCACATTCGGCACCCGTCCCGAAAGGTAAATTTTCTAACTCAAGCTTAACCCTAGCTTGATTCCCTCAAACACAAATTCTATTGAGAATACAATCTTTCTTTTAAAACAAAAATAGAGATATCATTTTTGCTTACTAATCATTACTTGTCTAATATATCTATCGAAGACAATCTTTCATATTTTGGAAAACGATAAACTTTTATAAGCAATTTAATCTTAAAATCAATCTTTCGTCTAAAATAAAGTACATACAAAAGAAGGTGTTATACATGTATGAAATTAATCTCATATATAACCTAAAGTACGCAAACACATTCTTAAAATAGAATTAGAACTAATTATTTTTATGCAAAATATGATATTAACATCTTTTCTCTAAATTCTTTTCTTCTATTCCACAATGGTTTACAAAGCATTTCAAATAAGATAATAATAATTGCTACCCATTTGGACGTACATACCTATTATCTAAACTTCTATTTCTACACATTTTATACCATATATAACAAATAAAATAAAACATAAACAAATGATTCTAACCTCTTGGAAACTTAGAGTGGTTTGTAAGATTTTGAGCTTGTTGTTCTTTCGTCAAATGATTCCACGCCTTGATCGCAAGTCTCTCCCTCTCCAACTATCCTTACCTCTATATCCAACTATCTCTCTATCCAACTATTCTTACCTCTATATCCAACTATCTCTATCGCTCAATCTCTACGATATTAGCCAAATATCTTCTCCTCTCTCCAACTATTCTCGCCTTCCCTTCAAGAAATTATCGCTCTTCTAATCTCGTGTGAGAAAGAATGCCCAATGTGTGTGTTTATACGTCTATTTATTCTAATCTTTAGCTATGTTTGCTGCTATCCTTTGGGTCTTATTTACTGTTCCACTATTTCTATTGTCATGTGGTTGTAACTATAATCTCCATGCAGTTCTATGAATTAAATACCACCCTCATTTTGTGGCAAGCTCGAGTCTTTTATTGTTAAAAACCTCCAACCATTTCAGTTGGAGCTTGATTGCTGCATCAGTCGAACATGGAATCTGTCGACTTCTTAGCTTATCCACCGAAGAGTCACGTTGCATGCCAAGTCACCCACAAAGGGGTCGTGGGAGTGTTTAAGTCTCCATCGTGCTCTAGCCTGCGTAATTTCTTTGATAGCGGCTACCGTGGGTGGAGGGAGTCTGCTAACAAACCGACCAAAGCGGCTCTTCCTTCGGCCTCAAACGGTCGACTACCTTAACCCGCCACCTTTTACTATTAATATGTTTAATATTATATATATATATATATATATATATATATATATATATATATATTAAATGAATTTTCATTAATATTAAACATTAAACTTTGTTTAATAAATTCTTTGATAAACCCCCCCCCCCTTTTTTTTTTAATAAAATATATAAATCAGATTTTCATTACATAATTTAATTTCAAAAATACATATACAATATTTACATACATGTTTACAACTACATAATCAAATTATTATTAGAATTCACACACACACACACAAGTCTCAAATTATTATTAGAATTCCAAAAGAGTGCAAATATAGATTGTGGGTGCTAATTCCCGTCGTGGTTTTCCCAGTTGGGTTTCCATGTGAAAAATCTTTGTGTTCATATGGTGGATGCATTATTTATTTATGCATTTGATATCTTTACTATGTTTTCATATTGATGAACACTTGAGCGAATGGTTTGTTAAATCAACTTAGAAGATTGTTTGAGCAGTTACCGATACAGTTTTGTGAAGTGTTGCAGATTTGTTCTATTACTGATTCACCCCCCTCTTAGTAATAATTGAATCCTCATAATAACATATATCACTTTATTTCAAAAATAAATCAGGAAATACTTCCCACTTACATTCTCCTAACAAAGCCACTTGCATGATTAATCCTCCTAATTAGCCTAATCCGTCCCCTTAAACATTTGCACATTCCCAAACAAGGGTCACTTCTCAAAAATGCTTTAAAGTCTTTGAAATGCATTGAAGGCTTTGTGTCCTCAACAAGTTAACCTTCAAAGTCTTCCTAACCATTAATGGTTTATCCAACCTCAACTCATGGTTAGATACTTTCTCTCTAACTTAACCCTCATTTAACCCATTGGTCTCATCAAGCACTCATTGCTTTGACCCTAGTTATCTTATTAACCCTTACACGAGAGTTTAACCTTTGGGTAAAATCTTTACATACTGGTTAATCATAATAACCCTAACCACACCCTCCTAGGGAGACCCCCATGTCTTCTCAGGCATTTAATGCCTCTTGCATCTCCTCTCAAGTCATCTCTTCTTTACAATTGTCACCATTTCATTGGTGAAAATTGTAAACATGGATTGAGTAACTTTCAATCCTAGCCTTTGTTAAGATTTCTCAACCTTAACCATCCATTTCCCTATTTTCTTTATAAAAAGGACTCATTTCCTTCATAATCCATATCCAAGTTTTTATGCATCTACACTATACTATAATTGTATCAATCATTTTATCCTTTCTTTGTTAGAATAACATTTTTAGCATTTAGAAATATTTCATATCATAGCATATCCATGTTAGTATAGCATGTTAGAATAGTTTGTTAATATCTTTACCATAGTTTCATCATAATCATACCTTAGTATTATATCTTAATCATCAGAAACATATCATATAGATCGTATATGCATGCATGCACATAGATCATTTTATCACTCATTCTTGGAGTTGTCATTCCTAAGTCATTTTATCAATGATCTGAGAGCAAAATATTCACTTAAGGGATCCTATGAGATAGAAAACAATGAGACACATCATGGGAAGTTAACTTGTTTAAACTAGTTTTAATTAGTTAGCCTTTGTACTCAAAAGTTTCATTGGTATGTTAGTTTGTTTTTAAAATTTTAGTATTATGATCATACTAAATCTTGCATACAACCACCTCTATCAGATCTTAGACACTTCAGCTTCAACCTTGTCTCAGTCTCAACCATAGCTTTGAAAATCTTGAATTTCTCTAAAGCTTTAGACTTTTCCCTTAAGAAAGTAACCCACATCATCCTTGAATAATCATCAACCAGCAACATGAAATATCCATCTCCTTGCAAACTTTTGACTCTACAGGGGACACACAAATCAATATGCACAAGATCTAACAATCCATTAGAAAAATTATTTTTACTTTTGAAAGAAACTTTGGTTTGATTCCCCAATTGACATTCTTTGCATATAGAGCTAGTAGGTTTCATCAATTTAGGAAGATCTCTTACTACCCGAGTAGAACTTATCTTAATCATGCTTTCAAAATTTACATGACACATTCTTCTATGTCATAACCAAGTTTCATCTATCTGAGCCATCAAACAACTTTTACCAACAACATTCAAGTGAAAGATATTACCTTATATCTTTGTACCTGACGCAATATCATTTATGGAGCTACTCAAGATTCTACACTTCCCATTCTTGAATTCAAGATCATATCCCTTGTCAAGCATCTATCCAACACCTAAAAGATTATGCTATAGGTCTTCTACATACAAGACACTATCAATAGTATACTTACCATCAAGAGAAATATAACCTCTACCACGAATTATACCAGCTTTGTCATCACCAAACCTAACAACACCACCATCATACTTTTCCAAGCTCACAACTTTTTCTTATCACCTGTCATATGATGAGAGCATCTATTGTCATTCACCCATTCATATTTTTCTTCAACTTGTGTAGCCAAACCTCTTTCCTCATTAATGCATCTACTAGAATTAGTAGGTATTGTATCATCTTCCTTGATAGAAATAAACAACCATTCATTATCACTTGAATTTCCTTTATCAGATTCATCATTTGTCACACCTTCATCAACAACTTAATAGCATCTCTTCTAAAATTTAGGCTTGTAAGTTTTCTTAGGAAATCTTTTCGGACACCTTGAATTGTATTGGCAATAGTGATTATGTGTTGTCATTGATATCAACATTGTGCTCCGGTTGGATATGGTTCTTTCCCAGTTGGTTGTTGTTATCTAGGTTGGATCTATCCTGGTTGGTTCCTATTCCGGGTGGACTTGGTTTTGGCCTATTTTTTATCTGGTATTAACATATCATTGGTTTCAGTTTAAGATGGTTATTCAGGATGATTATATGCTTTTCATATTTAGTTGGTTCATGATTTTATTGCTCTGGAAGCTATCGCTTATGTTCTGGATTACTGGTTGGTATTCTTGGTACCGGTTGGCTTTACCGATTGGTGATATTCGATGAAATGGTTAAGTGATTTTGGTTTGGCTTATTGAAATGGTTCTCTTAATTTGTTGAAGGTGTTCTTGATCATGCCCTAATTGTTTTGTGGCTTCGCATTGGTTGGCGTGATGATTTGGTTATCCTATTTGGATCTAGTTGGTTATTTTGTGTTATTACATTGAGTGTTTCTACCGGTTGGAGAAACATGTTGATATTGGTCTTAGCGGAATTTCTGACGGATATAATTAATTGGGAATTTGTATTAGGTCCATGCTATGTAATATAAATCATAATATTGGTCTGGTGGTATTGTGTGACGTAATTTTTGTAAATTTGAATTATGGGTTTAGGGTTTAACCGACCTTGTTATCAAGGTTGATGATTTATATTTATAGGCAACTTATTCATGTAATTTGGGTATGGTATGGTTATGTCTGCATTATCAGAGAGAGGTAATTGTGCAAACAAAGATATATCATTGAGCGAAGGGTGTGAAGGATTTAGAGTTGCAGGGAAGACATCTGTGCTAAACCGGAACTGTATCAATCATTAGGATATGCTATCTTCACAATTCATTTTCTCTGGATTGTAGTCTGATGTTTATGTTAGTCAATGAGACTTATTTTTGTGATGAGCAGTAAGCTCTAGGCAGTTGGCCTGATTGCAAGTGCAATTCCCATTGTAATTATTTCACATACTGTTGCAGAAGTATTATTTGATTGTGGGTACGGTTTTCCATCATTCTTTTTCCCTTTATAGGGTTTTCCATGCCAAAAATATTGGTGTTGTGTGTTTTTTGCTTTCATGGTTTATCTTTTTTTGTGGTTTTTATATTGTGCTCCAGTAAATGGTTTATAATCTGCATTAATTAATTAAATTATAGAAAACTGATTCACCCCCCCTCTTAATTTTCCTTTGGTTCATTATTGGTATCAAAGATTCTAACAATTGTTATTAGAGTGAGGTCCTCTCTATAGAAGCTTAACCACTTAAGGAGATTCAATGGCATCAACTTCTATATTTAATCCCTACTAGAAGGAGAGTCTCAATTTTGATAGTACAAATTACAATATATGGAAGGAGTGAATGAAGATTCATCTGAGATGTCTTCGAGCTGAAGTTTGGGAAATAAAAGAGAAATGGTATACACCTCATGATCCTAATTCTGGAACTCTGGCACCTCTTGATGGGCAAAAGAGAGTTGATAATGATGTCAGAGTGAAAGAAGAATTGCTAAGTGCTCTATCAGATGAGAAGTTGTTGAATATCATAGAGCTGGAAAATGCAAAGCAAATCTGGTTGAAGCTTGAAACTCTTTATGAAGGCGACCAAGCAGTAAAGATTGAAAAACTTGAAGGTTATTGGGTGAGATATGAAACTTTGAAGATTGAAGAAGATGAGAAGATAAGTTCTTTCATGGATAGAGTGAATGAGATTGTCATGGGAATCATATGTTGTGGTAGAAATGTTAATGAGGATGAGGTTGTGTCAAAGATTCTAAGAGTTCTACCTCCAACTTACAAGATGAAAGCTACTGCAATAAATGAACTCCAAATAATGTCTAATACCCCTATTACCATATATACATTATTTGGGAAGTTGATTTCTTTTGAACTTGAAGAACTTGGGGATCAGAATGCTACTAAAACTGACACTACATTTAAAGCATTTGCCTCCTTTAAGCAACAGATAGATTGGAAGGAGTTATATGCTAAAGATTTGGAAGACATTGAGAGAGAAGACAAAATACTTGAAGAGTTGGAAGCCTTAATTTCCAGAAGAATCCCTAAAGGACCGGTTGGAAGTAAGTGTGAAGGAAAAGTTCCTTTTAAATGTTTCTCATGCAATAAGATTGGTCATTTTGCTTCTAGATGTTAGGATAACCGGTGAACAACTGAGAGAGGGGGGTGAATTAGTTGTTAACAGTTGTAACATTTAATCCACAATACAACCTTAAACCGGAGTACACAAATATTCAAATACCTGTAAAGCAGAAATAGATGTCGGTAGACACAGATACCAGTAAACAATGTAACTCAACAATTAGATTATCAATGCAAATAAACCATACCACAAAATACCATGATTTGTACGTGGAAAACCCGGAAAGGGAAAAACCATGGTGGGAAGCCTACCCACAATTAGATGATACTTCTATAGAAAGTATGTGATACAATGAGGGGCTTGCACATGTAGGAAGGCACACTACCTAGAGCGTATTCCTCATTACAAAAGAGTCTCACTAACTATAGAGGTTAAAACCACCTCAAGATAGATGGACAACAATCTAATAAAGTGAACTACAAGAGATAGCATCTACCATGCTTGATTACAGTCCCAGTTAAGCTCAATACTAGAGGCCTTTGACCTCTTCCTTAATCCCAATTTGATCACCTATGATTGACCTGATCCTTCGCATATGATATTACAATTCATGACCACGATACACATTTTTTTCACATACACCCTAATCTACAATGAGATCTTACATTCATTTATATCAACCCTAAGACCTAAACCAATTAGGTTGACCACCTAAAAGATATTACAACAAGATCATTACATAATTCCATATTACAATGATATTCCATTTCATCTTAAGACCAAAACAACAATAGAAAATCCATAAATCCTCCTGAAACATCCTAGTAATGTGTAGAGTACATGTCATCATGATATCAGTCCATAACCTAGATAGGCACCGGACCTATTATTGGTCCACCATGTCAAAGCAATGTCTTCAAGCAGTTGAAGCATGATCAAAGAACATCTTTAGCATCCTGAAATCCATCTAGAAGCCGCACCAACACCACTTATGCATCCTATCATGATTCCTCAGTAAAAGCTTTGTCGGTAAAGCCTTAAACCAATGTCGATAAGGGTTTACAAGAGTGTATGATAGTATCCAATACCAAGATAATACCAACTGACCAAAACATGCTCTAGAAGCACGTATCACATGTAACCAATCACATTCCATAGGTTCAAACATGTCCAACACATAATCTCTTCTGTCAGTAACACTAGATCTTCTACCGGTAACCAAAACATGTCTGTCGGTCACCATCCATAACAGATAGTGTTGACATAAATGATAAAACATCAATGCAACACATAATCAATTCATCCATAATGCCAACAATCTCCCCCTTTGGCATTGATGGAAACCCTAGATGTGAAAAATATCTAAGTACCAAGAAGTGCACAACAAGTCTCCCCCTATGGAAGATAACCAACAATTTGTGTGAATGATATCTCTATAAAGTTCTGAATAAATCTCTCCCCCTAATGTATACAACTCCTTTTTCTTTATTTTCACACCAATATCTCTCCCCCTTTGACATCAATGTCAAAAATCTGACAAAAATATCAAAGCAATAATGTAAACCTCAAAGATGACTAATCCCCCTGAGTAGTAGCACCACTCATCAGTGTCGAAATGAATAATATTTTTGATAATGCATGTCGGACTGATGACAAAACTGCATCAATCAAGTCTTTGTCAGAGGGGCAAAAACCCCTAACCTATCTCTCAAATACTCAAATGATTCCTTAGATAGCGGATTATTGAATATGTTTGCAATCTGTTCTTCAGTGTTCACATAAACCAATTTGAGTTCCTTTTCTTCTACCTTGTCCTTCAAAAAGTCATACTTTATTGATATATGCTTAGTCTTAGAGTGAAATACCGGATTTTTAGACATGTCAATAGCTATAGAGTTATCACAGTAGATAACTACCGGTTCACTATAATTTACCCCGATATCCTTCAACATTTGTTTCATCTTACATACCTTGGTGTCTTCTAAACTTCAGGTTCACTGCTCTGTTCATCAGTCACAGTTGAATTTTCTGATTGTGTCGGTGTAACTGTCTCAGCTTCTTGTACCAATTGAGGTATTGTCGGTTCAATTATGATCATTCCCATTGTCGGTTTCCTATCATATGATATAGAATGATTTTTGTACTGCTCATAAACTTTCACATTAGCACTCTCAACAATTTTCTGTAATCTTTTATTATAACATCTATATGCTTTTCTCTAAATTGAGTATCTAAGAAATATCCCTTCATCACATCTAGGATCAAACTTTCCAATTGAATCATCTCCTTTGATATAGCATTTACTTCCAAAAATTCTAAAATATTTAACAGTAGGTTTATGTCCAAACCATAGTTCATGAGGGGTCTTACCAGTTTCACCTTTGATGTGAACTATGTTGAATGTGTAGATTGTTGTACTCACAGATTCTCTCCAATAGATATGAGGCAATTTGGCTTCCATCATCATAGATCTTGCTACATCCAAAATCGTTCTTTTCTTTCTTTCCACTACTCTATTTTGCTGAGGAGTCCTAGGTGTAGATAGCTATCTCCTAATTCCGTTTGTCTTACAATAACTTTTAAATTCATGAGAAGTGAACTCACCTCCTTGATCTGATCTTAGATATTTGATTTTTAATCCAGTTTTAGTTTCAACCTCCACTTTAAAGATCTTGAATTTCTCAAAAGCTTCATACTTCTCCCTTAGAAAAGTCATGAATAATCAGCATGAAATACCTATCACCTTGAAAGCTTCTAGTCCTTACTACACCACATAAGTCAGTATGAATCAAATCAAGTACTACATTAGATTTATCATGTATGCTCTTAAAAGAACTTCTAACTTGCTTACCCAATTGACATTCCTTACATACCAGATTATGAGGCTTCATAATCTTAGGTATATCTCTAACTGCCTTAGTTGAACTGATCTTAACAATACAATCAAAATTAACATGACACAACCTCTTATACCATAACCAACTCTCATCAATATGAGTAATTAAGCATGTCTTATTACCAATGTTCAAGTAGAAGATGTTGCCATTGCACACTCCAATGAGAATTGAAGGTGATTAAAGATGTTGTCATTGATGGAAACTTACTGGCAACCTTGCAATCTTATGGTACCAGCATAATCTACACCGACAGCAACAATAATGTTTACCCGCATCTCAGTCGACAGGATTTTGATTATTATATTTTGTACTTAATTGTAATATCTTTTGTAAGCTGACATGGCATATTGTAACAAGACTCATATATAAGTATGAGATCTTGTAGATCATTTTGAGATACATGATAGAGGATAGATATGATTGATACGTAGAGCAAATATTAAGGCAGATTTTGTAGAAGGGTTTATGGTTATTGTATGAGCTTAAACCGGTACTGAACTTGGCATAGCAGATGTTGTTTTATAGCAGTACATTATATTGGATTCTCATAATCCATTTTGTAAGTCAGTGAGACTTCCTTTCTGTATTTTAGTAGTGAGCTCTAGGCAGTTGGCCTTCCTACATGTGCATGCCCCTCTTGTAAGTAATATCCATTCATTGGCCAATGAGTGAATATTCTGGGTCACAAATCCCACCGAGGTTTTTCCCACACCAGGTTTCCTCGTTAAACATCTTGTGTTATGGTGTGCCTTCTATGTTATCTTTACAATTGGTATCAGAGCCTAGTCCTCTATTTTCAAAAGTCTAACAGCTTGAGGAAGATTCTGACACCAGTACAAATGGAAAACTTAAGAAAGCAATTAGAAGGAGCTCTTGCAGACTTTGATGCAGAAAACTTAAAGAATATCAAACTTGAAGATGATCTGAGGACTACATAGGAATTCATTCAAGGACTTCAGGAGAATCTCACTATTGCTAGAAAGAAAAGAAGAGAGCTTCATGAGAAGATGCAGAATGATGATGATGAAAAGGAAACTCTTAATGATCTTGTAAGCAAGATGAGGCAAGAAAACATGACCTTGAGGAATGAAATGCAAGACATGACTATGAGATTTTGTAAGGACATTGAAGACAGAAAGAAGAATGAAGATGACTTGACTAGGAGATTCAATGATGTTGGAAATGAAAATCTAAGACTCGGTCATGAAAATGATATGTTAAAAAAATATCCGATTCACATGGAACATGATAAAATTGAACTTATGAGACAAAAGGAATTTTTGGAAAATGAGTTGGCTACTGCAAATCAACATAAAGAGAAATTCAAGAAAAGTTCAGAAGAACTTGATGGTATGCTGAAAAGTCAGAAACCTAATGGAGACACTAATGGACTTGGATTTGAAGTTGGTGAAAGTTCTAGTACTGCAAACAATCATGATCACAGTAAACTGGTAAGACAACCTAATGCCTACAAATTTAATGGGAAATGCTTTAACTGTAACAAGTATGGTCATAGAGCAAATCAGTGTAGATCTAGAAACAATCAGAACATTAATGCACCCACCAGTCAATGTTCCAAATGCAACAAAATTGGTCACAATTCATAAAGTTGCCTTAATGAATGTAAGATGTTATGTTTGTGGAAGATTTGGGCACTATCTAATCAATGCAGAACACAAACCGACATAGGATATTGAAAGGCTATTCAGAAAAACAATGTGACTTGTTATGCTTGTAACAAGATTGGACATATTGCAAAATTTTGCACAAGCAAGACTTCACCGACAAATAATAAAGGACCCAGTTTGAAAGGCAAACAGAAGGTTGATGAGGTAAAGCAAGAATTTTCAAGACAATGGATTAGAAAGAGAGATCATAATGTTAATGAGACTATTCCTTCACCGGTAGAATAGAGTATTACTCCATCGGTAGGAGATTCTTCATCCAACTGAAAAGAAACCTTTTGGGGGTATTGCAACAAATTGAAAATCATGCAATTTTACCCTCGGTTTATGGTGATAAGATGGACTTCTTCTGTACCAGCAGATGTGTTAAGTTGGACTTAACCGGAAGGCATTTAATGTGGTTGTTGAAGGAAAAGACATTATAAATCAGTATTTTTCCCTCTTTTTCATTCACTGAGCATTCAAACTTTCAAAGAGCACCAAAAACCCAAACGAAGGCATCCAAAGTGAGAAGTGAAGCAAGTTCTTTCAAGCATCCAAACCTATCAGGAAGATTATGGTATTTATCAATGGCTTCCTCCTCTGCTCTAGAATTCATTACAAACCCTACTGCTATAGAGGTAGTTAAACGCCCTAGGCCTATTTTCAAAATTATCCCTGAGGTAGCGAAACAAGATGATACCCTAGGTGCTTTTTCAAAAACCCCTAAAGGAGTTGCATATGCAGAAGACCCTAGAATTTACATACATTGCCACATTGAGAAATTAGGTTAAGAGGAAATCATGAAAATGTATAAAAATGTTATCTATGATGAAAGTAGAGTTGTGAAATCTAAACATAAGGTTATTGAAACTTTAGGTTTTGTGGAAATCCTTGACATCCCGGAATTTCCTAAGGAGGTAGTAAGGATTGTGCTCAGCAGAGTTCATGGTGAATTCTTTTGGCTAGACTCTATTCATAAAATCACTAAAGAAGCAGTTAGGGCAGTGACTGGCTTACCCTCCATTGGTAGCAGGCCAGATAAAACTAAGAAGGTTCCTAATAACATAGTGATGACTTTAACAGGTGCAACCTATGATAGTAGATCTCTGAGAGTTAATGATGTAAAAGACATAAATGTTAGATTCATAAGCATGATCTTAGGATACAAAACCACGCATGCAAACTGACTGAACTCAGTTTCAAGTCTATGTATTAAAAGTGCATATGATATGGTTAACAATGATGCTAAGATAGATGTATGTGAGTGGTTGAAGGATGAGTTGATTGAAAACCTAAAGAAAATCAAAGGAGATAATAAAGGTACTTTCCGTTTTGGCAATCTTCTTGTATGCTTAATGCTATATCTTACAAAAGAGGTTCCTAGTATAGGCAAGAAAGACTTTGGTTATGACATACCGGTTGGCAAACAACTGTCTGATATCTTCACCGACATGGGGACAGATAAGGATAACAACATTACTGAGTATTTCCAAGCATTTAAAGCAAAAATGAAAAAAAGGGGAAAGGTTACCACAAAGCATTGTAGATAAATATGAAAAGGAAATTTGCTTTGTAATTAAGAAAGATGAGATCTAGATGGAGGCAGTTCTTCCTAGAACTGTTTGGGTGACAGAAATGGGATATGAGGCTGATGCAAACATAATTGAAACATATGCAAAAGCCCTATTAGCAGCCCCTAGAGAACTAGAAGAAAAAGTTTTTGGGAATGCACAATCAATAGAGAGTGATGTACAGACACTTAAACAAAGGAAGAGAAGAGAAAAATATATAAGAAGTGCAACCAAGTAGGTCAAAGAAATAAAGGAAAACATAATGAATATCACTGGTATCAAGGAAAGTGACTTAGAAGGACTACAACAGGAGGCTCATCTCTGACCAGTTGGTACATCCTCGGAAAGTGAAATCCCTGTAGAATTCAAAAGAGTAGATAGGAAGAGAAAACCCTCACTAGTACCCTCTCCTCCTCCCAAGAAAACTAGAACACCAAGGCAGAAACAACAAGCAGTGAGGTCACCAGCCAAGAAACTGACACCTAGAAAGAAAAAGGAAAAACGGGTCATACCACCACTAGACAACTTCCTGAATGAGATAACAGATGATGGAAACTTATCCACTATAAGCAAATTGAATGATATATTTACCAATGAGGAGAAAGAAATTATAGAGAATATCATCATCTTACACCTTGATATTTATAAGAAAGTTTTAATAGAGGTTGTAGATGATTTGCCTAGTGATTTATATAGGCGACTAGATGCTAAAAGGCTAGCTATTATGGAACTTGAAAAGAAAATCAAAATTGAGAAACTACTTGTTGTACATCCTATAAAATCAATTGAGGAAATTGATGAGTTGATCATTGAAGAAAACCAAATAGTCTTTTCAAGTGGACACCAGCATGTAAGTCTAATGGTCGGCAGGGTAAATGAAATCTCAGAAGAGACAGCTGACAAATGGGACATTTTATTTGTTGAGAAAGAGAAACAAGAAGAACTTAAAAGACCTAAAAATTTCAAGGTATATCAAAAGGAAAAGGAAAAAGGCAAGGTAGGTGGACTAGCAAATATAAAAGTGACTGATAACCTACCACCACCTTCTATTACTCCACTGGTACAGACTGACAGTACCCTGGCTACTGAGAATGTGGAAACACCACATGAGGATACAAACCCTAAGTCTGAAATTTTGTATACTATGAACATAAACACTCAAGAGGTTAATATTGTAGTTGACAAAGAAAGCACGGAGAAAAAGAAAAATAATGTTGCTATTGAGCAACCAGCTAATAATATTGAGATTGGATCACAGGGAGAACATATTGAGATTGGGATTTAGGCAGAACAAACTGAGCATACAATTGATCCCTTGGTTAGTGGCATGGTTACTGACAATACTATTGATGCAAGCATTGAGAAACCAACAGAGTTAGAGATACCGGCAACAAAGAATAAAGAGAAACCAACTAAGTCACCGGTAGTGGACAATGCAGAAAAATAGACAAAGAAACCAGCAGTGGATAAAACTGGAAAACAATCAGAAATACCGGTTGATAACACTGTAAAACAAACAAAGACACAAGCAGAGAAATAGGTTGATTCACAGGTACACATAGAGACAGTGCCACTGGCAACTACTGAAAAGCCTAAACCTTTTCTAGTAGAAATGCAAACATAGATTGACCCTCCAGAGGTCGAGACAAGCAAAGTGATTGCTCCCACCGGAAGCACAGAGATTGTGAAGGTAATTGGCCAGTTATCCAGTACTTCTATGACAGAATGTAGACCAACCAATGTGACTGAAGTACTATTGGATTCTATTAAGAAAATTACAGATTGTAATGCATTAGCCTATATGGTATTAGATGATACAATTCCTATTCTTAAATTGATTGCACCCAAGTTTAATGTAGATAATAAGGATTCTTTGGGTCAGTTACACACATTGTCTAAATACATCACCGGCAATATACTGATTGTAGATCAAATAAATGAAGAAACATTTAAGGAGAAAACGGATAGGGAAAAAGAGAAATTCTTTGGTGAAACAATAAAGAAGTGCACAAAACATATTGACACTCTTTTACTGGCACTGATTAAGACAATTACGGAGTTCAAGGAACTGTACAGAGACACTTGTAAGACAAATCTTTTGACAGTGGATATTGATAAGAAAATCAGCAAAGCGCAAAAGGAAATTTATGGCATAGCTGATAATATCATTGGCTCATCAGAACCAATATCAATTATTGAGCAAGAAATTGTTTGGATTTGAAGAGAAACTGGAGAAGTTAGAGAAGGAAAAGGAAAGAATAAAGGGCAAAGCAAAAGAGCTTAAATGCAGACTCAATCCAAAGTTGGATAACCTCATCTCTCTAAGGAAAGAGATCTTTGAGGCACTTATTCAAGGGAAGAAGACACCGAAAGAGAAAATGCATCATCTCACCGGTACTATTCAGAGAATAGAGGCATCTTTGAAGGATAGCAACAGGTTTACTCAAAATTTGAACTTGGTCTTAGCAAAATTATTCCATATTGTAACCAACCAGTTACAAGGTTCTAGCTGAAAACTACACCCATTTGACAATTTTGATAACCTTTGTCATTGATGTCAAAGGGGGAGTAGTAGTACTGAGAAAAATGATTGTCAGAAGAGATCATCTGCTCAGGTGGAGCACACATTTTTGGTAAGATTTTTGGACTTCAATTTTGGGGACAATTTTGGATTTTTCTCGTGAGTGTTGCCATCAATGCCAAAGGGGGAGATTGTTGGCATTGCACACTACAATGAGAATTGAAGGTGATTAAAGGTGTTGTCATTGATGTCAACTTACCGTCAACCTTGCAATCTTATGGCACTGACAGACTCTACACCGGCAGACAATTCACTAGTAGTGACAATAATGTTTACCGGCATCTCAGCCGACGGGATTTTGATTATTATATTTTGTACTTAATTGTAATATCTTTTGTAAGCCTATTGTAATAAGACTCATATATAAGTATGAGATCTTGTAGATCATTTTGAGATACATGATAGAGGATAGATATGATGGATATGTAGAGCGAATACTAAGGCAAATTTTGTAGAAGGGTTTATGGTTATTGTATGAGCTTAAACCGGTACTGAACTTGGCATAGCAGATGTTGTTTTATAGCAATATATTATATTGGATTCTCATAATCCATTTTGTAAGTCAATGAGACTTCCTTTATGTATTTTAGTAGTGAGCTCTAGGCAGTTGGCCTTCCTGCATGTGCAGGCCCCTCTTGTAAGTAATATTCATTCATTGGCTAGTGAGTGAATATTCTGGGTCACAAATCCCATTGAGGTTTTTCCCACACCAGGTTTCCTCATTAAACATCTTATGTTATGGTGTGCTTTCTATGTTGTCTTTACTGTTCTTATTTACTGAATTAATTCTTGTTTACCGGTACATTGTTTTGGAATGCAAAATACTTAATAAGGTCAGAAATTATGTTAACCGGTTAGATACTGATTCATCCCCCCCCTCTCAGTATCTTTGTGACTATCATCAATCCTAATAGAAGATATCACCTCCTATCTGAATACCGGTTGCAATCTCCAAACCAGTCTTGTTAATGATTTTGTATTTTCTATCTTTAAACTGAAGTTGGAAACCCTTATCAACCAATTGACCAACATTCAAAATATTATGCTTTAAACCTTCTACATAATAGACATTATCAGTATTATGCTTGCCATCTAAAGAAATAATACCTCTACCTTTGATCATGCATGTCTTGTCATCTCCAAATCTGACTTGACCATCATTGTATTCTTGTAGGGATAGAAATTTCCCTTTATCTCCAGTCATATGATGTGAGCATGCACTAGCAATTACCCATTCATCCTTATCTTCAACTTTTGTTGTCAGGGCCTTTTCTTTATTCTTGATATCCAATTCTTGTTCATCTTCCTTCAAAGCATAGAACACCCATTCCTTTCCATTGTCGAATTCACTAGCAGAGTCTTCTGTGAGTTCATCTCTAGAGTCATCAGTTACTCCTTCCTCATCTGCTATGTAGCATTGTTTACTTTTCTTGAATCTATATCTGTTATGGTTAGGCTTAAAATATTTCTTAACTCTTTCCTCAAACCTTGCATTCCTTTCAGGACATCTAGATGCAAAATGACCAATCTTATTACATGTAAAACATTTAAAAGGTTATTTTCCTTCATACTTACTTCTAGTTGGTCCTTTAGGTACTCTTCTAGCAAATAAGGCTTAAAGTTGCTCAAGTTCTTCATCTTCTTTGCTCATGTCTTCCAATTATTTTGCATATAGGGCTTTCAAATCACTTTTGTCGATAGATGATGATGATGATGATGATGCATGAAAAATAGGTTTAGACATTACAGCTCCAAAAGATCTAAATTCTTCAAGCTCAAAAGCAGATAATTTCCCAATCAGAATGTCTTTATTAACTAAAGTGTTTGCCATTGTTCTTAACTCATTAATTGTAGTTGCCTTCATCTTGTAAACCGGTGGAAGGGTTCTCAAGACTTTGGAAACTATTTCATCTTCACTTAGAAATCCTCCACAACATTGAATTCCCATAACAATCTCATTTACTCTTTCCATAAATACAACAATTCTCTCATTATCTTCCATTTTCAAGTTTCCATATCTTACCCGGTAACCATCACGTTTAGCAATTTTGACAGTAGGGTCACCTTCATTCAGAGTTTGCAATTTTTCCCACATAACCTTTGTCAATGATTTATCAGTCAATCCCATGATCTGTTGATCAGTAAGTGCACACAAGAGGGCTTCTCTATCTCTACAATCATTTTCAATATTCTTATCCAAGTCTACAGGAGTAGGATTGCCAGATGTCAAATCATAAGGTGTGTATCCTTTCTGAGTGATCTCCCAAATATCCTTGCCAAGACATCTAAGATGAGTCTCCATTTGAATTTTCCATATCCCATAACTTGTTCCATCAAACTTAGGGATTTCTCTTCTAAAAATAGTTGTCGGTGGATTAGAAGTGTTAGTTGCCATAGGTTCTACCTCAAGCGGTTAAGCTTCTGCAAAAGAGGACCAAAGCTCTGATACCAATTGTTAGGATAATTGGTGAACAACTGAGGGGGGGTGAATTAGTTGTTACCAGTTATAACATTTAATCCATAATACAACCTTAAACCGGAGCACATAAATATTCAAATACTGGTAAAGCAAAAATAGATGTCGGTAGACAAAGATGTCGGTAAACAATGTATCTCAACAATTAAACAGATAATCAATGCAAAGAAACCATACCACATAACACCATGATTTGTACGTGGAAAACTTGAAAAGGGAAAAACCATGGTGGGAAGCCTACCCACAGTCAGATGATACTTCTACAGAAAGTATGTGATACAATGAGGGGCCTGCACATGCAGGAAGGCACACTTCCTAGAGTGTATTGCTCATTACAAAAGAGTCTCACTGACTACAGAGGTTAAAATCACCTCAAGATAGATGAACAACAATCCAATAAAGTGAACTACCAAAGATAGCATCTACCATTCCTTATTATAGTTCCAGTTAATCTCAATACCGAAGGCCTTTGACCTCTTCCTTAATCCCAATTTGATCACCTATGATCGACCTGATCCTTTACATATGATATTGTAATTCATGACCACGATACACCTTTTTTTCACACACACCCCAATCTACAATGAGATCTTACATTCATTTATACCAACCCTAAGACCTAAACCAATTAGGTCGGCCACCTAAAAGATATTACAATAAGATCATTACATAATTCCATATTACAATGATATGCCATGGTGTCTTAAGACCAAACCAACAATAACAAATCCATAAATCCTCCTGAAACATCTCGGTAACGTGTAGAGTACACGTTATCATGATACTGGTCCATAACCTAGATAGGCACCGGACCTATTCTAGGTCCACCACGCCAAAGAAATGTCTTCAAGCAGTTAAAGCACGATCAAAGAATATCTTTAGTATCCTAAAATCCATCTAGAAGCCACACCAATACCATTTATGCATCCTGTGACGATTCCTTAGTGAAAGCTCTTCCAATAAGGATTTACAAGAGTGTATGATAGTATCCAATACCAAGCCAATACCAACTAACCAAAACATGCTCCAGAAGCACGTATCACATGTAACCAATAACATTCCATAGATCCAAACATGTCCAATAGATAATATCTTATGTTGGTTACACTAGATCTTCTACCAGTAACCAAAACCTGTCTGTCGCTCACCATCCATAACAGCTAGTGTTGACATCAATGACAAAACATCAATGCAACACATAATCAATTCATCCATAATGACAACACTAGATGTCCTGAAAGAGCTGCTAGGAATCAAGAAAGATTTATGAGGAATTATAAATGTAATCCGAAATATCATAGCAAACCTAGATTTAGAAGGAATAAGGATAAATCATGTTACTATGTCGGTGATGATGATTTTGGTATTATTGATGATGATGATGATGATGATGATGATGATAGTGAACCTATGAGTGGATTCGGTAATAGAAGCCCTAGCAAAGATTGGGTCTTAATTGCCATCAAGGATGATTCTGTAGAACCTGACATTGATGCAAATCATACTGAGGAGAAAGTCATGGCTGCTAAAATTTAAGAGAAGGATGAATGGGTTATAGACAGTAGTTTCTCACATCACATGACTAACAACAAGAGGAAATTCTAGACTCTACAAGAATTTGATGGTGGAATACTTAGATTTGGAGACAACACGGCATGCAGGATCAAAGGCAAAGGAACAATATTGTTGGATGGTAAGACTAATACTGACAATGTTTATTATGTTGAAGGTTTGAAGCATAATCTTTTGTGTAGTTCAGATGGTGGATAGAGGATTTCATTTGGAATTCAAAGATGAAAAGTGCAAGATTATCAATAGATCTTGATTGGTAATTACATCTAGAACTTAGACCAAAGGAAATATCTTTCATTTGAACTCTATTAAGAAGGCTTGCTTGATTGCTTAGATTGATGAAAGTTGGGTATGGCATAAGAGGATGTTTCACGTGAATTTTGATTGCATAGTGAAGATCAATTCAACATAGGTTGTCAGAGATTTTCCCAACATTATCAAGCCTCATAATCTGGTATGTAGAGAATGTCAAATGGGTAAGCAAGTTAGAACTTCTTTCAGAAGCATACATGATATATCTAATGAAATTCTTGATCTTATTCATAATGATCTATGTGGACCGGAAAGGACTAAAAAAATTTAATGTGATAGATACTTTATGTTGCTTATTGATGATTATTCTAGAATGATGTGGGTTGCATTTTTGAAAGAAAAATCAAAAGCTCTTGAGAAACTCATAATTTTCAAAGCTATGGTTGAGATAGAAACATGATTGAAGATAAAATGTTTAAGATCAGATCAAGGCGGTGACTTTATATCTGATGAGTTCAACAACTTTTGTGAGCAGTATGGAATAAGAAGACATTTTTTTGCACCTAGAACTCCACAGCAGGATGGAATAGTGGAAAGGAAAAATAGAACTATCTTAGATGTTGCAAGGTCAATGATGATGGAAGCCAGATTGCCTGATATCTATTGGAGAGAAGTTGTCAATACTGTGGTATACACTTTCAACAAAGTACACACATAAGATGATACTGGTAAGAATCCTTATGAATTATGGTTCGGTCATACTCCTACTGTCAGATATTTCAAAAAAATTGGAAGTAAATGTTATATTAGAAGAGATGATGCATTAGGGAAATTGATCCTAGATGTTTTGAAGGAATATTTTTGGGTTATTCTACTAAGAGTAAAGCAAATAGATGTTATAACAAAAGATTGAATAAGATAATGGAAAGCATAAATGACAAAGTGGATGAGAAAAGTAATAATCAAATCAGATCATATAACTATAGATTGGAAAATTAAATTGTCATATCAGAACCGGTAATGCAAGAATCGATTTAGAGCATTGATCCAGTTGCTCCCGTAACATCAGAAAATTCCACAGTGACTATTGATGAGTAGAAAGAGTCAGAAAGTTAAGATAATCCTTGTAGCATCATAAAATTGTAACCTTGCAATTTTTTACCGCATATGGGTATTCACATTGGCCAATGAATCACTAAGCCTGACTGGAGACCCGAGGCATGCTCATACCTCCTGAAACTCATATTTTCTTGCACCTCGCACTACCTACTCTTAATTTATGTCCTAAATTAGGGTAGAATAGGGGCATGGTGCCCCTGTCCTCCATAGGACAGGGGTGTGGCACCCTTGTCCCTACCCTATTTTGGGCCCCCCTCCACTCAATCCTGCATTGGGCTTCTCAATCATGAGCGGGAAAAAAATTTCCTCTGTCGACCTAAGATAGAAAATCAGTCAAAAACCCTTATTAGCAAGTATATAAGGAGCATTTTCCCCTCCTATTCGCATGAGTTCAATAAGTTCAATAGGTGAAATCAAGCATTCAAGTGTTCAATCATTCAAGCATCCATTGAGCATCTCTAGTCTCCTTTCAAGGCTAGGTATTGCATTCAAGTCAAGGATTCAATTGTTGAAGAGGAGATCTCTTTCAACATTCAAAGAATTCAACTTCACATATCCTTTCAAACAACTCTATCTACATTTCAATTGCATCATCTCTTGAGGTTAATTCTACTCCAGACATTTCCTTTTGTTAGGATAACTGGTGGACAATTGAGAGGGGGGGTGAATCAATTGTCAACAGATTATGAAACTTTAAGCACACAAAATCTTCTATCGGAATGCATAAACCAAATTCTAGAATAGAAGACATAACAATTAAGCACAAACATAAATCACAAAACAATTACCATCCATTCACAACACATAACGCCGAGATTTGTACATGGAAAACCCGATAAAGGGAAAACCCACAGTGGGAAGCCTACCCACAGTCAAATAATACTTCTGCAGTAAGTATGTGATTACAATAAAATGGGTGTGCAATTGCAGGAAGGCACACTTCCTAGTGCACTGCTCATCACAAAGGAGCCTCACTGGCTACAAAAGAAATCCAGACTACAATCTGGAAATAAAAATGAACTACAAGAATAGCATCTCCTATGCCTAAGTATAGTTCTAGTTAAGCTCAATACCAAAGGTCTAAAACCTCTTACACAAACCCGATTCAATCACCTATGATCGACCAAAACCTCTACATATAATTACAAATTTTTTCGCATGCAGATAATCCCATAACCACAATCCCATGATCTACAAAGAGATCTTACATCATATTTATACCAACCTGGGACCTAAACAATTAGGTCATCCATCTAAAAGATAATAAAATAAAGCCATTACATAATCCCACAAACTAATGATAAACCAAGTTGTCTTAAGACCAAAACAACATAAACCAATCGATAAATCCAACCGGTAACGCATCAGGAGCCTCCACCAACATGTTACATCAACTGGTCCATAACGTAGTAGAATAGAACTAGACCTAAAATAGGTCACCATAATCCAAATGCAACACCACCAATCAACTAGATAACGAACACGATAACCATCAGCATCCTGATAACCTTCTAGAATCCTCACCAACACCACTTATCGGATCTATCAAAAGATCTTCAACAAAGCTCAACCGGTAACCAAAAGGCTTACTAGAACAAAAGATAACTTCTGGATCATCATCCCAAACCAACTGAATAGGATATATATCAGTAACACATGAATAACCAATCCAAACCAATTCCACAAACCAAAGTATACTGAAGATGATCTCTAGATTAGTATCATAATCCAACCACTCTACCGGAATCCAGTAGACAACCAAAACAACTAGTTTTGACATCAATGACAAACATCAATTCAACACATAATCAATTCCTCCAAAATGCCAACAATCTCCCCCTTTGGCATTGATGGCAACACTAGATGTGAAAAACATCCAAGTGCCAAAAAATGCGAAAAAAGTCTCCCCCAAAGGAAGACAACCAATAAGCTCCCAAAACTGATATAGCAATGAAGTTCTAAATTGATAGACCAAACTCCCCCTATGAAAAATATCTTTGTTAAGCTTTGATTTCCCTCCTTTGACTGATATTTCTATTAAGCTTTGTTTTTCACATGTATATCTCTCCCTCTTTGACATCAATGTCATAAATATGACATAAACATCAAAGAAAAATCAAAAGAACCTTTGAACCACACAGTTGATTGCTCCCCTCAAGTAGTAGCACCTGATAGCTCTGAAAATTGATTGCATGAAATTTTTAATTTTTAAGCCCAAATATTGATTTTCGGGTTTTATTTGTATCCTCTATAAATGATCCAAGGTCTAGGGTTTGTCAAAGTTTCTTACGTTTTATGAAGAAAACCCTAGCAATGATATATTTTGTTATTACTTTTTCCCACTTAAAGCCAAGGGTTGTTTACCATGGGTGGGGCCATCCTATTTCCTAAATGTTAAGTAATGGCTAACCGGTTTATGAAAGATAATTTTTCCTAAGTCGCAAATTTTGTTTTCCTTATGACCGATTTTCCTTTTAAATATCTGCACCCATGATTTCCCTAGGCCCAAAAGTCCTAAGTATTTCAATCATTTGCTAAAGAAAAGATGGATCCAATGGTTTGCGCTTCCCCATGATCAAAGATGTGAGGGTTTTAAAGACTGGGACACCGCGAGATTGTGCCACGTGTTATCAGCAGAAACCAGTAGGATTGGCAAATAACCAGTCGAAAGATTGTGTTACCGGTTCTCGAGCGGTAAAGGTCGGTCTACTAATAGTCCTATCAATTTGTATGTGTTCAAAATGAATGAACATATTTTATCCTGAGGTAAAAGGTGCTCGATTTTTATATCTAGAGGAGTTAACAAGCATTGTGCAAAGCGGTAGAGTTTGAATAGATCTGACGGCCCCCATGTTCCCGCGATGGAAATTGCAAGGAAGTTATAGACCTTGACATCATGATATGATGTCACATGTCTCAAGGTGATCAAGAGGACCTATGATGGGACCGCTGATGGAGTTTGATCGAAGGATGATATGGCACTGTTTAGTTGGGATTTGGTGGGTCTATGGATATAGATGGAAGGACAAATTTCGCGTCGGTATAAAATGACTGTTAGATTTGGAGATCTGCGGTTGACTTTTAAATGAGAAATTAGGAGGGATTTTGTAGGCACCAATAAAAAGGACAGAATGAATTGGATATAGACTTGTCGACTCAGGATTGATTAGACGGTCAAAGATGATAGCCCAAAGATGTGAAAGGATTTGGATAAGCTTATGGTTCAAGTGTGATGGATCACAAGTTCTCTGATGAATTCAGAGATTTGTCTGATGGCAGAGATCCTAAAGTAGAAGAATGTACACCCATGGAAGAATAAAATTAGGATAAAATCACTCGCATCAGAATAACGTTGATAGAATAATACAGTAGATGTGATATGCATGAATTCTAGTGTCCATAACTGGCAGAGTAAATTAAGAACACCAGAGTGATGATGTTTCACGAACAGGCACTACTTGGCGAAGTATTGTTCAACTATAAATACAACAAGTTGGTGATCAAATTCATAGGAGAGTATGAAGCCTTTTCATTTTATGAATGTAGTTTTTCCTTCTGCAAAGGGAATGATGTATGAGAAACCTTGTAGATGGAGTTGCAATATACTCTATGATATTGGATGGATTTTTTCTCTCGTGTGTGAGTATGTCTATTGCCATAGGGGATGTGAAAGTGGGGAAGATTGCCAAAGGGGGCGTGAAATCCTTTTCTTATGAAGAAAAGCCACGCATGGCACACCCTCTGTGTCTACTTTGTCACTGGATGGCAAGGGGTTCTGAGAGAGAGCCCACAGAGGAATGAAAAAGGAACATGTCTATGTAGGGAGTGGCAGCAATCCATCCATGTAGCTACATGGAAGTTGCAACCCCTCCCCAACATATTATGTTTACCCTCTAACTCCCCCTCCCACTGCCTCTGATCCTGGGCATGAAGGTTGAAGCTCCTCCTCTAGTTTACAGGTGACTTTTCTTCTTGCCAAGACCTTGTTTCCTTTCCTAGAAAGGAAATGCTCAATAGGACAAAAGCGCAACATCTCACACTCCATTGGAAGGTGTCAGGGTGATAACAAAATGGCTCAAACAGTTTTTGCCCCTACCAATTTTTTAGTTAAGAATGATGATTTGCAGGTGCCAGCGCATGGACATATAAATATTTTATTTAACAGAATTACATACGACCTTTTAGGGCTAATTGTTAAGAATGAATCTGTTGTTAAAATCTATCTTCTGGCTAGAAGCTTGTCGCTCCCTTTAAGTCTATAAAAAGGGAAATCATGGCCAGAAGAAAGGTTCAGATTTGTTGAAAACATCTTGTAAGTTCAGTTTTCTTGTTCCTTGGGTTTCCTAGTTTGTTTCCAGTAGTGAGTCAAAGTGAAGCAAACAAGCTGTAAAATATTTTACAAAGCAAATAAAGAAATGTTTTAGTGTAAAATTTTGTACAGGTTTTTGAAGGAGTTATGCATAAATCTTATCTTATAACAGAGATAGCATTTTACTTATAAAAATAGAAATCCGACCTTTTTCTCTCCATTGCATGATTCTATCAGTTTTTAAGTGAAACGAATCAAGGGTTTATTTTATTTAGTGCATTATTATGATGTATGTAGCTTTTTGTTTATGCTTGGACCCAAGGGGTCAATTAAATCACTTAAATGGAGTTTCAGAATGATAAGACTTATGCAAGGATTTTAGATAAGTAGTTTTGGGTCAGGGTTACAAATGGGATATATTGTAAGGCAGTGTCATCTCAGATCTTTATGTTATCAGATCAATTTTTGTTGCACTTTTAGGTTTATGTTTCACATCCTTCAGATGCCCATTGGAGTAAGGTACTAATCAGTTCTTGTAGCTGATTTTGTTTATCAGTCTTGTTTTGTTTTCAACTGACGAGTCTCTACAAATCTCATAAATATCAGAATATAATTTGTTAAGTTTCATGTATTTTTTGAAAGTTGTCCTGCCCTTTCTCATACTCCAGCTTAAGGTTGAGGATCACTGAAGGATTTTCCATCCTTGAGCATTCTCCCTTTCTATTGAGTCTTTTCATGAGATAATCTGCTTTGTTTTCAGCAAATCCCTGACTATTGTTGTAGAGAGCAGGAGATTTATTGAAGGGATCACCCTCCCTGGTTCTGCAGAGCCCAAAGTGCAGAAGGACTTTGTGTCCTTGTTAATGTTGGTCCAAGCCTGATGGATATTTATAGTTGGAGGTGGCTCTCCATAGATATTTGGAGGAATCAGCTTGGTCTCTGCCCAGTGGCAATGTAAACCCATCCATTTTTGGAAACCAACAACACCAACACATCAATCTGAAATGAATAATAGTTTTGATAATGCATACTAGACTGATGCCAATCCGCATCACTCAAGTCTTTACCGAAGGGGAAGAAACCTCCAATCTATCTCTGAAGTACTCAAATGATTCCTTAGGCAAAGGTTTAGTGAAGATATCTACAATCTTATCTTCAGTGTTCACATAAACCAATTTGACTTCATACTCTTCCACATTCTCCTTCAAAAAATTATACTTGATTTAAATGTTCTTTGTCTTAGAATGAAATACCGAATTCTTTGATTTGTCAATAGTAACAAATATATCATAGTGAATAACTACCGGTTCATTACAATCTACTCTTATATCCTTCAATATTTGTTTCATCCATAGAACTTGTGTACAGTTAGTAGCAACAAAAACATACTCAGCTTCAGTAGTAGATAAAGAAGTACATGACTATTTCTTGTTGATCCATGAAACAATTTTCTTTCCAAGAAAGAAAGCTCCACCGGATGTGCTCTTCCGGTCATCAACATCTCCAGCCCAATCTGCATCTGTATATGCACATAGTGTAAATTCATCATCTTTAGGATACCTCAAACCATAATCAGTTGTTCCTTGTAAATATCTGAAAATCCTTTTCACCGCAATCTCATGATTCTCTCTAGGGTCGCTCTGATATCTTGAAACAATACAAACTACATTCATTATATCTATTCTAGTCTGAGCCAAATATAACAAACCTCCAATCATATATTTATACCTTTTAGGATTTATCAGAGCTGTTATATCTTTCTTTGTTAATTTCTCACTTGTAACCATAGGTGTACCAACCGGTTTAGAATTTTCCATACCAAATTTCTTCAACAACTCTCTAGCATACTTAGTTTGATAGATGAAAATACCTTTTTCAGTCTGGGTAATCTACAAACCTAAGAAAAATATCATCTCCCCAATCATAGACATTTCAAATTCATTCTTCATATTATCAAACAATTCCATACATAACTTATCCTCACCTCCAAAAATGATATCATCAACAAAAACCTTAACAATCAGTATATCATCATCAGTGATCTTATAATACAAGTTATTGTCAGCATTACCTTTAGTGAAACCAATCTTCAAAAGATATTTGTCCAATCTAGCATAACAAGCTCTAGGGGCTTGCTTCAATCCATATAAATCTTTCCTTAACTTGCAAACCATGTTTTTGTCATTTGAAAGTGAAAATCCATTAGGTTGCTCAATGTAGACTTCCTCTTTAAGATCTCCATTTAGAAATGAACACTTAACATCCATCTGATAAACCTTGTATTTCCTATGTGCATCATAAGCAATAAATGATCTCACAGCTTCAATCCTAGCTACCGGAGCAAAAGTCTCATCATAATCAATTTCTTCCTTTTGAGAATATCCTTTCCATACCAATCTAACCTTCTTCCTCACAAATTGACCATCTTCATTCAATTTATTCCTGAAAACACATTTAGTTCCAATAACATTCTTATTTTTAGGCTGGGGAACTAAAGTCCATGTGTTGTTCTATTATATTTGATTGAATTCCTCTTCCATAGCTTTCATCCAACTTTCATCTTTACATGCTTCAATAACTAATGTTGGTTCAACTTGAGAAATCAAACATACCTCTTTAGCTGTCAACCTTCTTCTTGTCGTTACTCCTTTGCTCTTGTCTCCAATGATCTGATCTTCTGAATAATTTAACCTTACATACCAAGGAATATTTTGACTTTCTATTTCCCTCCTCTGATCTTCAGTTACGGTTGAATTTTCTAATTCTACTGGAGTAACTAGTTCAACATTATGTTCCGGTATAGGTTCTACCAGCTCAGTTATGATCATTTACACTACTAGTTCTCTCTCATAAGTTCTAATTTGACCTTTGTACTGCTCATCCACCTTGACATTAGTGCTTTCCATAATTCTCTGCAATCTTTTGTTATAACATCTATATATTTTTCTTTCATTAGAATAACCAAGAAATATTCCTTCATCACATCTAGGATCAAACTTTCCAATGGATTCATATCTATTGATATAGAATTTACTACCACCGTCGTGCTCATAGCTTTTCTCCAATAGATATGAGGCAAACTAGCTTCCATCATCATAGTTCTAGCTGTATCCAAGATAGTTCTATAATTTCCTTCCACAACACCATTTTGCTGAGGTGTCTGGGGTATAAACAATTGTCTCCTTATCCCATTCTTCTCACAATAACTGTTAAATTCACTGGATGTGAATTCACCACCCTGATCAAATCTTAAGCATTTAATCTTCAACCTTGTCTTTGTCTCAAATTTATCTTTAAAGATCTTAAACTTTTCAAAGGCTTCATATTTCTCCCTTAGAAAAGTAACCCACATCATTCTAGAATAGTCCTCAATGATTAGCATGAAATATCTATCACCCTAAAAACTTTTTATTCTAGCAGGAGCACACAAATCAGTATGAATAAGATCAATAATATCATTATATTTGTCTTGTATACTCTTAAAAGAAGTTCTGACTTGCTTACCCGTTTGACATTCCTTACATACTGGATTATAGGGCTTCACAATCTTAGGTATATCTCCAACTGCCTTAGTTGAACTAATATTTACAATGCAATCAAAATTTACATGACACGACCTCTTATGCCATAGCCAACTCTCATCAATTTGTGCAATCAAACATGTCTTCTCACCAGAGTTCAAATGAAAGATGTTACCTTTAGTCTAAGTACCAGCTACAATCTCCAATCCAGATTTGTTAATGATTTTGCATTTTCCATCCTTGAGCTATAATTGAAATCCCTTATCCATAAATTATCGTACACTCAAAATATTATGCCTTAAACCTTCAACATAATAAACATTATCAATGTTATGCTTACATTCCAATGATATAGTTCCTCTTCCTTTGATCATGCATTCTTTCTCATCTCCAAATCTAACCAGACAGCCATCAAATTCTTGTAAAGATAGAAACTTCCTTTTATCTCTAGTCAAATGATGTGACCATCCATTGTCTATCACCCATTCATCCTTATCTTCAACTTTAGCAGCAAGGGCATTCTCCTCATTTTGAATAAACGGTTTCAGAGCATCTTCCTTAATAGCCAAAACTACCCATTCTTTTCCATTTTTGAATCCACTAGCTGATTCTTGTGTCGGTTGATCATCAGAGTCATTAGTCACACCTTCCTCATTCGCATAGTAGCACGATTTGTCTTTGATTCTCCTGTACTTATGCTTGTTCTAATATTCATGGTTAGGCCTAAAAGATCTTCTAGCTTTCTCTCCAAATCTTGAATTCCTCTCAGGACATCTAGATGCAAAATGACATATCTTATTACATGAAAAACATTTAAAAGGTAATTTTCCTTCATACTTACTTCATGTCGGACCTTTACGTACTCTTCTAGAAAATAGGGCTCCAAGTTGCTCAAATTCTTCATCTTCTTTCTTCATATCCTCTAGTTCCTTTGCATATAGTATTTTCCAATCACTTTTGTCGGTTGATGATGTAGATTAATGAAAAGCAGATTCAGTCTTTGCAACTCCAGAAGGACAAAATTCTTCAAGCTCAAAAGCAGATAACTTTACAACCAAAGTATTCCTATTAACAAAAGTGTTATACATTGTTCTCAACTCATTAATTGTAGTAGCCTTCATCTTGTAAGTCAGTTGCAAAGCTCTCAATACTTTAGAAACAATCTCATCTTTGCTCAAAGATCCACCACGGTATTGAATTCCCATGACAATTTCATTGACTCTTTCCATAAAAGCAGTAATTCTTTCATCTTCCTTCATTTTTCAGGTTCTCATATCTCACCCAGTAACCAACAAGTTTAGCAATTTTAATAGCAGGGTCACCTTCATTCAAAGTCTCCAACTTATCCCATATAGCTTTAGTAGATAATTTATCCGATAGTACCATAACTTGCTGATCAGAAAGGGCACTCAAAAGGGATTCTCTAGTTCTACAATCATTTTCAATGTTCTTATCCAAATCTGTCGGAGCAGGATTGCTAGATGTCAGATCATAAGGAGTATAGCCTTTCTCAGTGATCTCCTAAACTTCCTTGCTAAGACATCTCAGATGACTATCCATCCAAAGCTTCCATACCCTGTAGTTTGTTCCTTCAAGCCTAGGGTTGTCCTTCTAGTAAGCAATAGAAATTGAATGATTACTCACCATAGGATCTTCCTCAAGTGGTTAAGCTTCTGCAGAGAGGACCATGCTCTGATACCAATTGTTAGGACAACTGGTGAACAACTGAGAGGGGGGGGGTGAATCAGTTGTCAATAGATTGTGAAACTATAATATCATAAAATTGTGACCCTAGCAATTTACAACTGCATTAGGGTCCTCATGCATGTGAACTCAAATCCTCTAGCCTAATCAGAGACTAGAGAGTGCTTGACTTGTGAAAATTGCATCTTCCTTGGCCTCTACATCACTCTATCCACACTCTACCCTAGAGACAGGGAAAGGATAGGGGTGTGGCACCCTTGTTTCCCCTTGGAAAGGGATGTGGCGCCCCTACCCCTGCCTTATTTTGGGGCAGGACCTTTCTAGTGCAAGCATTGTGGATTGTGCAGTGAGCGGGAAATTTCTGCGATGTCGGCCCATGATGAAATTCAAATCCTTCAAACATGTATTAAAGGGGCATTTGTCCTCTCATTTGCATAGATTGGATAGGTCAAAGCTGGATATGTTCAAGCGATCAAGCATTGAGCATTCTCAAGTCTCCCTTCAAGGCTAGGTGTTGCATTCAAGTCAAGATTTCAACCATTGAAGAGGAGATCCCTTTAAACATTCAATTCTATACAAACATTTATATCAACATTGCTACTACAACCTCCCTTGAGGTGATTTATAATTCAGTCTTTCATTTACATCTACTTGCAAGTACTTTCTTTCATTACTTGGTTAATTCCAAAACTAGGGTTTGACCTAAAGGCAAACCCCCAATTTCAACACATTTCCCTCTCTTTTTTGTGTGTAGGTTGCAGGTGCGCAGCTGTATTTTCAGATTCAGGCTTCATTTGTAGAGGCGGGAAAACCCTTTTCATTTCACAGATTTTTTGGAGGACCGTGTACATTCCCGCCACGATCCAGACAACTTTTCGTCAAATTTGCAGGTCGACTTTGTCTCAACATTTCACTACCAAATCTAGGTGCACAACTTCATCTCATATTTAGATCTCAAGTTATAATTGATTCTTTGTCACATTTGCACTACATAATTCAATAAATTTCCTTTTCCAAATCAAACAAAAGGGAATAAGGGGATCATCATAACATTCTTAATTCATTCAGAGTTCGATCTATCATCTTTGTGTGGAGATTGGATCTAGTGAATTACCCCTCATCTCCCTAATGTAATGGTGAAAAGTGCTTGAAGGATAATCAATAGTGAAACTCCCATTTCTCTTTGAGGGAAAGGGTTAGTTTTGTTGGCATTATGTGAACCGGTATGAGGACATGATGACATTGTATGTTGTCATTGATGTCAATATGTTGAAGAGGAGAGAACCGGTATATGTGAGAACCGGTATAGCACTATGAACCGGCATTTGTGCCAAAGTGAAGTGGTGTGTTTGTTTAAGGTGAACCGACATGTGGAACCGGCACATGGAAGCTTTGTATGACTACTGGTTGGTAGTATCAACTTTAGAGTTTTCGGTTGAAGTGCCTCAAGCCTGTGTGACTCAATCAGTGACTTTGTGTGATGAGTTAGCAATGTAACAAAGAACAGATTGTGTTGCCATGTTAGCCTTGTGTGTATGAAGGATCCTGCATGAAGAAGATTGTACCTATCTACCTCGGGAATGTGCGAAGTCTGTAAACGGTGATAACGCGTGATGGCACTAGTACATTCGGAGCTGATTTCCGACGGCCGTTTGTCAGATTTGCGATGACTTTTCATCGGAGTCCCGACAAAATCAACCGTCATAAACTCAGCATCGGATCGGTCGATGATGCCATACCCATCAGAAATACGACAATCCAATGGACTCTATTGACGTTGTATGTCCGTCGATTACATCATCAGTCAAAAGCTTGGTAATCATCGTAATTGCGATGATGATAATTTTTATCAAAAAAAATAATTATTATCGATGTCGGCGTTTCCTTCCTTTGATGGATCTTTTATATTGATGAGACATCACTGGGTCTCATCGATACCTTTTGAATTTGAATCGATGAGACCTAGCGATGTCTCATCAATATAAAAGAGCCATCGAAGGAAGGAAACGCCAATGAATTCCAGAAAGGACTCACCAAAGATAATAACTGTTGGTATTTTGGTATGGTTTTGTCATTGATGTCAACACCTACTAAAACACTAGCACTTTGGTGATCCAGCAACATTCACCAGCAAGCAAGTAACTATTGCACAGTTACTGGTATATGGTTCACCGGCAGGATATAATGTTCACCGGCACTTGGAATGATATGGAAAACACTTGGTAATGTTGAAGACATCGTGTGACACTTTGTTTTGAAGAATTAATCATTGGTATATTCATATTTGCATATTTGCCTTTACCGGCAAATAGGTCCAGGGTTACCTAGGGTTACACCGATAGGTTTATCTTTTCCAGATCAGCATGGCACACTATGGAGATGATTTAATATTGGTGTAAATGCATTAAGCCGACATGTTTAATCGGTTATTGCATCAGATATTATATTATTTGTAAAATGTTTTATTGTAATATCTTGTAGAGCCAACCTACTAAAATTGGTCTTAGGTTATGGTATAAATGTAAGATCTTATTCGTAAGATAGAATGTGGAATGCGAAAAAGAATTGTGTGAAGGTATATGTGAGATTAAGTAGAGGTATACATGAAGACATCATTTGAAGGTGAAGCTAGGCTTTTATGAAAGCATATCAGCATTACACCGGTACTAAATCCAGCATATGAAGATGCTATTCTGTGCAGTACATTCTTATTGGATTTAACCATCCAACTGTAGTCAGTGTGACTCCCTTTTTTGTGATTGAGCAATGAGATCTAGGCTATTGGCCTTTTTGCATGTGTAGACCCCATTTATGTACACTTACTATCTACAGTAGTATCATCTAATTGTGGGTAAGGTTTCCCACCATGGTTTTTCCCCTTACAGGGTTTCCACGTACAAATATTGGTATTATGTGTTGTGGATGAGTTTATGTTTATGTTTCATGCATTAATCTTTACCGGTATAGCAATTTACTGTTAACACTGTCTACTGGCACACTTAATTGGTTTACCGGTATTAAGCGTTAAGTTGGTTAAGTGGTTTTTGGTTTTAATTTATTAGACAACTGATTCGCCCCCCCCCCCCTCTTAGTTATCTCTGGGACCTAACAATAACTTCATCGACAAAAGATATCGAAGAAAGCAGAGAGGGTCTTCATCGACGGGAAAAGTTCTTGAGGAAATAATACTATCGGTGCAACATAAAAAGGACCCACTGAAAGGAGTGTTTTCATCGAAAGAATAATATCGATCAGACAAAAGGAAGATACATCGATAAAAGATATCGATGAGGATATAGGTTTCGAGGAGGTTAAAAGGTATGTTCTCGATATGCGTGGTTTTGCTGATGTAACTTTATCAGTGAGATAATAGACTCATTCATCGACAGGGCATAGTGATATCGATGAAAGAAGTATTTCAATGGAAAATTAAAGGAGGACACTGAAGCCCAAGGTTTCTTCGACATAAGACCCGATGGATATCATATGTGTTTCGATGAGGAGATAGCCATACTGCCCGAATACAGTATTTCGATGAAGGGAAAAAATACTTGATCGAAGTAATATTCGAAACAAAAGTATTGTCGATAGAAACAAAGAGATCGATGGACTAAAGAAACAAATGATCGAAAGACATATCCTCATCGAAATTATTATTGATTGCCACAAAAATCAGAAACAAATCCCATGAAAAGTCACATCGCCATTAAATTTGAACGTGTTCCCGAGTGACCGTTGTCCAAAATGGCCATTACTAACTGATTAAATACACCATAAGTAGTGGATCAACATCAAAGGACACAGCATTAAGGAATTCACAGGCGACGAACTCGACGAACTGAAAGTAGGAATTGGGCAAATTCATAGATAAAGCTCAGTAATTCCAAGTAAGTTGTTTGCACATCGACCTCTTTTTTAAAATTCAAATGGAATCATCATCTAAAATTAATAAGACTAGAAAGGGAAAAGAACCTATCGTTGCAGAAGAAAAACCTAAAAGATGGAAAGGGGAAGGGTGTTCTTTGGCCAAGGACCTGATTGACCAGTGCCCATCATCCAGTTTGAGGTCCAAGAAGATTAGAGCTAATGAGGAAGGCCTGGAGGACCGGTTTGAGGATCTTGGAGACATATGGATAGAATTGAGAGGGTATGAATTATTCATATATGGGTACAACAGAAGAGTTGCCCCTCAACCTATCAACAATTTATGGTGATTGAACTTAGGAAGGTTAGTTGTGGCTAATGTATTCGTGAATGTGGAGCTCATGAAGGCATTGGGAAACAATTATGACCCTAAAACCAGGACCATCTATAACTACATGGGTGAGCCAATTATTGCAATCAGAAAGGAGGTTATTGACACCGTGTTCGAGTTGGATTGGGGATTTGAAGAATTGATTGACTTCAAGAAGTTAACAAGTGAATATTTTAACCTAGAGCACATTTACAAAACGTGGAGACTCCCTATACATAGACCTAGGAATGCAGGGTCCTTAGTGCCACTAGGTCAGGATGACAAAGCTCCCTATGATGTCAACTCTTTCCATCCATATTTCAAGTATACCTATTACTGTGTTGCCCAAGTGCTAGGGATAAAATCCCATCCTTTGATGGATATTGCAGCCATGGTCATTTATGTCGATTTGCAGTCTAAGGACCCCCGCTTCTTTGATTTTTCTGCTTATTTGGTTGAGGTTTTGAATCATGGGTTAGAAAAGTTAAAGGGGGATGTCATCAATGTTCATTTCAAGCATTATTCCTTACTTATTCATATGCTATTGTATGTGGGCCAAGATGAAGGGTTATGGCCAGAAGAGTTATGTGTCAAGACATATGACAATGCTGGGATGAGAAAACCAATGCAACTATGGGTTTCTTCATGGGACCAGAGGTATGTGAATAATCAATATTGGTATTTTGAGGAGTTCTTTGTCAAGCCATTATATAGACTATTGGGATGCCCATGTGATCATGCCCTTGCACCAGAGGTTTAAAGATTCCTAAGACCAAAAGATTTCGCTGAAGATCCCTCAATTGAACACAATTAGGGAGATTGGTATTGTTTTTCAGACTGCACACAAGTTAGGGTATACAGGTTCAAAGGGAGACCATACTTACTACCACTTACAATCCCTAACAGAGTGGCTTGTCTGGAAATTGTGAGGCAACTGTCAATAGTGAGTACAGAACATCTGACAAGCCATGGGAAACAATCAATTGTACCTGGGTTGTTAGTATTTTTAGATTTTATTATGAAAAGTTCAAAGAGTTATGGCCTGTTGCACACAAAATTGGGTTATTATGGCATGGCTATGGGGGATCTAAGGCCCAATTTCGATCCTGAAGGATACATAAGGATAGCCTGGTCATCACAAAAGTTGAAGGCTAGAGAGCATAAATCTTACCTACTGGATGACCTCATTAAGAACATTGGCAGAGAAGAGGCCAGAGTGAAGTGAATAAAGTTTGAGAAAGCAATGTAGGCTTATAAATGGAATCTTTTTAGAAGGAAAATGGATGAGAACGTGCTACAAAAGATTGAAGACCCCTTGGAGTTGGCCAACAAACTTGTGGAGCATGAATTGGAAATACTTGAGGGTGTCCTACCTCATGTTTTTAGGGATTACATTGATAGTATTAGGGAATACAGAGCCTTTGGCTCATATGTCTCCTGCTTCCACATTTGGCATCATTCCATTCACTCCTTGAGAGGATTACCCCTCTAGTTATGAAGAGGATACACTGATAGACTTGGCAATAGGAGAACTGAATGTCCGAGAAGTTTCTGACATCAAATTCCTAGAGCATGAGGATTTCATTGTTGATAGTGACTTCATTGCTTCCAAGGAGTTCACCGCATTCCTCTATCAACATAAAGGATCTCAAATTAGGAATAACATGAGAAATAGTGAAGAAGAGCAGTAGCTTCAAAAGTTACAAGAGGAGATGGATCTTGTGATGAGACAAATGACACTTGAGAAGGGAAGACAGTTGCTTAAGGAAGCTGGTGTGCTATTATACTCTAGATGGGACATGAACTCTGCCTTGTTGTTTGATGGATTCCTCAAGAAATAGGACCTAAGTAGGCAAATGATGCCAAAAGAGATTGATAAACTCTTTAGAGGATCAGGATATGATCCAGATCAGAAGGCTCTTCTACAGTGGGCTATCTATCCCAAAGATAAAAGACCTATATTGGTTGATACAAAAGAAGCTTTTGGACATTTGATGGTGCAGCAGGTTGGAAAGACTGACCCTAGAACAACTGCCAAACTAAATTTGGATGTCGCTAAACTAAACCAAGATCAGATAGAGTTTCTAGTCTGAGAAAATTCTACATACAAAAGCCTATATGAGAAAACTGATGAAGAAAAACAGAGGCTGCAAGCAAGATTGTTTCAGATTGATACAGGTACCAGTCAAATAGGGATGACATACGATGTTGACAGAGATGCCATGGATGCCTTGACAGACGCTATGTATTGGAGGAACGGGGCCTAAAAGACATCTTGGCAAGTAGAAAAGGTACAACAAAAGATGGATAAGTTGATTCTAGAGATCATTGAACATAGGTTCAGAAGTATGATGCAAGTTGCAGAAATCTATTCAAAAACATACACTAGAACAGTTAGATCTTTGAAAGAGCATGAAAGGCTCAGGTCTCAGTTGGAATACATGATGAATGACAACAGTTTGATTAATCTAGGTGAGAAAATTGAAGCCGAGGCTTACTTGAAGTCCCATGATGAATTGGCAAAGCAATTAACGAAAGAGCTTCAGAGGCTGGATGATGGGAATACCCCTAGGGTGCCCTCTTTTTATAGTAATGGTGAGTTAGTATCGTTGGAATAGTGGAAACAAGATTTTAGTGATGAGAAGAATCGAGCAATAGCAGAGCTGGATCGGGACAAAGAATTGTCACTCTGTGCTAACCATATTCTATCCAATCATTTCCAGACAGAAAGCGACATGAGGACACTAAACAATGATGTTCTAATGTATAAAGATGATAAGTACATTGAACACATAGGAATGTTGAACTTGTTTATCTCCCAGTTTGTTAACAAAAGTGCTAATTAATAGTTATGTGCTAAAAAGCCACGATGCTTGGTGACAATGTATACCCTCATATAAATGAGGGAAATTTTGTAACAATAAGGATCATTAGAGAAGAAGTAGAATATAGCCTCAGGCTTACTATTGTACCATTTTACGAACATACATAATATAATCAGTCGTCTTTCCTTTGTCTATATGTCGTGGATTACTGCATCTTTCAGTAGGCAGTTGCTTGTGATATTATCTAAAGGAGATAAGGTTACTTGCGTTCTTCTAGTAAAACTCTGTGTTTCATATTGTGGATTTGAATAAAAGATTTACTTTCAAATATATTGTTGTATATAGTGCGCCTGCATATTATCTCAACCATGGTGCGCCTGCATATGTATATAGTTTTGTTTATAGGTGGAAAGCCTAAGGTTCAATATCGAACTTGGTTGCTCTGATACCATATATAATATTCCATTAATTTTATACTTAAAGAAAATAAATTGTGATCTATATTAAGATAAAAAATTGAGCATTTCAAAATAAAACATAACTACTTTAGTTGAAGGAGAAAACTAACTAAATGTTCTTCAACATAATAAGAATCTAACTAATTTATCTAAAAGGAAGGTAATCTTTTAACGATAAAAAAAATTGAAGAAATATTATTAAGCTAATCAATATGAGAAAGGAATTCAAATGGCCAGTTTCATCACTTAGATAAAGCATCACCATCTTGGCCAAGGTTTTAACATTGCAAGCACCAATGTGTTTTTAGTGTTCACCTCCCTTGCTCGACTTGTACATCCAATTCTTGAGCTCAACAAACTCACTAGTTACCAACCATCTAAACAAGCCATCTGCTTAATGTGTACTAACAATAATGGCTATTAATGATCATCATATAATAAATAGCATACACTTGAGCCAACTAACTCACTGGTTTACTAACCAACTATCTAGCGAACTACTTAATGTCTACTAAGAATAACGGTCATAAATGACCATCATAAGATAATTAACATACACTTGAGTCAGTTGATTCATTGGTTACAGAACTTCTAGGTTTAGTTGATCCAATTCGTTACATAAAAGTCTCATGTCTACTGACATTAACAGTTTACAAGGACCTTCATGGGATTGTGACATAACCTAACAAGCCAACTTCTACAAATCCCCTATCTCTAACAAGCTTCAACTGTCATCATGGAATTAAACCTAATACAACATTGGTTCCCTTATTTAGCTAAATTAACACATCATATTATGACTCAACAAAAAATACGGTTCTAATATATTTTTTTGTCTTTCTACATTCTCAAAAGTATGCATCTAATTGATGATAAGAATCCTTCTTCAGGTCTTGCAACCATGGAGACTAGTTATAATCTGATTATAACCGATGTGCATTGATTCCAAGATGAACCATATTCAGTTGAACTATGAGTTAAGAGTGAAAAACAAATAAACATAGAATAGCTACAAATTATAGCAAGGTATTGTGACTATAAGATAGAAACCATCCTAGGAGCCTCCAATATATCAAAAGTTGAGAAAGTAGCAAGCTTACTATACAAAGACAGTGATCACTATAAAGTTGTAGTCAAATTCAAATCATTGATTTGTGGGAACAAAGGGTTTCATATGGGGATAGAGTAGTCTCATGAAATATCATGACAGTCATAATCATAATCTAAAGAGTAGTCAAATCTTCAAGATAGATTGGTGATAGTGCAGTCATTCTGTTGAGCATCAAATCTGAATTAAGTAAAATATCTTGATTTGAGAAATTAAATCATAGAAGCCATCTCTCTTTGGAAGAAATCATCATTTTCATTGATACCGTAATAACCCATAAGTTATCGAACAAGTCTAAAAGCATTTTATCAAAGTATCTAAGATTCAAACAGTATCGATGAGACCCACCGATGTCTCATCAATATAAAAGGGGCATCAAAGAAAGAAAACGGCGATCAACTTCAGAAAGGACTCATCGAAGACAATAACTCCATCGATAAAATATATCGACGAAAGTGGAGATGGTTCTCATCGACAAGAAAAGGTCTTCGAGGATATAACACTATCGGTGCAAAATGACTCACCAACAAAAGGTATCAAAGAAAGCAGAAGTGGCCCCCACCGATGAGAAAAGGCTTTCAAAGAAACAATATCATTGATGCAATATAAAGAAGATTCACCAAAAGAAGCATTCTCATCAAAAAAGTGATATCGATAAAACAAAAGAAAACTACATCGATGAATGATATCGATAAGGATATGAGTTTCGATGGGAGGACAAAAGAAGTCACCAAAGTCCAAAGTCTCTTCGACATTAAACCCGATGGACAACAAAAATATTTTGATGAGAATATGAGTTTCGAGGAGACTAAAAGGCATGTCTCTGATACACATGGTTTCATCGATACAACTTTATTGGTGGAAGATGACAAAAAGAGGATAAAAGGGGATTTAGTGAGACAACAAACCCATTCATCGAAGGATCATAGTGATATCGATGGAAAACTAAAGGAAGTCATCGAAGACAGTAACTCCATCGATAAAAGATATCGAGGAAAGTGAAGATGGTTCTCATCGATAAGAAAAGGTCTTCAAGGATATAACATTATCAGTGCAAAAAGACTCACCGAAAGAGATGGTCACACCAACAAAAGGTATTGAAGAAAGCAGAGGTGGCCCCCACCCATGAGAAAAGGCTTTCGAAGAAACAATATCATCGATGTAATATAAAGAAGATTCACCGAAAGAAACATTCTCAATGAAAAGTGATATCGATAAAATAGAAGAAAACTACATCGATGAATGATATTGATAAGGATATGAGTTTCGATGGGAGGACAAAAGAAGTCACCGAAGTCCAAAGTCTCTTCGACATGAAACTCGGCGGACAACAAAAAGATTTCAATGAGAATATGAGTTTCGAGGAGAATAAAAGGCATGTCTCCGATACACATGGTTTCATCAATACAACTTTATTGGTGGAAGACGACAAAGAGAGGATAAAAGGGGCTTCGGTGAGACAACAGACCCATTCATCAAAGAAGCATAGTGATATCGATGGAAAAAGAATTTCGATGGAAAACTAAAGGAAGTCACCAAAGCCCAGGGTTTCTTTGACATAAAAAGGGACCGATGGATACCAGATAGGTATCGGTGAGGAGATGGCAATACTCAATTTGTTTATCTTCCAATTTGTTAAACAAAAAATGTTAGTTACTGGTTATATGCTGAAAAGCCACAGCACTTGGTAATAATGTAACTGACAAACTCATCGAGAGGTGGTGGGTTTAAAAATTCTCATAAGTTTACACAACAAGTCCTAAAGAAATATAAAGACTCTGTAGCCCAAACAGCGAAGAAAGGCACTGGTCATCTATAGAATACAATTCATCAATTCACATTTCATTTTAAAGCAATAGGAGTAGCTAAGTAGGAAATATAGAGTAGACTATAAATAGTGTATATACATAAATTTCAAGCACAGAAATCGAATAATTTCTACAACGATCTTGAACTCATCTACTATATCTCCATCCTAGAAATTTATGCCATTCTGAGATGCATTAGGTTAGGCTCAGTCAATAGAACACAATTTGCAACATGCATTAGGAGTTGTCCTCCTTACAAATAGTGCAACATTAAAAAGGTATTATAAAAGCTACAACCACAATTCAAAGAGGAATCTTACAAAGATAGGACAAAGCTAGGTACAGTCATAAGTAAAGGCAAATTCATAGTTGAAACTCAGTCCAAAATAGTGAATAAGTGCAACAAATGACATGAGAAGTCTAAAGAAGTATTATAGCAATCATGAGTCAAGGATTAATGAAGAGATTTTTTGCATCCATGATACAATCCTTAAAAGCACCCATGATACAATCTCAAACACACTTTTTACCGTTCTCTTGGTAATAAAAAAACTTACAAGGATGAGGCATATTCATTACTTACAAGTAATAAAAAAACTTACAAGGATGAGGCATATTCATAACTTTTGTAGTCCTACCTTGGATATCAACACTAGAAGCAACTCATATTGTTCGTGTACAGACAAGACAATATGGGAGTTCATTATAACCAACAACTTGTGGTGTTGTTGTTCGTGTTGGCTCTGTTGGACCCTACAATTAAGATTCAATATACATTATTCAATAAGATTAACTGTGCGACATAATGAAATATTGAAAAGTGTGTTACCTTGTTGAGCTTCACTTGGTTTCGAGAATAGTTTAATATTCTCTACTTAAATGGGCCAACCACATGAAGGTGGAAGCTCATTTGGCCCCTCCCCCCCCTCCTAACATCACTCTAAATTCCTTGTTAACATCTTATAACATTCATTCATTAATTATTTCTACCATTAATAAAATATAGCATTCATTCATTAATATCACATAACGTTCATTAACACATAACATTGATTAACATTAATTAACACGCAACATTCATCGGTATTAATTAACACATATCATCCATAACCATTAATTAGCACATAATTACATTCACTAACACATTAAAATCAGTCATTATCAAATAAGTTAGATTACAATCATTTCTTTCTTTGTTTTTTCTTTGAAGCTATGAAAAGACTAAGTGGAACATCGGTTTCTTCATCATTTTCCCCATCTACAGATGTTCCGCCAACTTCTCGTGATCTCAATGTATGCCTAGTCATATACTGAGGACGAGGACACTGAAGCGAAGGGGGGTCCTCTGCAATAACAAATAAATGGGTTAAATTCAAAAAAAATAAAATTATTGTTACAAGTATTTCATTAATTTAGAGAATATAATTGTTGTGCTCTTTACCTGATGGGGCCACATCATTTTGTGTAACCTCAACCTCAACATGTTGAACACCCTCTTGATCTGTTGGAGTTGAAATACTAAAGGTTACATTAATGTTGAACACCAATTGCAATTATATTTGTTTAAAGCAATAACAGTGGTCCTCTTTACCTAAGTGGGGAACATCACATTCTTGAGGTTGTGTACCCAGATCGTGCTCCACTTGCTCACCATCGACTACATGCTCTAAAATATTAACAAAAAAGGTTACATTAATTACTACTCTAAATACAAATTAAGATATTTAATTGTATTAATAGCTAAATAAATAAATTTGAATAGCAAATGAATACCTCCACTACTAGGATGCACATCTAGATCTTCATGTGCAGGTGGTGTTTCACAATTAGCAGGCTGCATTCCAATGACATGCACATTGTTATCATTGCTTGCTTATTTAAAACAAATATAGTCACTTTATGTTGGAACTCAACATCAATTAGATTATTGGTAAAGTATTCAATTTGAAACAACTTCCATTTACCATATTTACTTGTGTGACGGATGCACTCGAATGTTGTGTATGCCCACTCAATTCTCGTAGCCGATCAGCCACGGTTGAATAGCCTTGCTGGTACGCAATTCTCTTGTCATCTTCTATGGGCACTCTATTGAATTCAGAGCCCTACATTTTTGCTTGGTTCAATCCATATCATCATCCAATCAAGATTGTTTGCAATATACAAATGTAGTGCATCCCACTCTCAACCAACTGTACAAAAAATAAATAGATATCTTACAATCGATTTATTTTGAAGATTAAGAATTAATTAACTACATTAACATCTTATAATTACCTCTCACTTTCCTCAATCTACCTTTCCCCGTCAAGTACTCCCCTTCGAATTTGTTAATGGTGTTGGGATCCCAAATATGATCCACATGGATCTTTTCTACAAACTTAGGAAGATATTTAGATATGTACACCATAGTTTGGTATACCATATATCCCTCCACCATAGAACCCTCAAGATGTGCTCTTTGTCGAACCAAAGCCTTCAAAAATTTCAAGTGCCTCTCAACCATCCACATTGACCTAGTGTGTACAGGTCCACACAATTCAATCTCCTCAACTTGGTGTATGAGGTAGTGTTCTTATGCATTGAAAAAAGCTGGAGGTAGACACTTTTGCATTTCACACATTAAATGAGGAATTTTTCTCTTCCAATATTTTATATCGTCTTTATGGATTTCTTTACATGACAACCACCTACAAGGTATTCAAGACACAAAAAAAATATATTACATAAGAAGTAAAACAAATCGCAAATATAATATCTATACAATGAACTAAACAAATATCACTACTTACCTCATGTATTTTCCAAGATCATATATGACTTGCTTGACATTATTGTCGAATTCGTCTGGGAGAGATAGAGGTAGAACGTACTGCAACAATTATAAAATTATCTTTTCATTTTTTTGTAACATAATGAAAAGTACATGTACACGCAGTACTTAAATACATACTAAAAACACAAGAACATGAATTACCTTAATGAAGGTATGCCAATCATGCATTTTTATCCCTGGCCCAAATTCACTTTTCTTTGATATGAGATTGTTTATGTTCGCAGCAAATCCTGTGGGAAATCAAATTTTTCGTATGACTTCTTTTATAGCATTGCTTTGTTGGTCCGTTAATAACCAAGGAAGCTCACTTATATTAATCTGGTCTCCATGGCTATTTGATTGAATGACATTTATCATTGCATGATTGGAATCCTGAATGTCACTGCATATTTTGACAATTTTTTCTTTGTCACGCCTTCCATCCAATATTTTCCATGTTGTCTCTGTTATATTCTTTCCAATATGCATACTATCAAACAAATGAACAATTTGTAACTGCTCATAGTAGGGAAACCTACTAAATTGTCAGGGATAACTTTTTATTCCCTTAGGAAGGTGGTCATTTATGCCTTCACGACCTTCATGATCATCAATCACATCATCAGTAAACAAAACAACATAGAAAAGATGTTTTATGACAAACCAATAGATGGAATGGCATTACCTTGACGATTAATTCTATTATATTCCAACTTCCACATGTGAGGTGTCATTCTTCGTGGCTTTGATGTATTCTCTTCTTTCCCATTGAAAAGATGTTTTTCAGTATTTCGATACTTATGATTTTTGTGGAGAAAGTGCCTATACTCATCAAACACCTACTTTCCTAAACTTTTTGAATGATGAGATTTCATCTTTGGACCCCAAACAGGACATGTAAATTTTCCCTTTGTTTGAAGACCTACAAGATAATGTATAATTGGATTAAATATGATAATTTTTTGAATTATAATGTTCATTCACAACTTAAACACTATAGCATACCACAAAAATGTGTTAGCCTCGGGGCATTGTGTATTGTCCATAGAAGCATCGCATGGAATTGAAATTGTCTTTGTCCTATTGGTCTAGAGACGTCATACATAGTGACACCATTCCAACTCCAACAACTTGTTGATAAGAGGCTCGATATATACATTCATATCTTTAACTTGGTACTTACCTAATTGAATGAACAAAAACATTACATAATTATTATGACCATTTTACTGCAATATTTATAATTAAATTTAGATGACTATATTTAAATGATAAAATACCTCGAACAATCATTGCCAACATTATGTGCTCCCTCTTTATTGACATCCATGGAGGAATGTTATTGTTGATAACAAAAACAGGCCACACTGAGTAAACAGATCTCATCTCTCCAAATGGATTGACACCGTCCACTACCAATGAAAGCCTATGATTACGAGGTTCTTCTTTAAAGTGTGGCCACTTTTCCTCTATGTCCATAAATGTTGAACCATCTACAGGCATTCGAATAATGTCATCTCAACTTCTATTGCATGCATGGTAATCCATAAATTGTACCAAGCTAGCGCACTTGAATAATAGTTGCATACGTGGAATAATGGGAATATAGCGAAGAACCTTGCGAGGAACCCTTTTTGTTATTTGATTTGTTTGATATCTACTGATATGACATTCAGGGCATTTAGTTCAAAATTCATGTTGTTTGTGATATATAATATGATCATTGGGACAAGCATCTATTGCTTGATACTCCATTCCAATATCTTTCATAACGACAGATAATTCTCGGTATGAGCGAGGTAGAATATTTGATGGTGGTAACAAAAACTCACCTATCAATCTACAATGAAAAAATATAATTTGTTATAATAAAGAATATTAATGGTACAGCATGATTCACAGTTTATTATGACATATATGACATACCTTAACATATGTGACATTGTTATGTTGGATAAACCATTCATAACCTTCAAGTTCACCAACAACAATACAACAGAGAGAAGAGTTGCCTGCGAGCCTTCGTAAAGGGCCTCAGATTCCTTCTCAAGTAGAGGGAAATCATGAACAACATCAAGGTCATCTTCATCATCATGAGCAGTTGTGCAAGTACTAAATGAGTCATGGATCAATGTATTTTTACCATCATCTTCAATTGTGTTTTCTGGCTCATGATCATCATCTTCCATGGGATCATTATCTTCAGCTTCGATATTCACACCTCCATGTTCGTCCACTTGGAAAACCATATTCTCAGGGTTGTGTTGATCCATACCATGTGCTCTGGGGTGCTCGACCTATATAAAATTGATAAACATAAATAAACCATGATCTTGATTTCATCATCACGTGATTTATTATGTATATAAATTATCGCCATGATATAATGAAAAAATTACCAATGGATGATAATCATGTCCACCTTCAATGTGACCATGCAGCCTACAATGTTTCTTCATTGTTTTGATTAGAAGTCTTCTAGTCTTTAACCCCTTACAAATTTTGCACGGACAATAACATTTTCCATCACCTTTTCTTTTCAAGTTAGACCACAATCTAGCAATTGTCTCCTTATTTTGTTGTTCATTGATATTGTCTGACATGGTCTTTCTTCACAGGCAAGAAAATAGAAATTATCATCATTGAACAAAGCATCTTATTGAATTTAGATTTCTAGTTTTCTTATGGTACATCACACAACATGGAAAATAAGAAATACTTAATAAATAACAGGATTCATTGATCTAGTATTATCACAATCTGCACTTGGCCTTCAATATTTTCTCCTCCTAACACTGTTTATCCATTACCTGTCAAGTACAGAACTCTAAAACCTGTGGCTATTAAAATACATAAGACAATATTGTAGCATCTTATAATCATCTATTATAAAACCAAAGCACTTGGGAGTGATTCTTTTGTTTGTCACAGTCCAGGAAAACAGTGTCTACTGGAGCCTTGAATAACTGACTAGAAAGATTTTTAATTCCTTTTATTTTTTCTTCTGATTTTTTCACTGTCACTTCCATCCTTTGAGTCAGATGCCCTTGACCTTTTCTTTCTTCTTGTTTTTTCATACTCATAGTCATGCTTTGAATTATTTTTCTTTCTTGGTGACTCCTTACTGCTCTCACTGTCAGTTTCACTCTCAGAATCTTAGTCTGATGTATCAGAATCTGACGAACCTGATGAATTAGAAGAATCATCATTAGATGTAGATTCATCTGACACAGGAATAGACTTTTGTTGCTACATTACAAGCCTTGGCATATTCTTCAAATACTCACATAAACTCTCAGTGATAACACCAAGACCAATAGAAGTAAAGAAATTAATAGCAAACCGTGAATTTTTGGGATTGTCCTTTGGAGAAATTGAATCAAAAGACTCCTGCATTGTTGGATTGTTCAACCTTTCATTATGCAGCAATATACCAAGCTACTCTGCCAGCTCCTGCAAGAGAAGCTTGGTATAAAAATACAGGAAGAGGAAGTAGTATCTTCCTCTATCAGACGTATATAAGCAAGAAAATACCATGGAAGAGCATCTGTGCCAAGTAAGTGGGCCAAAACTTTACAACATTACGCAGTTTATTTGTTTACAGTCTGTGTATCATAGAATACTATTGTACAAAACACTTATCAAAAAATTCCTCATAAATTTTATTGATCATATAGAATCTTTTCCCAAGAAGACCATAATAATGAAGGTATGTTCTCTCTTGACCAGGTTCAAGCTTGATCTTTAGTAGCTTATGACCAGCTTCCTCAAAATCAACACTTGACATGATTGTCAAATAAATTGAACGTCTTAAATTGACCAAGTTTGTCTCTGTCTCATCTTGTATCTTATATTCTTAGTGCTTCCTCACCTTCCTCTTCATCATCATCATCATCTGAATCATCACCTGAATCATTCTCCCCTTCTGCTTCATCTGAAGAAGCATCTCTAAGGATATCTTTCTTCATTTTTTCATAGGTTGCCTCATGCTGTAAGAAATTAGGATCTGGCTTGAAAACATCCAAACCAGCTTCTTGATCAAGTTCATCTTCTAGGAAAACTTCATGTGTTAACTGATCTGGACGCACAACTGGATGACCCTCAAACTTAGCTTTGTGAATTACAAAAAGGCCTTCAATTAAAAACTATACTCGTTTGTCAATTTCCCCCTCATGGAGAATACCTCTAAATCTTTCAAAAATCCCATAGAGACATTTGGGTGAAAGGTCTTGCAACAAAGAACCACATTCTTTCACGAACCCAACAGCAACCTCAACCCTATCATCTGTGGGGTTCTCTAGTAAAAGGGTGAGAAGTTCCAAGGAAATGATCTCATGTGCAAATTTTTGATTCACTAAGTGAGCTATGAATTTGGTTGCTGCTATCAACATGTGCTTGTCATTGCATTTGTATGCCCTCTTAAGATGCAAAATAATTCTTCACAAAAGTAGATTGCCAACTTTAGGAAATTTTGTATTTACCACAACAACCGCAGCAAAAACATCTGTAAATCCAGGGGATGCCATTTGGGATTTCATAAAAGACCTACAAAATAGACCCCTCCCACAGATGAGATTCTCTGCAAACAACTCTGGAATGATGTTCTTGATGTTAGATGCATTTACATTGTTCACTAACCCATTGATACTCTTCTGAAGGGCATCCCATGTCATGCGCTGGTATTCCACATTGCTCTTGTCTTCCACATCTTTCATCATTTGAGCTAGCTTAAATGGGGGAATGTAAACACCCCCACTTCTTCCAACACCCTTCTCAGCTCCTCTTACAACACCTTTGTCATTCCCATTCTGAGATGGAGCAGACACAACACCAGAAGTTTTCACTTCCACTGCCTCTCTTTCCCTCTTGTTTCCAAAAGCCCCTTTACCACTTAATTCATGCTTATTTCTGTACATAAACCCATCAGGAAGCATTAATTTTTTCATATAAGATCGCCCAAATATTTTACAGTTATGTTTCATCAAGATTCCCTCAGGATTTGGCAACTCCTACTTCCATACTTTAATTCTGTTTTCTCAAAGGACAATCCTAAAAATCCATGCATTGCAAACAACTTTTTACACCTTTTTTGGTTGTGGTGGCATCGCAGAGAGTTTACATCAATAAATGAAGAACATGGCAATGCTTTTAATGCAGCAGTAGAAGTCTATCTCTTATTCAATATCTCTAGTGAAACCCCCATGATCTTTTGTTGTAGTAGAATTTGTTATATTCTAGAAAGGGTCTTGTCCTTTGTTGATGTGATATTCATCTACCTCAAGAAATAATAGTTCTTTTCTCCAACAAGAAGTGGAACTAAATGAAGATCTAGCACCATGAAATGAATCCTCAAAAGGATTACTATAGTTAGTTTTGGTAAATAATGATCTGGGTAAAATACTAATGTGGCTTTAGGAAACATTATGTACTAGCTTAGCATACTCTAACAAATTTGGTGCGACGTGCTACATCCAATTAAGTCTCCATCGATATCTCTATTGTGTTTATGGATTGGGATTCAATGTACTCTTTTTATACACAGATTTTACTTTCAACTGAGGAGGTTTGTATGTACTTACTTGTCTTTCGATTGTATTCCTATTTCAAGAATTTCTTCTATCAACAAATCATTTGTTGTAAGTTGTACAAGTGGAAGCTTGAACATGCCTTCCATGCTAGCCTTGTTGATACATTCAACACCATCTTGTGCAACAAATCTTTAGAACTCCACTATTTAATTGAAGAGTGAGTAGTAGGGACAATCTAGGACACTTACAGAGGTTTTGCAAGAGAGATAAATAGACCTAAATATTATGGCTTAATAATGATCAATAGGTAAACAGATAAGAAACTCTCAATATCAAAATGACTTTCTCAATTGTCTTTACTAGAAATGGATAGATCTGCTAATAATGGCTTTATGACTATATGTCAACTTTAGACTCAATCCAAGAAGAGCTAGAACTAATATGCGATATCTAGATTTATGATCTCTATAATATAACAATCCCATAATTATGTTTCCACACATCTATACCACAACACAAACATCATGCTAGTGTTCAGCCATAGCAATTGATATCCTAATTATAGAATGTGAAATATGCACATAACTATGAATAAAGATTAAGAAAAACAAAGAAAGATGCTTATTGCAAACATAAATGACTAATGGACAAGAATGGAATTCATTGTAGATAGTTTTGAATATCAAATTCACTTATTTGTGTGCATTTACTAACTCATGTACTTGTGGCCAACCATTTATCTCTTTCATAAATTAAACACTTATTAATAACATTAAATGGCTGAGTAATTATGTTTTAGTTGAAATTGAAAATAAAATATTTTATTTCAGGACAGCTCACACTATTCCCTATCATATTTTAGACTCTCGGTTTTGTTAGTAGTGGTTTGATGTCTTTGGAGCTGATCATTGCATTTCTTTAGTTATGTTTGCCAGTGTACTCCCAGCCTATGCCAAAATGGGAGCTTTGGAATAGGGTATGGACATCCATCAAAGCATAAAAGATAGAGGAATTTTGTCAGATGTAGTTGCAACTGCACAAAATGGATTTATTGAGAAGGCTTTAGAAACTTTCAAGCAAATGCAATCGACAGGTGTAAAGCCAAATTCCACGACCATTGCTACTATCCTCCCTGCCTATGCCAAAATGGGAGATTTGGAATAGGGTATGGACATTCATCAAAGCATAAAGGATAGAGAAATTTTGTCAGATGTTGTAGTTGTAATTGTCCTGGTAGACATGTATGCAAAATGTGGAAGCATAGACAAGGCACGTGAACTGTTTGATAGAATTCCTGAAAGAAATGTTGTCTCGTGGACTGCAACGATTGTTGGATATACACAAAATGGATTTGTCGAAAAGGCTTTAGACACTTTCAAGCAAATGAAATTGGAAGGCATAAAGCCAAATTCCACAACCTTTGCCAGCATCCTCCCTACCTGTGCAAAAATGGGAGCTTTGGAACAGGGTATGGACATCCATCAAAGCATAACAGATAGAGGAATTTTTTTAGGTGTTGTACTTGCAAATGCCCTGCTTGACATGAATGCAAAATGTGGAAACATGGACAAGGCTCGTGAATTGTTTGATATGATGCCGCAAAGAGATGTGATCTCATGTGAACAATCAACACTTGCGTATACAGGAGGAAGGGATTGTTGCTACAAAATTGAACGCTCACTCCTCAATCACAGTTATATGGTTTTACGAGATTAAACTAGGACAACTAACCACCACATGTATATTTTTTGCAACATGAAATTAAAAACTAGGGCAATTTGAATCTACCTCCTGCGTGGGATTGCCTTTGACGTGGGTTTGATGTTCTTGGGGGTTGAAGTCGCCACAAATGCCAACATGGGATTGCAATTCATAAATGAATTCCCTGCCTCTTTTTTTATTTTGTAATGGTCGTTGTCGTCGAAATTACGACGAACTCGAGCATTTTTTTGAAAAAAAGAAAATTCTCATTGCTAATGCCTTCTTCATTGAAACCAAATGGGAAATTTCCATCGGAATTACGACGAATGCGGGCATTTTTTCAAAAAAAATCAAATTTGGCCACAATATACCTTCTTCGTCAGAAACCTCAGTCAAAAATATAGTCCAAATGTATTAGTGTGGGTTATCAACCGCCATGAAATTGGTGGAAAATGAACGATGGAGAATGTCTTGAGATTGGTTCAAGACTGTTGCATTTAATGCAATGTGCTCAATGGTCAGGATTGAACCGTTTGAATTGCTTAACCTAACAGGTTTAGGGTTTAGGGTTTATGCTACCAACCTATCTATTTCCTATAAGGTCGATGTTGTGTTTCTTTGAGGTTGGCAAAAGTTGTGTGTGAGTATCCAAGAGAAGAGATACTTGATTCTTGCCAGACCAAAAGAGAGAAGTGATACCTGCAGAGTGTAAGTGCAGAAGGTGAAGAGAAGCTAAAGCAGATCTGCATTGGCATTGAGTGTTGTTACTAGATCATTGTAATACCTGTTGATCTCTTACCACTTCAACAGTTGGAAAATCCCTTAACAGGGTAGCTTTAACCGGCTTACTGTAAATCCTTTAACAGGGTGACTCAAAACCATTGAGTTCTTGAAATCCTCTAACAAGGTAACCTCTAACAGGGTTTAACCCTTAACCAGGTATTCTAGCCATCCCTTAACCGGGTGATCCCTAATAGGATCGGTTCCTAACAGAACCTATTGTATCAGTCTTTAACCGGACAAGGCTCCTAACAGAGCGGACTTCTAAAGAGTTCAAAAATAGCTTGTGGGTATTCATCCCCACCGTGGTTTTTCCCAGTTGGGTTTCCACGTGAAAAATCTATGTCATGTGTGGTGATATTCTTGTGATGGTTTGAGTAATTTGTGTCTAAAGGTAAATCATGTTGATCTAGCTGGTTATATATCTTTTGATAATAGATTACCTGTTCATGCACTAGGGTGAAATGGAAATGAAGTATTAGATTGTATGAGAAGATAAGTGTCAACCAGTTTATGATTGTCTCAGTTACTCTGGGTTTTGTCGGTTGTACTCTATTTAAGACCGGTGTTACTGTTTGTCTACCAAAGCATAGTGTTTGCTGGAAAACCGATTTAATATTATGTTTTTGTCTATATTGATTCACCCCCCCCCCCCTCTCAGTACTGGTTTGGTACTATCCATTCATCATTGAGTTATCAGTTGGTATCAGAGTGTCCTCCAGGTCCTCTGTGTTATAAGCTTAACCACTTGAGGTAAAGATCCCGGTCTAATGATCAAGAGGGAAGGTCCAAAGTTCAACAAAAAAAAATTCAGTATATGGAAAGACCAAATGAAGATATACATCAGAAGCATGGGTGCTCAACACTGGAGCTATGTTGAGAATGCCTAAGTTGCCCCTATCAGTACTCTCACCAATGACCAAAAGAGAGAGATGCAGGAGAATGGGCAAGTCATGGAAGCCCTAATTAGTAGTTTATCTGACATTGAGTTTATTGATGTCCAAGATAAGGTAAATCCCAAAGAGGTATGGGATACTCTTGAAAATATCTATGGTGGTGATGAGCATGTAAAACAAGCTAAGGAAGAAAGCCTTAGAGGGATGTTTGAAGACATGCAGATGGTTGAAGGTGAGACCATTCAACAGTATGGAATAAGAATCAAAATTGTTTTTGGAGATATCAAGAGTGCAGGTGGTAAAATGGAAGATTCCACTATGGTAAGCAAAGTCCTAAGATCCTTATTATTGGTCTATGCAATCAGGGTTGCTGCTATTCAGGAGTTGAGATCAATAGACAAGACTAAGGTATCCCTAGACTCCATCATTGCAAAATTGATAGCCTATGAGCTAATTAGTTTTGATGGTAGTGTTCAAAAGACTGAATTAGCTTTTAAAGCTTCTATTGTACCATCCAGAAAAGGAAAAGAAGCTAGCACTAGTGGTGACCCAAGATAGAGTAGAGAAATGGAAGATGAGGAGATTTTGATGGCATTTGAAGCTCTTACCAGGAAACTCCTTAAAGGAACTGGTAAATACAGAGGTAAGCTCCCTTTGAAATGCTTTTCTTGTAACCAGATAGGACATATTGTTGTAAATTGTCCTAATGGTGACAACAAGGACAAACTGGAAAGGTTCAAGAAATTCAAAGGAGGAAACCAAAGAAACTATTTTGTGGCAGTTGATGAAGGTGTCACAGATGAGGAGTCAGAAGATGAAGAAAATGAAGATATTGTGTTTGTTGCTGTCAAGGAAGATGTGTCAGACAAGAAGGCTCTTGTCTCCCACTTTTATAATTCCAATGAGTGGATTATTGACTGTGGATGTTCTCACCATATGACTGGTGACCAGAGAAAGTTTCTATCCTTGGAAGAGTATGATGGTGGTGTGGTTCGCTTTGGTAATGATGCACCATGTATGGTCAAAGGCAGAGGGTCCATCTCTCTAAATGGAAAGAGTAGTGCTGAAAATGTGTATTGGGTTGATGGGCTAAGACACAACCTTCTGAGTGTTGCCCAACTGAATGACAGTGGTCTCACTCTGGAATTCAAGAATGGAGTATGTAGAATCAAAGGAAAGAATGGTGAATTGGTGGCCATCGGCATGCAAACCAAAGGTAACCTATTTCAGCTGAATGCAAATATAAGTACATGTCTTATGGCTAAATTTGATGATAGTTGGATATGGCATAGGAGACTCTGCCATGTAAACTTTGATAACAATGTGAAGGCTAGTAAGATCAAGGCAATTAGAGGGTTGCCGGTGCTGAGCAAACTGGAAAATACCTTGTGCAGAGAGTGTCAACTGGGGAAAATGTCTTCCTCACCCTTTAAAGGTAAACCTTTCACTGCTGACAATTTGCTTGATCTTGTGAATATTGATTTGTGTGGTCCTATGAAAACTAGGAGTGTGTAGGGTGATAGGTACTTCATGATTCTCACTAATGACTGATCAAGAATGATGTGGGTCACATTCTCGAAAGATAAGTCTGAAGCTTTTGTAAAGTTCTAAGCTTTTAGAGCATTAGTGGAGAAGGAAAGTGGTAAAAGGATCAAGTGCCTAAGAACTGATCAAGGAGGGGAATTCACTTCTAATGAATTCAACAAGTACTGTGAAGAACATTGCATCAAGAGGCAATTGTCTGCCCCCCAGACTCCATAACAGAATGGCCTAGCAGAGAGGAATAACCAGACTGTGGTTGAAGTAGCTAGAACTATGTTGATTCAAGGAAAACTTGCTCACACCTTTTGGAGAGAAGCGGTGAGCACTGTAGTCTACACAATGAACCGGGTACTCATTAAGAAAGGTAAGGATAAAACTCCTTATGAGTATTGGACCGGTAAGACACCTATGGTTAGCTACTTTAGAGTGTTTGGTAGCAAATGTTACATCAAGAGGAGCGAACACCAGAGCAAATTTGATGTGAAATGTGATGAGGGAGTATTCCTAGGGTATTCCACCAAGAGAAAAGCTCTCAAGTGTTTCAATAATAGGACTCAGAGAATTATGGAAAGCATCAATGTAAGAGTTGATGAAACCATTGAGAAAATTGAGGAAACCAGTAGTGAGCAAGATGTAAATGAACCAGTTGTAACCTTCTGGGAACCAGTTGTCAGTCAACCAAGTACCAGTAACAATGTTCCTACACCGGTAGATGTAGATGCTGATACTGATGGAGATGAGGATGAAGAAGAAAACAAAGAGGAATCTATCAAGACCATTCCTCGGTATGTCAAGCCGAATCATGATCCTAAGAAGATCATAGGAGATAAGGATGTAGGAATTCTCACAAGAAGAAAAGTCAGAGAAAACTCATGTATGATCTCTAAATTTGAGCCTAAATCATTCAAAGAGGCACATAAAGATGAAGACTGGCTCAAGGCAATGGAAGAGGAACTTGACCAGATAGAGAGAAATGGTACATGGTCTTTGGTACCCAGACCGGAGCATAAAAATATCATTGGCACCAAATGGGTTTTCAAAAATAAGCTAAATGAGGATGGCACAGTGATTAGAAACAAAGCCAGACTGGTGTGCAAAGGATATGCCCAAGAAGAAGGAGAAGACTATGGAGAAACCTTTGTTCCTGTAGCCAGATTGGAAGGAGTTCGTATGCTTCTTGCATATGCAACTTTTAAAGGATTCAAAGTATATCAAATGGATGTAAAATCAGCATTCCTAAATGGTGTACTTGAAGAGGAGGTGTATATAGAGCAACCAGATGGGTTTGCACTATCTGAAGATAGTGACATTTTATGTAGGCTACATAAAGCCTTATATGGTCTAAAGCAGGCACCTAGACCATGGTATGAACACTTGCATTCCCATCTTGTGAAGATTGGACTTGAGAGAACAAGCGAAGATAGCAATATCTACTTGAAGTCTGAAGGAGATTAGATCCTGATCTGTGAGGTATTTGTTGATGACATTATCTTTGGTGGAGATGACAAACTAAGTCATGAGTTTGCAGATGAGATGAAGAAAGAGTTTGAGATGTCACTCATAGGGGAGATTAAGTTCTTCATTGGACTGCAGATTCAGTAGATGAAAGATGGAATCTTTATCACCTAGTCCAAGTATGTCAAAGAGGTGTTGAAGACCTTTGGCATGGAAGATAGCAAACCAGTTGATACACTGATGGTGACCGGTTGTAAACTATCCAAAGAGGATGACTCAACATTGGTTGATGAGAAGGAATACTGATCAATGATTGGTAAGTTGCATTATGTAGTGCATAGCAGATGAGATATTGCACATGCAGTTGGCATTATGGCAAGGTTCCAGAAAAGCCCAAGAGAATCCCACTTCGTTGCAGTCAAGCGGATTCTTAGGTATCTGAAGGGAACAATTGATTATGGATTGTGGTATCCATACAACAAGGATTTTAACTTGAAATTATTCACAGATGCTGATTGGGTAGGTAATGTGGATGACCGGAAGAGCACAACCGGTGGTGCATTCTTTCTCGGTGATAGACTGGTCTCATGGATGAGTAAGAAGCAGAGTTGTATCTCTTAGTCTACAGCTGAAGCAAAGTATGTTGCAGCTTTCATGAACTGCACTCGGACAATTTGGATGAATCATGTAATGAATGGCTTCAAAGTTCCTGTATTTGAACCGGTAAGTATATTTTGTGACAATACTAGTGCAATTAACATCTCCAAGAATCTGGTTTTACATTCTAGAACCAAGAACTTTGAGCTTAAATATCATTTCTTGAGGGAAAAGGTTCAGAACAAAGAGATTGCACTGGAACATGTTTCCAGTAAGGAACAGTTAGCAGACATATTCACCAAGCCTCTCCCAAAGGCTACATTTATATACTTAAGAGGTGAATTAGGGGTGTTGCCCCTTTAGGAGGTAAACTAAAGGTATATGCTCCACATTAGTCAAGTATTGCATAGTCAAATTTTTCTTCAGGATTGATGTGTTGAAGGATGCTACTCCTCAAGGGGAGCGGCATAATGGAACAGGGAAGCTTGTGCCTCCACTTTGGCATTGTTGTCAAAGGGGGAGAAGAAGAGAAGCGGAGAAGATATCTGCAAAAATTGGGGGAGAAGATGTGAAGCGGAGAGATATCTTTGTATATTGCCATCAATGCCAAAGGGGGATATTGTTGGCATTATGTGAACTGGTATGAGGACATGATGACATTGTATGTTATCATTGATGTCAATATGTTAAAGAGGAGAGAACCGGTATATGTGAGAACCAGTATAGCACTGTGAACCAACATTTGTGCCAAAGTGAAGCGGTGTGTTTGTTTAAGGTGAACCGGCATGTGGAACCGACACATGGAAGCTTTGTATGACTATCGGTTGGTAGTCTCAACTTCAGAGTTTTCGGTTGAAGTGCCTCAAGCCTGTGTGACTCAATCGGTGACTTTGTGTGATGAGTTAGCAATATAACGAAAAACAGATTGTGTTGCCATGTCAGCCTTGTCTGCATGAAGGATCCTACATGAAGGAGATTGTCCATATCTACCTCGAGAATGTGCGAAGTCTATAAACAGTGATAATGTGTGATGGGTTATCAACCGCCATGAAATCTGTGGAAAACGAATGATGGAGAACATCTTGAGATTAGTTCAAGACTGTTCCATTTAATGCAATGTGCTCAATGGTCAGGATTGAACCGTTTGAATTGCTTAACCTAACAGATTTAGGGTTTAGGGTTTATGCTATTGACCTATCTATTTCCTATAAGGTCGATGTTGTGTTTCTTTCTGAGGTTGTTGGCAAAAGTTGTGTGTGAGTATCCAAGAGAAGAGATATGTGATTCTTGCCAGACCAAAAGAGAGAAGTGATACCTGCAGAGTGTAATTGCAGAAGGTGAAGAGGAGCTAAAGTGGATCTGCATTGGCATTGAGTGTTGTTACCAGATCATTGTAATACCTATTGATCTCTTACCACTTCAACAGTTGGAAAATCCCTTAACAGGGTAGCTTTAACCGGCTTACTGTAAATCCTTTAACAGGGTGACTCAAAACCATTGAGTTCTTGAAATCCTCTAACAAGGTAACCTCTAACAGGGTTTAACCCTTAACCAGGTATTCTAGCCATCCTTTAACCGGGTGATCCCTAATAGGATCGGTTCCTAATAGAACCTATTGTATCAATCTTTAACCGGACAAGGCTCCTAACATAGCGGACTTCTAAAGAGTTCAAAAATAGCTTGTGGGTATTCATCCCCACCGTGGTTTTTCCCAGTTGGGTTTCCACATGAAAAATCTGTGTGTCATGTGTGGTGATATTCTTGTGATGGTTTGAGTAATTTGCGTCTGAAGGTAAATCATGTTGATCTAGTTGGTTATATATCTTTTGATAATAGATTACATGTTCATGCACTAGGGTGAAATGGAAATGAAGTATTAGATTGTATGAGAAGATAAGTGTCAACCGGTTTATGCTTGTCTCAGTTACTCTAGGTTTTGTCAGTTGTACTTTGTTTAAGACCGGTGTTACTTTTTGTCTGCCAAAGCACAATGTCTGCTGGAAAACGCGTTTAATATTGTGTTTTTGTTTGTACTGATTCACCCCCCCCTCTCTCAGTACCGATTTGGTACTATTCGTTCATCATTGAGTTATCAAGTTTTCCTCTTGATCTATCACTCATCATTTTACCACCATTACATTTTGGTGAACCTGGCATCTTGCATGCTATCCTTTGAACAACATTGCATATTTTTCATTTACAAGTTTCAACTTTCTGCAAACTTAGTGGTTAATTCATTAAAAACCCTAGTTTTTAAGTAAAAATTGCTTGTGGTTATCTTAGATCTAAAAATTGCTTTGTTTAACAAATTCAATTTCCTCATTGTCTTGTTCAATTTGCAATTAAAATTTACAAAATTAAGAGGTTACTTGTTAAAACCCTAATTTTCAAAAATCATATTGAACTTGTGCAAAAATTGGATTTCAACTTAATTTTCAGATTTTTTATTATTCTCAGATTTGTCTTCAATCCCACAATTAAAATTTTCAATTTCCCCCTTTTTCCCAAAATTCAAATTTCAAAATTAAGAGGTTAGGTCATCAAACCCTAATTTTTAAAATTAATTGGATTTTGTGTGAATTTCAAATCAATTTAAGTTACATTCAAATTTGTAAGGTGTCTCTATCCATTAGGTTTGACCATTTTCACAATTACTATTCAATTCCTCTTTTTCTTCAAAACCCTAATAGGGTCCTATTTTCACCTTTGTGCCTTCATTTTGTCCATCTAGAGATCGTAAAATTTGCCAATTTTTTGGGGTTAGCTTTAAAATCATCGTAATATCCATCCTTGAAAAATTTTGAAAAAAGTTGGTAGGACCATGTACGTTCCCGCCACAGTCCTCATCTTTTTTCCCAAAATTTTGGGAGACTGTTATGACTGTATTTAATAGCCTAAATCTGAAAGATTGGTTGATTTTATCGATTTTTGAACCCTCTAGAATCGGAAATACCTTCAAAATTCAACATTTCAACTTCCAAGAATTTTTTTAAAATTAAGAGGTTAATTATTATCTGCCCTAATTTTTAAAAAATTTATTTCAAAATTAAGTGGTATTCCCTTGGCCCTAATTTTAAAATTCCAATTTCATTTCACTTTTGGAAATTGTGTCATCCTCTTCCCCCAACAAAGTTCAAATTGTGTAATCATTATTTTCTTAAATTTTGCACTACTCAATTTTTGCAAGCTTTGTCCTACAATTCAAAATTCAAATTTTTCCCTCTAGTGCATGAATTTTACCACTATTAGTCCTCCCTATCTTATCCCCGTTAGATGAAGCATTATAATTAAGGCTTCCCAAGGTTTAATTACTAAGGATATGGAGCCTAATTTGGGTGATTTCTTTAATGAGGATCATGCTAATTCTTCTCATCCTAATCAAGTGCCTATTCACCACATTGATGGATCTCATGATGAAGAATAAGCTTTAACTAGGGTTTCTTTAGATCAACTTTCCACATTGGACAATCAATTTGATGGCTTTCAACAATGGATGTCCCAAGAATACCCTAATAGTAAAGCTCTTCCATTAATTGAAGGTCTTAAGCGCATGCTTCAAAGTGATAAGAATGGAATTGATACATTGTGTGGCATTGCACATATTGTTGATTCTAATGTCATGCCTATCAAGAGTTGTGTCAAAACCCTAGGTTACTCACAACCTTCAACACAAGTCAATTCCTCTATTCCTTTGACCAATCCTATGACTAGTATTCCTACTTTCACATCTAACATCATGGCTACTTCAACTCAAAATGTCATTCCAATAACCATAGGTCATGGGGGAAATCCCTCTTCTTCATTTAATCCTCCATCGTTACCTATGTCTTCCATGAGTATTCCTACTATTTCTCAGCCAATTAGTGTGACACAAGAGGGAAATTCCTTCAACAACTTTATTCCTCCTTTAAGTTTCCCTTTTCCTACCCAATCATCACCAATGCCTACTTATCATAGTATCCCACCACCTTATTCTCAGTCCATGCCTTCTTTCAACAACATCACACCACCTTCTCAATCACCTATGTCTAACATGAATTCTTCCATCGAAATGACAATCAACAATCTTTCCCAAACTGTGTCTTCCTTACAACAACAAATTTCTTCCATGAGTCAATCCAAGTTTAGTGTGCCCACCTTTGATGTTGCGAGCCCACTTTCTCTTGATATCATTAAATTCCTGTCACCTAAACATGTTGAGATCCCTCAATTGGAACTCTATAATGGAAAAGGTGATCTCTTACGCATGTCAAAACATTTCAAACCTTGTGTACTGATTTTGCTTATGATCAATGATTGCTTGCAAAATTGTTTACAAGAACACTAAGAGATAAGGCCTTACAATGGTTTTTCTATCTTCCTTCTTATTCTATCACTTCCTTTCAACAAGTAGCAAATTCTTTCATCCAACAATTTCAAAACAACATTGGTCCTAAAATCACTTTGACTGATTTAATGCATTGTAAACAAGGTATTAAAGAAAAATTGATTGATTTCATTAGTAGATATAAGCATTTGTGTGCTCAAATTTCTTTTCATGTGCCTAATAATTGTATGCGGGAAAAGTGGGTCAATAAAACTTAATATGTGAAAATATTGTAAAAGAACTTATCCACACACACACAGAGGACTTCTTGATGCAAGCTATGGAGTAATAACGCATTACTCAGCTTCCCAAGGTGGGTCCCATGGTTCTCTATCTCACAATGTCCCTCAAACCAATGTTTTTGCTCTCAGATCACTGAGCAAAATGGTTTAGGGATGGCAAATGCAAGAATGAGGGATGTTTTGATAGTTTTTAGTATGAAAGGTATGCTAAGCTATGTATGATCTTAGAAATGCAATAAACTAAATGATAAGATGACAAGATTAGTATGAATACTATCCTAACATGATATATTAGTCTATAATTGAGCTAAATGATAAACAAATTATTCTAAACACGCATATTTAGACTAATTTCTGATTTCAAAGAGGCTAAAATGATGAGCATAAAAATGATATGAAATCTTGAATGTATTTGAGCATAAGTGTGATACTACAAATTTGGATTATTTTAAAATGGAGGAATGAGAGCTCTATTTATAGCAAAAACAGGGCAATGGATGGTTAGGATTGAAAGATTCAATCAAGGGTTGAGTTTGAAAGTTGGGGATCCATGTGCACAATTTGCACCAATGAAATGGTGACAAGTGTCAACATAGGGTTGGGTTGAGAGAAGGGGTTGGAGGCATTAAAGGCTTGAGAAGACCTCATGGTTATCTAGAGGGTAAGGGTCAAGCTTAAGTTAGGTTTACCCACTAGATTAAGAGTTAATCCAAGGATAAAACTTTGTGCAAATGATTAAGAGATAATCATGGTCAAAGCATTAAAGTCCTGATGAGACCCTTGGGTTGGATAAAGGTTGAGTTAAAACAAATGTTTTAACCATGTAAGAGGGTTTGAGTTAACCATTAATGGTTATTGAAGACTTTGGGGGATTAAGTGGTTGAAGGTTGGAAGCCTTTAATGGCTATCAAAGACTTTGAGGATTTAAGTGGTTGAAGGTTGAAAGCCTTTAATGGTTATCAAAGACTTTGAGGTTTGAGAAGTGACCTCCCTTTGCTTAGGGATGTGACAAAGTTTAGAGGAGGGGTTAGGCTAATTAGAAGCGATTAGAAGATTCTAGAAGGGATTAGAAAGGGGTTTAGGATTTTGCAAGTGGATGGAGGGATAATAGGATTTAATTGAAATAATTTAATTCAATTTGGTTGCAATTAAATAAATTAGATTTATTTAATTTAGGATAACTATTTAATTAAATTTGAATCTAATTAAAAGTGGATAGGGGGGATTTAATTGAATAAAATGATTTATTCAATAAATGGTATAGTGAATTTAATTTAAATAAATTGAGTAATTTACTTAATTAAATAGAGGAATGCGGGTAATTTAATTAAATTGGATTTAATTAAATAGAGAAATTAACATAAAATATTCATTAGGAATATGGTCATTTTTATACGTCTACAATAATAATATTCAAAGAATTTTCATTTCTAATTTACAAAAATATATCAAGGAAAAGCTTCTTTTATCTGAGTTTACTTCCTTTCTGCAGTTATGCGCAACACTCCACAATTATCAACTTGTTGTGAGTCAAATGGAGCAATCCACTCCTATGGCTCCAAGTGATAAGGGGGAGAGTGTTCAATAACCGTTTGTGAAGTTCAAACCAACAAAAATATTCATCAAGTTCAATGATCCAATCAACAACAACCATGTGAATGCTACAATAGGTGTGCCTCCTATTTCTAAATTTTGCCAAAGAGAAAGACAGTTTACTCCTTTGAATGAATCTTTGCATAGTATTATGTCTCAGTTATTGCATAGAAATGTTATTAAACTTCCTCCTATAAAACAAGTTGATCCTTCCAAACTTGCATCTCCTCATTTTGATAGCAATTCATTTTGCCAATTTCATCGTCAACCTGGTCATGATATTGAGAAATGTTTTGCATTGAAACATAAGGTTCAAGACTTGATTGATAATAGTACTATATCTATGGCAGGTGTGAATGATAAAGGGAATAAATCAATTTCTCCTCCTAATTAAAATCTTAAGATTTTTACTAATCCCTTGCCATCTCATACCTCTAATGTTATTGAAATTACACCTAGTTCTCTCTCTTCTAAAAAACTCATCTGTATGACTCTAAACTTGGTTAATATGGTAGAAACACAAGATACACCTAAGGATCCATGTATTACATTTGACCCTACTGAGACCATTAGAGCACCCGATGGCCCTTTATACATAGCTGCAAAGGTTAAGGATGTCCCTTATCGTGGTGCCTTGATTGATCCCTCTTGCATGGTTAATGTCATAATTGAAGAGTTTCTTTTCACTTTACATTTGCATAAACCATGATATGATGCTTATAATGTAGTTGTGAAGTTATTTGATGGATTCTCTTGTCCTACCATTGGTTCTATCACCCTTCCTGCTGAAGTCCATACTAAATCCATGGATGTTGACTTTGTTATCATACCTTCTTCTGAGCAATTATGTGTGAAGTTGGGCTATCCTTGGCTATCTTCCATGAAGGCTATTGCTTCTCCACTCCACAAGTGTCTTAAATTTCCTCACAATGGATAAATCATAACCATGAACCATAGCTTATTTCGTCCATCCAAAAGAAGCCCTGGTGTTCCTATTGATCTCTTTTGGCCTAAACAATTTCAATCTCTTCCATCAAGGAGCGATGCTCTTTTTCAGTCCTATCCAAAATGGAAGAATGATATGATCTTATCCTTAATTCAACCTAGATCACCAACACTTGACATTCCTATTATTCTTCAAGATGAGGTTCTTCTTCTCTCGGATATAACTAATCTCACTCCTAAAGAAAATTGTCCACCTATTCCTATGGATGTGACTTTACCTTCTCTTAAGGAGAACCACAATATTCTTCCTAAGGTTATACCTATACCTCCTCCTCATAATGGATTTGGTCTCCTCCCTACACCTAATATTCCTCCTTTCTATGGCACAGTTCCACCTCCTTCCTCTTATCGAGAGAACAAGCTAGCTTCTCCCATCGTTCAACCGAAAAGACCTCAACCTAAACCTTCCACTATTAAGGAGAAATCCATTCCTCCTTCTGCAAATGTTTCTCCTCCTTCTCAGCCTTCCACTAAGACTCAACAGAATCTTTGTGCGATAGAATGCCAATAAAGACGTCGTGTTCAAGCTCTTGAAGTTGTCCCTCAAAATACTCAGTCTCCTTAGACCCCAACAATTGACATGATTCCCTTTTCTCCTGAGCAAGATATTCAACCTACATCTCCAAATCATAAGTTGCATAAATCATGTGATGGTTTTACTCCTATTCATATTCTTGCTCCTCTTGCGTTAAACTTTGATGAAGAAATGGGTGAAAATGTTATTCATAATGGTAATACAACTCCTAATGTTTTTGACAGTGAGCATGAATATATTGATGTGGACAAACATTTATCGGATGATTTTTCATAAACCCTAATCCTAGCTCCTAGAATCGACCAAAGTGACTTACAACATGAGTTTAGTCCTTGTTCAGATCTTGTGATAGCTCCATCTAATGTGCTCGATGTCGCTCCTCTGGCATGTTGCTTGCCTTCCTAAAATAGTGATCAGCAAGATCGGGAGGTGGATGTCATGCTAGATTAGCGATACTAGTACTGTAGATCTTTCTCTCTCTTTTCTTTCTCTTTTGTGACCATTCTTCTATATGTAGCCCTGTTCTTCTATTTTTCCCTTATTGTCTACTTGGGGATGATGCAAAGCATTGAGATTTTCTCTTCGTCTCTTTCATGTTGACTCAAAAGACATCCTCTTTTCCCTTTTTTCTAAGGTAGTGTCCTTCTTTGGGGAATGAAGATTATTATATGCATATACATACATGATGTACATAATTTATCATATAGCATACTAACCCCGAGGAAAGTGACACTACCTCGTGTTTTGTGTTCATTATCCTTGGCTTTATACCTCGATTGGAGGGCTAAATCCTTGCGATAACGTGCTCCCTCCTTCTCTCTCTTGGGTGTATCCTACCTTAAAGCAATCACTCCCGATAAGGCACATGAAATCGCTTTAACATGGGAGCATACACTCCACTCATTCTTTCCTTCTTGTGATGCTTAGAATTACTTAGTGAACTTTACTTTGCTTTGTAATCTTTTGTATCCTTGTTTTCATGACTCATAGTGAAGGGAACTTTTCTACTTGCAGTCATGGTTCTCCCCTTCTCGATCTTCCCTTTTACTTTTTCAATCTGTCATAAGATCCAAAGTCCACTGGGGGTTGGTGCATCTTGCCTCCTTGACATGGTGAAAGTCTTTCAATCTTGTTTCCTTGTACTTTACTAGCAGTATTGGCATACGCTTATACTCCTGCTAAAGTGGGGGCTAAATGTAATATCATAAAATTGTGACCCTAGCAATTTAAGACTGCATTAGGGTCCTCATGCATCTGAACTCGAATCCTCTAGCCTAATCAGAGACTGGAGAGTACTCGGCTTGTGAAAATTTCTTCTTCCTTGGCCTCCACATCACTCTATCCACACTCTATAGAAGTAGGATAGGGGTGTGGCATCCCTGTCCCCGCTTGGATAGGGGAATTGTGCCCTTGTCCTTCCAGGATAGGGGCATGGCATCCCTATCCCTGCCCTATTTTGGGGCAGGACCTTTCTAATGCAAGCATTGTGGGTTGTGCAGTGAGCGAGAAATTTCCTCGATGTCATCTTATGACGAAATTAAAATCCTTCAAACATGTATTTAAGGGGCATTTGTCTTCTCATTTGCATAGGTTGGATAGGTTGAAGTTGGATATGTTCAAGAGATCAAGCATTCAAGCATTCTTTTCCAGCATTGAGCATTCTCAAGTCTCCCATCAAGGCTAGGTGTTGCATTCAAGTCAAGAATTCAACCATTGAAGAGGAGATCCCTTTCAACATTCAATTCCACAAAAACATTTCTATCAAAATTGCTACTACAACCTCCGTTGAGGTGATTTACAATTCAGTCTTTCATTTACATCTACTTGCAAGTACTTTCTTTCATTACTTGGTTAATTCCAAAACTGGGGTTTGACCTAAAGGCAAACCCTCAATCCCAACACATTTCCCTCTCTTTTTTGTGTGCAATTTGTAGGTGTGTAGTTGTACTTTCAGATTCGGGCTTCATTTGTAGAGGTGAGAAAACCCTTTTCGTTTCGCAGATTTTTTGGAGGACTGTTTACATTCCCGCCATGGTCTGGACAACTTTTCATCAAATTTGCAAAGCGACTTCATCTCAACATTTCACTGCCAAATCTAGGTGCACAACTTCATCCCATATTCAGATCTCAAGTTATAATCGATTCTTTGTCACTTTTGCACTACATAATTCAATCAATTTCCTTTTCTAAATCAAACAAAAGGGAATAAGAGGATCATCATAACATCATTAATTCATTCAAAATTCAATCTATCAGCTTTATGTGGAGATTAGATCTAGTGAATTACCCCTTATCTCCTTAATGTAATGGTGAAAAGTTCTTGAAGGATAATCAATAGTGAAACTCTCATCTCTCTTTGAGGGAAAGGGTTAGTTTTCCTCTTGATCTATCACTCATCATTTTTCCACCATCACAAAAAATTTAAGCACACAAAACCTTCTACCATAATGTATAAACCAAATATCAGAATAGTAGATATAACAAGTAAGCACACACATAAATCACAAAACAATTACCATCCATTCACAACACATAACACCGAGATTTGTACGTGGAAAACCCGGTAAAGGGAAAAAACATGGTGGGACGCCTACCCATAGTGAGATAATACTTCTGTAGTGAGTATGTGATTACAATAAAATAGGTGTGAAAATGCAGGAAGGCACATTGCATAGAGAGCACTACTTATCGCAAAGGAGCCTCATTGACTAAAATAAATCCAGATTACAATCCGGAATTAAGAATGAACTGCAAGAATAGCATCTCTTATGCCTGAGTACAATTCCAGTTAAGCTCAATACCAAAGTTCTAATACCTCTTACACAAACCTGATTCAATCACCTATGATCGACCAAAACCTCTGCATATGATTAAAACTTTATTCACATGCAGATAATCCCATAACCACAACCCCATGATCTACAAAGAGATCTTACATCATATTTATACCAACCCAAGACCTAAACAATTAGGTCAGCCATCTAAAATATAATACAATAAATCCATTACATAATCAAACAAACTAGTGATAAACCAAGTCGTCCTAAGACTGAAATAACATAAACCAATTGATAAATTCAACTGGTAACGCATCAGGAGGATTCACCAACACGTTACATAAATCGATCCATAACCTAGCAAGATAGAACCAAACCTAAAATAGGTCGTCATAAGACAAATGCAACACCACCAATCGACTGGAACATAAACATGATAACCATTAGCATCCTGATAACCTTCTAGAAGCCTTACCAACACCACTTATCAGATCCATCAAAAGATCTTCAACAAAGCTCAGCCGATACAACCCTTACTGGTAACCAAAAGGCTTACTAGAACAAAAGATAACTTCCAGATCATCAAGTCTCGAACCAACTAAATAGGATATGCATCAGGAACACATGAATAACTAATCCAAACCAATTCCACAAACTGGAGTATACCAGAGATGATCTCCAGATCAGTATCATAATCCAACCACTCTACTAGAATCTAGTAGACAACCAAAATAGCTAGTGTTGACATCAATGACAAACATCAATGAAGCACATAATCAATTCCTCCAAAATGCCAACACCTTTCATTTACTTGCAATTATTTTCCATCATTTGGTTAATTCCAAAATGGGGTTTGACCTAAGGGAAAACCCCCAATCCCAACAACATTTCCTCTCTTTTTTGTGTGTAGGTTGCAGGGGCGGAGCTATAATTGCAGGTTTAGACTTCATTTTCAGAGATGAAAAAAACCCTTTTCAGCACGCAGGTTTTTCGAAGGACCAAGTACACTTTCAACCTGATCCTGACAACTTTTGCTCAAATTTTTCAAGGGAGCTTCATCTCAACATTTTACTACTAATTCCAGGTGTAGCTTGATCCTGCATCTCTATCTCAATATATAATCATTTCCTTACCATCTTCATACTTAGTCTCAAATTTCTTAATTCAACTAGTCTATTTTAAAAGAGGGTTAATTTACTTTCCAAATCCACTGCCAATTCCTTATAATTCATTTAGCATTCAATCTCTTTCCATTGGGATTGGATCTAGTGAATTCAACCCCCTCTTTTAAATGTAATGTGTGTGAGAGGTTGAAGAGAATCCTTTGTGAAAATTTCACTCCTTTCTTGAGGAAGGTAAAGCTTTCCACTTGATCTCCTCATCACCTTTTCACACCGATTACATTTTGGTGAACCCGACGTCTTACATGCTTTACATTCAAAATTATTGCATATTTTTCATTTATAAATTTAATTTTCTTGCAAAACTTAGTGGTTAATTCAATCAACCCTAGTCATTAAAATTTAAATTGAACTTGTGTTTTGTAAAAATTCCTATCTATTGTTTTAGATCTGAAAATTGCATTGCTTGTCAAATTCAATTTCTTCATTGTTTTGTTCAATTTGGAAATCAAATTTACAAAATTAAGTGGTTAATTGTCAAAACCCTAATTTTCAAACATCAACTTGAACTTGTAAAAAAATTGAATTCACATTTAATTTTCAGATTTGGAACTATTTTTAGCTTTGTCTTCTTGCCAAAAATTCAAATTTTTAATTTCCCTCCTTTTTCCAAAATTCAAAATCTTAAAATTTAGTGGTTAGATCCTAAAACCCTAATTTTCAAATTTACTTGGATTTTGTGTAAATTTCAATCAATTTCAACCAATTTCAGTTTTCTAAAAATATTATTCAAGGTGGCCTTATCCATTAGGTTTGACCTTTTTCAAATTTTCAATCCAATTTCTTATCTTTTTCAAACCCTAATAGGGTCCTATTTTGACATTCAAACCTTAAATTCGCCTATCTAAGCTTCATAAAATCAACCAATTTTGGGGGGTTATCTCTAAAATCATCGTAGCTTTCATCCATGAAAAAGTTTCAAAAATTTTGGGCGGACCAAGTGCATTTTCAACCTAGTCCTCGTCTTTTTTCTTGAAATTTCAAGCAACTGATATGATTGTATTTAATTGCTTAAATCCAAAAAATTGGTTGATTTTTTTGAGTTTTGATCCCTCAAAAATAAAAAATAATTCCCAATTTCAACACCACAACTTTCAAAGAAACATTTAAAATTAAGTGGTTAATTATTATCTGCCCTGATTCTAAAAATCTTATTTTTGTTAATTTTAATTCTAAAATTAAGTGGTATCCCATTGGCCCTAATTTTAAAATTTCCATTTCTTTTTATCATAAATTTTCTTGGAAAGTGTGTTTCCAAAAGTTCAAATTATATAATCATCATTTCCTTGATTTTGCAAACTTTCTTCTCAAAATTCAAATTTCAAGTTTTCCCTCTAGTACATGAGTTTTACCACCTATACTATCCTCGTTAGATGAAGCATTAGAATTAAGTCTTCTCAAGGCTTAATTCTCAAAGAGATGGAACCTAATTTTGGTGACTTCTTCAATGAGGATAATGATCTAATTATTCCCATCCTAATAACATCCATATCTACCCAATTGTGTATTCCAATGATGAAGAAGAAACTTTGACTAGAGTTTCCATATATTAACTTTCAAAATTGGACAATCAATTTGACAACTTTCAATAATGGATGCCCCAAGAATACCCTAATAGTGAAGCTCTTCCATTAATTGAAGGTTTAAAGCGCATGATTCAAAGGGATAAGAATGGAATTGATATATTGTGTGGCATTGCCCATATTGTTGATTCTAATTTCATGTCTATAAAGAGTTGTGCTAAGAACTTAGGTTATTCACAACCTTCTACACAAGTAAATCATTCTATTCCTTTGACCACTTCAATAACTAGCATTCCTACTTTCACTTCAAACATCATGGCTACATCAACTCAAAATGTCATACCTATAACCATTAGTCATGGGGGCAATCCCTCTTCCTCAATTAATCCTCCATCTTTATCTATGCCTTCAATAAGTATTCATCTTGTCTCTCAACCACTCAATGTGACACAAGGGGGAAATTCATCTAATCATTTTATCCCTCCTTTTAGTGTCCCATTTCCTACTCAATCATCACCTATGCCTAATTACCATAGTGTTCCTCCACCTTATTCTCAATCAATGCCTTCTTTCAACAACATCACACCACCTTCTCAATCAAACATGTCTAACATAAATTCCTCAACCGAAGCAACCATTAATAACCTTGCTCAAATTGTGTCATTATTGCAACAACAAATCGCTTCTATGATTCAATCCAAGTTTAGTGTGCCCACTTTCTCTTGATATTGTTAGAGTTGTCCCTCCTAAACATGTTGAAGTCCCTCAATTGGAACTCTATAATGAAAAAGGTTATGCTTTAACACATGTCAAGATATTTCAAACTTTATGTATTGACTTTGCTTATGATCAAAGATTGCTTGCCAAATTGTTTACTAGAACATTAAGAGATAAGGCTTTACAATGGTATTGCTCTTTGTCTTCCTATTCCATTACTTCTTTTCAACAATTAGCAAATGATTTTATTCAACAATTTCAATATAACATAGGTCCTAAAATCACTTTGACTAATTTAATACATTGTAATCAAGGTGTTAAAGAAAAAGTGACTGATTTCATTGGTAGATATAAGCATTTGTGTTCTCAAATTTCTTTTCAGGTGCCTGATAATGATATTCAAATAATTTTCATTTCTAATTTGCAAAAAGATAAAAGAGACAAAATTCTCCTTTCTGAGTTTACTTCCTTTCTGTAGTTGTGTGCAACACTTCACAATTATCAACTGACTGTGAGTCAACTGGAGCAATCTACTCCTGTGGCTCTGAGTGATAAGCATGAGAGTTCTCAACAACTGTTTGTGAAATTCAAACTGAGCAAAGGATTCATCAAATTCATTGACACCATCAACAACAACAATGTGAATGCTACAACAGGTGTGCCTCCTATTTCTAAATTTTTCAAAAGAGAAAGACAATTTACTCCTTTGAATGAATATTTACATAGCATTATGTCTCAGTTGTTACAAAGAAATGATATCAAAATTCCTCCAATAAAACCAATTGACCCTTCTAAGGCAGCCTCACCTTACTTTGATAATAATTCTTTTTGTCAATTTCATCGTCAACCTGGTCATGATACTGAGAAATGTTTTGTATTAAAAAGTAAGATTCAAGACCTGATTGATAATAATACTATATATGTGGTAGGTGTGAATGATTAGGGAAACAAATTATTAGCTCCTAATCAAAATCTTAATACTGATCCTTTACCCTTTCATACCTCTAACGTGATTGAGACTAAATATACCTCTTTCTCTCCTTCTGATTTCACTACCACGGCTCAAAATTTGGTGAATATGGTAGAGAAACAGGAAACACCTAAGGATCCATGTATCACACTTGACCCTAGTGAGACCATTAGAGCACTTGATGGCCCCTTATACATAGTTGTGAAGATTCAAGACAAACCTTGTCGTCGTGTGCTTATTGATCCCTCTTGCATAGTTAATGTCATCGCTGGGGAATATATTTACATTTTACTTTTGCATAAACCAACCTATGACGATACTAATATGGTCGTTAAGTTATTTGATGGTTTTTATTGTCCTACCATTGGTTCTATCACACTCCCTATTGAGGTTCACACTAAGTCTATGGATATCAACTTTGTTATCATTCCTTCATCTGAATAATTTCATGTGAAGTTAGGCTATCCTTGGCTATCTTCCATGAAAGCTATTGCTTCTCCAATCCATGTGTTTGAAATTTACTGACAATGGAGAAATTAAAACTGTCAACAATATCTTATTTCGACCAACTGAAAGAAGCCCAAGTGTTCCTTGATTACTTTTGGCCTCAGCAATTTCAATCTCTTCCACCAAGAAGCGATGCTCTCTTTCAATCTTATCAAAAATCAAAGAAAGATATGATCTTATCCTTAAGCCAACCTAAGACTCCAACACTCAATATTCCCAACATTCTTGAAGATGAAGTTCTTCCCCTAACAGATAGAACTAATCTTCCTCCTAGGGAAGATCTCAACCTATTCCTATGGATGAAACTATGCCTTCTCCTAACAAGAACAATAATATTCTTTCTAAGGTTAGACTTGTACCTCCTCCTCATGATGGACCTGATCTCCTTCCTACACCAAATATTCCTTTTATATGGTGCAATTCCACCTCCTTTCACTTATAGAGAGAAGAGGTCTACATCTCCTCTTGTCCAACCTAAAAGACCACAACCTAAACCTCCAACCACCAAAGATGAGAATATTCCTCCTCCAACAAAAATATTCCTCCTTATTCTCTACCTTCCACTAAGACTCGAAGTAATCGTTGTGCAAGAGAACACCAACGAAAGCATCGTGCTCGAGCTCGTCAAGTTGTTCCTCAAAATATTAAATCTCCCCAAGACTCCAACAATTGACATCATTCCCTTTTCTCCTCAGCAAGATGTGGAACCTAAATCTCTAAATCATAAGTTGCAAAAAACATGTGATGATTTTACTTCTAATCATGTTAGAACCCTCTTTCTGTAAATCTTGATGAAGAAATAGGTGAAAATGTTATTCATGATGGCAATATAACTCCTAATGCTTCTGATAGCGAACATGAATATACTGATGTTGACCAACATTTATCTGCAGAATTTTCAATTGCCTTAATCCTAGCTCCTAGAAACAAACAAAGTGACTTAGCACATGAGCATAGTCCTTGTTTGGATCTTGTGATACCTCCATCTATTGTGCTCAATGTCTCTCCTCTGGCATATTTCCTGCCTTCCTGAAATAGTGATCAGCAAGATCGGGAGGCGGATGTCATGCTAGAATAGCTACATTAGCATTGTGGGTCCTCTACCTCTCTCCTTTCTTGCTCTTTTGTGACCATTCTTCTATGTGTATCTCTCTTCTTTTATTTGTTGTCCCTAGTGATGTCTACTTGAGGACAATGCAAAGCATTGAGATCTCTTTTGGTCTCTTTCATGTTAACTCAAAAGACACTTATGTTCCCTTTCTTCCAGGGTAGTTTCCTTTATTTGGGGAATGAGGACTATTCTATGCATATATATACATGAGTTATAATATAGCATACTGACCCCGAGGAAAGCGAAACCACCTTGTGCTTTGTGTTTTATGTTCATTATCCTTGGGTTTATTCCTCGATTGGGGACTAAATCCTTGTGATATCATGCTCTCTCTCTTTCTCTCTTGAGTGTATCCTACCTTAAAGCAATCGCTCCCAATAAGGCATGCGCGATTGCTTTAACCTGGGGGCATACACTTCGCTCATATTTTCCCTCTTGATACTTAAAGTTACTTAGTGAACTTGTCTTTATTTTGTAATTTTTGATATCCTTTCCTTTTCATTATTCATGGTGAGGGGAACCTTAATACTTGCAGTCATGGTTCCTCCCTCTTGATCTTCCCTTTTAATGTGTCAATATAAGTTGTAAGATCATTAGTCCACTGGACGCTTGGTGTACCTTGCCTCCCTAACGTGGTGAAAGTCTTTCAATCTTGTTTCCTTGTACTTTATCAGTAGTATTGGCATATTCCTATACTCCCACTAAAGTGGGGGCTAAATGTAGCATCGTGAAATTGTGACCTTGCAATTTTCAACCGCATTTGGGTCTTCACATTGGCGAATGAATCCCTAAGCCTGATTGGAGACTCGAGACATGCTCATACCTCCTGAAACTTGCATTTTCTTGCACCCTGCACTGCCTGCTCTCACTTCATGTCCTGAATTAGGTTAGGACAAGGGCATGGTGCCCCTATCCCTACCCTATTTCGAGCCCCCTCCATTCAATCCTGCATTGGGCTTGTCAATTATAAGCAGGAAAAAAAATTCCTATGTCGGCATAAGACGAAAAATCAGTCAAAAACCCTGATTGGTAAGTATATAACGATCATTTTCCCCTACTATTCGCATGAGTTCAATAAGTTCAATAGGAAAAATCAAGTGTTCAAGTGTTCAAGAATTCAAGCATCCAACCATTCAAGCACCCATTGAGAATCTCAAGTCTCCTTTCAAGGCTAGGTGTTGCATTCAAGTCAAGGATTCAACCATTAAAGAGGAGATATCTTTTTGAACATTAAAAGCATTCAACTTCACATATCCTTTCAAACAAATCTATCTACATTTCAATTGCATCCTCTCTTGAGGTTAATTCTACTTCATAAATTTCCTTTCATTTACTTGCAAGTATTTTCCATCATTTGGTTAATTCCAAACTAGGGTTTGACCTGAAGGCAAACCCCCAATCCCAACAAAATTTCGTCTCTTTTTTTTGTGTAGGTTGCAAGTGTGTAGCTGTAAATGTAGGTTTAGACTTCATTGTCATAGACGGAAAACACCCTTTTGTTAGGATTCCCAAAGATACTGAAAGGGGGGGGTGAATCAGTATCTTGTTGGTTAACAGATTTTCTAACCTTATTAAATAAATTACATTCCAAAACAGTGTGTCGGTAAACAAGAATTAATGCAGTAAATATGAACAATAACCACAACATAGAAAGCACACCATAACACAAGATTTTTAACGAGGAAACCTGGTGTGGGAAAAACCTTAGTGGGATTTGTGACCCACAATATTCACTCACTGGCCAATGAATGGATATTACTTACAATAGGTGCCTACACATGCAGGAAGGCCAACTGCCTAAAGCTCACTGCTTCATTACAAAAGAAGTCTCACTGACTTACAAAATGGATTATACAAATCCAATATGATGTACTACTTTAGTTCAGCATCTGTTATGCCAGGTTCAGTATCAGTTTAAGCTCATACAATAACCATAAACCTTACTCCAAAATCTGCCTTAATATTCGCATATTACTTCTGCAATAATCTAACCATGTTTGCATCTTAAATGATCTACACGATCTCATACTTATATATGAGTCTTATTACAATATGCCTTGTCGGCTTACAAAAAGATATTACAATTAAATACAAAATACAATAAACAAAATCCTGTCGGCTGGGGTGTCGGTAATCATCTTTGTTGTTGCCGATAAACTATCTGTCAGTGTAGAGTCTGTCGGTGTCGATGTCTATCGGTGCCATAGGATTTCAAGGTTGCCATCAATGACAATACCTTTAATCACCTACAATCCCCATTGGAGTGTGCAATGCCAACAATCTCCCCCTTTGGCATTGATGGCAACACCCATGAGAAAAATTCAAAAGTGTATCCAAAATTTGAAGTCCAAAAATCATACCAAAAATTGTGTGCTCCCCCTGAGTAGATGATCTCTTCTGTCCATCATTTTTCTCATCTCTACCACTCCCCCTTTGACATCAATGACAAAGGTTGTCAAAAAAGTCAACTGAACCCTGTAACCAATTGGTTACAATCTGAAATATGTCTGCCAATGCAAAATTTAGGCTTTGAGTGAACTTTTCACTGTCCTTTAATGTTGCTTCAGTCCTTTGAATTGTACCAGTGAGGATGTGCATTTTCTCTTTCAGTGTCTTTAGTCCTGGAACAAGTGCCTCTGAGATCTCTTTTCTCAAAGAGATGAGGTTGTCAAGTTTAGGACCAAGTCTACATTTAAGCTCTTTTGCCTTGAATTTTATTCTCTCTTTTTCTTTTTCAAATTTTTCAATTTTCTCCTCAAAACCTACTATTTCCTGCTCTATAACTGATATGGGTTTTGATGAACCGATGAGATTATCAGCAATATCATTTATTTCTTTATGTGCTTTACTGATTTTCTTGTCTATATCCACTGTCAAAGTATCAGTCTTACATGTGTCTCTGTACAACTCCTTAAATTCCATTACTGTTTTGCTTAGTGCCAGTAGGAGGGTGTCAATGTGTCTCATGCACTTCTTTATTGTCTCATCAGAGAATTTCACTTTTTCCTTATTCACTTTCTCTCTAAATGTCTCCTCATTTATCTGTTCCACCATCAATATGTAGGTGGTGATATACTTAGACAATGTGTCTAATTGACTGAAAGAGTCTTTATTTTCCACATTGCACTTGGGTGCAATCAATTTCAGAATAGGGATGGCATCATCAATAGAATTATATGCTAGTGCATTACACTCTGTGATTTTCTTAATTGAATCCAATAATACCTCTGTTACATTAGTTGGTCTGAATTCTGTCATGGAAGAACTAGATGATTGTCCAGCTACCTTAACAATCTGCATTTCGCCAATGTGAATAACCTCTTTTCTTGTGTTGACCTCTGATAGGTCAGTTTGTGTCTGCATCTCAACTAGCAAAGGCTTGGGTTTCTCAGTTGTTGTCGGTGGTACTGTCTCAGTTTGAACCTGTACCTCAACCTTTTTCTCTTCTTATTTGTTAGTGTGTACCTCAGTTTGTTTCTCTATGATCTCTACTGTCAGTTTCTCTGATGTTGTCTCAGTATTCACAGTCAGTTTCTCAGTATGCACCTCTGAACTGTCCACTGTCGGTATCTCAACCAGTTTCTCTTTGTTATCAGTTGGTTTCTCTAACTCAGTGGGTTTTTCAATGTGTGCACCAGTGGTATCAATCACCATTCTAAAAGCCAGGGGATCAACTGATTATTCAATTTTGTCTCAACCCCAATTTCAATATTTTCAATTGTATGCTCTACATGTGTTTCCACTGCAATATTCTCAGTTGGTGGCTCAGTAGCCACATCTTTCTGTTCACCAGTGGTTTCCTTATCAACCACAATATTTGCCTCTTGTGTATCAATATTCATAGTATATAAAACTTTTGAATCAGGATTGGTGTCCTCATGTGTTGATTCCAACTCAACATTATCAGTTATCGGTGGTGTATCAACAGTCTCAACTGGTGAAGTATCAGAAGGAGGTGGGGGCAAGTTGTCTGTCACTTTTATGCTTGGAGGTCCACCTACCTTGCCTTTACCTTTATCCTTTTCCTTTTGGTAAACTCTGAAATTTTTGGGTCGTTTGAGCTCTTCTTGTTTTTCTTTCTCCACAAAGAAGATATCTCATTTATCCATTGTCTCTTCAGTGATTTCATTCACTCTTCCATCCATTAAACCTCCATGTTAGTGACCATTGGAAAATACTGTCCTATTTGCCTCACTTATTAATTCATCAATTTCATCTGCTGATTTAACTAGATGAACTGCAAGCAATTTTTCTATCTTTATTTTCTTGTCCAATTCCATAATAGCTAGTCTTTTTGCATCAAGTCTCCTATATAAGTCACTGGGTAGATCATCTACAACTTCTATCAAAATTTTCTTGTAAATGTCTAAGTGTAGAATGATATTGTTTTCTATGCTTTCCTTTTCTTCATTAGTAAAAGTATCATACAGTTTGTTGACATTAGACAAGTTTCCTTCATCTGTTATTTAATTTAAAAGATTATCTAAAGGAGGAATAACCTATTTTTCCTTCTTCTTCCTTGGTGTCATTTTCTTTACTGGGGGCCTTACTACCTATTGTTTCCTTCTTGTTCTCTTTGGTGTAGGAGAGGGTGCTGGTGAAGGTTTTCTTTTCCTTTCTACTCTCATAAATTCAGCTGGGATTTCACTGTCAGATGAAGTTCCAACTGGTGAGAGGTGAGCTTCTAGTTGTAACCATTCCAAGTCACTTTCCTTAATATCGGTGATATTCAATATGTTTTCCTTGATCTCTTTGGCCTGTTTTGTTGCTTTTCTGATAGTTTTCTCTCTTTTCTTCCTTCGTTTTAGTGTTTGCACTTTGCTCTCAATGGTTTCAGCACTACCAAATATTTCCTCTTCAGGTTCTCTAGGGGCTTCAAGTAGGGCTTTAGCATATGTATCAATTGTGTTTACATCAGCCTCATAACCCATTTCTGTCACCCAAACAGTTCTAGGAACCACTGCCTCCATCCAAATTTCATCTTTCTTAATAACAAAACATATTTCCTTTGATATTTGTCAACTATTCTTTGAGATAACCTTTCCCTTATTTTCATTCTAGCCTTAAATGCTTGGAAGTATTCAATTATGTTGTTTTCCCTGTCATCTCCCATGCCGGTAAGGATATCCAAAAGTTGTTTACCTACCGGTATGTCAAAACCAAATTCTTTCCTACCTATACCAGGAACTTCCTTAGTAATGTATAGCATTAGGCACACAAGTAGATTACCAAATCTAAAAGTACCTTTCTTATCACCTTTAATTTTATTCAAATTATCAATCAATTCATCCTTTAGCCATTCACATATGTCAATCTTAGTGTTACTATACACCATGTCATAAGGAATCTTGATACATAAACTAGAAACAGAGTTTAATCTGTTAGCATGTGTAGTTTTGTATCCTAGTATCATGCTAATGAATCTAACATTTATATATTTCACATCATTGACTCTCAAGGATCTGCTATCATGGGTTGCACCAGTTAATGTCATCACAGTGTTGTTTGGAACTTTCTTAGATTTGTCAGGCCTGCTACCGGTGGAAGGTAAGCCAGTCAATGCCTTTACTACTTCTCTAGTGATCTTATGGATGGAATCAAGCCAAAAGAATTCTCCATGAACTCTACTGAGTACAATTCTCACAACTTCCTTAGGAAAATCCAGAATATCAAGTATTTCCACAAAACCTAGGGTTTCTATGATCTTATGTTTAGGTTTCACAATACCATTCTCATCACAAATTATAGTTCTATACATGTTCATAATTTCATCAGCACCTAGTTCCTCAATATGAGAATGTATGTATGTCCTAGGGTCTTCTGCATATGCAACTCCTTTAGGGATTTTAGAGAATGCACCTAGGGTATCATCTTGCTTCGCTACTTTGGGTATGATTTTAAATACGGGCCTAGGGTGTTTAACCACTTCAACAATAGTAGGGTTTGCAATGAATTCAGGTGCAGAGGAGGAATCCATTGATAAATACCTTAATCGGCCTTTAGGTTTGAATGCTTGAAAGATTTTGCTTCACTTCTCATTGTGGATGCCTTCACTCGGGTTTTTCGCGCTCTTAGGAAATTTGAATGCTCGGTGAGAGAAAAAGAGTGAAAAAGACTTGCTTTATAATGTCATTTCCTTCCACTACCACAATAAATGTCTGTCGGTTAAGTGAAACTTAACTCATCTGCCGATAAAGAAGCATTTCATCTTCTTACCATCAACCGAGGGTAAACTAGCATGATTTTCAATTAGTTGTCATACCCCAAAAAGGTTTCTTCTCAATTAGATGAAGAATCTCCTACCGATGGAGTGATGCTCTATTCCACCAGTGAAGGAATAGTCTCAACAACATTGTGATCTCTCTTTCTAATCCATTGTTTTGAAAATTCTTGCTTTACCTCTTCAACCTTCTCTTTACCTTTCAAACTGGGTCCTTTATTATTTGTCGTTGATGCCTTACTTCTACAAAATTTCGCAATATGTCCAATCTTGTTACAAGCATAACAAGTCACATTGTTTTTCTGAATAGATTTTCCATATCCTATGTCAGTGTATGTTTTGCATTGATTAGATAAGTGTCCAAATCTTCCACAAACATAACATCTTCCATTCATTCTGCAATTTTCTGAATTATGACCAATTTTGTTGCATTTAGAATATTGACCGGTGGGTGCATTAGTGTTCTGATAGTTTCTAGATCTGCATTGATTTTCTCTATGACCATACTTGTTACAGTTAAATCATTTCCCATTAAATTTGTAGGCGTTAGGTTGTCTTACCGGTTTACTGTGATCATGATTGTTTGCAGTACCAGAGCTTTCACCAACTTCAAAGCCAATACCATTAGTGTCTCCAGTAGGTTTCTAATTTTTCAGCATGTCATTAAGTTCTTCTGAACTTTTCTTGAATTTCTCTTTGTGTTGATTTGCAGTAGCCAACTCATTTTCCAAGAAATCCTTCTGCCTCATGAGTGCAGTTTTATCATGTTCCAAATGAATCAGATCTGTCTTTAATATATCATTTTCATGACTGATTCTTACATTTTCAGTTCCAGTATCATTGAGTCTTCTAGTCAAGTCATCTTCATTCTTCTTTTTGTCTTCAATGTCTTTACAAAACCTCATAGTCATATATTGCATCTCATTCCTCATGGTCATGTTTTCTTGCTTCATCTTGCTTACAAGATCATTGAGAGTTTCCTTTTCATCATCATCATTTTGTATCTTTTCATGAAGTTCTCTTCTTTTGTTTCTAGCAATAGTAAGATTCTCCTGAAGTCCTTGAATCATTTCCTGTGCAGCCTTCAGATCATCTTCAAGTTTGATATTTTTCAACTTTTCTGCATCATGATCTGCGAGAGTTGTTTCCAATTGCTTTCTCAAGTTTTCCATCTATGTCGGTGTCAGAATCTCCCTCAAGTTGTTAGGCTTTTGAAAAAAGAGGACCAATCTCTGATACCAATTGTTAGGATTCCCAAAGATACTGAGAGGGGGGGTGAATCAGTATCTTGTCGGTTAACAGATTTTCTAACCTTATTAAATAAATTGCATTCCAAAACAGTGTGTCGGTAAACAAGAATTCATGCAGTAAATATGAACAATAAACACAACATAGAAATCACACCATAACACAAGATTTTTAACGAGGAAACCCGGTATGGGAAAAAGTTCGGTGGGATTTGTGACCCACAATATTCACTCACTAGCCAATGAATGGATATTACTTACAATAGGGGCCTACACATGCAGGAAGGCCAACTGCCTAAAGCTCATTGCTTAATTACAAAAGAAGTCTCACTGACTTACAAAATGGATTATACAAATCCAATATGATGTACTGCTTTAGTTCAGCATCTGCTATGTCAGGTTCAGTACCGGTTTAAGCTCATACAATAACCATAAACCTTACTCCAAAATCTGCCTTAATATTCGCATATTACTTTTGCAATAATCTAACCATGTCTGCATCTTAAATGATCTACAAGATCTCATACTTATATATGAGTCTTATTACAATATGCCTTGTTAGCTTACAAAAAGATATTACAATTAAATACAATATACAATAAATAAAATCCTATCGGCTGGGGTGCCGATAATCATCTTTGCCGCTGCCGGTAAACTATATGTCAGTGTAGAGTCTGTCAGTGTGCCATAGGATTGCAAGGTTGACATCAATGGCAATACCTTTAATCACCTACAATTCTCATTGGAGTGTGCAATGCCAACACCTTTTTGGCATGCGGATTTTTTGGAGGACCAAGTACACTTTCAACCCAGTCTCGACAACTTTTTCTTAAATTTGCAGGGGAGCTTCATCTCAACATTTTACTACTAATTCTAGGTGCACAGCTTCATCACGCATCTCTATCTCAAGATATAATCATTTCTTTATCATAGTCATACTTAGTCTCAAATTGCTTATTTCAACTTGTCTATTTTAAAAGAGGGTTAATTTACTTTCCAAATCCATTGCCAATTCCTTACAATTCATTTAGCATTCAATCTCTTTTCATTGGGATTGGATCTAGTGAATTCAACCCCCTCTTTTAAATGTAATTTGTGTGAGAAGTTGAAGAGAATCCTTTATGAAACTTTCACTCCTTTCTTGAGGAAGGTAAAGCTTTCCACTTGATCTCCTCATCACCTTTTCACCACATTACAATCCTAAGACTCCTAGGTATGTAAAGCTGAATCATTTTGAAGATCAGATCATTGCAGATAACAGGAAAGATGTGATGGCAAGAAGAAGGTTAGTTCTTGAAGAGGTGTGTTTAATTTCTCAAATTGAACCAGAATCATTTATTAAATCAAGTAAAGATGAAAATTGGATGAGACCTATGGAAGAAGAATAGAATCAAATAGAAAAGAATAAAACATGGGAATTGGTTCCTAGGCCTAAAGATAAAAATGTTATTGGAACTAAATGGATTTTCAGGAATAAATTAAATGAGGAAGGTCATGTTGTAAGAAACAAGGCTAGATTGGTTTGCAAAAGATATTCACGGGAAGAAGGAGTTGATTATGATGAAACTTATGCTCTGGTTGCTAAGATTGAAGCAGTAAAACTATTTCTTGCCTATTATGCACACAAGAACTACAAGGTATATCAAATGGATGTTAAATGTCCATTTCTGAATGAAGATCTTGAAGAAGAATTCTACATTGAGTAGCCTAATGGATTTTCATTATCAAAGGATAGGGACATGGTTTACATATTGAAGAAAGCTTTATATGGATTGAAACAAGACCCTAGAGCATGGTATGCTAGATTAGATAAATATCTTTCAAAGCTCAGTTTTAGCAAAGGTAATGTTGATAGTAACTTATATTATAAAATTGAGTATGATGACATATTGATCATTGAACTCTTTGTTGATGATATCATTTTTGGAGGAGAAGTAAATCTATGCATGAAATTTGGTGATATGAAGAATGAATTTGAAATGTCTATGATTGGAGAGATGAAATTTTTCGTAGGTTTGCAGATTACTCAAACTGATAAAGGTATTTTCATTTGTCAAACTAAGTATGTGAAGGAACTGCTTAAGAAATTTGATCTTGAAAACTCAAAACCTGTTGGTACTCCTATGATAATTGGTTGCAAATTATCTAAGGAAGATGAATCTCCTAGAGTGAACCCATCTAGATACAAATCAATGATTGGTGATTGTTGTACTTAACTTAGACCAGACCGGATATAATGAATGTTGTCTGCATTGTTTCTAGATTTTAGTCTGATCTGAGAGGAAGTCATGATATTGTTGTTAAAAGAATATTTAGATATTTGGCAGGAACAACAAACTATGGGTTATGGTATCTAAGGGATGATAACTTCTGATTATGTGCCTATATAGAACTAGATTGGGCAAGAGATGTTGATGACAAAAAGACCACTACAGGTGGTGCATCTTTTCTTGGGAAGAACTTGCTTTCATGGCTTAGCAAGAAATAATCATGCACTTCATTATCTATTGTTGAAGTTGAATATGTAGCTACTAAAAAAAATTGCACTAAGATCTTATGGATGAAGCAAATGTTGAAGGATATAAGGGTAAGTTGTATGAGCCTATTATTTTTCATTGAGATAATACTATTACTATTGATATGTCAAAGAAGTTGGTAATTCATTCCAAATCAAAACACATTTCTATAAGGTATAATTTCTTGAAGGAAAAGGTTGTAGCAAAGGAAGTCGGATTGGTTTATGTGCTTACTAAGGAACAAATTGCAAATATTCTAACAAAACCATTGCCTAAAGATACTTTTGAATGTCTCAAAGATTAGTTAGGGGTCACCAACCCTTTGGCAAAGACTCGAAGATGCAGGGATGCATCAATCCGGTGAGCTTATCAGAAACATCTCCTGATACGGGTTGATGGGATGATGTTGCTGCTCAGGGGGAGTAGTCAGCTATTTGGTTTGGCATCAGCCCTTTGTCATTAATGTCAAAGGGGGGGATAGTGTTCATGTGAAAATCAGATAATCTTAGGGGGAGAATTATTTCAGATCAGTTTTGGAGTTTTGGGGAGATTGTTGGCATTCCTTGGCACTTGGATGTTTTTCACATTTAGTGTTGCCATCAATACCAAAGGGGGAGATTGTTGGCAATAGTGATTATGTTTTATCATTGATGTCAACACTATGCTCCAGTTGGATATGGTTCTTTCTCGGTTGGTTGTTTCTATCCTGATTGAACCTATTCCGGTTGGACTTGGTTTTGGCCTATTTTTTATCCGATGTGATCAGATCGTTGGTTTCGGTTTTGGATGGCTATTTAGGATGATTATATGCTTTTCATATTCAGTTGGTTCATGGTTTGGTGCTTCAGAAGCTATTGCTTATGTTCTGGATTACTGGTTGGTATTCTTGGTACTGGTTGGCTTTACTGGTTGGTGATATTCAATGAAATGGTTAAGTGATTTTGGTCTGGCTTAATGAAATGGTTCCTAACATGTTGAAGGTCTTCTAGATTATGTCCAAATTTTTTGGTGGCTTCACATTGGTTGTCGTGATGATTTGGTGATCCTATTTGGATCTAGTTGGTTATTCTGTGTTATTACACTGAGGGTTTCTACCAGTTGGAGAAACGTGTTGATATTGGTCTTAACAAAATTTCTGGTGGATATAATTGATTGGGAATTTATATTAGGTCCATTCTATGTAATGTAAATTATAATATTGGTCTGATGGTATCGCATGATGTATTTTTTGTAATTTTGGTTTATGGGTTTAAAGTTTAGCTAACCTTGTTATCAAGGTTGATGATTTGTATTTATGGGCTACTTATTCATGTAATTTGGGTATGGTATGGTTATATTTGCATTATTAGAGAGAGGTAATTGTGTGAATAGAGATATATCATTCAGCAAAGGGTGTGAAGGATTTAGAGTTGCAGGGCAGACATCTATGCTTAATTGGAACTGTATCAAGCATTAGGAGATGCTATCTTCACAGTTCATTTTCTCTGAATTGTAGTCCGATGTTTATGTAAGTCAGTGAGACTTCTTTTTGTGATGAGAAGTGAGCTCTAGGCGGTTGGCCTGATTACAAGTGCAATCCCCATTGTAATTATTTCACATACTACTACAGAAGTATTATCTGATTGTGGGTAGGGTTTCCCACTGTGGTTTTTCCCTTTACTGGGTTTTCCACATCAAAAATATTGGTGTTGCGTATTATCTGCTTTCATGGTTTATCTTTCTCTATGGTGTTTATATTGTGCTCTAGTAAATGGTTTATAATCTGCATTAATTGTTTAAATTATGCAAAATTGATTCACCCCCCCCCCCCAATATTAGTTTTCCTTTGGTTTATTATTGGTATACGAGATTCTAACAAATTGTTCTATCTGATTGCATGAGAAACATTTAAGGGGCAACTTTCCTTTATACTTACCAGCTCCCTTAGGAAATCTTCTAGAAATTAGTAGTTCAAGCTCATCAAGATCTCACTCTTCTTCAATTTCCTCCATATCTTTCTCATATCTAGATATCCTTCTTGAAGAACTTTCACCCTGATCAAATATTTGCTTGTCCATTTTGGAAACAGTGGCTTTGAATGCAGATTCTACCTTAGGAAGAGAATCACCAAACTCACTTAGTTCAAAGGCTGATTACTTTCCAATCAACATGTCTTTGGTCACATCAGTCATGGTCTGGATCTCCTCAATAGCAGCAACTTTATGTTTGTGGGATGTAGGTAAGGATATGAGCACTTTAGCAAAAATCTCTTATTCTTCCAGCATTCCATCAGCACCTTTGATATTGCACACAAGCTCATTCACCTTCTACATAATAGAAGTAATATTCTCACCTTCACCCATCTTCAACATCTCATACTTTCCTTTCAGGCTTTGCAATTTAGCAATCTTCACATAGCTGTCACCTTCATATAGGGTTTCCAATTTCTTCTAGATCTCATAAGCAGACTGCAATTCCATCACATTTGTCATTTTTGAATCATTCAAAGAACTCAACAATGCTTCCTTATCCCTGATATTGTATTAATCTTCCTTAATCTCATCCGAAATTGAAGGACCATTTGCAGGAATAGTAAATTTGTCTTTAGTAACTTTCTAGTAATCTTTGCCAATGCATCTCTAGTGACACTCCATCTGCTTCTTCCAAAGAGAATAATTTGTTCCATCAAATCTCAGACTCTCCTTCTTGTATGTCACCATCCCGAATCACCTCAAGTTGTTAAAATTCTTTAGAGTAACCTTCTTTGATACTAATTGATGAAAATAGGGAAGACAACTGAAGGGGGGGTGAATCAGTTGTCACCAAATTTTACAGCAACTTACTTTAATCTCAGATCTGATAATTAACATTGAAATAATAAATCAACAACACAACATGAACACACATAGCACCAAGATTTTTGACATGGAAAACCCGGTCAAGGGAAAAACCACAGTGGGAACCTACCCATAATATGATGATACCATGTTAGAAGTATATAAAATATTACAATGGGGAATGCACATGCATTTAGGAACACTGCCTAGAGATCACTTCTCAAAAACAACAAAGGGCAACAACCCTGGGAAGACTCACTATCTTACAAACACATTCGGATTACATCTAAAAGATCATGAACTGATAGAATAGTATATCCACATGCCTGGTTACAGTTACGGTTAAGTACATAACATCTCTCACACTTTTCCACACTTCTTCTCTACCTCTGAAAGATCAATACATTATTTGCACATACACTCATCCACGACACAACATACTCAATTACAAAGATATTAAATGTATTTATACATAACATCAACCTTGGACCAATATCATTAAGGTCAGCTCTAAACATATCTCCTAATTATAAAAATATAATAATACATGCTACAATATCACATGTAGACAAAAACAATGTTGGCTAAGACATAGCATGGACCTAAATCACCACCTTGAATATGAAACACCTCCAAGAATTATATCTCGGATAACCGCAACAAGCTAGAATCATCATGTCGACCAAGAACATGAAGAACACTAATAGATCAAACAAAATCATCAATAACGCGCTCACTGATCAATGTAAACTACCAACACAAATAGCACACAATCTAGAAATATCCACAAACATCATGAATTACCACAACAACATCTGCACTAACTCAAATTACTAGAATCATCGTATCATCATATCGAACTTTAAGAACAATAACTGAACTGGCTGTCAACCTGGAAAAATCACTTGCGGAGATCCAAACCATGAACCACTTGAATTGAGGGAACACATCAACATCCCAAACATATTTCCAAATCTGCAAACCAAGATATTACAATGTGGAGCAATGTAGATCAAAATATTGAACACTGGCAACACTGAACAACAAAAAAACTGGCCACAACATAGATACTCATAACTCGCTCAAATATTAATGCGAACCTTTGACACTTGCACTAAATCAATTAGATATATCACTCTACAAACTCTTCAATCTGCAAACACTAATAATCACTCTACAAACCCTTTAATCCGCAAACATTAATAATTAATATACAGCATAAACCAACTAACTAAACTTCACTGCATCATTACACTAGATAGAGAAAATGGGTTGACATCAATGACAACACATTTCTCAAACACTCAAAGATATCTCATAAGCACATATTTTCAGCATACCAACAACAATATCCAACAATCTCCCCATAGATCCAACAATAAGGACCTAGGTGAGGTTATCACTAGGTACGACACCTTAATTACATCAACACCCACCCTTAAGTGTAACTTAGGGAGTACACTTATTATGCAAAGATGCAATATGGGTCCTAGCTACCAGGCCATATTAGGTACCCATGTACAATGCAAATAGAATCTCTCACAAACAAAGAATAGGAGAAAAACACATGGGAAAAAAATCCTCTCCAAAAGAGAGAAAAAAAAACAAACAAATGATGATGATGCATGAAAGACTCAAGACCCACCCAAGCACTAAATACATCATGTATACGTAATCAAATATCCCCCCATAGGAAGGAAGAAGAGAAACTATATAGCCCCCCCATAATGAGCAATGTCCTACAAAATGGCACGCCCTTGGACACAAAACATTGCCCAATATCTACAAAGAACATTTCTCCCCTTGGGAAGAAGATAAACTAAGTACAATTGTAGGAATGCTTCCCATTTTGCATGAGAATTAGGAAGTGAAATCCAAATGTAGGATGATGATGTCTCTAAAATCTACTCATATGTCACCAAGACCGTGGAAGATGATGCCACAAACCAATATGTGCATAACCAATCATAAAAGAAGGTGACAAGAAAGGAACCAATGGAAACAAATTTTAAATAAGTTCCAACGGCAAAGATGAAGTGTCAACATTGGTGCCACAACTATCATCGGATAGGAGATCTACCTCTAAAAAATAAATAGGAGTCTCCAAGCTCAAAGAAGTCATCACATCCTTATGATCAAACTAAACCATGTAATGTGACAAATCAAGTGAAGGAGGAGACTCGTGAATGTCAATCTCTGAAGGCAATGTAGAAGAATCTCCAAATGTAATGAAAATATCATCAAAGAGAAGAGAAACCCCCTCAAATGTATCCCCCAAATCTAAAATATGAGATTTCACAAACAAAGTACTAATCTTTGGCAAGTAGGAATCCCAATCAAGAAGCAAAATATAATCCAGCATATCAAGAATGATGGAAGTCTCAAGTGAAGGTTGACCAACTATCTCTAATGAAGAATTAGGAACCTCTTGAGAAACTACAACCTCATCTGAAGTCTCCAAAGGATCACAATCATGGTTATCTACTCAGAAGAAGGAAATGGCACGTTGGAGTTGGAAAGATAGGTGTCAAGAGATGGCAAAGTATCATGATCACCATATGTCTCTCGAATATGATTCTAAAGAGAATGAGGACATTTGAAGTGAATAATTGACTCCCAAATGTCATCATTTACATTTTTAAAAATAACTCTAAAAACTCCAACCTTAAACCCTTTCCAAATAAGATACTCACAAGGTGTGCTAGAACAAGGAACTTTATTATATAAATAGAGCAATAAATGACACTCACTAAGATGGATGAGAACAAAATCACTCCATTGCCTATAGTTCCCTTTCTCCAAAATAAATGAAAACCCCATTATAACGATTCTGAAAAAATCACAAATATAGTACCATCACAAACAATAGAAACCTCAAAACAAAAAGTAAAAGCCTATAAGGCTAAAAACCTGATTTTCTACTTTTAGCAAAATTGGGGCCTTAAGGTGTGATGAGTTGGTGGTTGCACACGCTAAAAATATCCAAGGCCAAATCAACTGAATAATTCACCACGTCCACATAGTACCAATTGTGGTATGAGGTTGTCGACATTAGAGTTGTGATCCATAGGTGAAACATGGGTCAGTTAAGCCAATGGACTGCAACTAGCAAATGAGCTTCCAAAATCACTGCTAAAAAGCATTTTCTAGCTCAAAATTAAATTTCCCTTTCAGGTTGGCCAATCAAATATCGTTTCCAGTCCTTAAGGGTTTTCTAGTTACAATGAATGCATGTTGAAAGTGTGAGGAACTCCCAACAAGTGGTTGCTACTAGATAATCAAATCCAACGAAGACAATATGAAACACACTAGTCAAAACCTATGATATGAATGATATTACCCAAATAAATTAGGCCAATCTCCAAGAAGACCCAGCTTCTACAAAAACCATATGTAGAAATAATGTTGTAATCTCTAATCTGACAATTAACATGCTTGCAAGAAATGCATTGTCTAAGGAGGACAAATTGTCTATATATATGAATTGAATGCCACCAATGGAGGAATGCCAACCTAAATAATGAAAACTACGTACAAATGTTGGTCCTAGAAAAAACTAATCACCACCATCTAGACAAGCCAAACCTTGTGAAAAGTTGTGTTGATCCTTAACAAGGAATAGTCCACCTTAACCAATAAAAACACTAATTGAAGATGTGATTTATAGACTAAAATGCATGATCATTGTCCCAAAATGCTAGTTCAAGAAAACCTTTGATCCAAGGACAAAGGAGGCTCTCAAAGTTGTGTAAATAAAACTTTAAATGGTACCCTTTGATCATTCACAAAATAAATGCCAATGATGAGGAACATAGGCTAGAAAAGAGAAATGTCTCATATCGCACAAAGTTGCAGCCATAAAAACTCCACGATGAATTAGATAGAAATTTGATCTCCAAACAAATTTTGGGGTGAAAGGCTTCAAGGATAGATCATGATCAATACAATAATCAATCATTCACTGCAAAAATAAACTCAACCTGCCAATATACGTTGTTGTGATGAGGGATGCCCAAGCACAAAGCCTAATCTCCACATGCCAAATGAAAGGGCATGACAAGACATAGATCAATGTGAATCGCTAATAATGTAAGTGCCTATTGGATCGAACAAATATGATCAATCTCTAGAAAACATGCGCCAACGAAACCTCTGACAATCACGAAAAAGATCAAGATATTATCGGTAGGAGCAAGGAAAGAAATATATCTACTGTATACAACCACTCACTGAAGATCTATAGAAGAACCACTAGGAAGTAAACAATACAATGCTATCAAACCTATAATATTTCCATAATTTATTTGAATCCTATATGCAGTTTCTAGATTTGATTGTGTTGGAAATTTTTACCATCAACGTTTAGAGTCAGATTTCTCTTCTATTAGTCATATTATCTTTGATTTGTGGCATATGATATTTGGTTGGGATCAACTATTTATATGTCACATCGGGCCATTTTCTTTGTTTATCATTATAGATTGGGCTTTTTGTCCATCCTCGTTTTGTTGGATTGGCTCTATTGTACCATTGACCCTCTTCATTAATCGACATTGGCCTCAAACCTATAAGATTTCCACAATCAATTCAAATTTTTACCATTTTTCAACTCCTTGAACTCTCTTGCATCCTGATGATGAATCACAGAGTGTGATTTGAAATGTTGATGGTAAAAATTTCCAACAAAATCAAATCCAAAAAATGCATACAAGAAAAAATACAATGCTAGCTAAAACATAAGATTGTGTAGACCTTGGCCTGATTGGATCTCCATGCAGGTTAAAAACACAAAATAGGCCAATGTCAGTCAATTAAGAGGGTTGATGGTACAATAGAGTTGATCCAATAAAATGAGGATGGACAAAAATCCCAATCTATAGTGATCAACAAAGAAAATGGCCTGATGTGACATACAAATAGCTAATCCTAGCCAAATACCATAGGCCATAAATCAAAGATAATATGACTACCAAAGAGAAATCTGACTCTAATGCGTGTCGAGATAAATATGAAATGCTCAACCTTTGCAAACAAATTGCACCTGCAAAGGTAGATTTGACATAAGATGGGCTTTACGCCCAAAATATTTCCCCACTACAAAAATTCTTCAACTAGATCAAAAAATATGCTTAGCCAATAAAGAGCATACCAAAACAATGAATTGCATTGATCAACATGCCCAAAATAATATAGGATATGTAACAAAACCTTCAATGTCCCTTTAAGGGATAGATTTGAGTACAAAATAATGTAATAATGTGCAAAAAATGAAATATGAGAAAAAAAATTATGTAATCTATTGCTCGAGAGGGGCCAAATGGCTCTCCGACTAAAAAAAAATTCTACAAAAATGACTTTACTCAATATGGGCAAATTTGTACTAAAATTTTGTCGAAACAATCTCTTGGATGCAATGGTAATGCCCACTTAGCCTCAATCTACACCCAACAACAACTTCAAGCCAAAATAACCACTCTTGAGAAGGAATATTCACACCTTGAGAGCTTTGATACCATGTTAGTGTTGGAATCCAAGAACACTGAGAGGGTGGGGGGGGGGGGGGGAATCAGTGTTCTATCAGTGATTAAATTTTTGAACTTATTGTTGATTAACTGAATGACAGAGCATAAAATTAAAGTGCATAACCAAATGAACACATAAAGTAATACCATAACACTAGTATTTATACGTGGAAAACCCTATAAAGGAAAAAACCACAATGGGGCCGATACCCACAATATCTATATACTTGATCAATGTATACAAATATTACATAGAGGGGTATGCACATGCATACAGGCTTATCGCCTAGAGTTCACTACTCAAATAAAATAGATACGGAAGTCTCATTGACTTACAGATAATTACATAATGATTTATAATAAAAATTAACTTAAATAATGTATCTGACCATGCTATATAAGTTCCGGTTGTAGCTCTAAGTTCTTCAACTGAACCGATGAAACTTGTTGGCATGATTGGCATAAGTGATGATGTAGATGGAGAATGTTGGCTGAACATGTAAAGGATTGTTTGTGATGACATTGTGATGAAGAGATTGAGATTGCATGATTGGATGACTTTGTTTAGTTATTTGTATTGTCATTGATGGCAACCGATGACAATTGATGTTTACTATGTTGTATTTTGTCATCTTAGTCTTTTTGGTCCACTGAAAAGAGTTAACCAGTAAAGAAACGAGAAACTGGGAATTAGGACCTTAACCGGTAAACGAGGAAATATTTTGATTAAATATGGTGATTGGTAAAGATTGAAGTGTTGTAGTTTGGAATGTGAGTTTGTATCATTGTAATATGTATCTGACCAAAACCACATCATGTTTTGGTTACTGGAAGTCATGTTTGTGATTAATGTTATATTTTTGCTAGGGTTTAAGAAGGGTTTAAGGACCGGTAAAGAATTCTCTTAACCGGTAATGATTTTTGGTTTGGCGCTGATCTACATCAAGTTAAAATGTTGGAGGTGATGTGGCACAACCTGCATAGATAGATGAGTTGATGTTTTGGCGTGTTTGAAGATAGAATTTCTTGGGAATCAGCGAAGCGCTTAGTAAAGTGTTCTAAGGGTTTGACTTTGTATCAAATCGAGTTGTTGTGATGAGTTTTGATCACTCAATGGTTGATATTGTCTTGTAAAATGTTGTAATGATCTTCATGATCATTTGATATGATTTGAGATGAACTGTATTGTAATTCTTGATGTATCTAGGGTTTAGTAACCGACCTAGTTGTAAAGGTTGTTTATATTGGTTTAGTTGATGTTTATTGTGTCGGTGGTTTTGAGAAGAGTGTGAAGTCAAACCAGAGTGTGAAAAAATTGTCAAAGTGTTGTAGATTTTGGAGTTGAATTAGATCTGATCAAGTAAGCAGCTAAGTGCTATACCCAAATCATTCACTATTGCTCCCTAACAGTTGCACCAATCAAAATCACTTAACTGAGTAGGTCCTAACAAGCCTTACATTGTAAATCCCCTAACAGGGTGGCTCAACATTTGAGTTCTAAATCCTCTTGTGAGGTTGATCCTAACTGGTCAAAGCTCCTAATAGGGCTCATCATATTAAATCCCTTAATCGGGTGAATCCTAACAGGGTCTGCTCCTAACAGGGCATCTTTGTAAGCTCCTAATCGAGCTAAGCTCCTAAAAAGGCACATTCCAAAAGAGTGCACAATTTTAGTGGGTACCAATTCCCACCATGGTTTTTCCCTATTTGAATTTCCATGTGAAAAACATGGTGTTCATATGGTGAATGTTTTTATGTGATGTCATTTCTACTTTCAGTTAATGCATGGTTAATGAACACTTAATGTGCAGACTTGATAAATTAGAATAGCAGATGATTATTAGCATACACCAGTACTAAAAAATGAATTTGTTGTTGGTTATTGTTTGATTTGGTGAAAGTTTTATAAGGCTGAGTTTCAAATTTGAAATTATTGTTAATACTAATTCACCCCCCTCTCAGTATTAACTGGATCCTCTAAGATTAACAATTGGTATCAAAGCATTGGTCCTCTATGTGCATAAATCTTAACAGCTTGAGGGAAAGATCCTGAAGAAAATGATGAAGGAGTGTCCTAAGTTCACCAAGGACAACTATCAGATATGGAAAGACCGGATGAAGATATACATTAAAGGATTGGGTTCACAGTATTGGAATCATGTGGTAAATAAGTATGTTAATCCTACTACCAGCCCCTTGATACCGGATGAGCTTAAAGAACAACAAGAAAACATCCAGGCACTTGAAGCAATTATAAGTACTTTGTCTAACTCTAAATATATAGATGTTCATGGATTAGAAACTGCACATGAGGTATGGGAGAAATTAGATTTGATTTATGGAGGAGATGAACATGTACAAAGAGCAAAAGAAGAAAGTTTAAGAGGTAAATTTGATGATATGAAGATGGTTGATGGTGAGAACATTGCACAATATGGTCAAAGGATTAAAGAAGTTGTAGATGGTATTAAGAGTGTTGGAGGTGAGATTGATGATGATGTTGTTGTTAGCAAAATTCTTAGAACTCTCCTACCACAATATGTTATTAGAGTTTCTGAAATTCAATAACTGAGATCTATTTCTAAAGATAAAGTCACTATTGATTCTCTTATTGGAAAGTTGATTGCATTTGAGTTAAACTGCTTTGATAAAAGTGTTTCTAAACTATCTGAATCTGCTTTTAAAGCTTCTGTTACCGGTGCATTTGTGAGGAAAGGGAAGGATATTTGTCATAATCATGGCTACAAGTCTAGTCATGGGGGTAGCAGAGTTGATGGTGATGATGAAGATCATCTGATGGAACTTGAGGCACTATTGGCTAAAATATTCCCTAGAGGCATCGGTAAGTATAAACGTAAATTACCCTTGAAGTGTTTCTCATGCAATAAGATTGAACACATAGCTGCTAACTGTCCCAACACTGATAAGAAATAGAAGTTCAGTAAATTTAAACGAAAAGGAAAGAGACAATGCTATGTTGTAGTGGATGAGGGTGTGATTGATGAAGAATCAGAAGAAGATGATAATGAGGAGATAGTGTTTGTTGTTGTGAAGGAAGATTTGACTGATCAAAAGGCATTGGTATCTCACATGGATAGCAGTGATGAATGGATAATAGATAGTGGTTGCTCATACCACATAACTGGTGATAGAAACAAGTTCTTATCCCTTGAAGAATTTGATGGAGGTGTAGTAAGGTTTGGTAACAACTCACCCTGCATGGTTAAAGGTAAAGGATCTATTTCACTGAATGGAAAAGTAATGCAGATGATGTCTTTTGGGTTGATAGATTAAAACATAACCTTTTGAGTGTTGGTCAATTAAATGATAAGGGGTATCTTCTTGAATTTAAGAGTGGAGAGTGCAAGATTCTTGGAAGTAATGGAGAATTGCTTGCTACTGGAAAGCAGACAAGAGGTAATCTTTTTAATCTAAATACTAAGGTGAATAGTTGTTTGGTGGCAAAGATTGAAGACAATTGGTTATGGCACAAGAGGTTTTTTCATGTGAATTTTGACAACTTGATAAAGGTTAGTAAATCTAGTATTGTGAGAGCTTTGTCCCAGCTTGTTAAACCATATCATGTGTTTTTGATAATAAAGCAGCCAAAACAAGGGGACTGACCCAAAAAACATAGTAAGACTCAGAGAGAGAAAAACTAGCACAAACACAGCTACCAAACAACAGTCAACCAATCCCTATCTTAATCATAAAAAACAAAAACCACCTGCAGCTATAGAATAGCCCAATATTGATAACAATCTCATCCATATAGCAACTTAAACAGCATATAATCAAAAAGAAACTAACCTTAAACCATCTATCCTTAGAGATAAGAATATTGTTCATACTATAAAAACTAAAGAAAGTAGCAAGAGTCTTGACAAGCCTCATATGGCTAATAAAGAAATTAAACTTAACAGGGATCCAGCCGATCCTGAAACTAAAACTATAACAAAAAAGGAAAGCATCCACCATAAATCATTTTTCCCAACTCCCATGTGCTGGAAGAGCAGAAGCCCACTCCAATCTTCAGCCAGAAACTCAAACAATTACTTCGTGGTGTCACCTTACAACCCACCCCGTTTCACTTTTTCCCGGTGCAGCAGGCACATTGAAGTGGCCGAGGAGTGCATAACTTTAATGGCAAATTTCACAATTTTGCTGACATGGGAATCTAGATAGTCCAGCTTCTTCTTCACTCTGTTCAGGTCCTTGAAGATAGCATTACATCCCACACAATGCACCACCTCCTCCTTCTCTCCACCTTCAGCAACAATCCGACCACCCTCAGACTTTCTCCCATCCTCCTTAGAGATCTAATTATCCAGGGGGGAAGTGGCAGAAGAAGGGGAGGTGTTCTTATTATCATCCTTAATAGTCTCAGAGTCAGGGGCATTGGTATCCAGCTTGGAAGACTTCGAGCCCTCCGTGGCCTCGATATCATCCTCAGCCTTATCACTTTCTACCTTCTCAGAATCTTCCTCACTCTCATTGACATAGTTCTTCCTCATAACAATTTGTTTCATACGAGGCTTGCCAGCAAATCTGTTGGACCTCCGCAGGGTCACACCGCCCTCTGCATCAGACTCAAGTAACAAGATCTTAGGTTCTTTCTTGGGTTTCTTGGAGGTAGCTTTAGCAGCGGAAGGATTGCTTTTGTTTTTCTCCCAAATGTTTGGGGAAATGAGAGGGGCATGGTCAGGGGATTGACAAGGCGTAATAGGCTTTTTTGAGGTCTTTTTATTACCTTTTTTAGTACCAGCAAGGGGATCGTGGAGGGAGGGAGAAGGTTGAACAGAGATAGGTTTATGTGGACATAGGGCCCTGTGGATATTGTAGAGTAGAAACATCAAACCCTAGTGGAGGATGGTGAAATTATTGTCTTGACTCATGCAATGATAGACTTCTTTAACAATAGACTCTAAGGCATGAAGTAAAAAGAATGGAAAGGAAATAGTATCATGGTTGTGAAAATTATTGAGCAACGGGAAATGGTAATAATAGAAAACACCATATCTTCCCTCAAGGGTAAATTATTTCATAATAATTTTACACACCTGGTCCCATAGATAAGGTAGGCATTCTTTGTTGAAACCCCCACGCATCTTAACTGGTTCCTCACCGTTCTTGTAGAATATGTTCAAACTGGTCTGATCTGTGACCCTACTAGTTTTCTTCCACTTCCTTCCCTCAGTTGAAAGACCCATAGCCTAGGCGATGACGTCTTCATTAATTTCAAAATAAAATATCCCCCATAACAGCTCTCCTATCATTCCAGCTGCTGAAAAACTACATGGAGAGATTTTTGTCAAACCCAGTCATGGCTTTCATGAACAGGATAATACCCCCTTCCTTGGCATACATCCAAACACATGGGTCATTACAGAAGCAGTCATCAATAATGTCTAGCTCAACCCGAACTAAATCCCCCCCCCATAACAGCTTCCTCCAGAGTGAAGTTGGTAAGGAGCGTGAAACTGGTAATGGTTATGCAAAGGGAAAAACTAGAGTGAGATATAAGAATGATCGATAGAAATTTAGCCAAAGTATGGTGAGAGCTGCAATAATTATCTTTTATGGTGTTTCCCAAGGCATGCGTCCACCAGCTCTGATAAGCATGCGAAAGGACACCTCTCAACTCCTCTGCCAACTTGCAAAGATCTTTATTAAGGGGCAATCTTAAGTTCTAGTTATAGCAATAAGTGTTGTACTTGCTATGGTCTATCAACTTAAAGACTGTCAAATGGGTAAGATGACTTCTGTATCTTTTAAGAGTAAGTCTTTTTCTTCAAAGAATATCCTTGATCTAGTTCATAATGATCTTTGTGGTCCATGAGGACTAAGAGCTATTATGGTGATAGATATTTTATGATTTTCATTGATGATTTTTCCAAGATGATGTGGGTAACTTTTCTAAGAGAAAAGTATGAGGCATTCACTAAATTCAAAGCATTCAAATCTTTAATTGAGAATGAAACCGAGAAGAATTTGAAGTGTTTGAGATCTGACCAAGGAGAAAAATTTACTTCTGATGAGTTTGTGAAGTTTTGTGATGAACGGGGAATCAAGAGGCAGATGTCATCTCCTATAACTCCACAATAGAATGGGATAGCAGATAGAATGAATAGAACAATTGTTGAAGCTTCTAGAACCATGTTGATTCAAGGTGAAGTACCAAAAATATTTTAGAGAAAAGCAGTTAGCATTGTTGTTTACATTTTGAACCAGGTACTTGTCAAGAGAGGTAACAACAAAACACCTTATGAATTATGGCATGGCAAGACTCCTAATGTAAGTTATTTTTAAAAAAATGGGAGTAAATGTTTCATTAAACGTTATGATTTCACTGGAAAATTTGAAGCTAAGTTTGATGAAGGTTTATTTCTTGGTTACTCTACAAAGAGTAAGGCTTTCAAATGTTATAACAAGAGAGCTAAGAAGATCATTGAGAGTGTAAATGTTAAGATTGATAAAATCTCTGAGAAACCTGATGAGACCAGCATATTTGAACCTGAGAAAGATGAAGAAAAACTTATGTTTATAGAACCGGAAGTGCAGAAGGATGATGAACAGAATAATGGAGAAATAGGTGCTCAACCGGTAAATGAAGAAAGAGATGAAGAAAATGAAGAACACGAAGCAGAACACATAGCACCAGAATCGATAATACCAAGATATGTTAGACTGAATCATTTAGAAGACCAAATTATTGGAGATAAAAATGTTGGTGTACAAACAAGAAGGAAAATCAGAGAAAACTCCTGTCTGATTTCAACTATTGAGCCTAAAACAGTAAGAGAGGCATTGAAGGATGATGACTAGATTAATTCTATGAATGAGGAATTGGATCAGATAGAGAAGAATAAGACATGGTCACTTGTTCCCAGACCGGAAGACAAGAATGTGATTGGCACTAAATGGGTCTTTAGAAACAAGTTGAATCAAGAAGGGAAGGTTTTAAGGAATAAAGCAAGGTTGGTATGCAAACGCTATGCAAAAGAAGAAGGAGAAGACTATGGAGAAACCTTTGCACCGGTGGCAAGATTGGAAGGTGTAAGAATGTTACTTGCTTATGCTGCATTTAAAGGATTTAAGGTCTACTAGATGGACGTTAAATCGGGTTTTCTTAATGGCATCCTTGAGGAAGAAGTGTACATAGAACAACCAAATGGATTTGCTTTGTCCGAGGGTAAAGATATAGTTTGCAAGTTACATAAGGCACTGTATGGATTGAAGCAGGCAGTGAGAGCATGGTATGAAAGATTGCATGCACACCTGATCAAGATAGGATTCTAGCATATGAGTGAGGATAGTAACATATATCTTAAGACTGATGGAGACAAAGTGTTGATAGCTGAAGTATTTGTAGATGATGTAATTTTTGGAGGTGATGATGATTTATGTATGGACTTTGCTGAGGAGATAAAGAAAGAATTTGAGATGTCTCTTATTGGTGAGATTAAATTTTTCATTGGGTTGCAGATCCAGCAATTGGATGGTGGAATATTTATTTGTCAGAGTAAGTATGTAAAGGAAGTGTTGAAAACATTTGGCATGGAAGATTGTAAACTAGTTGGTACTCTGATGGTGATAGGATGTAAATTGTCTAAATAGGATTATTCACCCTCTGTTGATGAGAAAGAATACAGTAGACTTGATATTGCACATGTTGTTGGTTTGGTTGCTAGATTTCAGAAAGATCCCAAGGAGACTCACTTAGTAGCAGTGAAAAGGATATTCTGGTACTTGAAAGAAATAGTAGATTAAGGTTTATGGTATCCATATAGAGGAGATTTTTCATTGAATGTATTTACTGATGCAAATTGGGCAGGCAATGTTGATGACTGGAAAAGCACTACCGGTGGAGCTTTTCTTCTTGGAGGTAGACTAGTGGCTTGGACAAGTAAGAAGCAAACTTGTGTTTCACAGTCAACAGCAAAGGCAGAGTATGTTGCAACATCAATGAATTGCACGCAGGCAATCTGGATGAGACATGTGTTAGAAGGTTTTAAACTTGATATGTCTGAACCGAAACTATTTATTGTGACAACACAAGTGCAATTAATATTTCAAAAAATCTTGTATTACATACAAGAAATAAACACATAGAATTGAAATATCACTTTCTGAGAGAGAGAGAGAGAGTACAAAAGAAACAAGTCAAAATGGAGTATGTCAAAAGCACAGAGCAGTTAGTAGACATATTTACAAAACCATTACCGAAGACTATCTTTGAGTACCTCAAAGGTAAATTAGGGGTCAGACCCCTACATAAGACAAACTAGGATGCAGGAGATTCATCAATCCAGTATGCCTATTGAAAACTTTTTACTATGGATTGATGATATGGTAGCTACTTTGTAAAGGGGGCAGCTTAGATGAGATTTAAAGAGATGTTGAAGACAACAGCATCAGATTTGATGACTAGCGATGCATTTGTACCTTTGGCATTGCTATCAAAGGGGGAAATGAACTATAACAGATAGGGGGAGATGTATTTGTTGAGATGTATTTGTTCTAGAGGAAAAGAATTAGAGCAGATGGAAGAGAAGAACTGACAAAAGAATAAAGTGCAGCAGAGAAGTTCCAGGAACTAAGCAGCATGATTTTAGTTGAATATGTTGGTGTTTATGTTGGTGTTCCCATCAATGCCAAAGGGGGAGAATGTTGGCATGACTGGCATAACTGATGATGTAGATGGAGAATGTTGGTTGAACCAGTAAAGGACCATTTGTGATGAAATTGTGAGAAGAGATTGAGATTGCATGATTGGATGACTTTGTTCAGTTATTTATGTTGTCATTGATGGCAACCGATGACAACTAGTGTTTACTATGTTGTAATTTGTCATCTTAGTATTTTTGGTCCACCGGAAAGAGCTAACCGGTAAAGAAATAGGAAAATGGGAATTAGGACCTTAACTAGTAAATGAGGAAATATTTTGATTAGATCTAGTGATTGGTAAAGATTGAAGTGTTGCAATTTGGAATGTGAGTTTGTATCATTGTAATATGTATCTGACTAAAAACGCATCATGTTTTGATTACTGGAAGTCATGTTTATGATTTCTGTTATATTTTTGCTAGGGTTTAAGGACCAGTAAAGAATTCTCTTAACTGGTAATGATTTTTGGTTTGGTGGTGACCTACAACAAGTTCAAATGTTGGAGGTGATGTGGCACTACCCACATAGATGGATGAGTTGATGTTTTGGTGCGTTTGAAGATAGAATTTCTTGGGAATTAGCAAAGCGCTTAGTAGAGTGTTCTAAGGGTTCGACTTTGTATCATATCGAGTTATTGTGATGAGTTTCGATCACTCAACAGTTGATATTGTCCAGTAAAATATTATAATGATCTGCATGATGATTTGATATGATCTGAGATGATCTGTATTGTAAATTCTTGATGTATCTAGGGTTTAGTAACCGACCTAGTTGTAAAGGTTATTTATGTTGGTTTAGTTGATGTTTATTGTGTCGGTGGTTTTGAGAAGAGTGTGAAGTCGAACCAGAGTGTGATAAATATGTTAAAGTATTGCAGATTTGGAGCAGAATTGGATCTTATCAAGCAAGCAACTAAGTGCTATACCCATATCATTCACTGTTGTTCCCTAACAGTTGCACCAGTCAAAATCCCTTAACCGGGTAGGTCCTAACAGACCTTACATTGTAAATCCCCTAACAGGGTGGCTCAACATCTGAGTTCTAAATCCTCTTGTGAGGTTGATCCTAATAGGTCAAAGCTCCTAATAGGGCTCATCATATTAAATCCCTTAACTGGGTGACTCCTAAAAAGGTCTGCTCCTAACAGGGCATCTTTGTAAGATCCTAACCGGGCTAAGCTCCTAATAGGGCACATTCCAAAAGAGCACAATTTTAGTGGGTACCAATTCCCATAGTGGTTTTTCCCTATTTGGGTTTCCACGTGAAAAAAATGGTGTTCATATGGTGAATGTTTGTATGTGATGTCATTTCTATTTTTAGTTAATGCATGGTTAATGAACACTTGATGCGCAGACTTGATAAATTAGAATAGCAAATGATTATCAACATACACCGGTATTGGTAAATGAATTTGTTGTTGGTTATTATTTGATTTGGTGAAAGTTTTATAAGCCTAAGTTTTAGATTTGAAATTATTGTTAATATTGATTCACCCCCCCTCTCAGTATTAACTGGATCCTCTAAGATTAACAAAACTGATACTCTGTTCTGCTACCGGTTAGAATTGTGCACATGTGACTGCACACATACACTAACATTTGCTCATCAATTCGCATATCATCAATCTCTGACTCATTCTCATCTCAAATCGCATCATATGTAAGTATATAATCCATCGCTAAGTGATCTCCCTTATATACCCTTATAACTTGTTCATCATGTCAGCCTTGACAATAAAATTAAACCTATTGGCTTCCAGATCATAAAGAGTATTAAAAATTATCTCGATGATCTTGCTTGATGTCAGCCTTGCATAGTACCTTAAATTCCTCCAATCCCATAATATGAATCACCAGTACCAAGAATAAGTGGTTAACATGTGTAAACCATAGAGTGTATATCGGTTGGCCTTAACTAGACAAAATGATAAAGTGATGAATCTGGATGAAGAAATACCATCCCCTGAAGATGAGTTTCCATCAATGACAACCCAAAATGCAATTCACCTCAGAAGGTGACTACCGGATGAGTGTCAATTTCTAACAATCTCCCCCTTTGGCATTGATGGTGACACTCATGTGAAAAATATATTACCTCTGAGTATGCTCCCCCTTTTCTATATATCCATGCAACTATTTACATTTGTACACTCCCCCTATGATATACTTTCATTTTTCACTATACTCCTCCCCCTTTGACATCAATGACAAAGTTGGGTGAATATATACAAGAAAATATGTACAAGTGAATTATACATATATACCGGTCCCTATACAGATTTCAAAATATATGCGTACAAAGTCTTGAAAAATGAAAAGTAAGTATCCCATCCCTGCTTAAGTGAAGCTAGAATGGAGTTGAACCCTTTCAAGGGACTAGCATAGTATTCAATGGCTTGGGCTTTAGTTGGATCCTCCTACTGCATATTTTCTATACATTTTGTTTTGTGACAAAGCAGGTTATCTAACCGGGGACCTATAAAGTTTTGAAGCTCTGTGGCTCTCCTTATCATACTGTCCCTTTCCTTTTATAATTTCAATATTTGATCGATGACTGTCAAAACTGGACCTTCAAGAGAACTAGTTAGGTTCTCTACTAGATTGTAAGAATGAGAAGTTTGAAGCAATTGGCCTTTATAATCCATAATTTGCTTGTCTAGGGAGGCAGTGAGCTTTGAAAAATTTAAACAAGTTTTGTATACTTTACCTCCTTCCACTAAAGCTTCATCAATAGACTGTAGACATGTATGAAGTTTTGCCTTTTCTATGGATATCATCTACAAAAATGTTTGTTTCCTAGCCTCATCAAATTTATCTTTGGCCTCAAGTGCAAATATTTTGACCAAACAATCATACTATTTAAGAATATACTCAATTATTTGTTAGAGCTTCCCAAAAGAGCTTGATCTCTCATTTTTTTGGAATTCCAGTACAAGCTAGTTCAAAACTTTAAAAGCAGACTGTATTAATTTTTTGTCCTTAGATTCTTCTTGAGCTAACTCCTGACTCGCCTAAGCTTGGAGTGTAGCAGTAGCCAAGACCTTTTCTGTCGGTGAAATCAAGTGATAAGGCTTGACAAAACTGATAGAGAATACCAACACTTTCCCTTTGGCTTGAGTTAATGATGTGTCAATTTCCAATCCTAAAGGAAAATTTGTCTTTGTCCTCTTGCCTTTATCTTCAATAGAGGGATTTAGGGGTGTATCTATTGATTCCTTTTCTACTGAAGTCTGCACCTCATGTGCACTGGTGGCTTTGCCAGTTGGTGCACCACTCTCTTTCAGTGCTTCCCCCAATTCCTTCTCTTCTTAATCTTTTTCCTCAACCTTAACCTCCTTTATGTTTTTATCTGGAGGATTCTAAGTATCATCAATGTCAAAATTTGAATCATGAGTCAATGGAGTAGTAACCGATGGATCAATTTTCACATTCTGTTCATCCTTCCTCTTTGGTTCCTTATCCTTTGGCAATTGAATGTTTTGTGATTGTACAAAACTGGGACTAAGCTCATATCCTTTATTCGAAAGAATTTTTACCCATATGTCTAATGTTTCTTTCTAGATCTCTTCATATTTTCTAACATTAAATTGTTTATCTGGTGTTTGGGTTTGAATTTGGTCAAACCTGTCTCACTTATTAAGTTTGCAACCTCTTGTGGAGTGATAGATGGGAAAAGATTAACCAATTTTGTTTCTTTTATCTATTTATCCAAATTTTGTGCATGTACTTTTCTGGTTACTAGTCTATCATACAACTCTTTGGGCAAAATTTTCTCCAATTCTATCAATGTTCTACTAAATGAATCAAGATATAAAACAATATCCTCTTCTAATTGTTTCTTATTATTTTCATCAAACTCATCATAAAATACAAAAATGTTTTTCAGATTGCCATCATTAATAATTTGATTTATGATTTCCTGAGCATCTAACTTCTTTTGATCTTTGTTTTTGGTTTAGATGTCTCATCTCCTTTAGGCTTCCTCTTATGTACAATGGTAATCTTGGGAGTCTTCTTGGGCTGCTCCTTCTCTGGTTCCTTCTTTTGATCTTTCTTTTTATCACTGGAGGGTTGTCCTTTGACAACTCTAGCAAATCCACCTTTCTTCTTCAAAGCTTATATGATTTCTTCATCTGATTTTGTCTCCTCTGAAGAAATTGCAACATATTTCCTTGTTGGTTTTTCTTTTCTTTTCTTTGTTCCCTTAGTTTGGGACTAGCAAGCTCACTGGATGGTCCTTCTAGTTGTTTAGGTTGAACAGTTGTAACTGGGACAACATTTGGTGTGGCCTAAGCTGCTTTTTGTGCCTCTCTCTCATCTTTCCTCTTCTTCTTTTGTTCTTCTTTTCTCCGGGTCTCAAGGATTTTAACTTTTCGTTCCACTTCTGCCCTGTCGTGACCTTCATTGATTAGTTGCTTAGTTGCAACTCTTGTCATTTTCCTTTTGATGTTGGGTGCAACTTGTTCCTTCTCCTGTGTAGTACCAAATTTATCTTCTTTCTCATCAACAAGAGCTATGAGTAGATGTTGTGCATATCCATCAAGTGTAGTCGCATCTACCTCATAGCCCATTGGCATGATCCAAACTATTATGGGTTGGAATGCCTCCATCATGCATTCATCCTTATTAATCATAAAACAAATTGTGTCCTTATATTTTTCCATAATTTCTTTAGGTATCCTAACCCTATTCTTCATCTCTTCTTGAAATGTCTTGAAAAAGGCCCACAAGTTAGCCTTCTACTGCTAGTCACCCTGTCGGTCTAGTATTTGTGTTATTTGTGTTGCAATTGGTCTATCAAATGCCCATTAAATTTTACCATAACCGGGTACCATATTCAAAGGTTAAACATGTTATTAGAGAACCATACCAAAATGAATTCTTCTTATCTTGCTTAATCTTCTGGAGGTTGGTCAATAGTTTCTTAAGCATCACACTACATAAGTCATAGTGTGCATCTTCTCTCACCATCTGATAGGAAATATCAATGGCAGTTCTAGAGAATGAGTTCAGTCGGTTGGATTAATAAACCTTATAGCCAATCACCATTGCGGAAAATTTCACATCAGGATCCCCGATATCATCAACCCGCATTGATTTGCCATCATATGTTATGCCGGTGAGTTTTCAGACATCGGTGTTTGATATATGTCGAAGCCCTAGCATATCTCTAACTTTGTAAAGGCATGTGATATTCTTGATCACTTCTTCAATTATCTTGTATAGCAGATGCAATCACAAGAATTCCCTATGAATTTGGCTGAGAATATACCTCACCCATTCATCTTCGTTGAAGGATGGAAAATCCATGAACTTGGTAAAACCCTTCCTTCTCAATTGCACATATTCCGATTTGAGTTGATTGTCAGTTATGAGGTGATTTGTAAACACACAAGACATCTCATAATCCCCGATTTCTTCGATATAGCAATGGATATATGCCCTAATGTATTCAGTGTGAAGAACACCATGACATACACTAGAAAATGCCTCCAAAGGATCATCCAAAAGTGATTTGTAAGGATGTTTCTTGAATTCTGGGCATGGGCAGTTCTTGATTTCAACTACCATAGGAGTATCAACATTCGATGAGGATGCCATGATAAATTTTGAGGGTTTCAGCAAATGGTAAATACCTTGATAACTTTCTGGATGATGAAATTCTCTTCGGATGCAGATGCTTGCATAAATCACCACAGGACTCTTGATTGCCTTGGAAATAGCTCATCAGAATACTCGATTGTTGTGTGAAGAAATGATCTAACTTTTCCCCTTTTTATCAACATTAACCCTAATTTTCCATTGTCATAAATGCTACCAAAAAATCTAAATGGATCACATAATCTGCATGAAGGTTCTGAAAAACAACTGATTCTACTTGAGTGTCCATCCATAATCAGAATTTCCTGACTACAGACCTAATTTAGGGTGTTTGCATGATCTTCAATGATTTGCCTACCCTTAAGCCAAAGTGCCTTAGTTACCGGTTGAAATTCTTGCTTCTAGTGCAAGACCTATTTTCTCTATTGGTTGATCTACCAATTATATTTCTGATCTTCGAACCCATCTTTTCTCATGTTGTTTTCTAATATCTTCAACCTTTTTCTTTCCTTTCTCATCTGAATTTTCATTAGCTATCAGTGGATTCTTACTCTTGCAATACTTAGCAATATGTCCAATCTTGTTGCATGCATAATAGGTAATATTGTTCTTTCGAATTGCTTTGCTATGCCCTTGATTATCTTTTTATCTGAATTGGTTAGACATATGTCCATATCTACTACAAGCATGACATCTGACATTTCTAATACTTTTGTATTATGCTGACTTATGACCATGTTTATTGCAGTTAAAGCATTTTCCAGTGAATGATGCATTGTTTTGATTATTCCTATTTGTGCATTGACTTGCTACATGACCATATTTATTGCAAACAAAACATGTACCATTGAATTTATGAGCATTAGGCTATCTTACTAGTGATCTCTCGTTCTGGTTGTTTGGATTTTTTGCATGATTTTACTTCTGACCGGATGATTGATCTTGTTGTGCAATTTCAGAGCTTTCTCCTACTTCATATCCAAGACCTGTCCTATCATTAGCATCTCTCTAGCTTTTCAATAATTCATCAATTATTGTGGAGCTGGCTTTGAACATGTATTTGTACTCATTTGCAATGGTCAAATAATCTCTCATGATTGTGTTAGAGTTATCTTGTATTAACTAATAATTATTTATTTAATTATTAGTCTATTATACTCTACGCTTAAGCTAAACTTAGGCATTTAATAATATGGTAGGTATTTAATAATTATTATAATTATTAAATACACTTTATCCCTTTAGGGTTTCTTTATGGTTTCACATATTTAGGGTTCCATATTCTCCTTTTATAAGGATTGCATTGTATTTTTCTTTTATATTCCCTCTCTTAATGATAATCTTTTTCTTCAGAGCCATTGTTGTGTTTTTATCTCCAATCTTCTCTTGTGATAGGTATTTTGCTTGCAGGTGCTCTTGGGATCTCTGAAGTTATATTTTCTCAACTTCTTCATGGTATCAAAGCCTACATCTGTTGTTGCTTGTTCCTGATTTTTTAGAAGATTGTTATTGGAGTCAAGGGTTTTATTTTTTTTTCAGAGTTTTATTTTGGATTTGGGGTGTTTCTTTGTTTCTAGGCATTTTGGGCTCAAATGGACCTCATCGTTGAGCTCAGGACACCCAAAAACCCCCATTTTTATATAAAATTTATCCAATTTGGACCACTTTGGCTCTGGGATTTTTTTAATTTTGGCCCTTCAAGGGCACGTTTTTCAAGAAAAAAAGAATTTAAAAATATATATTTTTGGGAAATTTAACAGCTTGCCCAGGTTGGAACCTTCACCACTGACCGTTGGTGGTCTATTAACCATTGGGGCCAGCCCTCACGGTAACTATCGGCCTAAGCACAGTAGACCATGGCGGCTTCACCATCGACTACCACCAGCAGCTCGCGATCCGCCAGCCTGGGAGTCGTTCCCCGTCGCTCGGAGCACAGCCACCATCGCTCGAAGCACCAGAGCTGCCACCTAGAGCACAGCTACCTAAAGCATAGCCATTGTTGCTCGGCCACCACTGCCACCCAGCCAGAGAGCCACCTCCGCCCAGTCACCTCCTCTTGTTGCTCTTTGAAAGCCTTTTTGATAGGGGGAGGTTTTTTTGTCATAACTTGGGCAAACGGAGTCAATTTTTGAAAAATATTATATCATCAAAAAGATATTTGCAAGCTCTATTCAGATCTGGAGGTGAGCTTTGCTGGTTTTTTCATTTTGTACTTGTTTTATGTCGTCAAAGTTAGAGCTTTTTTCTACACTCTGGGAGCCATAACTTGGGCAAGCAAACTCTATTTTCGGCAAATGAATAGGTGTCAGAAAGGTCTTGGAGATCCCTATTCATATTTAGGCTTCATTATTCCATAAATTTTACCAGGTACACAAGATATTCTTCTAAAGCTTTTTTTTGCTCTTGTCTTTCTTTCTGGCTCTCAGATTGTACTGGGGTTTGGTTTTTCATCTTGTGGGGGGTGTTATTTTACCACTTTTTGTAATTTACTACAGAAAAAGATAACACCTAAAACTCAAAAAAAAAAACCCTTCTACATCCTTTGTTTAGTCTGAAAGATCACTTGATTAAAAAACTCAAGAGCGGATCCAGGTACATGTACAGGTACACATGGCAGATTCTTCAATTGAGCTTCTAACATCCCAAAAGTATCACCTCTGAAAAGCTCAGATGATGAGGCTTCTAAGATCACGAGGTTTGTGGTCCTATTTGGATGTGGATCAACCTCAGTTGCAGTGTCCTTTTGAGATTCTTCAGTACAGGAATAAAATGGATGAGGCTATGGGTGTCATCTCCTTACATGTTTCAGACAACTTGCTTTTTCACCTTGATGGTTTGCTCACTCCTCGGGCTATGTGTTCCAAATTTGATACTCTCTTTGGTACTATCAATGAGTTTAGAGCATTACAGATTGAGGCAGATCTCTCTTCCTTATCACCTAAGTCCTTTCTTCACATTGAGGACAGTCTGAACAAGTTTAAAACCACTAGATCTATCCTCCACAGTTGTGGTCAAAATAAGACAGACACAAAGTGTATCTACCTGATTCTCTTTAAGATTCAAGGTCCTTATCAAATATTTTCTTCCACATTTTATTCTACTATGGATGCCTTGGGTACATGCTTCACCATGCCTACTTTTGATGTGTTTTGCGATTTCTTGACTCATGAGTAGGCTCACCTATCTTATTTGGACACTCTCACGGGATCAAAGAACAAAGCATTGGTTGCTCAGACATCTAAAGAGAACAAGAAGCAAAAACCGAAGCCTAAGAAGGATTTAGCTGGAAGTGAGTGTTCCTCCAAGCCACCACCTAAGTCTGATTATAAACCAAAGTCTTATCCCAAATAGGAGAAATATTCTAAGTCTGGTGAATCTTCCTCCAAGACTAAGAAGAAATCAGATGAACTTTGCAGTTTTTGTGGCAAGGAAGAACATCCAGTTTTCCGATGTTGGAAACAATTAGAGGCTTTGGAGGAAGCCATGCAGCAGCATCATATTTCTTCTCCTCGGCCTCCATCTTCCTATTCTATAGGGAAAAGAAATGCTCTTTCTGCATGAGCTATTACTTCTTCATCCACTTGGATTATTGATTCACGAGCTCCTCATCACATGACACACTCACAAGAGATTGTTACCTTACTTTCTCACAGTGATACTTTATAGATTACAATTGGTGACTCGGCAAAACTTTCAGTTTCAGGTTCAGGTTTTGTTCCATTGACAGGTGGTTATTTTCAGGATGTTCTTTTGGTTCCTGACATTTTGACAAAACTCCTCTCTGTTTATCAGATTTGTCATTCTATCTCTGGTAAAACAGTTGAGTTCTCACCACATGATGTGGTTATTAGAGAGCTCCATGATCCTGATTTGGTTGTGGCTACTGGTAGTGTTGATCCTGATTCTCGGTTATACCGGTTTGATGGCTTTGAGAGTCCATATGGTTTAGGTGTTTCTCTTATAGCACATGCAGATTCAATGAGCAAACTTTGGCATGAGCGTTTTGGCCATGTCAATTACATATACTTACAATAGATGAGCACACAGGCACTTGTGATTGGGCTCCCTCAGATATCATGTACTGATGCTGTATGTCAAGGTTGTGCACTTGGCAAGCATCATGAGGATCCCTTTCCTACAGGTAGAGCCACACATGCTAAGGCACCCTTGGATTTGGTACACAGTGATCTTATGTCATTTCTGACTCCCTCTTTTTCAGGGTCCAAGTATGTGCTCACATTCATTGATGACTTCTCTAGACGTACATGGGTATACTTTCTTAAGTACAAGTTTGATATCTTTGTTTCATTTCGAATCTTTAAGACATTTATAGAGAAGTAGTCTAGTCTTTCTATGAGGAGGATACACATAGATAATGGGAGAGAATATGTGAATCAGGATTTTCTAGATTTTTGCACAGAGCATGGTTTGCAGCATCAGTTATCAGTTCCTCACACTCCTCAGTAGAATGGTGTTGCTGAGAGAAAGAATAGAACACTATGGGAGATGGCCAATTGTATGCTTCAGTCACATTCTATGCAACCTACTTTTTGGGCTGAGACGGTTAATTGTGCCACTTATATTCAAAATTGGATGCCTCATAAGGCATTGCTCCAGATGACTCCTGAGGAGGCTTGGTCCCATGTCAAGCCTGATGTTTCATCATTTCGATTTTTTGGTAGTGAGGCTTGGGCATTTATTCCAAATTCTCAAAGGAAATCCATGGAGAGGAAGAGGCAACCAATCATATTTGTTGGCTACTGTGAAGATGTTAAGGCATACAGGTTGTTTGATCCTGCTTCCTGAGAGGTCATGTTTAGGCAGGATGTCCAGTTTGATGAGCACATTCCTTAGATGGATTCTCCATCACCAACTTCTTCCTCACTACCTCCTCCTCCCTCTTCATCTTTCAAGGATTCCTTATTCTTTGAGGATGATGTAGATGATGGTCCACTATCCCCACCACCACCATCCATAGCTTAGCCTTTGCCCAAGTGGTCCCGGTTTATAGTTGATGTTGTTGGTTCTATGGTAGTTGATCCTTCAGATACTCATCATACTTGTGCATAGACATCTGGTTCTAGTCTTCTAAGTCATGCTATTTCAGATGATCCTCAAAAATTTTAAAGGTGATAGGTCACCCAGGGAGGGATAGGGCCATGGATGAGGAGTATTCTTCTTTGATGAAGAATCATACTTGGGATCTTTGTACTCTTCCAAATGGAAGAAAGTTGGTTCGGTGCAAGTGGGTGTTCTCTACCAAGTATGTTGCAGATGGTTCTATTAATAAGTATAAGGCTCATCTTGTTGCGAAGGGGTTTTCTCAGGTCGAGGGTATTGATTACTCCGAGACCTTTGCTCCTGTCACCAAGATGAATTCTATTCGCTCTGTACTTTCACTTGCAGCTTCATAGGGATGGACAATTTTTCAGATGGATGTGAAGAGTGCCTTCTTGCATGGAGACCTTCATGAGGAGATCTATATGGAGCAGCCTCAAGGATTTGTGTAGGATTCCTCCTTGGTTTGTAGACTTTGACATTCATTATATGGTCTCAAACAGGCTCCTTAGGCCTGGTATAAGAAGATGGACTCTTCCTTGTGCTCCACACTCTTCACACGTTGTCATTCTGATCCCACAGTATATATTCAGCGTCAGGGGGATGATATAGTTATCCTTGTGCTCTATGTTGATGATCTTATTATTACATGTTGCTCGTCCTCCTTGATCCAGGATATTCAAAGAGCCTTGATGAAGTAGTTTGAGATGACATATCTTGGCCTTCTGCAATATTTTTTGGGCCTATAGGTTATTCAGGTCTTCCGATGGGATTTCCATACTTCAGCAGAAGTATGCTCTTGATGTGCTTCACATATTTGACATGCTTTCTTGCAAGCCTGCACCCACGCCATTTTAGTCAAGTGTTGTTTTGTCTGCCACTTGTTCTACACCTTCCGTGGATCCTACCTTATACAGGCAGTTGATTGGCAGTTTGTTGTACCTGACACATACTCATCTAGATCTTTCCTTTGTGGTTGGTCTTGTCTCTAGGTTCTCCCATAATCCTCATGAGAGCCATTGGCAAGTTGTTAAATATATTTTGAGGTACATTCAAGGTACTACACAGTTTGGCATTCACTATACTTCAGGATCCCTTCACATTGTTGGCTTCACTAACTCAAATTGGGCTAGTGATGCTCATGATTGGAAATCTACTTTTGGCTTTGTTTTTTACCTCGGTTCTAGTCCTATCACATGGTCTTGCAAGGAGCAGTTTGCTATTGCATTATCATCTACATAGGCTTAGTACCGAGTAGTGGTTTTAGCTAGTCAGGAGGTTTTATGGCTTCGACAATTGATGATTGAGTTTGGGTTCCCTCATGATAGTCCCACTCTTCTTTGGTGTGACAATGAGAGTGATATTCACATTTCTTGCAACCCAATGGAGCACCAAAGGACTAAACACATTGAGCTTCACATGCATGCTTTATCAAATAGTTGATTTAGGATGGCTTTCTCATCTTAGATTACATTCCTACAGAGGAGCACATTGCTGACATCTTCACTAAACCTTTTGCATCTCCGCGCTATCTTCAGTTGCGCTCTATGCTTGGGGTGAAGGAAGTTGTCCTTGGGGGGTCTCATTGAGGCCTTCCCTCCTTCATTATTTTTTATAATATGCTTTTCCCATCTCTTTTTGGAGTAGAGATTTTTCCCATGTGGTTTTCTCTATTTCTCCGGTTCATAGAGATTTGGTTGTGATTGGGTACCTCATCAGGCCTTGTTGTCGGGACCCAAATTTGCATTCTTCATGTAGTTGCATTTCGCTTTCATGCATTTAGTTTTTTAGCTACTCCCTAAGTTCATCTTAAGGGGGGTGTTAGAGTTATCTTGTATTAGCTAATAATAATTTATTTAATTATTAGTCTATTATACTCTATGCTTAAGCTAAACTTAGGCATTTAATAATATGGTAGGTATTTAATAATAATTATAATTATTAAATACACTTTATCCCTTTAGGGTTTCTTTAGGGTTGCATATTCTCCTTTTATAAGGATTTTATTATATTTTTCTTTTATATTCCCTCTCTGAATGATAATCTTTTTCTTCAGAGCCATTATTGTGTTTTTCTCTCCAATCTTCTCGTGACAGGTATTTTGCTTGCAGGTGCTCTTTGAATCTCTGAAGTATTTTCTCAAATTCTTCATTGTGATTTCTCTCAAGTTCCTATTTATTATTCCTGGACTGAATCAATTCAATTTTCAACATATCATTCTCATGTATCGGTCTTTTGCATTCATCCGATCTATCCTTTAATGCTTGAGCTAGGTTTTCTTCATTCTTCTTTCTATCTTCAATCTCCTTGCACATTCTCATGGTTAGGGCTTGCATTTCATTCTTCAAGGAAGTATTCTCCTGATTAAGTTTTTTACATTGATCTTTTGAGGCATCTTATTCATCACTACTTTGATTTTGCAGTTGATCACAGAGTTCTTTCCTCTTAACTTAAGTAGCTGATAGCTTTCCTTGTAATGAAATGGTGTATTATCTGGCTTGCCTCAGTTCATTCTTTAATTTATTTCTTTTCTTTTTATCATCATCAAGATCCTCAAGAGCAAGTTGGAGTTGTTTTTGCAAACCGGTTTCCATTGATTCCAAGTTCTAAATCTTCATCAAGTTGTTAAAATTCTTTCGAGGAACTAGGCTCTGATACCAATTGTTGGAATCCAGGAATACTAAGAGAGGGGTGAATTAGTGTTCTACTGGTGATTGAATTTCTGAACTTATTATTGATTAACTGAATGATAGAGTATAAAATTAAAGTGCATAACCAAATGAACACAAAAATCAATACCATAACACCAATATTTATATGTAGAAAACCCTGTAAAGTGAAAAACCATGGTGGGGTTGATACCTATAATATCTATATATTTGATCAAGGTATACAAATATTACATAGAGGGATATGCACATGCATACAGGCTTACCGCCAAGAGTTCACTAGTCAAATACACATATATGGAAGTCTCATTGACTTACAGATCATTACATAATGATTTATAACAAAAATGAACTTAAATAATGCATCTGACCATGCTAGATAAGTTCCAATTGTAGCTCTGAGTTCTTCAAATGAACCGGTTAGAATTGTGCACATACACTAACATTCGCTCATCAATTCACATACCATCAATCTCTGACTCATTCGCATCTCAAATCGCATCATATGTAAGTATATAATCCATCGCTAATTGATCTCCCTTATATACCCTTATAACATGTTCATCATGTCTGCCTTCACAATAAAATTAAATCTGTCGGCTTCCAAATCATAAAGAGTATTACAAATTATCCCAATGATCTTTCTTGATGTCGGCCTTTCACATTACCTTCAATTCCTCCAATGACTTAATCGGGTCCTATAATATCAATTACTGATATCAAGAATAACCGGTTAACATTTGTAAACCATAGGGTGTATATCGATTGGCCTTAACTAGACAAAATGATAAAGTGATGAATCGGGATGAAGAAATACCATCCCCTGAAGATGAGTTTCCATCAATGACAACCCAAAATACAATTCACCTCAGAAGGTGAATAAGTGTCAATTGCCAACAGTTAGAGTTTTAGGTGACTCTACAACACCCCTAGGATCAAAGAAAGACCAAGACAACTTCCACAAGAGAATGGCAAGAAGATTTCAACACAATGCAAGATGATAATATTGTTAATGGACATAAAAATGTACATAATGAACCTTGCATAAATAGGTAGGGTGAATAACAAGATGCTGACAAGTGTTATCATACTATGAAATGCACAACCTATCAACCACATAAGGTGGAAAAGTGATAGTGTGATAAGTCCATGAAAGGTGGAAGATCTACTTAAGGTGGATAAGTGATAACATGATAAAACCACCTAAAGTGGAGATGCTCCTAAAGTGTAAAGTGATCACTAAGTAAACTTAAGTGCTATGTGTAATAAGGACCTAGGTGAAGTTATCACTAGGTACAAAACCTTAATTACACCAACAAATATATCTGATTGGACCAAGTATTGACACTTTTTGCAGCCACATTCCTTCATATGAGGCCTCAAATTTGACTTCTAGTGTTTTTTGAGAATTTTTCTAATTTGTAATTTTTAATTGTCTCTTAATTATTGCATAATATTAATATATTGAGTTGACAGATAGTATCATTCTAGTCATCTTTCAATAATTAGTAACTTTCATAGGCATGTGGATAAGCATATAAAATTGCTAAAAAAAGGCAAACTAAAAATCTTACAAAAATCTGCTAAAAAAGGGCAATTTTTGGATAATAGATATATTTTATTTTTCAGTTGTAGATGTAGGATGAAAATAGAATAATATCATAGAAATATTCATCCAATTTTTGGTGCCTCGTGTTATTTACAAATCTGATACCCAAATGATTTTAGCTATTAGAATCAAGAAGAAAAATAATTTTTATAATTTATAAAGTTAAAAATTTGACACATTAAATTTATAAAAAAATTCCTTTTTAAGAAATTAAATAAATAAAATCTTGTTATTGGTGGAAAATCAAATCATTAATAACTAGTTAGATTTCACTAAATGCAATAGTATTGCCTAACAAAAAGTATTGATAATATTTATATAAAAAAAGGGATCAAAGATTTAGATTGAAAAGTTGGAGATTGCACAAAGGTAATTTATTATAGACTATCCTTGACAATTAAAATTTTTGCTTATGTTTGAGATCTACAATTGATGATATTTGATAGATGAATACATATTTTTTTATGTTATGGATCAAATCCATGCCTATGGAACTGATTTTGATCTATGTAGAAGTGAACCTAGTAGTCTTTGAAAATGAATTATATACTTCTAGATGCTCAAAATTTGTTCACCTCAAATTTTGGTACTATGTCTACCAAAAGGTAGTGTGAACACCTTTGAGATTTTAATAAATAAGGAAGTTCTCTTTATGTCAAATCATAAAATCTAAATTAACAACTTTGTAACAAAGATCAAGGACAAGTAACCATGTAATATGCTCCAATCTATGGCTAAATGTAGATGTTGATGTAATTTAATGTAATGATAATATAATGTTATAATGTTCTCTTAGAATTTGGATGGTGCATCTCATAGAATTTTAGGGTAGAAAACCGGAAGTCTTGCTCTTTTATATCATGAAAAATTGTTGTCATATTCCTTTGATAAGTTGCTCCAGCATTTTTAATACCAAAATGCATTGAATTCTAGCAATAAGTACCTCAAGGACATGTGGAAGTTGTTTTATGTTGATCCTTGGGAGAAATTTTTATTTGATTATAGCCAGAAAACCCATCCATTAGTGACAACATTCCATAACCAACTATAAGATCCACTATGATACCAATATTTAGCAGAGGGAAGTCATCTTTAGGATACACTTTGTTCAAATATCTAAAGTTTGTACATATTCAGATGCCCTCAATTGGCTTGGTGACTAGTAATATATTTGGTATCCATTTTGCATAATCCATGGGTCTGATGAAGCCAACATCTAACAACAATTTCAATTAAACTTTGACAAACAAAGCAATCTAGGGATGTTTTTCTTAACTTTTGCTTTACAAGCTTTTCACTCAAATGAAGAGGCAAATGATGAAGGAATAGTTTAGGATCTAGCTCAAGCATGTTTTCATAAGACCAAGCAAGTTTATGTTGGACACAATGGGTCACTGAGAGGGGGGTGAATCAATGATTTAAACACTTCTTTCCTAATCAGGGATATACTGGTACAATATAAAACAAACAAAGTGTTGACCGGTAAACCAAACAATGAAAACTAAGTGTGTGAAAGGATTTTCTATAAAATCAATATAACACATACACAAGAATGCATCACATAACACCAAATATATGAGGAAAAACCAATTTGGGAAAATCCTCGATGAGAATAGCTGTTGGAGATCTTCTGCTCCAATCCAGCCTCACAATGAAAATGATCTGATTATAATTTTAGGGTACCAACCCAAGGATCACCAACCACTAATTTATGAGCACCGACTCAAAGGAGCACCAACCCTTGATCAATTTATAGGCTACAACCTAAAGGAGCTACAACCCTTGCACTAAGCACCTACTTAGTGAAGATAATATGATGATTCAAATACACAAATAAATTGCCTATTGCAAATGAATTTTTGCAACCCTTCAATACTCTGTACTATTGGTTTCAATTTTACCAGTCTGTGAAAACTCCACACAACCTACAAAAATGTCTTTCAGCAGATTCTTACTCTGCAAACTTCTCTCCCTTTGACTGTTGGTTTCAATTCACACTTGACCACACTTTTCTAGGTTCTGCCTCTGTAGGTTTTGACACCTCTGTGTTCTTCACTTACTCTGCCAGTTTGTCCTTTACACTGTTTTTCTTGTTCCTTCTCACCGATACACAAACACTTCATATTTTTCTTATTTTTCACTCAAACAGACTTTTCCCACACACTTTCACTCTCCAGCATCATAGCATATCAGTCTCAGGTCGGCATCTTTAAACTTGAGGCTTCCCGCCAAAAGAACTAATTCAAACTTAGGACGGTTAGGGTTTCCCTCCTCCGATCAAATCTGTATCCAATATGATCTGATCTGCCTTGGATCGCTCACCTACTTTGAACGGATAAATCATCACACATTTTTTCATCTATCCAAAGAATGTTTTCCAAAAGTAGCAAACCTAAACCTATTTTCTAGCCTTGAAATCTATCGACACATTTATGATCCAGCTATTTCTTTCTCGAGGTCAATCTGCAATCGTATTTCATGCTTCGATCACAATCCCTCAACGGTCTGATCATTCTTTGTCGTCCATTATTCCTCAAGCCACATCAGTCTATTATCAACCTGTGATTTATGGTTTTATCATTTAATGACCACCTACTACACGCACAACCATGTCGATGAACATTTCACTAACCTCTGCATGTTTTCCACCTCAGCTCCTCAGGGCACACATCACCATACATTCAACTCCTTGACATAGGGTTGGTTTAAACTATAACATCTGGTAAGTCCTTCTACTGGTATGTCCAACACACTGACCAATCACTCTTACTAGCAACACATCCTCCTAACAATTCATCTTGCCTTATAGTACGTCTTCATGCCATTATTTTTGTTCTTCTCACTGGGTGTTGTTGTGATTCATATAACATTTTGCCTCTTCATCACAAACAAACAACCAACCTTCATACTGGTTTATGCCTTACCGATTATCACTCAATCATGCCAACACACTCCTGCATCTCACCTCAAACCGGTGATATCATCTGTTAACTCTAAACATACTTATCTTCCATCGTTCTTGTCTTCTTTATGTCGGTTCAATCTTCTTCATACCAGTTGACACTTAGTATATGATCATGCCAACAAGACCATGCCAACAACTCCTACTCACCGGTTGACATCAATGATAGCATGTTAACTATTCTCCCATAACAGTTGGCATACTCTATTGGTAACCTACAATACCAATTGACATCAGTGCCAACTCAATGCCAACAGTTGATATGTCTTTCTAAGAGAAATCAAATGAAATTTTCTTTCTCTATTTATATAAATGAAGCTGGAAAATATATGATCTTTGGATTTTTTTGATTTTTTTTTATGGAGGTCCAGACCTGCGAGCACGACAACCCAACAGTTTCATGAAGCTCATGAGCTGCCAGCCCAGCGAGGGCCTTCACGAAGTAATTTTTTCCACCCGATATGGGGGCACGAGCCAATAGGCTGAACCTCTTCGACTAAGAGCCAAGGACTGAGGGGTATCCATTCCACCAAATTCTCTCAGGGCACGATCCCAACCTCATCCCTTATGATTTTGGAGCCTTGCACTCAGCAAGACTTGATCCCAGGTGGGATCATTTGGAACCATTCAACTTCACCAGTAGACCAAGGGCCCATTGACAATCTTTGGATTTTCATCGATACTAAAATTGAATTCTAGTGATTTTTCCACTTGGAGTGGAGATTTTTCTTGACTAATGGGGACTATATCCAATCTTCCATCCTTAGGCGCCTCATAAAGGTTTTCACCCTTGGATATGCCCTTTATTTTTACTTTTTCTTGGTCTAGAAGTGCCTTTCAATTTTTCACCAAGAGACCCATTCTTTTTTATTATTTTACTTTTACAACTAGAAGATGGAGTAGATTCACCAAAGTAAGTAGTAGCATTAGGATCTATGATAAACCCATATTTATGATTACTAAGGGGTATACCCTCTTAAAGTTTAATACACTAAACAATAGCTTCATTGTTTTCAAAGTTATCCAAGCTCGACAGGCCTTGCTAGTCTCAATCTATAAAATGTGGGTACTAAGGGTAGGTTATCATTCATGTTTGCAAAGGCTAGGGGCATGGTAATTAAGGTAAGAATTGAGGGGTCATCAGGGTCCCATGAGGTATCGATCCAAGCATGGCTAGATTTGTATATTTATTTTCGTAGGAGGCATCAGATCCTCAGTCCCACTCATGAGAGTTTATTTCAATATGGTCATCATATGTCTTATCACTGTCAAAAGCATTAGCAATTTCACCCAGAAGAAACTTAGTACTAGGAGCATCTAATTTTAATGGTGAATACCCGAGCCCTTTAATCTTAGGAAAACTTTTAGGTTGAATAGGTTTTGTGATTCCTTTATATGAGGCCATTATGACCATCATAGCCTTTATGTTTCATGATAGTAAAGCCTTTTCCATATTGTTAAACATGCAACTGAATGGGTTATGCATCTTCTTCATCTTTATAAAGCTAGCTAGAAGCATCGTCCTTTATAATTTATTTGTCTAGTTCACCGCACTTAGTGGAGGTAGTAGGAGGATGATATTGAATAATGACTTTTGGGTCATTTTCAATAAGATGTGGTTTTAAAAAGACTTTACTGAACTAGGAAACTTGTCAATGAAAAATGAGTTTGGAATGTTATACTCACCACATCCTTTATCTTGAACTTGGACCTTGACCTTGGGAAAAGAAGTGTGTGAAATGAAATATTTGGATAATAAAGTGGAATCAATGTAATTAGATGAATTGGAGGATGAAGCTTCTCTACTGATAGGTAATTGGCATTTAGGAGTCCCCTTTGTACTACTAAATATTGGAATAGATTGGGATCGCCCAATATAGTGATTTAAACTCCATTATAAGGAAAAATTAAGCATTGATGGTATGTGGAAGGAACGACCTTCATGACTTGAATCCATGGACAACCAAGGAGGATGTTATATGGAAGGTGTAGGTCGAACAGTAGAAATAATATGTTCTTACTTGTTGGGCCAACTCTAATAGGAAGAACAATGACACCATTGGAGGGGTGTTCTATGTCATCATAGGCCTTTATGAAAATTATTTTTGACATATCAATACATTTATTGGAGAGTCTCAACGCATTAACTAAATTTAAGGTACCTTGGTTTAGGCTACTCTGCCATCTACCAGGACTTGTTGGATTTTATGTTTATGGATGAAGAATTCAAGGTGAATGAGATCATTATAGTTAGATTTACACAAATAAATATCAATCTCTATGAATTTCACATGGTTGGTGGTGGCAAGGAGTCCTACCATGGCCTAAAATTGGTCAACATTTATATTAATGGAAATTAAAGAATCCTCTAAGGTTGTTTCTAGGATAGCCTTGTGTGTAGGAGATACATGTAACAACTAAAGAATGGATATTTGAGTAGGTGTCTTTCCTAGGTGATCCAAAAGGTTTTATTAGCTTTTAGATTGAGGTCTGGAGGTGGTCTCTTGCAAAGTCACTTTGGATCTACTTGTGATATCTACACACTCAATATTCTTATGTTTAATGGTATGGTAGAGACATGATTTCCATCCTCTTGTATATGGTTGATTGTGTACTCATGGTCGACATTAGTGTAGTTGGCATTGTCTTTAGGATTTGTCCCTAAACTAGAGGCTTTCCCTCATCCATAGTTTTGTAAGGGATCTTTAAATATTGTGTGATCAGTGTCATAGGATCTATATTGTTTATCAATCGCTATCTCTCCCTAATCAATGAGGTCTTGGATTACATTGTTAAGAATGAAAAATTAAAAAAAGTTATGTCCCTTTTGTCTTGTGGTACTCATAGAAGTCATTATTGTTCCACCATATTGGTTTGAAATTAGACTTTTCCTCTTATGGTTCCAATTCTAGAAGTTGGATAATATTAGATTGCACAAGATTATTCAATAGGTTCCTTGAGGGGCATGAATTTTCATCTTAAAATATCATTAGCCCTTGGAAGATGATGTTGCATGTTATGCTAAACTACATTTGTTGATTGTTCATGACTTTGTGATTGTTTGTTCAATGTTTTCATCTTTGATGTAGAAGATCCTTTAAGACTAATAATAGGGTGAGCCTTGTTGATACTTTTGGGGTCTACTATAATATTGTTTGTGACATTTTTGTTTTGTGACCAAAATTTGGATTTATCATTTGACATGCTTAGGTTTTTGTTATTGGTCTCTTCAAAAAAATTTACAAGTCCTTTTAAAATAAGGGCTCTCTCAATGGAGATACCCTTCTTAATGACCTCATCAAATGTGTTGGAGCACTAGAATTGAAGATGACACATCATTTCTTGATTAAGATTTAATATGAACATGTGGACCATTTATTTTTTAGGTATATGAAAAGGACATTTGCAATATTTCTCAATCTTTGTAGGGATGAAGGAAAAAATTCTCCATTTTTCTATTTGGTATTGCAAAAATCTGTAAAATTTATTTCATGTTCAAGTTTGTAGGAAAAATGTGTCATGAATTTTTTAGCTAATTCATTCCATGTCCTTATGTTTTCAAGCAAATGAGAAAACCATTCCATAGCTTGTCCTACAAGATTACATGGGAGGAGGTGCATGAGCTATGTATCATCATGTGAAACCTCAAGGCAAGTTGTATAAATTTGATATAGTCACTAGGATCTCCTTTGCCTTTGTATTTATCAAATTTGGGTGCCTCACAATTCTTGGGGAAAGGTGGCATGTATAAGCTCCTGTCAAATGGATGAGGACATATGTCCTACATTGTGTACATTTTTTTAGTTTTGCCAAGTTGGATGTTTGCCACTTACTGTTGCAAAGCTTGCATTTGTTGAGATAGTATTTTAGTGGGCAATGACATAATGAAAGAGTATTCATTTGAGGATTTAATGTTTGTTTCTGTGTAGAGCTTGTGAATGGGTTTGAATTTTGATTGAAAGATAAAATATTTTGGTTGAAAGTATTTTGATAATGATATTGCATCAAAGGTTGTGTGATTTCTAAGTTGGTTGATTCATTGCTTGTGTTTGTGAAATGTGTACCTCACTATTATTGACCTATATTTTGGGTTGATATGGTAAATGTGTTAATGTACAAGCGAGTCCTTTGGTTGCTTGCTATAACATTTTGTGGCATTTAAGTATTTTCTTGTGAAACCAAGTTTATATTTGTGTGTTGTAATGAAGTAGTCACGTTTTATTTTGATATAGGAAGTGGCACACTTGTTGATTGTCTTGAATTTGGGTTGCTTTGTGTCATCGGTGTTATGTTTCTTGATTGAGTTGTGATTTGGGAAGTAGTGACGTTTTGTAAAGTGGGTTTGTGAAATTTAGTCCAAACAACTAAGGTGTAGGTATGCTCAATCTTCTGACCTCATTTGATGTTCTCCCTAATGACATACTCACACTAAGTTATTGTGAAACAAGATGGTTTGATGTAAGTATTGTGTTAGTGGAAATTGTGCTTTTAGATGTCACACTAGGTGTAGGTTCTATGACATTACAGATATCAAATCAATAGGAAGTCTAGCTTCACTTTGTATGTTGATGACCCTCCCGATTCAAGGATCACTTAATGCATCCTCAATTTCCTATGGGATTTCTACATTTCATTCAATATTTTCCAAGGACAACTCATCATTAGGAGGTTGTAGTGTAGCACCCCATCACGAAGTTTGTTGTGAGTGTGATGGTGACCCAATTTGCATTGTTTAAAAAGGATCAATAACGAGAACTTCTATTGGATCCATTTTTTTTTCTTTGGCTTTTGACCTTATTTCAACCATACAAGATTGATTAAGCAGTTTTTGGATTTTCTTGGATTTTTAGATTTTCTTGATTTTGTGTTTTAGAAATGCTTGGAATTGAAATAGGCCATGTGTTTTTTATTTTTTATTTAAAAAATAATTGCAAATGAAAATGAAAATGAAACTATGTTATGTTTTGGGGATTTTTTATTTAAAGGATGCTTGCAAATGAAAACATAACTATGTTATGTTTTTGGGTTTTTGATTTTGAAAGATATTGAATGCGAAATCTATGATGGTAGATGAAAGTGATTGAAAAGAAAAACTAGACCTTGAAATGACAACGATCAAGATGATGGTTGATATGAGTCAAAGATAAATAAGACTAATGAGTTATTAGCTTGACTGTTGATGGAATGATGAAAGAAAATAGAGGTCAACATAATCTAGAAATAACCAGGATTTGATCAAGATTTGTTTTTCAATTTTTTGAGATGACAAGATTTAATGCAAATTTTAACCTAAGGATGCAATTCTAAGTTAACAATGCAAGAATGGGAAGGTGCAAGGCTAAACTACAAAAATCAAAAGGTCCCAAGTCTGTGTTTTAAAAAAATAACAAATTAGATTTGATCAATAAATTTTGGATCTTGTATTGTAAAATAATAATATCTTAGTCGAATGTGTTAGGGAATCTATCGATTGTAGTGAAAATTATCTTAGATGTGTACAAAAAGTTTATATGCAACTTAGAAAATCTCAGATACATGAAAAAATCTCATTTTTGGTACAAAAGTTGTCAATTATGTTGCAAAAGGTTATCAAATGTGCAACTTTGGTTTTTCTCAAATTTATCAAAATAATTGCATTGCAAAAGTTATCAATTGTGTAATTCTAGTTGTCTTATGGTAATCTAGGTTTTAATTATGATTTTGTTTATTAGATTTTGCTTTTGAAAACATGAAAAAAAGGTAGAAGACAAGATGGTTGTCTTTGACTTTGAACCTTAGGGAATAAGGCTAAGGTTGAAAAGGCCAATGACTTCATTTGTATTTCCCAATTTGAAAATAGACTTAAGCATGTACATCCTATTCAATTAGGTAGAAGTGTATACTTCGTGTAGGTTCATAGCGCAAGAACTAATACCCCAAGATCAGTGTTAACACATGTCTTTTGAGAGTAGATAGCTAGAGGTCCAATAACACAAGGGCTTACGTTTTATCTCTCCTTGGGGTGGCTATGAGAGTTGAGTATAAGTATTTCCATCTCAACTCAAGGGAGTACATCATGAGTAACTTTGATGTATGATTCACATCCCTTACACCACACCAAGCAATGATTGATGGCTCCTAGGCTTCTCATAAAATGGTTCTTAGTGGGAGTATATGGTGAACAAATAGCCCATTTGTAATAGCCTAAGATTAAGAGGTACTCTTTTCTCTCCTCGCCAAACAAATCTTGGTGGTTTCAAGATTTGCAACTCAATTTTGAATGACGTTGGGCACTCATTGAGGTACAACTTTCACTCTCCCTCCTATATATACCTTGCAGGAAACGTAGTTGAGGTCAAACCTTAAGGTGATGTGGTCCCCAAATAGGAATCCTACTAAAAATAAAAATAAGCTATTGTGTGTTTCTCTTACACTAAAGGTTGCATGGCCACACAACAAGAGAGGATATGTACACAATAACTTGGGTTGAATAAAAGAATGCAAGTGCACCAAACACAACAAATAGGGCTCTTCAACATTATGAAATCAAAGGAGCGAAAAGGACGGGGGAAGAAGAATGGTGGAACGAAAAGGAGCGGGAATCCCAAATTTCAAATTGGGAAATGGCAAATTTCCTGGGGAAAGCGGATTTCCTGGAGATTGCAGTTTCTCTGGGACCAGATCTAGCAAACAGGCAGGAGGTCAGGCATCTCAAGGGTCAAAAGAGGACAAGGAAAAAGAAAAACCGAGAGAGGATAAAGATTCAAAACTCGGGGACCCACACGACAGAGGTAAAGGTAAAAAATGGTCTTCGCTCTTTGGAGTGAAGCCGCTGGCTAAATCTGGGCTTCCAAAAGTTACAAATATCTCAGAGCCAGCCTCTGGACTGGTTGCTATCTCTGTTTCGGACAAAGTGGTTGACATGATTGTAGCTGGCCTATCCATGACATTAGTGGGACGTGGGACGATTCTCTGGTCTCAGGCCTAACATCGACGATGTTAGGAATTTCATAAGGAGAAAATGGTTCGTAAAAGGTCAAGTGGATGTGGCAGCACTACCTAAAGGGTTTTTTACCTTCGGTTTTAACTCTGAAGAAGACATGAATAAAGCTCTCTGCGAAGGCCCCTGGATGTTTGGTAAGTCATCTCTGGCTCTTTAGAAATGGGCCCCGAACCTTTCCCTTGACGAGTCCTTCTTTGTTTCTGCGCCAGTATAGACGCGCCTCCCGAGTCTCCCGCTGGAATACTAGAATGAGGAAGTTTTCAAGGGTATTGCGAAATCCTTTGGAGAAATCCTGATGATTGACCTGATGACAATGACTAAATCAAGGTTAGTCTTTGCTCGTATCTGCATAAATGTTAATCAAATGACGGATATGCCTCAATCCATAGAAATAATATCTAAACTTGGAAAATGGTCACAAGCTATTGAATACGAATCTCTTATGTTTACCTATTTCCACTGCAAAAAATTTGGGCATTGGGCAAAATCATGTCCGCTCAAGAAAAGAAAGGAAAGCAAGACTGATAGCAACAACAAGAACAAAAAGATCTGGCAAACGGTAAATTTAAAAGGAAACCCACCAATTGAATGTAATCAAATTAAGGATGTAACAGATTTAGCAAATGAAGTCAGGAGGAATGGGAATAGTAGTAATGATAAACAAGACTGTGTCTGCTCCAACAACCAACCAGAGAGCTCTAAAGAAGTAGAGCAAGGTATTGAGTCAAACAATAAAAATAACCCAGAGGACCAGGAGGTTGGATCTATTAGTCAGGAGAAGGAAGAAACTATCCTGGACCAGGAGGCTGGATCTATTAGTCAGGAGAAGGAAGAAATCACTCCAGCCACATCACTCTCAAAATCGGTCAAGGAAGACTTTAATGAAGCTCAAGATCCTTCTGACATTGAGCCCTTACTGCTTCTAACCAATGGAAGTCCAAAGCCACTTCTATGTAAAACCCCTCCTTAAAGCGTGGAGGTGTTGGATGGGAATCTTCGGATTCCCAGTTCAGGAGAAGGAAAAATGAACAAGGAGGAACTCAAGGGAGGAATCTCAACTAGAAGCAAGATCAAGAAAAAGGCAGATGTTGGAAGTCAGAACAAAAAGCAGGGAAGGCCATCCCTAAAACATCAAAGGGAACAGGAAAGCTGGAAGAACCGTGTTGATGGAACACAGTGTTCCATTGAGTCAGCCCTATCCCCAGTTAAAGTATGAAGATAATATCCTAGAATATCAGAGGGTTGAATGCCCCTCACAAGCAGGATGTGTTGCGAAACATCATAAGAGATCACAAATCGGATGTGGTCCTAGTTCAAGAAACCAAGATGTCTAAGGAAAAAGTTGAAAAGATTAGAATTTTCAAGGAAAATGGGGTCATGGGATCCAACTCAGAGGGAGCTTCCAGAGGAACTGCGATTTTTTGGAACCAAAAAACTATTATTGGTAAGGAAATCATCTCTGCTTTTAACAGGATCCCTGTTTAGCTTGAGCATATTAAGGACAACTTTGTTTGGGTGTTATCTAATGTCTACATACCCAACACCAAAACTAGGAGAGTTAAATATTGGAACAACCTGGTAGCCGACAGACTCAAGTTTGCTGATCAAAGCTGGATTATTAAGGGAGATTTCAATACTCCGCTCAAAGAGGAAGAGAAGATGGGAGGTATCCCTTTACAACTTGATGGGAAACAAGACCTTATGAATTTCATAAATGATCAGGCTCTCATTGATGTGGATCTCCAAGGTATCAATTACACTTGGACCAATAGAAGAACCGAAGCTGATCTGATTCAAGTTAAGCTTGATAGATCTTTAATCTCACCTGACTGGTTTTCTAAGTATAGTTGCTCCCTTGCTTTTGTCATCAAAATTGGGTCTAACCATTACCCCATCTCCTTTACTGCCAACTCTTTTTCAGCCAAGAGAAACTTTCCTTTCAGATTTGAAAAAGCTTGGCTTTCCCATCCTTCTCTAGAAGCTTGTATTGTTGAATGGTGGAATTCTGAAGTGGAGGGTATGGCTCTTTTTAGAATTGCCAAAAAGCTCAATATCCTAAAAGCTAAAATTAAAATTTGGAACAAAGAGATTTTTGGTGATATTTTCAAGAGAAAAATTCAAGTCAAAGTAGAAATAAAGGAGGTTCAAGATAGAATCCAAGAGGTTGGGCTGTTTGAAAATCTTAGGATGGCCGAAAATGATCTTTTATCCAAATACCACACCATCATTTCCAATGAAGAGACGTTCTGGAGACAAAGATCCAGAGCCTTGTTCCTGAAGGAAGGAGATAAAAACACCTGGTTCTTTCACTTAATTGCTCTCAAGCATAGGGCAGCCAATAGAATAGCCAGCCTATCCTACAACAAAGGCATCCTAACTGAGGATAGCGATATCAGAAAGGAAGCTCTTGAGCATTTCAGCACCCTGTTGGGAGATGTGCATAACCTGGATTTCAGCAATCAAAACACCCTTTTGCAAGCTATTCCTTCAATCCTAACAGAAGCTGACAACAACCTTTTATCTCGTATTCCCTCTAATCTGGAAATCAAAAAGGCGATGTTCTCCTTTCAGGGAGACAAATCCCCTGGTCCGGACGGCTTCCCTATGTTCGTCTTCCAAAATTTTTGGCACATAGTGGAGGCTAACATTTGCAATGGTGTCAAAGAATTTTTTGGCTCTAGAAGACTCCTTAAGGAACTGACAGCCACCTTCATTGTCCTTATCTCAAAGATCCCTGGTGTTGATTCTCTCAACAAGTTTAGACCTATTAGCTTGTGTAACTCTGTTTACAAGATTTTATCCAAGGTTCTGACCTTCAGGTTGCTGGAAATTCTTCCTAGGATTATCCCTGTCTAGCAGAATGACTTTGTCCTTGGAAGACAGATTTTGGACTCAATCATATCCATTCATGAAAATATCCACTCCCTGAAAGTGGTGAATAACCAGGGCTTCTTCCTAAAGTTAGACATGGCTAAAACTTTTGATAGAGTAAACTGGCAGTTTCTCCTTAGGATCATGAAAGCGTTTGGGTTTAGTGTCAAAGTTATTCAATTTTGTTCTCAACTTATGGAAACTTCCTCCTCTATTGTTATCGCCAATGGTTCCCCATCCAGTTTCTTCAAAAGCTCTAGAGGTCTTAGACAGGGGAACCCCATTTCCCCTATCTTGTTCACTATTCTAGCTGAATGCCTGGGTAGATTTATTCTTAAAAATGTGGAAGATGGAAAGCTTAAGGGTTTTAAACCTTCTTCCTCCAATGTTGTTTTCTCTCATGAACAATTCGTTGATGACTCTATTACCATGGGGGAAGCCACCATTCTAGAAGCTAAGAACATGAAGAATATTCTAAACACTTATGAATCTGCCTCTGGCCAAAAAATCAACTGGGATAAAAGTTCTTTGTTCTTCATCAATACCCAGGTCCAAAGGCAACTAAGGATTGGAAGGATTCTTGGCTACAATATTTCTAAGCTTCCCTCTACTTATTTGGGGCTTCCTCTGTGTCTCAAGCCTAAGGATTCTTTCTGGAATAAGCTAATAGATAGACTTAAATTGAAACTTGTTGGTTGGAAAGGGGTTGTCCTTAGTCAAGCAGGCAAAATTACTCTGCTCAAAGCCAGTCTTCAAAATCTTCCTATTTATGCTCTCAACCTGTACAAAATTCCCTCAAAGTTTGCGGAAGCCATTGAAAGAATCCAAAAAAAACGTTCCTTTGGTCGGGGGTGGAAGTAAAAAATAGAATACCCCTTATTGCCTAGAATAAAATTTGTTCCCCTAAGGCCTCAGGTGGGTTGGGCTTAAGGAACATTGGTTCTATGAATAAAGCTTTATTAGCCAAGCAAATTTGGAGACTGAAAGGGGAGGAAAGAGAATGGAACTCAATCTGGAAAAACAAATATCTCTACATGCAACCCTCTGAGGAAGAATTCCTTGATAATTCTTTCATTGTTGAAGGATCATCTATATGGAATGTTGTTCAATCTACTAAAAGCTGGGCTACTGCTAGTAGAACCTGAAACCTTGGGGACGGGAGGAGAATAAGATTTTGGGAAGATAGATGGATTCTGGATAAACCTTTGGAGGAAATCCCAATCCTTAAAGATTGGAAAGACTGGTTCAAAAGCAGGTTTGGTGAGTTGGTCAGAGATTACTGGAGAAATGGGAATTGGATTGATTTTAGCCCGCAATGCTCGGGGCTAAAGTTCCTTCAGATAGCTCTCTCTGCTAAAATCCCTAGAGACAACAAAGATGATAGATTGATATGGAGGGAAACCCTAGATGGGAAATATTCTATTTCCTCAACTGTGGCAATTCATAATGATCTGGTGGATGAAATTCCCATCTGGACTAAATTTTGGAATAAGAAGTTAGTTCCTAAGGTTAATATCTTTTTTTGGATTTTCATCCAAAATAAGGTTTTAACCCTGGACAACCCTCATAAAAGAGGTTTTATTTTTCCTAATAGGTGTTCTCTTTGTTGCAGGGAAGAAGAGACGGCTTGCCACATTCTCAATCAATGCACTTTTAGTCAGGACATCTAGAAAATCATCTTGAGTGGGTGGAACCTGAGCTGGGTTTTCCCAAACTCCCTTGGGGATTCCTGGCAGCAATGGAAATGCCCTAATTCTAATCCTAAAATTGTGGAGACTTGGAAAATCACTCTGTCGATTATTATTTGGAATATCTGGAAAGAGCATAACAATAGGATTTTTAGGGATAAAAGGGTTATTCCTGAAGTGGTGGCAGATAAATTTTTTAGGAGTATTTTTGAATGCCTCTATGGCACTGATCATGGACCTACTGCTAAAGATGACTTAAAAGATAGGTGGAACCTCTCTACTACTACTACCAGCAAGGAAAATGAAAGAGAAGGTCTCATCTGGTGTTTTCCTCCTCAGGGGTGGATTAAGGCTAACTTTGATGGGGCCTCTAAAGGGAATCTGGGTAAAGCTAGATATGGGGGCATTGTCAGGAATTTTGCTGGAAGTTGTTTAAAGGTGGTGGCTGGTCCCCTGGGAAATCAAACTAGCCACTTTGTCAAAGCCTCTGCCGCCCTGAACACCTTAATTTTAGCCAAAAATCTCAATTATGATAAATTATGGCTTGAGGGAGATTCACTCAATATAATTAAGTGCTTGAAGGGGGAGTCGGAGCCTTCTTGGTCAATTGAAAATATCATCATGAAAGACAGGGAGATCATTGCAAGTTTTAAAGAAATAATTATTCAACATGCCTTCGGAGAGCAAAACAGTGTAGCGGATTGTTTAGCGAATATAGGAGTTAACTCGGACTCCCAATCAATTTGGCACGAGGAGGATCTAAATTTAAACATTAAAGAGTCCCTTAGAAAGGACCGTTATATGGGGAGAGAAGGACAATGTAATCGTGACAGGTAAAAAGAATTATTTATGCCTTGTTGGAAAGGTCATCATTACTTGGCAAAGCAACAGATCTCCTACAATCTTTAATTATTTGCCACACACTTTGTGGGTGACCCACTTCAAAATCTCAAGCAACTTTGGGAAAGAAGGAATTAGTTTGTAGAGAAATAGAGCAGATAGCCTGAATCCGAAGATGGGAGGTGACCTGAGGCGGGAGGAACCAGTTAATACGTCGACTTGGAGAGCGATGCCAAAAGTCTAGGCAAAACTGGAAAAGGGTTCTCTACCAGCTTCATGGAGAAGCTCATGGACTATGACAAAGGTAGGGTCAACCTCGTCATTTCCAAGATTTCTGAAAACTGGTCAAATGGCTCTTTTAAAATCTAGGAGTCAAGTTTAAACTGGACGCTGGGCTCATATCTACTGTAACTAGAATGCCCCACACTGGGCTTAATTTCTTTCAAGACCTCAAAGTCTCCAACAACACGGTCAATTTGTTCCCATGGAAAGAGAAAGAAAGGGTTAAAACCGGCAAAGCTACTGGGGGCTACTATGAAGCTGCAAACATCAAGAAACTGTGGGGTTGGGTTCTGAATGCAATTATGGAATACATCATGGTTGAAGGTCATTTCTCTAGGGCCCACACCTACCATTTCGTTCTCTTAAACCATTTCAGACACGACAAAAAGGTATCCCTGCCCTACTACCTTTTCAGGTCACTCTCCAGGTCCCTTAATAAACATAGGAATAACCCTTCCAACCCGATTCTCCACTGTGGGCTTTTGCTTCTCATCTATGAGCATTGCAAAAACCTTGCCCTGCTAGAAAATAAGAGGATTTCAGCCTCTCCGGGTAAGAGAAAGATGGAAGAAGGAGACTCCAGCAAGGAGAAAGTGTCCTCTAGCAAAAAAAGGAAAAGTGCCTCTGAGTTGGAAACATAGGAAATTGAAAAGGAAAGCAGCGGTATGGAGATAGACAACTCCATCAGTGAAGACAACTGGAAAGATGAGGAGCTGGGTAATGAGGAAGAAAGTGGTGGTAATGAGCCTGGTCATGAAATCCCTATCCTCAGTGATTTCCCTGGTAAGGACAATAGCCATCCGATGGAAGTGGATTTCAAGGATAATGAGGAGATGGATGTGAACTCTGAGAGGGGAATGAACAAAGATTTTGAGAAGGACCGGACTAAGGACAGGGTTAGCAAGGATAAGGAAAGTGCGGGTAAAGGGCTAATCTTGGATAACCTCAAGAAACTCTCTGAGGTGAGAATGGACTTCGATAGATGGACCTATGAGCACCTGAAGAACCTAGATAAAAAGGGGAAAAACATGGATGAGAAGAGGGAGGATGAAAACAAAGAGTAGCTAAACTGGAAGCAGAATATGGAGGATAAGGTCAAATTGCTGGAAGATGGGAAGGAAGCAATGAGAAATCTTATGGGCGTTATCTCGATTTTCCTTTCTACTGTCATTAAAAACATGGAGAATATCGCTAAGGTCTGTGACACTCCAAAACCAGTTGTGGATCTTGATTTGGATGAAGAGTTCATCCAGACTGGTAGTGGTGATGTTACTCAGGTGGGTGGCACTGTGAAGAGGACCAGGGCCAGTGTCAAGAAAGTTGTGGCTGCTCCTACAAAGAATCTCCCTAATCTTAGGGATAACATCAAAGAGCTGCACGAAATTAGCAACACTCTGGCAAAAGCTCTGGAAAAAATCAACTAGTATCTTCTGGACTCTGGATGCCCTGCTGGCTTTGTGGGGCTTTTTCTGGTTTTCTTTGGTTTTTTGCTGGTTTTTCGTAGGCATGTCCTCTTTTGTTTCTTGTCGTTTTGTTGTTTAAGTTCTGCTTGTAAAGGGTTTCGAGGCCCCTTCAAAACCTGCTTTTACCTTAATCAAAAACATTAAGAAATCGAAATGTTATCTATGCTAATAAATCACAAACACATGGGTTTATGATCAAATTTTTGTTAGTGTCTTGTACCAAACACATTAGTAGTTTGACTTAAAATATTTTCCCATTGTTCACTATGGTTGTTGCACATATAAGTTAGTAACATGAAAAAACTTGATATATGCAAATCAAAATGCAAATATTATTGGAGATTTTTACCTTTTATTTTTATTAGTTGATTGCGGTGCCAAATAGAGCAATTCTAGTGCTCCATAAGGTGACTGCGGTGTAGTTTTCAACAAATACATAGTAGATTCATTGATTGTGAAAAGGGATTTGTCAATTGTGTTACTCTAATCTATCACTCATAAACAACATATGAATAATAGCAGGATGCATCTAGAACATACAATATTGTTAATAGAAGTTAAGGTTTCATTAATAAAATAGATCCATAGCATGCAATTGCAATTGCGATAAGAAAAATTAGATTTATTAAAAAAAAAGGCAATTGCGTGATAGGTTTTAACACATATGGTGCCATATTAACATAATTGAGTCAAAATAAAAAGATGTACAAAAATTTCAAATGCATTACAAAATCCTCAAATGCATTGCAAATTCCACAAATGCAATGTAGAACGTTCAAATACATCATCAAAAATACTAACTTAACATAACTCGGAATTTCTCATGAAATTAAGTAAAATTAGAAGCATATTTCACATCGGGTTTGTGTAATGTATGACCAAAACAATCAGAGGGAGCATGAAACATGAAAGGCAACCACAAATCCAAGAATCATGCCAAATTCCTAATCCTGCCAATAGACAAATGAAATTGAATGCAAATATGAAGTAAATGAAATCCAAATTAAACCAAATTTGTATTCCTTCAGATGATCTCTATTGTTCTTCTCTACTTTTTGAATTTCTCTCTAATTTTATGTGCGCATGAATTTTCAAATTGAAAGCTCAAGATGGATGATTAAAATGCTTAGAAGATGTGTTTTTATTGAATGAGAGGATCAGATTTAAATAGAGTATTCAAGCTTGATGAACGACTAGAATCATAAGAGGATTTGGGAGATCAACAAAGGAGATCAAAGGAGAGAGATAGTTAAGTGGAGAGGGAGGTCAACTAAGTGGAGCATGAATTTTGTAAGTGCAAGTTAAGTGAGGAGAGATAGGAGAGTCGAGTGAGAATAAATAATTACACAAAAGCAAGTGAGAGAATGGAGGAAGATAAGTTGAGTTCAAAATAAATAAATAAAATTTATTTATTTTCACTCACATATGAAATAGCTAAACAAATAATGAATTTATTTAATTTGTAGAAATTAGGATTAGAGATTAAATGATTATTTAATCCTAGAAGAAAAATTAGATTAAACAATTAAAATTATTTAATTAAAGAAGAAAGGAGGGACTTTAAATTAAATAATATAAAATTATTCAATTAAAAACTTAAAATAAATAATAATTAAATAAATAAAAATTATTTAACTATAGGAAATGAAGCTAGGTCAGATGAATAATATTAGCCTAGACAAAAATTAGTAAAAAATGTTGTCATAGGTATATGACGATTTTTAGTGTCTACACACACACACATACATGTATATACATGCATACATGTCTATGTATATGTATGTATGTACACACACACACACATGTATGTATATATGTGTGTGTGTGTGTGTGTGTGTGTGTGTGTAAATATATGCATATGTATATACATATGTACATACACACACACACACACACACACACATATACATATATATGTGTGTGTGTGTGTGTGTGTGTGTGTATATACATATACATATGTATATATATACATATTTATATACATACATATATATATATATATATATATATATATATTTATATACATATGTATATATATATATACATATATGTGTGTTTATATGTATATGTGTATATATGTATATGTATATGTATGTATATATACATACATATACATATATATATACATATATGTATGTATATATACATACATATATAATATACATACACATATACATATACATATACACACATATACATATATATATACACATATATATACATATACATATACATATACACATATACATATACATATACATATATGTATATGTATATATATGTGTATATGTATATGTATATGTATATGCATATGTATATGTATATGTATATGTATATGTATATGTATACATATGCATATACATATACATACATATCCATATGCATATGCATACATATACATATACATATACATATACATATACATATACATATACATATACATATATATATATATATATATATATATATATATATATATATATATATATATATATATATACTGTTGGATATTGGTTGTTATATTGTCATTGATGTCAACATTTGTGACACATGTGGAGATTGTTGATGAGGAGATTGTTGGAAAGTTTTCTTCTATGTATTCCAGTGATGCAGTTTGATTGGATGAGTTGGTTTAACCTGTGCATTGCAAATGAGTTGATGTGGTTCAAAGGGTTTCTTATATGTTATGTGTAGATATTTCATTCCCTTTTGAAGAGGTCCGCATGATGATTTGATCGATTTATGAGATCCGGTATTGGGATGTTATGCAGTTGTTCATGTTATTCGGTATTCTGGTTTGTGCTTCGTATTGCTCTAGAATTGCTATATCTTTGGTTGCAAATGTATGGAATGTGTTCACGATGTTGATGTGTGTCCTCAATTGGCTTGGTTTATAATTTGGATATCCGTAAGCGAATATTTCAGGATTGACAGTTAGTTATATTGATGTTCTTGAGCTCCAGTAGAGAGATGATGATGATTCCGGTAATCTGAGTTGTTGCGGTTGTTGTGATGTAAATCATGTTGCTTGTGAATGTCTTTAGATAATGTTGTATGCATATTGGTGGTCTGCATTGATTATTGTGTGCATTATTGAAGATTTTCCTTGTCTGGTGATGTTCTTCATGTTATGCGATGTTCTTGGTAGTTGTAGCGTGTTGCAGATGATCAAGGCGTAACTATTGGAGGTGTTTCGTATTTGCGGTATTGATTTAGGTCTAGACTATGTCTTAGCTGACGTTGTTTTGGTTTGCATGTATTGTTGTAGCGTGTGAGGATATTATTTTGTTATTGGTATTGAGGGTTTGGCTGACCTTGAAATATAGGTTGATGACTTGTATAAATATATATAATAATCATTGTAAGTGATCATGCTATGTGCGAATATTGTATCAATCATTTAGTAGCAGGGAAGTTGTGTGAAGTTATGTGAAGAAGTGTGTTGCAGAGAAGATTTGATAGTGAGCTTAGCCAAAATTGTACTCAAGCATATGGAGATGCTATTTTCACAGTTCCTATGATCCAAATTATAGTCTGAATTTTTTTGTAAGTCAGTGAGACTTCCTGTAAGGCAATGAGCCTTCCCTTAAGGTTGTAGCCTTTTTGGGTTTCTTATTTTGAGCAGTGAGCTCTAGGAAATGTGCCTGAATGCATGTGCATTCCCATTGTAATATTCACATTTACTCCTAACAGGGCATTATCTCATTGTGGGTAGGTTCCCACCATGGTTTTTCCCTTAACCAGCTTTTCCACGTCAAAAATCTTGGTGTTATGTGTGTTATTGATGTGGTGTTAATCAATGATTTAACCATTAATTATCAGATCCATTTTGTGGTTTAAGTTGTTGTAGTTTTTGGTGCAAACTGATTCACCCCCCCTCTCAGTTTGCTGCATTGTTGCCAACAATTGGTATCAGAGCTAGATCCTTAGGAAGAAGCTTGACTTCTTAAGGAGATCTGAGATGACAACCTTTGCTTTCAAGAAGGATAGTCTAAGATTTGATGGAATGAACTATACTCTTTGGAAGAGTCAGATGCAAGTACATTTGAGATGCATTGGAGAAGAGTACTGGAAGATCACAAAGAGTGTTTATAATGTTTCATAAAATGGCTCTACTACTTCAGATGAGATAAAGGAATCAAAATTCAATATTAGAGCCAAGGAAGCATTGTTGAGTGCCTTGTCAAATTCTAAAATGACTAATGTGATGGATCTTGAAACCGCTCATGAGATCTGGGTAAAATTGGAAACCTTTCATGAAGGTGATAGCCATGTGAAGATTGTTAAGTTGCAGATCTTGAAAGGAAAGTATGAGAAATTGAAGATGGGTGAAGATGAGAATATTACTTCTTTTATGCAGAAAGTGAATGAGCTTGTGTGTGGAATCAAATGTGTCAGTTGAGTCCTTGAAGAGTCTGAGATTATTGGTAAAGTGTTGATATCCTTTCCTCCTTCTTAGAAGCATAAAGTTGCTGTTATTGGTGAGATTCAGACTGTGACAAATGTGACAAGAGACATGTTGATCGGTAAACTTGTTGCTTTTGAGTTGAGTGAGTTTGCAAACTCTCTTCCTAAGACTGAATCTACATTCAAAGATATTGTTTCCGGGAAGTAGAGAGATGATCTGGGAGAAAGCTCTATAAGAGTATCTAGATATGAGAAAGAGATGAAAGAGATGGAATATGAAGAAAGAGAGATTGAGAATCTTGAAACACTTATTGCCAGAAGATTTCCTAAAGATGTTGGTAAGTATGAAGGAAAGTTACCTCTTAAATGTTTTTCATGTAATAAGATAGGATATTTTGCATCAAGGTGTCCGAAAAAAGAGAGAAAACCTAAGAATCCATTTAAGCCATATAAGCCTAAATATCAGAAGAAGTGTTATTATGCTGCTGATAAAGGTGTGATAGATGATGAGTCAGATAAGGGTGAATCGAGAGATGAATTTGTGTTCATTTCTATCAAGGAAGATGATCTTGTAACTACAGATTCTACAAGTTGCACCAATGAAGAGAAAGTTTTAGCTTCTAAAGTTGAGGAGAAAGATAAATGGGTAATCGACAGTGGTTGCTCTCATCATATGATAGGTGATAAGAGTAAATTTGTGAACATGGAAAGGTATGGCGGTGGTATAGTAAGATTTGGTGATAACAAAGCTTGTGTAATCTGTGGTAGAGGTTTTATTTCTCTTGATGGTAAGCATAATACTGATGATGTGTTGTATGTTGAAGGTTTAAAGCATAATCTTTTGAGTGTTGGTTGGATGGTTGATAAGGGATATAACTTGCAATTCAAGAATGGAAAATCTGAGATCTTGAGTAGCTCCGGAACTGAGATTGTATCAGGTACAAATACTAAAGGTAATATATTTCATTTGAACGATGGTGGTAAAAGTTTTTTGATTGCTCAGATTGATGAGAGTTGGTTATGGCATAAAAGGATGTGTCATGAAAATTTTGATTGCATGGTTAAGATACTTAGGCAGTAAGAGATCTACCGAAGTTAATAAAACCTTCTAATCCGATATGTAAGGAATGTCAATGAGGGAAGCAAACAAGAGTTACTTATAAGAGAAAATAATATAATTATAATGGTTAATTCTAATGGATTATTGGATCTTGTTCATATTGATCTATGTGGTCCTTCTAGAGTGAGAAGCTTACAGAGTGTAAGGTATTTCATGTTGTTAATTGGTGACTATTCGAGAATGATGTGGGTTACCTTCTTAAGGGAGAAGTCTGAAGCATTGGAAAAGTCCAAGATTTTCAAAGCTAGAGTTGAAACTAAGACTGGAATGAAACTAAAGTATCTAAGATCTAATATAGGTGGAGAATTCACTTTCGGTGAGTTTAATGCATACTATGAAGAGCATGGAGTTAAGATACAGTTATCTCCTCCTAGGACACCATAGTAGAATGGTGTTGTAGAGAGGAAGAATAGAACAATTCAAGAAGTTGTTAGAACCATGATGATTGAAGGAAATGTTCCACATATATTTTGGAGAGAAGATATAAGTATTGTAGTATATACTCTTAACCGAGAAAATGTCAACGGTGATATTGGTAAGACTCCTTATGAGTTATGTTTTGGTCATGCTCCTATTGTTACATATTTCAAAATTTTTGGTAGTAAATTCTATATCAAAAGAGATGAAGATCTTGGAAAGTTTGATGCTAGATGTGATGCAAGAATCTTTCTTGGCTATTCAACTAAAAGTAAGGCCTATCGATGTTATAATAAAAGATTGAGAAAGATGGTTGAAAGTGCTAATGTGAAGGTTGATGGAGGAAATATAAGACAAATTAGATCTTGCAGATATTATTATGATGATCGGGATGTTAGTTTAGGAAAGCCAGTAAAGACCCAAAATCAAGTTCAAGTTGATCCATAAAAGACATTGTTGGCATATGCACACTCCAATGAGACATTGTAGGTGATTGAAGGTTTTGTCATTGATGGAAACCTTACAATCCTATGGCATCGGCAAGGCATTACACCGGCACTACCAAGATCAGACTCTACACCTGTACTCACATCACCGGCACCGACAGTGAAAGGTAGCATACCGACACAGAGGCTGACTGGATTTTTGTTGTAATATATTTTGTTTATTATTTGTAAAATCATTGTAAGTCGACTTGTAAAGTTGTAAAATTACTCTTATATAAGAGAGATCATGATAGAACATTTGTAAGTAAGAGAGAGGAAGATATTTAGGCGAAATAAGGCAGACCTATTATGCGAATTATAGGTTAAGGGTTTATGTAAGAAGCAAATAAGAAACCGGTACTGGATCTGGCATTATAGATGCTATTTTGAAGTAGTACAAGACACTGGATTTGTATAATCCATTTTTGTAAGTCAGTGAGACTTCCCATTGAGTAGTGAGCTCTAGGCACTTGGCCTTCTTGCATGTGCAGGCCCCTCTTGTAAGCAATATTCTCTTATTGGCCAATAAGTGAATATTATGGGTCACAAATCCCACCGAGGTTTTTCCCACACTGGGTTTCCTCATTAAATCCTTGTGTTATGGTGTGTTTTTCATGTGGTTGTTTTTAATTTTGTTTATTGCATTATTTCTTGCATACCGGTACACAGTATTAATATGCTCTACATATTTTAAGTTAAGAAAATCTATAAACCAGTTAGATACTGATTCACCCCCCCCCCTCTCAGTATCTGTGGGAATCCTAACAATTGGTATCAGAGCTTGGTCCTCTATTTTCATAAGCCTAACAGCTTGAGGAAGATCTTGACACCGGAAGAGATGGAAAATCTGATGAAGCAACTAGAAGCAGCTCTCTCAGACTATGATGTAGAGAAATTGAAAAACATCAAACTTGAAGATGATCTAAAGGCAGCTCAGGATATCATTCAAGCACTTCAAGAAAATCTTACCATGTGAGCTTGAATTTCATCCTTAGAATATTACCTATAATAAGTTAGTTTCACAAAATACAATGGAAATGCATACAGGAAATCCAAAATCCACCAATGAAACTACATGAAATAAATATTAAAATAAAACATTATTTTACCTTCATGGCCTATGTCTCATTGTGTCCTAACTCCACTGTTCCTGGTTGCAGATGGTGTGCTCTCAGACAATGCACTGTTGGCTTCCAAGATGGCATATGAAGAATGGACTCATAACTTGTAGTTAACTGATAGTATGATATGCAAAGCTACATGATTATGCTAAAATGATAATACTTTATGATTATATGATAATTGTTATTGCTATTTGCTTCAAAAACTCACGGATGCATATGATTAGCTTGCAAAATGCACTTGAAGTCTCCCTTGAAGATTAACTCTCTCAACTAAAGCTCTTGATTTTATAGACTTTGAGAGGATAAGATGATGTGGCTCAGATCAAGGGTCATGATCAGATTTGCAGATTTGAATGGCTATGAACAAAGGTGAAGGTTGAGAGAAAAGGGGAAGGAGAAGACAAGTGTCACTCACCTCACCTTGACTGGGTTGCTGACTGAGGAAATCTAGGGATGGTTGGAGGAAATTTAGGCATGGTAGGACAAGTGGACTCAAGTCCTTCCCAAGATGTAGGGGGTTTTGGAGAGAATATAGGAAATGGTTATGAAATGTGTGTACGTACACAATTTCATTAATTTTGGAGGTTGAAGATAAATGATGAATTAATATTTAAGGAATATTAATTTCCTTAGCCACATGTTTGATGAGTTGGCAAAGGGAAGACGAAGTGGAGATGGAGGGTGAGTTAGAAAAAGGGATTAAATAATTTAGGAATTATTTAATATTTGAGACTAGAGGATAGGAGAATAACTATTAAATATTAGATATTTAATTGTTTGGAGAAGATAATTAAACATTAGATATTTAATTGGAGGAGATAATTAATTATTAGATATTTAATTAACTTGACTAGAGGAATAATTAAGTATTAGATATTTAATTAATTAGAGGAATAAGATAGATGAATTAATTAATAGAAAGACATGAAATGAATTAAACAGATTAATCTTTTCGAATTAACTATTTAATAGATGAATAATTATTAAATAAATATAAAATATTTATTTAATTGCTCATAGCCAATTTTTAGGTGTATACATTTTGCCCCTCTTTGAAATGATGTCGAGACAACATTGTTTCAAAGATTAAATCAAGTCTTGATAATGCCTGATAGAGATAAAATCCTGATTGTGTGCCCCCTCAGAAGATTGATCATGAAATTGTCAAAAATTTTAGTTTGAATGATTAATCTCATGATAATGTGATAAAAAATTAGTCAATTAAATTCATTTGTAAAAAACAAATTAAATTGCCCCATTGTTGAAATTAATTACTCTTGAAATAGTAAATATAAAATTAACCAAGGCTAATTTTAACTTCATTATTATCCTTGTCAGCTTTTGGAGAGAATATTTCTTGCTTAGGTGGTGAAAATGGTGATTCTCGTGGAGAATCATCGATTCGAGCGAGTTCGGCGATATCAGCGGCTAGCCGAGTATGGGTATCTGGTATGTATCTTATCTCGAGCTTTGTTTTCAAGTTTTCATTCAAAATTTCATGTTTTAGGCGCTCTTTTTTGAATTTTTGAAAATTTTGAATTTTTGCGATTTTAGATTAGTGCATTTGCAATTTAGTTTAGCAAATATACCACGTCATTTAGCGCAAATGCTTGATTTAGCGCTTTTGCTTTGTATGTTAGCGCAAATGCAAAGATTGTTAGTGCTTTTGTGTGTTTTAGCACGTTTGTTTGATTTGTTAGCGCAAATGCATGAAATGGTAGCGCTTTTGCATAGAATAGCACATATGCATTGTTGTTTAGCGCATATGCTTGAAAAGATAGTGCTTTTGCTTATAATAGCCAATATGCATCGTTGTTTAGCGCATATGCTTGATAGGATAGCACTTTTGCTTATAATAGCACATATGCATCGTTGTTTAGCGCATATGCTTGATAGGATAGCGCTTTTGTTCAAAGTTGGTATTTTTGATAAGTGCGAAAGTTTAAAAACACTTTTGATGATTAGATTTAACATGTGTAATACGCATTGTGGATGAAATAGAGTCTTGATTGCGTGATTGCATGATTGATAGATAGTTTTGATTGCTTGATTGAGTAGCTTTGAATAGCTTGATAGATAAATTAGCTCTGATTAGCTTGATTGATAAATTTGGATGATTGGGTAGCTTTGTTTAGCTTGATTGATAGATAGATGATTAAGTAGCTTGCAAGGAACCGATTTAGTTTCTGATGCAAGAGTTTAGCAGAATTGTTGGTCAAACTCAGTGATTGATAGTAAACCATGATTGATAGGTTTAAAATGTTTTGATAGCTTAAGTTGCTTCAATTTGATTTGATAGATTTGATAATTGATGATTGATTCAGTTTGATTTGATTGGATTTGATTTGATTGATTGATTGATTTGATTCAGTTTGATTTGATTGATTGATTTCTCTTAAAAAATAGGAGAAACTTGATGTTCTCCAGTGTCGGGAGAAATTACCGGCCATACGTCATTTAGTTCCGGAGTTATCCCGGGCTGAGATTAGACATATAGATGCATGTGGTTTATGTCATTTATTGTTTATGCCAAAGATTACGCATAACAGAGGTTTGTTGACTGCATTAGCCGAGAGATGGCACAACGAGCATAACACTTTCCACCTACCGACGGGTGAGATTAGTGTTACCCTAGAGGATGTCTACAAGATTCTACATATCCCGGTGACTGGGGAGCTAGTGCAGTATGATTATCAGGTTCGCGTTGGGACCGAGGCTTGCAGAGTCATTTTTGCTGATGAGAGCATCAGTAGAGGAGAGATCTGATGGGTAGACATGGTGATGTACTATGAGACTCTTCCTGTTATTCTTGCTGGTTTGATTGGTGGATTTATATGTCCTGATAGGTGATCTCGAGGCTTTTCTATCGGATGGGGTGAGGTACTACTGAGCATGATGCAGCATCGGACGCAATATGCTTGGGGTGTTTGTATGCTAGCACATTTATATCATGATCTACACCAGGTTGTGTATGATGAGAGTGCGAGTTTATCTACAGGATGCACGTTATACAGATCTGGTGCTGGGAGCACATTGCTATTACACGGCCTATCCATCATAGAGTTCATGGAGAGAGGCAGCCATATGTTTATTTTTATGCAGGTGTTCTTACTCAGCCCAAGCTGGGTAAGATGGAGTATTGGCGTTGGGTTCTTGATTCTTTGGATAGCATTATTTGGAGACCATATGTTGATTGTGAGCCATGGATGGATGATGTACAGACATTACCATTTATCATGCAGAGTAGATATCTCATTGGTCGTACACCCTTCATTGTTGAGCGACAGTTGATTGATCGGATTTTGAGACAGTTTGGTATCATTCAGCCTATGCCTACTGGTGTGACAATTTATGCTCGACGATACAGAGATAGGCGAGATTGGGGACCATCTTTGTCATTTGAGATTGCTTGTGCAGAGTTTGTTTCTACTTTGAGAGTGGCTTATGATATGAGATTACACATTCTTGATCCTGGGGTTACTGCAGAGTATGCTCAATATTTATTAGCTCATCCATTTCCCCAGATTACGGATCTAGCACATCCTCCTCCTAGCTCAGGAGATGACGATGATTTAGATGATCCTGTTAGCAGGAGACGGAGACATAGACAAGAGCTTAGAGTTGCACATGAGGCTGGGAGAGGTGGAGATGATGGTGGGGATGGAGGAGGTGGTGGTGGTGGACCTAGATGGAGAGGACATCGATTGAGAGTCCGTGGAGGACCATTTGGACCGGCTGGTAGGATTGATAGACCTCGTTCTATGGGTGGGAGAGATATTGGACGGATTGGGAGGGATACTGACAGGGTAGGGATGAGATCACCTAGAGGATTGCCAGTGACAGGGGGCAGGGTGACTGGACTGGATGGGGGTTGTGGGAGAGGTATTGATTTTGGACAGATTCAACCAGATCCTAGAGTTATTGCAGCTCATGGTGGTGATGATGAGGATCCTAAGGATCATATTCCTCTGATTAGACGACGAGTTCAGAGAGTTACTCGGACTGAGGTTCTAGCAGTTGGACAAGTTGGTGGTGAGGGGATTGGGATTCATGCACCATAGCAGGTTTTATCAGAGCAGGTTGCACCAGTGCAGTATATGCCAGATGTGGTTATACCAGAGCATGATGTGCCAGGGCATGATACTACTGACAGTCTGAGAGCACAAATTGATCAGCTTCGAGCACAGATATGGACTCTTATGACTGAGAGAGACACAGTTGTTAGGAGACAACAAGATACTCAGGGTCTTCTAGATCATATTCAGCAGGTTGGGTTAGGTACTCTCTCAGCGGACATTGTTAGAGCATTATTTCGGGTCGAGAAGGAGACTTCCTATTGGCGATGACGATATGAGGAGGCAGTTGCAAAGAGCCAGAGAGCAGGTAGTTATCAGACCACTGTGTTGATGGATACTAGCAGTGGTGGGGTCATGGGACCTCCTCAGAGGAGTGGTGAGCATGGTAGACAGGCATCTGGAGGATCTTCTCGCCCACAGCCACAGAGACAGACAGAGTCAGGTGGTAGTGGTACAGGATAGCCGTGACTTTGATTTGAGGCACTTGTATTGTTGTATCTGATATCACTGTATACTTGGACTTTTATTGTTTTATGATGATCTATATGCAGACATGGTTTCTATATGATGATGCTTTTATTTATGCATGTTACTTTATTTGATGATGTTCTATATGCTTATATGCTTTGATTTTATGGATGCAAATGAGTAGATGAATAATGATATGATAATAGCTTAAATGATGCAAATGATAAATGTTTTTTGATATTTGATTTTGATGACCTTAGATGGAAATGCAAATGATTACTTAACTTAAATGATGCAAATACAAATGATCTATATGAAAATGCAAATGAAATGATTGCTTAATGCTTAGGATGATGTATATACAAATGAAATGTTTTTGGATTTTTTATGTATGCAACTAAATGATAAATGGAATGATAATGCAAATAATAATGATACACTATATGATGAAATAATATCTACCTATGATGAATGAAATGCACTTAATTGAATGCAATTAACGCAATGATTTATACGGATTTACACATGAATGATTGATTTGTTTTTTATTTATATGTTATGCTTATAATGATTATGAATCTAAGTGAAAAAGATGTAACTAAATGATCTTTATGAAATGATAATGTAAATAATAATGATGATACACTACATGAAATGCACTTAATTGAATCCAATTAATGCGATGATAAAATGCAGCTAAAATGGAGAAAAAATGAATGCACCTACAATGATTAAATGCAAATTGTTTTTATTTGTCCAAGTATACTCAATCTTTATTTATGACCGTTGATTTGTTAATGAAATGATATGCTTATAATGCAACTTGACAAATGAATGCTTATAATGCAAACGAATAATGAGCTAATGAAATGATCTAACTAAAAAGTGTACTGCCACTCTTCATATGCTATCGGGTAACAGTGCTTGTTTTCATCATTGAGCTTTAAATGTTGTAAGAAAATACAAGCAACTTGACATAATGATTCAAGATGACCTGTCATGCCCAAAATTTAGGGCAAAAACGGAACAAATTTTTTTTTAAAACATACTAGATTAATTAACAAGTTCACTCTTGCGCCAAACATTAATGAAATTTCCATTATTAAATTCGAGCTAATTCTGAAAATGAACTAAGCATCGATAAATTGTTAAATTTTAATTGCGGAGAACCTACTGATTTAATTCTATCTCCAAGAGATATCTAGTCAATAGGTTTATTAAATTAATCAAACTAAAGGAAGTAGGAGTGAAAATTTTAATTTATTCTCCCATAAGACTATATAGTCTTTTCAATTCTTTTATATTTCTCTTTATAATTTATCCCAAATTAAAATCAGGATTATATAAATATATACATATATACATATTTGAATATGCATATATTTATATATTTATAATTTAATTACTTATTCAAAATACTCAAAAATTCATATATTTACATATATATATATATATATATATACCCATATATATATATGGATACATATATATATATTATATATTTTGCATAATGGCAAATATTTTAATTCTAAATTTAAAAAAAACATTATATCTTCCTAAATATTGTTTCATATTTCCCCAACCCTAATTAGGGTTCTAATCTTCCCACTTATATATTATCTAATCTGATTAACTTATTTATTTTTAATAACAACTTGCCCTAACCCCATTCGGCTAGGGTTTTAAACCATTTTTTTTTTTTTACAGTCAATATTTTTGGCTGGGCCGAAACCGTTGGAGGCCATGGAACCATTTTATCGCAGGTCACGGGAGTTTGGGAGGCGGGCTGGCTGCGCGCACCACTGTGTGAGCTCACAGTGGCGCCGCGGCACCACTATGTGCCCACACAGTGGGCGCCGCTAGCGGCTCCCCACTGTGTGCCCACACAGTGGGAGCCGCAAGCGGCTCCACTGTGTGTGCACACAGTGGGCGTCGCGCGGCCGTCCACTGTGCGTACACACAACGGCTCCCCACTGTGTGGGCACACAGTGGCGGCCGTGGCCGTCCACTGTGTGCCCACATAGTGGGAGCCGCAAGCGGCTCCACTGTGTGTGCACACAGTGGGCGCCGCGCGGCCGTCCACTGTGTGTACACACAGTGGAGTCCGCGGGGACCCAAAACATATTTTTTTTAATTTTTAAAAAAAAAATATAATATATAAAAATATATATATTTATATATATATATATATGTATATATTTATATTTACTTAACTTTTATAATCATAGTTAAAAAGATGAAATTTATTTCATTATATATTTATATAAATTTTTAAAAGAGAAATTTACATGCAAAATTTTTAAGCTAATTTAATAAAAGGAAAAACATAAAGTTAAATCAGATTATATATATATATATATATATATATATATATATATATATATATATATATATATATATAAAATAAGCTTCTAAATCAATGTTATCTAAAATACAATTTAGAACACTATTCAAAGATACATTATACTTTTTCTGGAATAAAGAAATTCATTGATTTTTTTTTTTCTAATAAAATATTCAAATAAAACAACTTTTTCCATTTTAAATACTTAAAATCTTTCAGTATATAAAAACTTCTATTTTGCCTCAAGTAAAAATATAGGTAAAATCTAAATGAAAACAATTCTTTTATTCCTTTCCATAATACAAGAAGCTTTGCATGCAACACAAATTAACTTTTCTTTTTCAAATAAACCAGAAGTAGAAATAACAAGCTTTTCTTTTTAAAACATCTCTAAGATATTCTACCAATTTACAGAATGTTTTCTCTGAATAGTCACAACAATAAGACTTCAAGTCTACTTTCACAAATTACAACTCGCTTCTCTTTTCTATGAATGAGGCATATTTCTATAACAACTTTTAACAAACATCTGCAACTGAATTCAAGTATCTTCAATAACAATCTTATGTATCTCTTTCATGGTTCCTAATCTCTTTCCTCTGAATTTCCTGCATAATAGAAAACACAAATATGACCACGGAGTGCTCACCTCCTAGCCTAGGCTAACTGGTAGCCACCCCCGAGCTCGGAGAACCAATTCCTAGACGGGTAACAAACAGGCAAACACATAGAAAGCAAAGCATACAGATATTCCAAACACATTCCCAACCTGGCTTTCACAGCACCACACTTCGGTGATGAACATTTTCAAAGGGTGGTAGTGGACCAAATACCCTGAGGAGAACTGCAAGTATGATACAAACAAGAAGCCACCTCATGGCACAATAAAAATATCAAGAATTCTCAACCCCTTAATCCTTATGCCCCCCAAAGGCATTCTAGCCTTATAACCCTCCTTATGACCCCCATTGCACAAACAGGCCATGCAGCAAGGGTCACACAAAGATCCCTTGTGATCGCTCTCAAAAGAGAGTCTCTCACTCGAGGGCTGTCACTGCTACCACCCTCAAGATCCTCTTCTCTCCCAAGAGTAAGAGATCTTGAGAAAACTCCCAAAACACATCAATTCATAAAACAAAATATCAAAAGATTCTCAAACATAAACTTCCAAGAATACAGATTTCTTACGCCAACAAACTTCCAGACATGAACAAGAAGAAGATATTAAGAGTAAAAATTGAAACCAACCTTAATCTGCCCAAAGGTTATTATGATATCTGATGAAGAGTTGCCCAATCCACAATTCTTTTTCCTTCTACCCTTATTCAATTTTCTCTATTCCATAACCTTATTTTCTTTTACAAATTTTCTTCTGTCTCCAAAAATGGAGAGTGGGTGATTACCCTGCTATTCCCAAAAATCTTCCTTAAAAAGCTCACTCTCCGAGTTCTCACAGGATTCTAAAAAAACCAAAAAGAAGAAAGAAAGTAAAATGCAAAAAGACTCTCCTTCCAAAAGGAAAAATCTTGATTTGATTTAACTTCAATTTTCAATTTTCGCTCAACTCAAAAAAACCAATTTTTAAAGCGTTAAAAAGATCATTATAAAGTAGAAACTTGCCTAAAATTACCCCTAACCCCTAGGTATACCTTATGGGCTTTAGGAAACCCTATTAAACTACCCCTAGGTGTTCATTTAACCCATTTTAAACCCCTCTGAAGTTTATTTTCGGGTCAAACATAAGTTGACCACTCCAAATATTATATTCCCAAAATATTTTTGACAACACATTATTTTATTTAAGATTAATTATAATTAAACACTTTCCCACCAAGAGACAAAATAAAATATTTAAATTTAAATACACACGTGTCAAGTGACACTAATAAAATACTTTTACAAAAATAAAACATGAAATTGTCTCTTGAGGTTTTTACACATTAAAATTTAATTAACACTTAACACTCATGCAGCATATACTGTTACGAATAAAATACAATACAAACGGGGTGTTGTCTCTCCAAATAGACAAACCCTGGCTTTACGAACATACATAAGTCTAGGTTTGATTCTCCGTAATTTTCCATGGTCACATGGTAATTTCCTGTGCATCTCAATTTACACATTAGTACTTCCAAATATCCAAATATAATATAATTCAATAATATAACAATGCACATCATCATTTGCATACAATTTTCATCTGCACAGATCAAATACATCTTTGTCAAGCAAATTCACATAAGCAATTTTCATCCCAATTCACATAAACTAAACATACATCATAGTTCTATATTCAAAGTAAAGTCCTGCAAATTCAATAACGACATCTATCATTGCAATATCATTCTATCTAATAATCATGTAGTGTTCTATCTCATAAAGCATGTAAGTAAATCATCAAATCATAGCAATGTTATCCAAATCCTGAAATCATAAAAGTTCTAAGTCTCAAAATGCATCAAAATAAAGTATCCATAATAGTCTAAAATATAAAATCCACTGAATGTCAGACTGAGTCGAGGTGAGGCCTCACATGACCTGAGTATTGCTTACATGGATTTTGATATAGCAAGTTACTACAAGCAACTTGATATAACAGACAAGGAGTATCTCCTTTCATGCATGACTTGGAATGTCATCCTTGATCTTTTGCTGATCATATCCTGAGACAAGTTCATATTGTAGTAAGAGATAAACCACAGATAGCAATCAAAGAAAATAATCATGCCCCATCATAGCTCCTCTAGTCATTAACATCCTTGAGTTGCATAGAGTACATGATTAGCAATAAAATCAAGATATAAACACTGATCCTTGTATGTCATTTACATGTTCTTATGGTCATTAACTGATATAATCATCTTAATGAATGATCTTTGATAATCCTTTATAGTTTGCTAGTTGATTCTTCATTTTATGAGTTTGACGATTCAGTTGTTGATGAGATGCCTTGATTTTTATTGCTTTGTTGCTTGTTATCTGTTTCAAAATCCTGGATGTTTTTGGTTTTTCTAAGTTTTTCAAATGTTTTTGGATTTTTAAGTTTTCCAAAGATCACCTTAGCAAAAGGAATTAGGATTTTACCCCCAGTGGAAACAAAAATTTATTATGGATATATGAATTGATCAAGATTCAAACCATGGCGGGATACAAATACAGACTGATAAATGTTGATAAAATCTAAGACAATGACTACGACAAGTATGTCAAAAGGTTATAATTGTTGGTAAGCTGCATATTTCTTGCTAAATGGTTCAGAGCAATGGATATGAAAGATGGAATGGATAAGCTAAGATAGATGGAAGTGATAAATGCGAGAGGATGGAGTGGATAGGTGCGCAAAGCGATCTCATGGATGGAGGAACTCCTTTTTTTTAGATAGTGCCTGTTTACCAGGTTTTCACCATCTAAATTTATTGCATTTTTGTTGTTTTATACTTTTTAGGGATTTTTTGCTTTTCTGATTTTTACTGATTTCTTCAGGACTTTATATCTCAAGCATAGAATTTCTTGAGATGGATAGAATTGATAGGTTCATCAAACTAATCATCTTCTGGGGTAGATAATTTGTATGCTCTTGATCCATATGTTGCTACTATGACAAAAGATCCTAGCCAATTTGGTTCAAATTTGCCCTTCTTTTCCCGATCTTGTTGATTTCTCGGATTCTCTCTTAGAACTATGTCTCCAATCTGGAAAGTGCGCGACTTGACTCTGTGGTTATAGCTTCTTGCCATTCTTTGTTGATATACTTTTAAATGATTTGTTGCATTTTGGCGACGCTCCTGAATCAGTTCTAGTTCCTGGAGTCGAGAGACTCTTTGTTCTTCTTCTGGTATAAGACCATGCAAGGATACTCGTAGAGAAGGTATCTCTACTTCTATAGGTAATATCGCTTCTGATCCATAGACCAAACAATATGGAGTTGCCCCTGTTGGAGTGCGAACACTAGTTTGATATGCCCAAAGAGCAAGATTTAGCTGAATGTGCCAATCTTTTCCAGCTTCATTGACTGTTTTCTTCAAGATTTTTAAAATAGTTTTGATTGATGCCTCAGCTTGACTATTACCTTGTGGATAAAATGGAGTAGAGAACCTATGTTGGATATGAAATTTTTCACATAGCTCTTTTACATCTTGATTTTTGAATGGTCTTCCATTATCAGTGATAATGGTCATAGGAACTCCATATCGACAGATTATGTAATTCAAGATGAATGATGATATTTGTTTTCATGTCACTGTTGTCAAAGGCATTGCTTCAATCCACTTAGTAAAATATTCGGTAGCAACCAAAATAAACTTATGTCCATTAGAAGATGAGGGATTGATCTTTCCTACCAAATCCAGGCCCCACTGTGAAAATGGCCATGATCCTGTCATAGGATATAACTCTTGTGCTGGTGCATGAATTAGATTTCCATGAATTTGACATTGTTTACACTTTTTAGCATAGGTGAATGAGTTTCTTTCCATAGTAGGCCAAAAGTAACCCATACGAATAATTTTCTTAGCCAATGTTAAACCACTTGAGTGTGTACCACAAATACCCGCATGAATGTCATTAAGAACTCTCTCAGATTCATCTTTTTCAAGACATCTCAATAATATACCATCTAGACCTCACCTATATAGGATATTAGCAATAATGGTATAGCGAGAGGACTAACGGATAAAGTTTCTTCGTTGATTACGAGATAATTCCAAAGGAAGGATATGATCTTTTAAATATTGGTAGGTTTGACCGTATAAGGATTGACTGGTTCCTGATATATGGCAAATTTGATAGGTATGCTAGGATTGAATGGTAGGGGTTAAGATATCTTCCATAAGAAACTCGTAACATTGTTGATTCTCTTTATTTTGCAAGAGAGATGCTATTGTAGCCATTGCATCTGCTGCTTTATTTTCATTTCTGGGAATATGGGTGAATGTGATTTCTTTAAAATGTCCTTTAAATTATTCCACTAGCTATTTGTACGGCATAAGCTTATCATCCTTCGTTTGGTATTCATCATTTATTTGATTAATGACAAGTTGTGAATCACCATAGACATGTAGTTCTTTGACATTCCATTCAATGGCCATTTTGAGCCCTATAGCCAATGCTTCATACTCTGCAGTATTATTGGTGCATGGAAATCTCAGTCTATACGATTTCGGAATTGTATGTCCTTGAGGTGTGATAAAAAAATATTCCTGCACCTGATCCATATTGAGTATAAGAACCATCAAAGTATAATTCCCAAAATTTTGTACTTATTGTCAAGATATCTCCATCAAGAAATTCGATGTGCAAAGGTATGTCATTTTGTAGAGGTGCATCAACTAATTGATCAACAATGACTTGTCCCTTGATGGCTTTCCGGTCAACATATTCTATGTCGAATTCACTTAGTATCATAACCCATTTGGCTAGTCTCCCTGTTAATGTTGACTTACTCAATAAATATTTGAGAGGATCTATCTTTGCTATTAGTTTTACAGAATGAATCAACATATAATGTCGTAGCTTCTGAGTTGCAAATACAACTGCTGGACATATCTTTTCAATTGATGAATAATTTAACTCATATCCAACAAGTGTTCTACTGATATAATAAAATGCTCTTTCTTTTCCTTCATCATCGTGTTGAGCTAGGAGAGCACCTAATGATACACTTATTGTTGAGACATAGAGTAACAAGGGTTTCCCTTTGGTTGGTGATATCAGTACTGGAGGACTCATAAGATATTCTTTTATTTGCAAGAAAGCTTCTTCACATGTTAGATCCCATTTGAATGGAACATTTTTATGTAGAAGATGGGTAAAGGGAAGACATCTATCGGCCAATTGGGACACAAATCTCCTGATTGATTGCAACCCTCCTTGTAAAGATCGTAATTGACTTATGTTCTTAGGTGATTCCATCTCCATCATAGCTTTAACTTTTCCAGGATCGACTTCAATGCCACGAGCTGATATAATGTACCCAAGGAGCTTTCCAAAGGTTACCCTGAATGCACATTTCTTTGGATTTAATCTCAATTGATATCTTTCCAGCCTATCAAAAATCTTGCTTAAAATGTTCAAATGTTCTTTTCTTGTGTGAGATTTTGCAAGTATGTCATCGACATAATCTTCCATAAATGTATGCATCATGTCATGGAAAATTGTCATCATATCCCTTTGATAAGTCGCTCTTGCATTCTTAAGCCCAAATGGCATAACATTCCAGCAGTATGTTCCCCATGCACAGGTGAAAGTTGTCTTCTCTTGATCTTCAGGTGCGATTCTTATTTGATTATATCTTGAGAAGCCATCCATTAATGAAAACATCTCATGCCCTACTAACAAGTCTACTATGATATCAATGTTTGGTAGTGGGAAATCATCTTTTGGACATGCTTTATTCAGATCTCTGAAATCTGTGCAGATTCTTATGCTCTTATCTAGTTTTGATACTGGTACAATACTTGAAACCCATTCTAGATAAGCAACTGGTCTTATGAATCCCACTTCTAATAATTTCTTGAGCTCAGCTTTGACAAGCAGAGCAATATGTGGGTGCATCTTTCTTAGCTTCTGCTTAACAGGTTTTGCTTTTAAATCCACATTAAGATGATGCATGATAAGATCCCGGTTAAGTCCTGGCATATCTGCATAAGACCAAGCAAAATTTATTTGTCTCTGCTTAAAGAATTTCATGTATTCTTTTCTCTCTCTTTCTGATAACGAGGCAGTAAAATGAAGTATTTTAGGATCCTTTGATGTATCAATGTTTACTGCTTCTGTTGGTTCTATCAGGATAGCAGATCTCTCTTGAAAATATGTAAGAAAAATGTCAAACTTGCCATCTTTTGGTGCCTCAAGGAGGTTTTCACCATCAGATGCACCCTTTATTTTCTCTTTTGATTGATCTAATGTTGCCATGAAATGGTTTTCAACAATAGGTCTCTTTCCTTGTTTTATTTCACTTTTGTGATTGAAAAGTTTGGCATTCTCCTGACTATGAGAAACATCACTTGATTCTGTAGTGGAAGATATCTTAGGTGGGATGGGTTCAATAGCGTTAAGGTACACAGCTAAGTCATGATCATTGGAAAAGACATTTAGCTCGGGGTTATCTAAATTATCCCAATCAATTAGTTTAGGATGAAGAAGAGGTAAATCATAATCACTATCATCATTAGGTGTTTCAATGTTAATGATCATAATTTAGCATAGAATAGGTATTGTCATAGATTGAATGTTTTTGAGAATTGTCTTTCTCAAGATTTTCCAATTTAGTCTTAACAAGATTGATATTAGCATTTTGTAGTTCACACTCAAGTGGTTCTTCAATTGACGTTTGTCCCTTAAATGAATGGATTATATCAACACACACGTCTTTGGTATTGCAAATTTCTTCTTGATTGACTTCATTTGCAGTTTGGATTTGAAAGACTTGTGTACATGTTAAAGAGGATTCTTTTAACATATTTTGTCTCCTTTCAAACTCATCTTCTTCTGGACTAATAGTTAATCCAACTTGACTATCTCTTATTTCTTCTATGGTTCTTGCATATCTGATTCTTGTTTGCACTTCTTGTGGCATTGTATCATTGTTTTTGTCATTCTCTTTTCTTTTTGCATATGCCTCTTTTCTCTGAATTATGAGTTTCTCTTGTCTCCTTTCTAATTTTATCTTTTGTTATGTAATGGACAAGTCTTCTTTTGTAATGGCTGCTTGATCTTCATTGTGTTCGTTACTTGATGTAGTAGATAAGGCATCTGGTCCCCATTCATACTCATTGGAATCTATTTCTGAATTTTGATCTAAGATTACTCCACTATACCATATTGGAATGTCGTATGGTGCAAAAAGTTCTCTGATTTCTGTCATTTCTATTTTTACTGCTTCTGGAATATTTTGTTCAGATTTTTCTTTTGTTTGTATTTCTAGGACTTGCTGACAAGATTTTTCTTCCTCTTTGATGGTAGTCTCCTCTTCTTTCTTCTCATGTTCTTCTTGCTTCTTTTGTTTTCTGGTTACTATTTCGGCCGCTTGATGTAGCTTTTCTTGCCAATTGTCTTCTTTAGAGACTGATTTCTTTCTCCATTTTTGTTGTTGTGTATTGTGTTGCTTTTGATTGGACTTTAGGTATCCCAAACCAGATTTATCTTCTGTGGATTGCGAATGTGGACAAATAGGTTCTGAAATTCCTTGATGTTGCTTACCAATTGGTCCTTTTCCTTCATATCCCATCTTTTGCATGATTTCATATCCTTTGCCATATTGTTTTATGGGAATATTGACTTCTGCTACTGTTGCTATAGTTTTATCTTCATCTTTGTATAACCAACCAAGAATGTCTTTGTCTTCATTTTCCTCTTCAAGGGTTCCAGCACTAACAAATGTCCCTTTAAACATATTTTTTGATTTTCCTGATGATTTTGATTGAACATCTGTAGGTTTTCCATATGACTTAAGGGAAAGTGGAAAATTATTCAAAGAATACTTTCCCATTCCTTCATCATTTAACTTGAGCTTTTCTTCAAAAGTTTCCCATACTTTTTCTTGAATTTCCTTGGTAGGATATATTGATTCTCTGTTATGTGGAACTGTGGTATCTTGTGTTGGCTTCAAATTATTGCAATATTGACTGGAATCTGCAATTATAGTGATTTCTTTTCCTTCATGAGGAAATTTTACACATTGATGGTATGTAGAAGGAACTACTTGCATCTTGTGAATCCATGGTCTTCTTAGAAGAATGTTGTAGGAGAGATTCAAATCTAAAACTTGACACAATGTATCCTTCTCCATAGGTCCTATCCTTATTGGTAGCATAACAGTTCCTTTAGAAGAACGTTATGCTTCATCGTAAGCCTTGATGGTTATTTTCTTTTTTGGGTCTACTACATTCTCTAAATATCCCAAAGATTTTATCAAACTTAATGCACAAATATTTAAACCAACTCCTCCATCTATGAGTACACGTTTGACACGAGTTTTATTAATGGAGACTTCAACATGTAAAGGAGCATTGTGAGGGTGTTGTAAGGATGCATCATCATTTTCAGAAAATGATAAGCAATGAGGAGCTATAAGATGTCCTACCATGTTTTGGAACTAATCTACATCCAAATCTTTTGAAACTGTTGTTTCCACTAATGCTTTCTCCAAAATTTCTTTATGCATAGGTGAAATTTTGAGAAGTTCTAGAATTGATATTTGAGCGGGTATTCATTGTAATTGCTCTACTAAATTGTATTGTTGTGATGTGGATGTTGAGTCTTTTACTATACCTAGAAAGGTAACCTTTGCTTTGCTTCTTGTGATAACGTTGATTGCTTCTGAAGATGGATTTTCGTTAACAATTATCACATTTACTACATCATTGTATGTATAAGCGTAATTCACTTTGGCTTTCCCTTTGTCATTTTCCAATTGGTATGATTCACCTTTATCATAGTTTGGAAGTGGATTTTTAAAAGCCAAGTGTGATTCACTCGTCTTATGGCTATCCACCGTGATGGTTCCATTATCAATTAGATCTTGGATAGTGTGTTTCAATCTTTGACAATCATTTGTTAGGTGTCCTTTATTCCGGTGATAATTGCAAAAATGATTGTCATTCCACCAATTTGGCTTAACTGGTGGTTCATAAATTCTTGCTTCAAGTAAAACAATCAATTTGTTAGCAAGCAAAGTTTTTAGAGCTGATTCTAAAGATTCTCCAATATTTTTGTGAATTTTCTCCGAGGATGAGAGAAAAAGGACTTGACTTTATTGTTTTCCAGATTGTTGTTGCTTGGGATTTGACTTGATAGATTGAAAATTGGTTGTTGTTGTTTTGTAGTATTGTTATCATCATTTCCTTCATTGCTGGCATTCCTATTCTTTGACCAGAACTTGGGTTTATCATTGTTGTTGTTGTTGTTGTTGCTGTTGTATGAATTATTGTAAAGTTTTAGTTCTCCTTTCTTTACCATTGCATTCTCTATTTTCAGACCATTTTCAATCATTTTGGCAAAAGAGGGAGGACATTGCATCCTTAGTCGATAACTCATTTCACTGATAAGATTATCAATGAATATGTCTATTTTTTCTTGATCAGGTACATCTCGGGGATACCTTTTAAACATGTGTTTCCATCGTTGTAAAAAGATCATAAAGGATTCACCATTCATTTGTTTAACATTGCAAAGATCTAGCATTGTTATTTCATTCCTTATATTGTAGGAATATTGTGAAATAAACCTATTCACAAGTTCTTCAAAGGATTTGATTCCAGATGGTAATCTTGAAAACCATTCCATTGATTGTCCATTTAAAATCCTAGGAAAAAGACGCATAAGGTAAGTCTCATCGTGAGCAAATTCCATGCTCATAGTACAAAACTCCCTAATGTGATCGTATTTGTCATATTTAGGAATCTCGCAATGTTGGGGAAATGGTATCATATTTAGCTTTTTATCAAAGGGATATGGACATATGTCTTCTAATGAATACTTTTTGGAACTTGTCCCATTTTGCATGTCTTGTATTTGCTCTTGTAGAGTTTGTATTTGTTGAGTAAAGTTTGAAAATGGATTATCCACATTGCTTCTTTTATCATTACGTTCTTTTCTTTTGTCATCCCTTTCTTTCCTTGTTTCTTCGCTACTTTCTTTGTTCATATCTTCATTGTTTTGCTCATCCGTGTTTTGGGTGTTACTTGTTTCCGCATCTTGTTTTAAGCTTTCTATATTAAAGTCTTGTGGTAGTTTAGCTCCAGATTTTGCCAACATCAAGAGATATTTCTCTTTTTGTTTTGTCAATAATTTTTCCATTAGCCTATCAAATTTGAAATCTTGTTCAAAGTCTCTAATCATGCTATTGACAGCTTATTCGTCAACAGTGGTAAATCCAAAAGTGGTATCTTCTTCCTCCATTTGTTGTTGTTTTCTAAGTTGTTTGTATTGGGCTCTAGTCCAAACTGACATGTGTTTATCTCAAAGTTGTCAAAAAAATCCCAAGGACAAGGTCAATAGGTGATTATTGGTTTAGGAATGCTTTATTGATCTTACCACTATTGTTTGTTCATTGGGATAAAGCGTCTCTTTGTTGAAAAGCACGTCTTTGTAGATTTTCATTGTCAAATTCTGTACCGCAACCACGTAAGTAGTGACGAAAACGGTGTAAGAATGTCCTATGTTTCAGTAAGATCTTGCGATTGATATACAAGAATCTTATTCTCTTCTGAGTAGCTTTGTAATTGGGTTTTCTTTTCTTAAGGTGATACTTAAAAGTCATATAAGCATTTGACAGTTTACAAGTTTGATTCCAATGTTGGTGCAATTTTGGTTTTGATGTAACCTAAGTTCAAAATAGGAAAGATATATCCAAGATTAGGAACCTAGTATAGATTGATCAAGCTTCGTGATAGAGGATTTGATTATCCTGATGAGAGTCTTGACAAGGATGTTGATTTTTGCACTTAAGATGTTTGAATCAATAGTTTGCTAAATGTTGATGTTTATAGAACCTTTTGGGAATAACCTATAGGATTAGCAACCTAGTTGTTTTGAGCTATCTTGAAAATACGTGATGGTTTAGAGACAAACCTACTTCAAGGATTATTTTGATGTTTTGATACTTTGATTTTGATTTGGTGCTTCAAGTGTTGGAATGCTTTTTATTTTATCCTTTTGATCACACTTTTCAGAAATTTGTTGATTTTCGATCGCTTGTAGATGATAATTTTCTTCAATTTTTGACCATTTGGAACATGTTACAGACATAGAAGACACAATTTTTAATAAATGAAAAGCACAAGCAAGTACAAATCCCTATGGCAGGCTGAGACAATAGTTGTTGAATCTCACATGGAGTTTCCCTCAAGGCTACGCTATTCAAAGCGAATATTTAGATGCTTGACACCACTGGCTCCACCCTCGGCACTCACTTCTTCGAGGCAGCCAAGCACCAATTTCCATGAAATCTCCTCATGGCAAACCTTATATCTCTACTAGGAACCGTATGTGTGTGAGCTGCTTCAGAGGTCTGACCTCCTGCGCCAACAACTAGAAGGTTTTTGGCAACTAGTACAAATAGTTTTTAGTAAAGGCTTCCGGTCATGTGGCCATACATGCGACACTTTCAGCTCTGTAAATACAGAAGGTTCCCAGCCTATAGAGGTTACGCTCCATAGGGTTTATGGGGAAACATAGTGTCGGTATGAACTTATCAGCACATGTTGTTTGAACTTTCGTCACAAACACGATTTATTTAGAGTGGATTGGAAGGACTCGGTATTAGCTCGTTTCCACTTTAGGTCGTTCCCCTCTCACTGGCCCCTTCAAGGCAGCTTGGGAAGGTAGGCCCTCTAATGGATTAATTGCTTGAAAGTAAAGAAAGCATAAAAGAGTGGGTTTGACTTTTTGATCACCCAATTAAGGGGAGAGCATATACCTACCACTTTCGAGACACGGAATACAAGCGTTCTTTTTAACTTTCCATAGCAATGTGATCTATCCTCTACTTGGAGATTTTGCTCCAACAAGCATGGTGTTTATTTTAGCCCCATATAGCAAATGATTTTCTAAACTAGGACTTGGAAATTCTGGTCAACAAAATGAAAATCGTTGCAAAAAAGTAACTTGTTTCGTAAGAACAGACAAGTTGATTGTTCTTTTTAACTTCCAAAATATAAGATTGATTGTGTTTTTTACTTTTGCAAGAAAATAAAAGATTGTTGTTCTTTTTAGAGCCCAAAATTTGAAGTGTGAATCCTAACTTTGCAAGAAAGTAAATGTTTGATTTGTTGTTCTTTTTACCTTGCAAATGTGATTATTTTTAGAGCTCAAACACAAGTGAGGTACTTTTTAGAACACCAAGTTTGAAAATGAAGTTCTTTTTACCCAAAAGGAAATATGAGTTCTTTTTAACCAACTTTGAAAAAGCTAGGAAATAAATCACTAAATCCTAAATTATCTTCTCCAAACCTGCAAGAAACTGTTAGAAATATGCAAAATAGTAAAAAGTTAGTGAAAAACCTTAGGTGGGCTTCCACAAGCCTAATTTCAAATCGGTTACAAACTTTTTGTCAAATGCGCTATCATACGATTCAAAAGCGCTAACCTGCGTTACAAAAGCGCTAACCTGCATGACATATGCGCTAACCTACTGTGCAAAAGCGTTGATTTTCTGACAAAAGCACTAACCTACATGACATATGCAATAACCTATTGTGCAAAAGCGATGATTTTCTGACAAAAGCGCTAACCTACATGACATATGCGCTAACCTATGATGCAAAAGCGCTAACCTACAATGCAAAAGCGCTATCAAAATTAACATATGCGTGAATCTGCATTACAAATATGTTAATTTTATTTTTTTCTCAAGATTTTTAAAAGTATATGCGAGGTCCAGCCCCACGATGGGCGCCAAAATGTGTGAGCTTGAATTTCATCCTTAGAATATTACCTGTAATAAGTTAGTTTCACAAAATACAATGGAAATGCATATAGGAAATCCAAAATCCACCAATGAACTGCATGAAATAAATATTAAAATAAAACATTATTTTACCTTCATGGCTTATGTCTCATTATGTCCTAACTCCACTGTTCCTGGTTGCAGATGGTGTGCTCTCAGATAATGCACTGTTGGCTTCCAAGATGGCATATGAAGAATGGACTCATAACTTGTAGTTAACTGATAGTATGATATGCAAAGCTACATGATTATGCTAAAATGATAATACTATATGATTATATGATAATTGCTATTGCTATTTGCTTCAAAAACTCACGGATGCATATAATTTGCTTGCAAAATGCACTTGAAGTCTCCCTTGAAGATTAACTCTCTCAACTGAAGCTCTTGATTTTATATAATTTGAGAGGATAAGATGATGTGGCTCAGATCAAGGGTCATGATCATATCTGTAGATTTGAATGGCTATGAACAAAGGTGAAGGTTGAGAGAAAGGGGGAAGGAGAAGACAAGTGTCACTCATCTCACCTTGATTGGGTTGTTGACTGAGGGAATCTAGGGATGGTTGGAGGAAATTTAGGCATGGTAGGACAAGTGGACTCAAGTCCTTCCCAAGATGTAGGGGGTGTTGGAGAGAATATAGGAAATGGTTATGAAATGTGTGTATGTACACAATTTCATTAATTTTGGAGGTTGAAGATAAATGATGAATTAATATTTAAGGAATATTAATTTCCTTAGCCACATGTTTGATGAGTTGGCAAAGGGAAGATGAAGTGGAGATGGAGGGTGAGTTAGAAAAAAGGATTAAATAATTTAGGAATTATTTAATATTTGAGACTATAGGATAGGAGAATAACTATTAAATATTAGATATTTAATTGTTTGGAGAAGATAATTAAACATTAGATATTTAATTAACTTGGAGGAGATAATTAATTATTAGATATTTAATTAACTTGATGAGAGGAATAATTAAATATTAGATATTTAATTAATTAGAGGAATAAGATAGATGAATTAATTAATAAAATATTAATTAATAGAAAGATATGAAATGAATTAAACAGATTAATCTTTTCGAATTAACTATTTAATAGACGAATAATTATTAAATAAATATAAAATATTTATTTAATTGCTCGTAGCCAATTTTTAGGTGTATACACTTACTATTTCAAGAAACAAGAGAAGAGAATTATGTGAAAAGATGCAAAATGAGAATGATGAAAAAGAATCACTTAATGATATGATAAACAAGGTGAAACAAGAGAACATGACAACAAAGAATGAGATGCAGAATATGACTATGAGATTTTGTAAAGAAATTAAGGATAGAAAGAAGAATGAAGAAGATTTGACCAGAAGACTAAGTGATGCTGCAAATGAGAACACAAGACTTAGCTATGAAAATGATTCGTTGAAGACAGATCTGATGCACACTCAAAATGACTCAAATAAACTGATGAGGCAGAAAGAAGTCTTAGAAAGAGAACTAGATACTGCAAATCAACATAAAGAGAAATTCAAGAAAAGCTCAGAAGAACTTGGTAACTTGTTGAAGAATCAAAAACCTAAAGGTGACACTTCTGGAATTGGCTTTGAAGTTGGTGAAAGCTCCAGTACTGCAAACACTCAGGATCATAGCAAACCGGTAAGACAACTTACTGCTTATAAATTCAATGGAAAATACTTTAACTGTAATAAGTATGGTCATAGAGAAAATCAGTGTAGATCTAGAAATTATCAGAATATCAACACACCCACCGGTCAATGTTCAAAATGCAACAAAGTTGGTCATAACTTTGAGAATTGCAGAATGAATGTGAGATGTTATGTTTGTGGAAGGTTTGGACACCTATCTAATCAATGTAGAACACATACCGACATAGGTTATGGAAAAGCTATTCAGAAGAATAATGTGACTTGTTATGCATGTAAAAAAATTGGGTATATTGCAAAATTTTGTAGAAGTAAAGGATCACCGGCAGACAACAAAGGTCCTAGTTTGAAAGGTAAAGAAAAAGTTGAAGAGGTTAAGCAAAAATTTTCAAAACAATGGATCGGGAAATCAGAAATGAATGTGGATAGGAATACTCCTCCACTAGTAGAACCAAGCAACATTCCACCGGTAGAACAGAGTAGCACTCCACCAATAGGAAGCTCTTCATCAAATTGAAGAAAATTTTCTTGAGGGTTTGGCAATCAAATGAGACATATGCTATAATTCCCTCGGTTAATGGTGAGAAGTTGGAAATTACTTCTATGCCGGCAGACAATGTTAAGTGGCTACTTAACTGGCAAGCATTAAATGTGGTAGTTGGCAAAACTGACATTATAAATTAATGTTTTTGGCTCCATTTCACTTCATCGAGCATTCAAACATTCGAAGAGTGCAAAATTTGCAGAGCTAAGGCATTTTGAGCAAAGAGGCAAAGCACTTCAGCAATCAATCCATCCAAAGGCAGAAAAAGGTATTTATCATCATGGCATCCTCCTCTGCACCTGAATTCATAGCAAACCCTATAGTAGTCGAGGTTATAAAACGCCCTAGGCCCGTATTTCAGCTCGTTCCCGATGTAGCTAAGAAAGATGACAATGTAGGTGTTTTTTCCCAAATTCCAAAAGGAGTTGCTTTTGCAGAAGATCCCAGAATATACATTCATTGCAACATAGAGGAATTAGGAGATGAAGAAATTAAAAACATGTATAAGACCGTTATATGTGACAATTCTGGAAATGTAAAACCTGAACATAAAGTTGTTGAAACCCTAGGATTCACTGAAATCCTCTGCATTCCTGAATTTCCCAAGGAAGTGATTAGGATAGTTTTAAGCAGGGTACATGGTTAATTCTTTTGGCTTGATTCAGTTCACAAAATTACAAAGGAAGCTGTGAAAGCAGTAACAGGGTTACCTTCCACCGGTAACATACCAGACAAGACTAAGAAGGTCTCCAATGACCTAGTAATGAACTTAATTGGTACAACATCAGACAGAAGGTCTCTGAGGGTTAATGATGTGACCGATATAAATGTGAGATTTGTTAGCATGATTTTAGGGTACAAAGCAACTCATGCAAACAGACTTAACTCAGTTTCCAGTTTATGCATTAAGAGTGCTTATGACATGGTTAAAGACAATGTAAAAATTGATGTATGTGAATGGTTAAAAGATGAGTTGATTGATAACTTAGGCAAAATCAAGAAGGATAAGAAAGGAACTTTTAGATTTGGAAATCTACTTGTATGCTTGATGCTACACATAACCAAACAGATTCCTGGTATAGGCGATAAGAACCTTGGATTTGATATACCGGTAGGAAAACAGTTAACAGACCTATTCAACAACATGGGTGAAAACAAAGAAAAGAATATTCATGACTATTTTCAAGCACTAAAGGTTAGGATGAAGAAAAGGATTAGACTGTCACAGAAGATTGTCAACAAATTAAAGGATGGAATATGTTTTGAGATAAAAAAGGATGAGATTTGGATGGAAGCAGTCATCCCAAGAACAATTTGGGTAACAGAGATGGGTTATGAGACCGATGATCATATCATTGAGACTTATGCTAAAGCACTTCTGGAAGCACCAAACAAACCTAAGGAAGAAGTATTTGGTAGTGTTGAGACCATTGAAAAACAAATTCAATCTAAGAAGAGAGTGAAAAAGGTTGAAGCAGTTGTGAGAAGAGGTTCTAGACAAGCTAAGGCTATTAAAGAAGATGTACTGAAACAAACCGGTATCATTGAGGATGAGTTAGGAACTCTACAGCCTGAGACTCACCTATCATCAGTAGCTACTTCTTCAAAGAATGACATGCCTGCAACTTTCAAAAGAGTTGTAAGGAAAAGGGATCCTTCACCGACATCCACACCCTCGCCTAGAAGTACTAGACAAAAACAACAGGCAGTGAGGTCTCCGGTTAGAAAAACAACACCAAAGAAAAAGTTGACACCAAAGAAGAAGAAGACTAAACAAAACATGGCCCCTCTTGACAAATTGCTAAATGAAATCACAGATGAAGGGAAACTCAAGAACATAGGAAATGTCTATGATACACTGTCAGCAGATGAAAAAGAACAAGTTGAAAACAATGTCATTTTACACATGGACATCTATAAGTGATAGATGAACTACCAGATGAATTGTTCAAAAGACTGGAAGCAAGAACACAAGTTGTTGTAGAGCTTGATAAGAAAATCAAAATTGAAAAGTTACTTGTTGTTTACCCAGTAAACTCACCTAAGGAGATAGATGACTTAATTGTAGAAGCCAACAGGTCAGTATTCTCTACTACACACCGACATATTGCATTAATGGTTGGAAGAGTGAATAAAGTAACAGAGGAAACAAAAAATGCATGGGACATATTCCTTGTTGAGAAAGAAAAACGGGAAGAGTACAGGAACCCCAAACCAATAAAGGTATACCAGAAGGAGAAGGACAAAAGAAAAGGAAAGGTTGGTGGACCTCCGAGCATCAAAGTAAAAGACAACTTACTCCTATCGCCTCCAATTACATCACCGGTAACAATTACTGAAGATCAACCGACAGATGAGAGTATGGACATAGAGGATACAAATCCTAACCCTGAGGTACTATACATAGTTGATGTTGATACACAAAAGGTCAATATTGTGATAGACAAAGATACAACCGACAAGACAAATATGGCTAGTGAGCCATCAACAACTGACAACATTGACAATACTGAAAGAAAAGTTGAAGTTGATAACACAGAGCAACAGGTAGAGACTCAGACTGAGACTGAAATAGAGCAACAAACAGAGAGACAAGCAGAGCAACAAGCTCCAGAACAAGAACAAATTCACATGGAAATAGTGCCACCGACAACAGGAGAAGATCAAAAACCATTGCTTAAGGAGATGAAAATACAGATAGACCTACCAGAGGTCACTACAAGCTTGGTCACTTCCTCCACCAGCGGAATTCAAAATGTTGGTTCCTCCTCAGCAGGTTACAAATCAATAAATGTAGCTAAAGTACTTTTGGACTCCATCAAAAGGATAACAGATTGTAGTTCACAGGCTTATAAAGCTATAGATGACACAATCCCAATTTTGAAGATGATAGCTCCTAAATGTAACATAGACAATAAAGATTCTTTAAGCCAACTTGACACTTTGTGTAAATACATCACTGAGAACGTAGTGATTGTTGAGCAAATAAAGGAAGAGGCATTGAAGGATAAGTTAGAAATTGAAAAACAAAAATTCTTTGAAGATCAGATAAAGAAGTGTACTAGGGAATTTGACACACTTCTACCGGAACTATGTAACTTATTGAAGGAATTCAAAACTCTGTACAAAGATACTTGCAAGACAAACTTTTTGATAGTAGACATAGATAAGAAAATGAGCAAGGTACAAGATGAAATCAATAAACTTGTAGACAATTTTGTTAATTCACCTAATACATTATCAACTTTTGAACAAAGGATAACAAGTTTTGAGGAAGAGTTACTTAAGTTAGAAAGAGAAAAGGAGAGAATAGTAAATAAGGCAAAGAATTTGAGACTAAGACTGAGTCCAAGATTGGACTATCTAGCATCATTACGGAAGGAAATATCTAAGGCACTAGTACAGGGACAGAGAACACCGACAGAGCATATGCAGCACCTCACCGGTATAGTTCAAAGAACAGGGACAACAATAAAGGACAACAAGAAGTTTATGGAAAGTATAAACTTGATTTTGGGAGATATTTTTCAAATTGTAACCACCCAGTTACAAGGTTGAGACTACAACTCTACTGACATCTTGACAACCTTTGTCATTGATGCCAAAAGGGGAGTAGTAGTATGAGAAAATAACCGGCAAAAGACTTATCTACTCAGGGGGAGCTCTCATATTTTTGGAAACATTTTTGGATTACAAGTTTTGGATACACTTTTGAATTTTCTCATGAGTGTTGCCATCAATGCCAAAGGGGGAGATTGTTGGCATATGCACACTCCAATGAGACATTGTAGGTGATTGAAAGTTTTGTCATTCATGGAAACCTTACAATCCTATGGCACCGGCAAGGCATTACACCGGCACTAGAAAGATCGGACTCTACACCGACATTCACATCACCGAGACCGACAGTGAAAGGTAGCATACCGGCACAGAGGCCGACATGATTTTTGTTGTAATATATTTTGTTTATTATTTGTAAAATCATTGTAAGCCGATTTGGAAAGTTGTAAAATTACTCTTATATAAGAGAGATCATGATAGAACATTTGTAAGTAAGAGAGAGGAAGATATTTAGGCGAAATAAGGTAGACCTATTGTGCGAATTATAGGTTGAGGGTTTGTGTAAGAAGCAGAGAAGAAACCGGTACTGGATCTAGCATTATAGATGCTATTTTGAAGCAGTACAAGACACTGGATTTGTATAATCCATTTTTGTAAGTCAGTGAGACTTCCCATTGAGTAGTGAGCTCTAGGCACTTGGCCTTCCTGCATGTGCAGACCCCTCTTGTAAGTAATATTCTCTTATTGGCCAGTAAGTGAATATTGTGGGTCACAAATCCCACCGAGGTTTTTCCCACACCGGGTTTCCTTGTTAAATCCTTGTGTTATGGTGTGTTTTTCATGTGGTTGTTTTTAATTCTGTTTATTGCATTATTTCTTGCATATCGGTACACGGTATTAATATGCTCTACATATTTTAAGTTAAGAAAATCTATAAACCGGTTAGATACTGATTCACCCCCCCCCCCCCCCCCCCCCCTCTCAGTATCTGTGGGAATCCTAACAGACATAGAATCAAGAAGTTGTAGATATTCAAGAACCTTAAATTCAAGAAAATCCAAAAACTCCTAGGTATGTGAGGTTGAATCAATCAGAAAATCAGATTATTGGTGATATGAATAAATGTGTGATGATTAGAAGAAGACTTGCTGAAGAAATTTGTTTGATTTCTAAGATTGAACCTAAAAATGTTGACAAAGCATGCAAAGATGAGAATTGGATCAAAGCTATGGAAGAAGAATTGAATAGGATTGATAAAAATAATGCATGGATTCTTGTTCCTATACCTAAGGATAAAAATGTAATTGGAACTAAATGGGAATTCTAGAATAAGTTGGATGAATAGGGTGAAGTTGTCCGAAATAAAGCTACACTTGTTTGTAAAGGTTATTCACAGATGGAAGGAGTTGATTATGAGGAGACTTTTGCTCTGGTGGCTAGAATTAAAGTTGTTAGATTATTTCTTGCCTGTGCTACTTACAAAGATTTCAAGGTTTATCAGATGGATATCAAATCAACCTTTCTTAATGGAGAATTGGAAGAAGATGTACATTGAGCAACTAGATCCAGATTTTAGCTTACAAATGAAAAGGATATGGTTTGTCGGTTGAAGAAAGCATTGTATGGATTGAAGCAAGCCCCTAGAGCCTAGTATGCCAAATTGGATAAGTATTTGATGAAGCATGGATTCAACAAAAGTACTATTGACAGTAATCTTTACTTCAAGATTGGTCAGGATAATATTTTGATTGTTAAAGTTTTTGTTGATGACATTATCTTTGGAGGAAATGATTGTCTATGTAAAAAAATTGCTGAAGAGATGCATAATGAATTTGAGATGTCTATGATTGATGAAATAAAATTCTTTCTGGGATTGCAAATTACTCAGTTGGACAAAGGAATTTTCATATCTTAGTCTAAATATGTGAAGGAATTGTTGAAGAAATTTGGTTTTGAGGATTCTAAACCTGTTAGTACACCTATGATGACCAGATGTAAGCTGACAAAGGATAATGACTCTCTGAAAGCTAATTAGACCAGATATAGATCTATGATTGGTGGTTTGTTGTATTTGACTCAAACTAGACTTGATATAATGAATGTTGTGTGTCATGTTGCTAGATTTCAAGTTGATCCTAAGGAATCTCATGTTACTTCTATAAAAAGGATATTTAGATACTTAAAAGGAAAAATTGATTTTGGTTTGTGGTATTCTAAGAATGATGAGTTTACTTTGAGTGCTTTTACAGATGCTGATTGGGCAGGTGATGTTGATGACCGGAAGAGTACTATAGGTGGTGCATTCTTTTTGGGAAAGAAGTTCGTCTCTTGGGCAAGTAAGAAGCAAAATACTATTTCTTTATCTACTACAGAAGTTGAATACATTATCGCTGCTAGCAATTGTACGCAGGTAATTTGGATGAAGCAGATATTGAAGGATATAGAAGTTATTTATAATGAGCCTATTGATGTATATTGTGACAATTCAAGTGCTATCAATATTTCAAAGAATCTGGTGTTGCATTCCAAGACAAAGCATATATCAATCAAGTTTCATTTCTTAAGAGAGAAGGTGAATGAGAAGGAAGTTATACTGGAGTATGTATCTACAAAGGAACAAATTGTAGATATCTTTACGAAGCCTTTGCCTAAAGATACTTTTGAGCATCTCAGAGAGAAGTTAGGGGTAATTTCCTCTCCTAATTAGAACCAAGGTGCATGGATTTGCATCAGTCTAGTGAACTTCACAGAGGTATTTTATGCTCCAGATTGATGAGTGAGGCTGATACTCAAGGGGAGTAGTCAGTGTCAGTATTGGTGGTTCAGATGTTCAGATTTGTGGGGAGAGAAGCCTAATTCTTGAGCCTTTGTCATTTATGTCAAAGGGGGAGAGAATCATGTGAAAAACCCTAAAGTATTTTGAGTTGTTTGGGGAGCTGATCCTTGTGATTTTGAGGGAGATTGCTAAGAGTTGATTTCTTTCTTTTCATTGATTTTTTTCACATTCATATGTTGCCATCAATGCCAAAGGGGGAGATTGTTGGATATGAGCTTATATCTTGTCATTGATGTCAACATATGTGACACATGTGAGGATTGTTGATGAGGAGATTATTGAAAAGTTTTCTTCTGTGTATTCCAATGTTGCAATTTGATTGGATGAGTCGGTTTAGCTTGTGTATTGCAGATGAGATGATGTGGTTCAAAGGGTTTCTTGTATGTTATTCGTGGATGGTTCATTCCCATTTGCAGAGTTTCGCACGATGATTTGATCATGTTATGAGATCCGGTATTGGGATGTTATGTAGTTGTTCATGCTATTCAATATTCTGGTTTGTGCTTCGTATTGCTCTGGAATTGTATATCTTTGGTTGTGGATGTATGGAATGTGTTCTGAATATTGATGCGTGTCATCAGTTGGCTTGGTTCATGATTTGGATATCCACAAGCGAATCTTTCGTGATTGACAGACAGTTATGTTGATTTTCTTGAGCTCTGATAGAGAGATGATGATTCTAGTAATCTGAGTTGTTGCGGTTGTTGTGATGCAATTCACGTTACTTGTGAATGTCTTTAGATCATCTTCTTTTCATATTGGTGGTTTGCATTGATTATCGTGTGTGGTATTGAATATTTTCCTTGCCTAGTGATGTTCTTTGTATTATGCAATGTTCTTGGTGGTTGTAGCGTGTAGCAAATGATCAAGGTGTAATTGTTGGAGGTGTTTCGTATTTGCGGTATTGATTTGGGTCCAGACTATATCTTAGTCGACATTGTTTTGGTCCGCATGTATTGTTGTAGCGTGTGATGATATTAATTTATAATTGGTATTAAGGGTTTGGATGACCTTTAATTATAGGTTGATGACTTGTATAAATATATGTAATAACCATTGTAAGTGATCATGTTGTGTGCAAATATTGTATCAATAATTTAGTAGTAGGGAAGTTGTGCAAAGTGTAGACACCTAAAAATGTCTCATTGATCATGTACTAATTATTCATCTAATTGATTAAATAATTCTTTAATTAATTTAATTAATCTTGTTCTTCTAAATTCATATTTCTTCGTCATCTTACTAATTATTCTATTTCAATTCTACTCTAATCAATTAATCATCAACCCTTATCTAAATATTAATTATGATTTTTCCTTTAATTGAATAATCTTTATTATTTAATTAAATTTCAATTCTAAATAATTAAATAGTTTCTTTAAATTATTTAATTAGCTAATTAATTCTTCTAATTTCATTAATTCTCCAAATTCAAATTCAAATTCATATTCTTCTAATTTCATCTAAATTCAAATACATGTGCATAATTTCAAAAATCAAATTGAATACCAAAGTCAAGTTCTAAATATATTCAAAGATCAAATTGAATTAAAAATAAATTCAATATTTAAATCAATTCTCATACAAAAATTAAATTGAAAATCAAAATCAAAGTTCAAGCACATGCTAAATTAATCAATTCAATTAATTGATTAATTAAACCAATTATCTTTCCAACCTCTATTTTCTATCTTCCACTTTGCTTTTTTCCAAAAAAGCTTTCAATTAGTCATCTCCAGTTAACTATTCAATCTATTTCGATCTTTAATTCAATTAATTGATTAATTGCATCATTATTTAATTCTCCTCCAATCATTCTTTTTCATCTTTCAATCAACTTTTTTCTCAATCAGTTAACTCATTTATCTATTCAATCAATACCTCCAAATTATTAGTTCAACTATCAATCAACATGTGAGCTCACTTGAGTTCCACCTCTTAATCATTCTATTCCACCTCTCATTCAATCTCACCCAAAATTCTATAAATTTAGGATCAATTCTCCATTTTCAACAATCACAAACTTTGAATCTTTGTGTCAATTGTAGGTCACCCGCGCAATATCTGAGAGCCACCATACCACAAAGAAGAGAAGAACAATGGAAACTATGATGCAGAATAGGGAGTTTTATATTGTTTAAATTATTTCAATTATGCATATATTTCACTTATTTATGTTTGGGATTGCTTGAATAGTTAAGGAATTCATGATTTTCCTTATTTCCTATTTAACAATGATGAATTTTAAGCTCATGATACATTTGGTGAACCCAATGTGAACAACAACTAATTAACCATGTGTGTTTCTTTTGCGTTTTGGCAGGACTGTACGGATTTTCAGACTTTTTGCAGGTTTTGTATGGATTTCATAGGTGGACCTAACCATCACACATTCATTTAGACACAATCACACAATCATATAGACAATTTTATGTATTAGTGCATATAGGGTCACACATTTGTGCAGACCTCATTACACATTTGCTTAAACAATTTCACGCATTCATAGTTTTTAGTTTTGCATTCTGTTGATTCTATTTTCTTGATTTCTTATTCTCTGTTCTGTCTAATTCTCTATTCAATTCTGAAAATCTGAAGATGTTATCTTTGTATAAGGCTTTACACATATGATATCTCATAGCAGGCAAAGTAAGGTTTAAAATTTTAGGTGCTCAAAGAACAACTGAACAAAGAAGGCAAGCTAGACATTACCAGCAAATCCTCAAGGTAGAAAAGAGGATACAAGACTTAGAAGACCAAGAAGCTATTTCTGGATTTGACAACCTTGTTCTATCGTACACAGTGAAATACGACTTGATTAACATAGACTGGTTGATGAGAGATCTGACTAGGGTCTGATATTCAGTTTTGCAGGTTTCTGGTTTGAGTTCATTTTTTTGTTAGGGTTTTTAATTCTTTGTTTTACTGTCACACATTCGTTTTGTCTCTATCATGCATTCGTGTTGGCATTATCGCGTATTCATTCATTCAGTGTTACACATTTGTCTAGTAAGCTTTACGCATTCATAGATTTAGTGTATCACATTCATTTGGTAGATAATTAGCTTTCTGTTTTCTGTGTGGTTTTCTGGTTACTGATTCCCTATTTGCAGCGTGTGGTGAAATTACAGAGAATGCTTGATCATCCCAAACTATTTTGAGACTACTAATAATTTGATTGTAGGATCCTTTAGGGTTAAACTCACTTTTGGATTTTGGGTTTAAAATTGACATGCATGATCTCACACTTCATCTTGGTGCTTAAAATAAATCTTGGATTAAAATTGACATGCATGATGTCACGCTTCATCTTGGTGCTTAAAATAAATCTTGGTTTAAAATTGACATGCATGATCTCACACTTCACTTTGGTGTTTAAAATAGACATACACATGTGTATCTCACTCCTTAGTTTGGGCTTTAAAATTGACATGAATATGCCTTATCAATAGAATAAATCACACATTGCAATATATAAGGGAAAAATAATTTTTTTGTGTCTTGGGTGGACCTATTATTGCATTAAGTACCTTTGCACCTGCCTTCGGGGTTTTAGGAGAGAGGGAAAGGTGATAACGACACCCACTTTTTCTTTTTAGTAGTGAGGGATATCTTTGACTGGGGATTTCATCACCCCACAAAGGTATTTCAAATTGGGATGCATTGGGGATATCATCTCTCCCAACGTAGTCTCGAGTGAGTTTTTTTGAGCCGCTATATAAACATACTGGTCAGGTGGCTAGAGTGTTGAGTGAATTCGACGTATGTGGGGGCCTTCCCTGCATCGATAAGCTTAACTAAAGCCTTAAGTGGCTTTCTCTAAGAACCCATTATTGGATCAAGATCCCTCTAAATTTATAATAAGAACCAACTTAGTATCCCAAATCCCACATTGATTGATTTCGGGAGTGTGGGTCGTACCCTATAGATACCCTTCATGTACCTTGCATTATGAGACAAAAATCCCTCAGTGATAAGATCTTCGAATCTTCGAGGTAAGAGAGACTAGCATGCTCGAGAAGTGTGTGCAGTGGAGTGGAGCCAGTGCTGCCAGACTCTCTAGTTGTTCATCTTGTTTCAGTATTTTATTGTAAGGGCCTCTTTGAATGGTTTCCAATATCCAACCTAAGATTGTCTGCTATGTTCTTGTATGTATCGTTGTGTTAAACCAATATTGAGTCAGTATTTGGGCTATTTTAGGCCCTACCTTGTGTAGCTCTGAATTCTCTCAGTTTTTCAGAACACAATTCATCCAGCTATACTTATCTTCAGACACTATTCTCAGAATTGAAAAAAGACTTCTCCCACAAATAGAGTTACTTAAAACAAAGTCTATCTAGAAACATCAAACAATTCAACTGGGTCCAAAATTTTCACAACAAAGACATCCTACATACTTGTGACCATAGGTTTCCTAGAATCCTTAGGCTTTGCATAAGTCCCCATTTGAGTCCTTAATTTGCATAAGTCCTCATTTACATCCTTACTCTACATAAGTCCTTGCATAGTCCTCATTATCATCATTATAGTCCTCATTATAGTCCTCAATTACATCCTTACTTTGCATCAGTCCTTGCATAGTCTGCATTATCGTCCTCCTTATAGTCCTCATTTATGTCCTTACTCTACATAAGTCCTTACATAGTCCTCATTATAGTCCTCATATACATCATCATAATCTTCACACAAGTCCTTACACTGTCTTGCATAGTCCTTATAAAGTCCTCATTTGTATCCCATTAGCATCCTCATAATCTTTGCATATAATCCTCATACAGTCATCATAATCTTTGCATATAGTCCTTGCACAGTCGTCATAATCATTTCATAAGTCCTTGCATAGTCGTCATAATCTTTGCACGAGTCCTTGCACAATCGTCATAATCCCTGTTTTAGTCCTTGCATAGTCTTCATCCTCATAAGACATATGGTCAAATCATTATCTCCTTTTGCATTATCTTCAAAATTAGGTTGTTCCCTAGTCCAAGTCCATAGGTTGCATTGTCGTTCTTTAGGATTTCATCTTGTCATTCCTTAATCCAATTTGTCAAAAGAATTCAAAAACATAGGTTGCATTTGTCCATTTGCAAAATTCTTAAAATCCCAAAATAAATAGGGCTGCACTTTCATCCTTTAGTTGCATTGCATTTCATCCCTAAACTTCAAATAATCCAAAAAAAAAATGACATGTAGTGCAATAGTTGAAACAAGCTCTCAAACTTCTAGGAGACAACATTACCCTTATCAAACTTCCAACTTTCATGGGACCATGTCATTGAAACCAAACAATCAATCATCTCAATCAAACATATACATGTCCCAAAACATGCATCAAAATTATTAGGAACGAACAAGTGTCATACCCATTTCTCCACCATTTGAAGAGAAACTAGCTCAAGAAATAGAGATCTTGGAACAAAACATTAAAAAACGTGAAGAGAGTAGATCCCAGATGTTCAAACTATTTAAATTTTTTGGAGATCCCAATACAAACTTAGAGCTAGTTGTTGTGTGAGCTCTTATTATGCAATCAAACATATCAGCTATTCTCACACAAATAAACATGAAAAACCAATATCAACAACAAACCCATCCAACAATGCAAGTTCAATAACCAATACAACAAGCAACACAACTCTCAACAACACAAATTATGCAAACAAGTCAACCACTACCAAGGTCACACACAATTGCACAATCAATTTTGCTTTCAGTCACATCACATGTCTGTAAATATCCTCCCATGTCTTCAAATACACCACCAAGGGTGTCCCAAATGAATGCAAGTGTATTTACAAACATGTCATCCTTTGGACATTAATCGAACATGGTCAATGTGTCACCTATCATGTAACAAGGTCATTTGACCATGTCTAGTAATGACTCTTCCCATCAAGACTTTGCACCTCAAGTAGCCTCCACATCTTCCACCATTTCCTCATACCCTGAAGTCACACAAGAGCATTCCACACCATCTCTATCCAATAATGCAACCTCCCGAGGATCAACGATAATAAGTTTCCAAGCTAATACAATTCATGATGCTGGTCCCTTCCATGCTTAAGAAATTCAAGACCCAATCACAACATATACTCCTATTATAGAGAGTCCCATTCAAAATCCTTTAATTCCTTTAATTGAATAATCTTTATTATTTAATTAAATTTCATTTCTAAATAATTAAATAGTTTCTTTAAATGATTTAATTAGCTAATTAGTTCTTCTAATTCAAATTCCAAATCCCCAAATTCTAATTTCATTTAATTAGCTAATTAATTCTTCTAATTTCATTTAATTTCATTAATTCTCCAAATTCATATTCTTCTAATTTCGTCTAAATTCAAATAAATGTCCATGATTTCAAAAATTAAATTGAATATCAAAGTCAAGTTCTAAATATATTCAAAGATCAAATTGAATTAAAAATAAATTCAATATTTAAATCAATTCTCATGCAAAGCTTGAATAAAAAATCAAAATCAATGTTCAAGCACATGCTAAATTAATCAATTCAATTCATTGATTAATTAAATCAATTATCTTTCCAATCTCTATTTTCTATCTTCAATTATATTAATTGATTAATTGCATCATCATTCTTTAATTCTCCTCTAATCATTCTTTTTAATATTTCAATCAAATTTTTTCTCAACCAGTTAACTCATTTATCTATTCAATTAATTGAGTTCCACCTCCAAATCAACAGTTCAACTATCAATCAACATGTAAGCTCATATGAGTTCCACCTCTTAATCATTTTGTTCCACCTCTCATTCAATCTCACCCAAAATTCTATAAATTCAGGATCAATTCTCTAATTTCAACAATCACGAACTTTGAATCTTTGTGTCAATTGCAGGTTACCAATGCAATATCTGAGAGCCACCATACCACAAAGATGAGAAGAACAATGGAAGCTATGATGCAAAATAAAGAGTTTTATATTGTTTAAATTATTTCAATTATGCATCTATTTAATTGATTTATGTTTGGGATTGCTTGAATAGTTAAGGAATTCGTGATTTTCATTATTTCCTATTTAGCAATGATGAATTTTAAGCATGATACACGAAGTTATGCGAAGAAGTGTGTTGCAGAGAAGATTTGATAATGAGCTTAAACATAACTGTACTCAAGCATATGGAGATGCTATTTTCACAGTTCATATGATTTGGATTATAGTTTGAATGTTTTTGTAAGTCAATGAGACTTCCTGTAAGGTAGTGAGCCTTCCCTTAAGGTTGTAGCCTTTTTGGGTTTCTTATTTTGAGCAATGAGCTCTAGGTAGTGTGCTTGAATGCATGTGCATTCCCATTGCCAACATGATATTCACATTTACTCCTAACAGGGTATTATCTCATTTTGGGTAGGTTCCCACCATGGTTTTTCCCTTAACCGGGTTTTCCACATCAAATATCTTGGTGTTATGTGTGTTATTGATGTGGTGTTGATTAATGCTTTAACTGTTAATTATCATATCTATTTTGTGGTTTACGTTGTTGTAGTTTTTGGTGCAAACTGATTCACCCCCTACCCCTCCCTCTCAGTTTGTTGCAATGTTGCCAACACACACACACACACACATACATACACACATATATACATATATTAGACACACACACACACACACACACACACACACACACATATACACCCACATGTGTATAAATATACATATAATCATATATATACATACATACATACATACATACACACACATATACATACATACATAAATGTATGTATGTGTGTATATACATATAAACATACACATGTATATACATATACATATAAATACATACATACATACATACATACATATATATGTGTGTGTACATATCTATACATACACATATATGTGTGTGTACATATATACATACATATATGTATATATACATATATGCATGTATGTATGTATGTATGTATGTACACACACATATATGTATATGTATATACATGTACGTGTTCGTATACGCATATGCATATGCATATACATACACACACACACACACATGCAAATGTATATGTATATGTATATGCGCGCGCGCGCACACACACACACACACACATATATATATATATATTATGTATGTATATGTATATGTATATGCGCGTACACACACACACATATATATTTGTACACACACACACACACACACACACACACACACACACACACACACACACACACACACACACATATATATATATATATATATATATATATATATATATATATATATATTAAAACATAAGTTGTCAAGTGAGCAACTCCTTTTGAAAAATAGATCAAAGAAAAAATGCTCAAATTGATGAGTTATAGAATGTTACAATTCTATTTCATCTAATTATTATTGTGCATAATAAACAAAAACCCATCCTTCAGCTTTTGAAGCCTCTCCCTCTGTTTAAGGAAAGCAGGATATGGTGGTAGTCATGAATCTTCTATATTCCTTGAGCTTGCATGTCATGAGGCCCATCATGAACATTCAAAGCATTCTCTTATCTCTACATTTTTTTGTAAGGTTTCTCTATTGAAACCCCCCCTAATTTCTCACCTTGTTGAGCTTCATTGTAGTTGGAAATAGCAACAAAAACCTCATTGTGTTATGAGATTTAATTTTTTTTATTGGCAACCAATTTACTATACATTTTCCTATCCAAAATGTTCACTATTGTGATGAGGAATTCTTCTATTCTTCCATTATGATGTTATAGTGGACATGTCCTACATCAATTTTTTTTTTAATGTCTATTGTGACTTTGATAGCATCTTTAATTAGAGGGACGACAATATTAAAATTCTACCCATTTGTTTTGTAAGGAGTATGTCCAGATGCTCACATTATTTCCCAATAATATAGATCCTTAATGTTGTATGCTATTTACCAATGCTTACCACAAATAAGATCTTCACCATTCTACTTAAGCCATTGTGTGAGAACCTAAAAGATTTCTTCCTCAAAACATTAGATTATGAGAGATCATCTTGGGATCACAAGTCCTTCTAATCCCCCTTCCATTCAAAAGCTACATGCCTATCCACATCTAAAATCCTATAAAGATCTTCCCAATTATCAATATGATTTGACATTATGTCTCATCTGTGCTTCATATTGTGATTTGCTTGGAGGTCCACAACCATATTAGATTTTAGAAAATGTGTTTGATAGAAAAATATAAGCTATTCAAAATGAGGTAAATTAAATTGACCATCTTTTTCAATTTCTAATTATTATTGTATTAATGTAAATTATTGAAGCTCTTTTTATGTTTATGGTTTTTATGTTCTTTTTCTTATAGAGTTTTAGACTTTCATATAAGACCTATAACTTAACCTCATTGTTGGTATTATGTGATTCAAATAAAAATTTTCGCGTCGTTTGTGATTTCCCATGAAGTCTCAAAATTACCTCTCAAAACTTTGAATATTCATCTTTAATCTTCCACGAAGTTTTTAATTAATAATAATAACGATTATTAAAGTTTCTCAAGCGCACTAATATGTTACTACGAACTTTTTAATAAAATATTCGTAAAAGTATGAATATTTAACTATAAAAGTCAAGGGCTTTGAAAGTTCAATTCGGAATTTTTGTCAAATTCGTAGAATTCGTTACAAACGAACGTTGGTATACTCGGAGCCCAAAATAACATGATTCTCAGAACGATAAGGTAACTCCTCCTCAGTCTTATTTGATAGTGTACAAGTCTTAGAAATTTCTGGTGCATACTATAATGGCAGCTGCAATCTCAACTGGTTCCGCGGTACAAAAGCTATACACCAATCAATTTGAAGTATGTCACAACAGACTGATTAATTTCAGACACTCTCAAAGCTTTTCTCGTACAGGTATGCAACAATCCACGTCTTCCTTGCCGCCTTATCATTTTTAATCATACACTGCATGATCATAATTTGTTTTGGTCTTTCATTCCATTTTTCTTATATTGGTTTCATGTAATGCATTTTTTTTTTTAATGGTTCATTCATTACCTTATGTATATTAGGATTACCGGGACGCCCAAATAAATCCTCTCGAATTTCTTTCAGAATGAGTTGTGTTCAGCCCGTACAAGCCACAATGACTGAAGATTCCAAGACACTCACAGACTTACCAATACATGGGAATGTTGGAAGGTCTATTTTGGTCATTGACAACTATGACAGTTTCACCTACAATCTTTGCCAGGTTAGTATCCATACACTTTCTTTTTCAGATTTTTGTTCTTGGGTACATGACACCATTCTTCACAAGGAATGAAATATATAATTTATAATGATCTACTTGCTTCTTTTGCAGTTCACGTTAGACCATATAGGTCAATCCTACCCTGAGTAGCACTTACCTGTTCTTTTAAAAAAAAATCTTATGCTACTTCAAGGAGCCGAAAAATTACAAGAAGTTGACGTAGAAGATCCACTCTTAAGAAGGGTAAAGCCTTGCAGGAAAACAGTCGAGCCTCTCAGGAAAACTGTCAATGCCTCTAGAAGGAAATCTTGGGGTTTGATTGTTTTAAGGCATTTCAAATAGTTGGTCAGCGGGATGTAAAATTGGGTTCCTTGCCCTTCCAAATAAGAATACTACTTAGCATGGTCAAGAATAAAAATCATTTAACCTGGATTCTTACAAGCCCAGAGATGTATTTTAGTACAGTCTCTTGTATTTCACAATTTAAACTTTTCAGAAGTCAATCAGAGCAGTAAAACCATCTCAGAAGAAAACTTGCTTTCAACCATTTTACAATAAATCTCCCGACACGGTTCCAAAGCTTCACTTTAGATGCCCTTTACTCAGCTGAAATATTATACTATCTAGTTCCAAGTTTAGTTCCAATCTAGAAGTCAATAAAACATCCACAATCAAAAAAACTTTACCTCCAACTTGCATGCCGATTCCTTTCTGTTTTTTCTCAATGATACCTTGTGGCTCTGCATTTGGCTGTTCTTTCTTTTGTTCCATCAATTCTTTCCTATACATTTGGAGATCCTTGTGGGTCTGGTTTTGTTGAAATCTTGTCTTGGATGGGGATCTCATTCCCATGTTGCAAAAAGCTTCAAAAGATAACATTTCCTTAATATCAGTGTCGAGAGTCTTAGACTCATCATAACAAATGGTGATGTCATCTACTGGTTGGCTCCGCCTTTCAATCATAGGTGGTTCTTCTAATAAGAACCTTGGCTGGAAAAGGTTAAGTGTGGGATTGATCACTGGTTGGTTATTTGCTGATGCGCAAAATTTCTGTATTGGCCTGGTAGTATTTATGTTTTGCAACGTTTGCAAACATGCCTTAGATGAGCAATTATGCGATCCATTATAAGTAGATATAGTGATCTTCCCTAATTGATGTTGTATGTCCTTTCGGGGCTACTCATGATGATATCTCAGTCCCCGTCTGTGCCCATTCCTTGTTTTCATCTCATAATACTCAATAATAGACATGTTAAGGTGGATTATAGGGCTTAACACTGTACTCTACGTGAAACTTTTCCATCTCATCTTTCTGTCTCAGTGGTAGTTGTTGATCTTCTTCAAATAGATCTTTTTCTTCCCTTTGCACAAATTTGGCTGGGAATGCCCTCAAAAGGGGATTAATTGAGATTCTATCATTAGCTTAGTTGCTTCCTTCAGCCATATTCTGATTTGGCTTTGTAGCATTCCATTGTTGATTCGTTCCCCTCAAAATCTGAGCTATTTCTACCATGGACTCTCTCATGGAAGACTGAAATTCTTTGGTCAACTTCCTATTTTCATGGCTGATGATTTCCTGAAGGTTTGCCTCTTCACTCATATTATCCGTGGTTTCCTCTTTCCTTTTCTCTTTGCTGATATCTGATTTCCCTATCACTCTCTTGTATAGATCTATATCACAAATTGATCCAGAAGCTGGTAAGAATATTAACTCTAATACCACTGTAATATTCCCTTTTTATAATTTTTGTTATTTTTTGATTTTTTGTATGTTTGTATTTTTCTAGAACACACGCTATTAGAACAACAACTAAAACTTGTAATACAAATGCTGATTGCAATTACTAAGTTGGAAATTTATTTAAAAACCTTAAAATTTGAAATATTTAACTTCTAATCAAACTCAAATCTGATTAGAAATCAATGTGACAACAGCGACAACATTGATCTTATTTAATTGCAAGATGGGAAAAATGATGACAATGTTGTATGCTAGCTGGAAAATGAATATTCAAAATTACCACTTTACCAAATCAACTCAGAAATGAACAATGATGGATCTTGTGCATATGGCCACTAATAAGGCACTCAAAATGATTTACTAATGCTCCTAAAGCTAGGTACAGCACTATTAGTGCCTGATATAACCTTTTGTTAACTGGGACAGCACCTTGTATAATTGATCTAACCTTCTAGAATGTTGGAATAACACCTTATAGGCTGGTATAACCTTTTGATGACTGGTACAACACCTTATATGACTGATGTAACCTTTTAGAATGCTGGATCAGCATCTTATATGATTGTTATAACCTTATGATGACTGGTGTAGCACCTTATATGGCTGATGTAACCTTCCAAAATGCTAGAACAATATCTTATATGACTGATATAAGCTTCTGATAACTGGAACAACACCTTATGTGACTGATGTAACACTAAGGATGATAGTTGGTGGCTGGGAATGATGTAAACCAGCAACTGTATAACTGGTCTCAGAGCTGGGATTCATTGGTTTTTCTTAGTGTTCCACGGGCATCGGGGGTGGGGGGACGCGGGGACGCGTCTCCGGGACGGGGGGATCAAGGGTCTAAATTTGGGGACGGCGGGGGGGACGGCGGCGGGGGGGTGGCGGGGGGGACGGCGGCGGGGGGGGTGGCGGGGTGGTGGTGCTCATATACTTATACATATACATATAGTACTTGAAAAACTAGTTTTGAAAAGATGTATAACAGTATAACAGTATAAGAATTAGATTTCAAATGAAACTATAGGAAATACCAAGATTACTTAGATTAGTGATACGTAACTAATTGCTAAAAGTAAATAAAATTTGACAAATGAAATTGTCAAATTGGAGATTTCTCATTTCTATCATATGAATATCGAAAAAGGAAAACGAAAATACGAATATCTGATGCCATTGCAAAGTCTATAATAATAAAGATGATTACATGATTCATCATTACAATGAGTAGCCAAATACAAATACGTGTAGCAATAGCATTACAAAAGAGACTAGAGTCAAATACAAAATGACAAAACTGAAAACTCAAACTGTAGCTAATGGAGGCCTCTAATCATCTGCGAACTCCTCCTCACTGGAACTGCTGGACTCCTGAGGATCAAGGTCCCTCAAGCTCACACCAACTAGCCCTGCATCTGAAGTGGTAGGATCATCCTCATCAATCTGTGAAGGCTCCTCTGGCTCTACATCCCATCATGCCGCTGGACTCTCCTTGTACATGAGTGTTTTGCGGTCAATGAGACACAAAGCACTGTGTACAGCCACAAGCTTCTCTGCTCTCTTAGAGGTAAGTCTATTCCTCTTAAGATAGTGGATGAAGCTATATGTAGACCAGTTCCTCTCAGCAGCTGAAGAACTGGAAATCTGGGATAGCAGACGGATGGCTAGAGTGGTGGTCAAAGATTTCGGGCCATGACAATTCCACCATAAAAGTGGGTCCTCCTGTGCCATGTTGTCTATATCCATCTTTGCCGCATCTGAATAACCTCTAAGAGTGGCAAATCTTCCCCACTCAGTGCGCATTGTGCCGGCATCTCTGGAATCAAGCATCTTCTCTATGCACCTAAAGAAACCTGCCTTCACCTTATCACCCTGAATCGGTGTTAGTCTACCTGGTCTAGCCTTGTACCACTTAGAATTCAAGGCAAAGGCAGCCATATGCAAAGGAGTGTTCAACTTGTCCCATCTACGCTGAATGATAGGCTGGATTTGCTCATTGTAGAATGCTAAAGAGGGGTCCTTCACTTGCACAACAGCCCTCATCTGGTCAAGCATAGAGTCAATGCACTCATACACCTCTCCAAGGTTAGGCGCATCCCCATCCCCATATTTGATCACCTGGAATACTGGAGAAATGATAGAGACAATGTATTTCGCATCAGTCCAAAACACATCACTCTTCACTATCTCCTTCACCCTTCTCCCTTGCTCTTTCTTGGCCTCAGCCCACCTATTCCACTCATTAGTCATAACCATGAGTTGCAATGCCTCTTGCAACTCAATCATTCTCTCCAAGAGAATGAAATAGGATGCATATCTAGTCTCAACTGGTTTCAAGAACTCCTTCTTCGCGAAGGTCCTGAAGAGTGCATGTGAAGTGTGGTGGTTGTAGATAAACATCTGCACATCTCTCGCATCGGTGAACACTCCTCTAATCCAGTCTACCTTCCCCATGTCCTTGAGTGCATTGTTCATGGCATGCACACAACATGGGGTCCACCAAATGTGTCTATAGGCTGCCTCAATGAGTCTCCCTGCTGCTCTACACACATGGGCTGCATCTGTCACTACTTGGACCACATTTTGTGGCCCAACCTCCTAAATAGCCTCCCCGAGGACCTGAACCTGGAAATCAGCATCTTTATGATGCCCTGTACAATCAACTGCTCTAAGGAAGTATGGGCCCTTTGCACATGTGACCATGACGTTGATGAGTGGACGATGGCTAATGTTCGTCCACCCATCCATAACTATGCTGCACCCCGATGCCACCCAACATGCCTTCATCTTCTCCATCAAAATATTGATCTTGGAATAGCTTTTATCCAAGATCGAGGTCCTCATTTTCGTCTCCCCTGGTGGCACATAAGATGGTCCTCCCTTGGCCACCATAGCCATCATCTCCCTATAATAAGGAGACCGTGTAACATGAAATGGAATGCCATTGGCAAAGAAGAACTTGCCAATGGATTCATCTATCTCATCTCTCAGCTGCACATTAAACATATCAGTAATGGGGTTGCTCTGTGCTGTCTGCAACTTACGTTTCCCAGCCCTGGCGGCAGTAGAAGTGGAAGTGGATGGAGATCCAAACATCATTCCTCCCGTCTGCGAAGCATGAGAAGTATGAAGTGCTGCCCTAGCAGACAAAGTAGTAGGCATTGAAATATTTGTGTCATCTGGAACCCCCCAAATCCTGTTAAACTCAATTCTGTACTGTATATTTTTGGCTTCCTCCAAAAACTTACAATGTTTCACGCCTTTTCCTCTCCAAAACAGAAAGTGTGCATTCACCCTACTAATGCTACCGAACCATTCTGTGTCACAAATATTGCACTTCCACTTCCTTGTTCCCCCACTTGAATGTGATGCAGTGCCTTGTACTGATATTCGTGAAGCAAACTATTTTAGAGGAGACTTAGGATCAAAATGACCCCTAGCATATGGTGCCAACAACTCTGAAGGGCAACCTGTACTAGCTGGTGCACTTGCCATAGAGCTAGATTGGGCTCCAGGATCAGCCCCATGGTCACCTCCCTCATTTTCAGGTTCATATTCTGAATCATTCTCACTATGAGAATGGATTTCCATGTCATCTTCACTCATGCCTTGGAGCTCATTGTGAAATTGACACTGCATTTCACAAAATAAAAAATTAAAATAAAAATAAAATCAGCCTAGTTTAACAATATATTTTTAAATTTTTTTCCTATTCATCTCAAAATGAGATTTGATGTTATTTTGCCCTCAAGATTCAACATCAAATCTCATTTTGAGTCTTGAGATGAATAGGGAAAAAAAATCCAAAAATGACATAGAACAATGAAAATCAGAAAATATTAAAAAAAAAAACAAAAAAAAAACAAAAAAAAAACAAGAAAAAGTTGAAAAACCCTACCTTGTGCTTGAAAAATCTCTCCAAAATGTAGAAGAATCTTCTTCTTCCTCTTCTTCTTGCTTCTTCTAGCTCCTATCACACTTGCAATCAGCTTTTCTCACCCCTTCAATCAGTCTTCTTCAAGTTTTTCCTCCTCTTTAGCTTGCTGGAAAAAAAATCAGTTTACCAAAATGAGAGTTAAATCTAAAAAAAACATGCTTTTGTGTTGTTTTGGGGGGTTGGGTGGGGCCCACGTCCAATTAGGGTTACCCCTTAATCCCCCCAAAAGGCACATGTTTTTTAAAATGTGGCTTTTTTAGTTTGTTTAGGTGTGGGGACGCGGGAGATGCCTGGGCGTCTCCCAAGGAGACGCCCAGACGTCTCCGAGGAGACGTCTCCACGTCTCCCTGGGAGACGTGGAGACGGGGAGACATCTCCACGTCCCGGCAGCGATTGGGTGGCGGTGGCGGGACGGCGGGGGACGTCGTGTCCCCGTCCCCCCGTCCCCGAGACGTCCCTGACGGGGGGACGCGCCCAAAAAGGGGGGGGACGCGTCGCCGTGGAACGCTGGTTTTTCTCCTTCAAATTTGGTGCTTATTGGAGTTGATGGTTGAAACCCCTAGCTCTTAAAAATCACCTGCAAGCAAAATTCTTGTCACAAAGAAAGATAAAAGAAACTGATTTGCATAACAACTTGAGAATTATATTGATGCAATAGCCTGAATCAATCAATTTAAGGACCTCCTGACTGCTTTCCTGCCCCTCTCTATCAGTCACAAACATCTTCAGACCAGGGTGCCCTCACAGCAATTGCTCGTGCCTGGGGTGAGAAGAAGGGATGAGCTTCTACAGGCAGAGGGGAAATCGATTGTCCTTGCTTTTGTCTTACAACATAGCAAGCCAGCTTATACAGCAAGGGAGGAGATGCAGTGATATATTATAGATGTGTCTGGAGGAGTTCGAGAGACAGTCACAACAGCTGTAGGTGGATTGTGATCTAACTAGGAAAATTAGCTTGCACTAGAACTCTGGATTGGGCTCCTTGCATAGTGTTAATCATATTGGGGATTCATAGTGTAATCTGGTGTGTATATTCGTAGTGTCGTTCTTAAGTCATAGCCTATGTAATCTTAATTATATGTAAATTGTCTTTCTTAGAATGTCTGATTTATAAGGAGTCTGTGAAGAAACATTGAACCGCAGTCTGTTATCTATTCATCCTCATTATTGAGTTGTTAATATCATAGTTCTAAAACTCGTGGACTCGCCACGGACTCGTGAGTCCATGGGAGCCACGAGTCGACTCGCCAAGGACTCGTGAGGCGAGTCCTGGCGAGTCCATCTGAAAGACTCGCAAGTCTTTTGCACGGACTCGCGAGTCTTTCAGATGGACTCGCGCAACCCAGAAAAAAAGTCATGCAAGCTTTAAAATTGTGTTTTTAAAATTTTTTTTTGCCTTCATTTGGCATAACTGAGGGAGTGAAAAATAAAAGAAAAATAACACCCGACGCCTTTATAAAATAATAAAAGTATTTTCGCAAGGGGTGCTGCCCCTTGACCCTGCAAGGGGCGATGCCCCTTGACCCCAACTTGGGGGTGCTGCTCCCAAATCCCCGTCGAAAAATATAGGGGGAAACTGCGCCGATGGAAGTAGGGAAAATTTAATCTCCGAGTCTGATTAGGCTCCATATAACAGCATAATTAGCATTGAAGAAATCTTGGTATTATACATTTTAGAGTTGAAAGTTTGAAACTATGAGTATGTGACATGTGTAATGTTTCAATTATGGCTCTTATGTTCTCTAAATGCATTAATTTCTTTATGTTTTTTTGTAAAAATACGGTTTTTTTTTTTGCCGAGTCCTTGTCGAGTCCTTGCCGAGTCTTTCACGAGTCCGAGTCCGAGTCCAAATTTTTGGTTTGCCGAGTCCGTGGCGAGTCCGAGTTTTTAAACTTTGGTTAATATCATGGTCTCCTGCCTATGATTAAAATTTTGTTCCTATTGTTCTGATGAATTTATGTGTTAAAGTTTTTAGTAACTATGCATATAAATTTGAAAGATATTTCAATGGTATCAGAACTTGGCACTTTGCCAGGTTGTGGATTGATGAATGATAGGGATCAAATGACAGAGATACAAGCAAGGAAAGAGAAAAGAAGAAGGCAGTGGGTGACAGAGATGAAGCAAATCCCCAATAATTCATTACGGAGATTAGTGAGATCCATACCAGTGTGAGGGATGCCATGAGGGAGATGGTTCAATTTTTAAGAGGAATGAGCTAGCAACTAAGTGCTGATAGGTCCGTTGAAAATGGTGTTGAAGGTAGCAATTTTGGTGGAGAAAAAGTTTCAGTTAGTGGTGGGAAAGATTTAGTAAATACAATAACCTTTAGGGCTAAATTTCTAGACAAAGAAGCAGTAGTAGGTGTTGGAGAAGAACAACATGATTTGGAGAAAGACATTACAAGATTTCATGATGCATATCATGCCTTAAACCCTATCGTATGTAGTGATTTGACCTTCAGGGACTTCTATGAAGTGAAGAAAGCAATTGGGCATGGAGGGAGAAGGTATGAAGAGAGGAAGGACATTCAACACCGTTTGGGAAAAATCACTACTCCGACTTTTGACGATGCTGGCAATTCCTCAACAATGGCTTGGTTGCAAAAATTAGATACAGATATCTCATCGAACCCAATGCTTGAAAAAGAGGCTCTCAAATTTTCCACCTTGCATCTCGAAGGAGTGGCTCATGAATGGTGGTACCATGGCATGGTAATACAAGCGCATGATTCAATCACCACGTTGGAGGAATTTAGCCAAAGGATGATAGGAAGGTTCGATAGGAAGGATCCGAAAATTCATTCTAGAGAGTTAGCACAGCGGAAGCAAGAGGGTAAGGTAGAGCATTATGCAACAAGATCTCAAAGGCTTGCAATAATGATTTTCGATGTGTCAGAAAAGAGGCTTATAGTCTTCTTTGTGGAAAGCCTAACTGAGCCCCTTAAAGGGGTAGTTAGGGCATTTGATCCAAGCTCATTACAAGATGCCATCAAAAGTCTTTAAGTTTTGAAGATTTAGTGACTAAGGACAGATTGAACAAGCATCTCCTATACATTCAAAGAAATCTTTCCTGAAAAGCCCACCACCACCTAAGCCAACCAAATGGAGGTATCTAAGAACAAATTGTGAAGGAAAAAGCTCTGTTTCACATGCAGAGTATCATGGCAACCTGGTCATAGGTGTTTGGAATGGGATAGATACACTATATAGAGGTAATCTCCAATGAGGACGTTGAAGATGCAGCATGGGAAGGTGTGGAAGCTGGACATTCAAGTTTGAAGTTGCTTGAGGACAAGCAACATTTGGGATGGGTGGACTTTGATTTCCTTGATTAGGATCTAGGTTGGCTCTTTCATTTTTTGGTGTTTGTTTAATAATCGAATAAAGTGTTAAATAAATAAATATAATTATTAAATAGATTATAATGTCGTTTTTTCTCTAGCCAACATTGGGGCGTTATTCCTAGGCTGACATTAGAAGGAGCTTGTATATATTAGAGCATGTTGCAAGGAATGGCATCGAATAATGCAGTCAATACATGCATTAAATGAATGCAAGCTTCTCATTAGACACAAACCTGGGAGGAGCTTATAGATAGGACGAAATCCCTATCTGCAGTCTTCCATTCATCATTACCATTGCCATTCTATTTTTCTCTATTCTGCTTATCATTTCTCATAGCTATCACTCATGCTTGGGGTAAGAAGAAGGGATGAGCTTTTACAGGCAGAGAGGAAATTGATTGTGCCTTGCTTTTGTCTTAAGACATAGCGATCTAGATTATACAGCAAGAGAAGAGACACAATGATATATTGTAGATGCGATTGGAGGAGTTTGTGAGACAGTTGTAACGGCTGGAGGTGGATTGTGATCCAACTGAGAAAATTACCTTGCCCCAGAACTTTGAGCTAGAACTCTGGATTGGGCTCCTTGCTTAGTGTTAATCATATTGGGGATTCATAGTGCAATCTGGTGTGTATATTTGTAGTGTTATTCTGAAATCATAGTTGTATGTAATCAAAATTATATTTAAATTGTCTTTCTCAAAATGTTTGATTTATAAGGAGTTTGTGAAGAAACATTTAACCGCTAGTTTGTTATCTATGCATCCTCATTATTGGGTTGTTAATATCATGGTCTCCTGCCTATGATTAAACTTTTGTACCTAAAGCTTTGATGAATTTATGTGTTAAATTTTTCAGTAATTGTGCATATAAATTTGAAAATTGAGTAAGAATATTTCATTATATGCAACTTACACCTTTTCAAATTTAATTTTTGAGGAAGGTTGACATTGGAGGGCAAATTCCTACTATTTGCAAAGCCGATATTCATCTTTCAAAATTTGGGTCCAAATTGCATGGATATGGGCACCCAATCCCTACTCTTAGCAATTTGAGCCAAGAAAATGGTCATGAATAAATGCACCAAGTTTATGGAAATGGTCCCAATACTAAGCACAATTAGGCATAAATTAGGCACAACCACCAAATTAGGTCCAAACCTATAGTGAAATTGTAAAGGTATACAATTTACGACACTACATTTAGCCCCCACTTTAGTGAGAGTATGAACTTAGGCTCATACTCTTGGTAAAGTATGGAGAAGCCAAAATTCTTTAATCAAGGCATTGAAGAGACAAGACAACCCTAAGCTTGGCAAGGTGGTAGCCTTGAAGACTTAGATCTTCTCAATCTACAATATCAAGATAAAAGGCAAGTACAAAGTGAGCAATATGATCAACATTGCTAACTCACATGGAGCATACACAACATGAAGGTACGACATTTAGGACTAATAAGATCCACAAGTTCTCATTAGGAGCCAGCATGACATCTAAGAGTAGTAAGATCCTCAAATACTTACTAGGAGTCATGTTACAAATACACAAAGCATGGCCTCTAGGACTAGTATGATCCTCAAATACTTGTTAGGAGCCATGTCCACAAGGAGTCACAAGGCTAGTAAGTTGTGCTATGCTAGATGGCTCATGAACAAGCGAAGGGCTCGCAAGGGCTAACAAGCTGTGTTATGCTAGGTGAGCTTCATGTCAATGGAGATTACAAGCCCAAGCAAAAGTCTCTGTTTGCTAGGTAATCTTGATAGAATGTTGCAAAAGGGTGCTGCAAAAGCACAAAGAAGTTTGTGGTGTGTGATCAGTGTACAACCAATCTTGTGGTGCGTGCATAGAGTTGAAGACATAGAGGAATGTATGCCCCCACCATAAAGTAATTGCGTATGCAAACAAGGAGCAATTGCCTTTAAGATATTATAAATTAAAATACAAGCACATCGCAACAACGAAATGCCCCCAAACATAGGCAAATCGAGGCAATATCATATACAGGCAAGAGCACATAAGGGATCCAAAGATTTGGGGTCAGTATGTGCGTAGGATAAATAATGTATATCAATATGATTGTTTTGAATTGACCTTATCCCTCAAATGCAATGGAACTACGAGTACAAAGGAGGAAGAGAACATAAGGAGGAACAACTATCCCAATTGCAATGATCTCTTTACTTTGCAAATTTGTGATAAGCATTGAATTAGATGTGAACTCAACAGTCTTCCCAGACCCAACTACATGGAAAGGAGATTGAGGATAGTGAAGGAACATAAAGTACAATATGAAATGTGCCATCATCAATATCTATAGATCCTTTCTCACTAACATTCATATTAGTGTTGTTTCTCATCAATATGAGTGTTAATGTGCAAGACTCTTATGAAAAGAACATACCTGAAGATGAAGCCATATGATGTCAGGTTCATGAATCAAGAAGCCATCAACTTGACTAATGACTACTGGATGCAAAGAGTGCATGGTCTTTCATCATCTACTCCACTTGCCATGCTTGCTGACCTTGACTGTGCAAGTGTTCATGTGGAAGAAGAGGATGCAACAGAAAACATAGATGAAGGTAATTGCATATGATTCTTCAATAGAAGGTGTTTCAGCTCATCAATTTGCTTTGCATAACACTGATGCTCATCATGTGTTTGACTTTTGTATGCACATTTCAGTCTCTCCTTAGATGATGCCCTCATAGAAGATGGAGAGGACTTAGAGGTATCCTATGAATGTGATTCTTTTGCTTGCTCATTGTTCTTGGAATCCTTGTGTTTCTGTTTCTTGTTTTTGCCTTTTGAAGTCTTTTGGTGTTTGTTGCCTTGTGTTGCAATAAGAGCTTGGGATTTGGAAGATTTTAATGAGCCCATTTTTACCAACTTTTCTTGGTCCTTGGTGAGTGATGTAGCAAAATCAAGTAAAGGCATAATAAATCTAGTACTAAGTGCATCTCTATTAGCGTAGAAGGCAGAAACAAAAACTAAACAGTCAGGACCAAGCTTGGCAAGGATGGAAAGAATCAGCTAGGAGTCTTATTTCTCTGTACCACACTTTGACAAAGTCTTGGATGCTCTCAAAATCTATAGGGTTCAAACTTATTAGTTTATTCTCCAACTAAAATCCAAACAAAAACTAAACAGTCAGGACCAAGCTTGGCAAGGATGGAAAGAATCAGCTAGGAGTCTTATTTCTCTGTACCACACTTTGACAAAGTCTTGGATGCTCTCAAAATCTATAGGGTTCAAACTTATAAGTTTATTCTCCAACTAAAATCCTCTCAAGATATCTTGCTTCCCAAACAAGGACTCCAATTGAGTTTAGATCTGTCTGGGTGTGGTGCAAGATTCAACATGAAACACGGGATCAACAATCATAGACATGCATAACTTCCTAAAAGCCTCGTCACATCTGTTTAGACCATTTTCTCTTCTCAACAACTCTAGTTGGTTCAAGTTTTGTACCCATGGTCACTCTATACAACTCTTGTTTTTTCAAATGGATCTCCATTTGTTTTTTCCATTAATAGTAATTGTATGGTGTGAGGGGAGTTATGTGTTGGATCTATGTGTTTTGATTGGAAAAATACAAAAATCACTAGTAGTAGAACCTAGAAAAATAGTAGCACTGCCGGATCAGGCTCGGAACCAACTTTTTAACAATATATGGTTTTCCAAAAAAGGAGTTTGTATGCTCAAGAGATACTCGATCTCGTGAAAGTTGTTCAATATGCCTTGTAGGAGAGTTGGGGGCTTGAAAAAAAAACCCTTGGTCCTATCATGGACTAGGGGGTTAGATGCTGGTGGTAGCCCTAGGTCACCCAAGTGATTGAGTGCCCGCTTCTAGAGCAAGCATAGTGGCCACGTTGTTGCGGGAGTGGCACACTAGTGATGAAGAGGCAATGACAAGTTGCACGAAATATTCCCATGGAATATCTCATTTTTAGGAAACTGTGTTAGTAGTCGACAAGATGACATCATCATGGGCAAAATCAATAGTCATTGTTGTTTTTTTAAATTCTTAAAAAAATTGCACAACAGAGCCGAAAAATTGTGCAAATTGCACAGATCTCTGCATAAGCTTGTCATGACTGGGTATTGTTGTGACGTCTTCACACATCGCTCCATTGCAAATGGGGACCCCCACTTTTTTGCCTTCGAGGGTAGTTGTCTTAGCTTAGCCTTTGGTAATTGTCAAGTCTTTGCTATTAGCCTTTCATTCGTAAGACATGCAGCTGCTCAAAAGTTGGTCAAATTAGGCTCCAAATGAAGTTTCTTTTGTCTTAGAGCATTGTCAATCTTAGTAGCTGAGGATGTAAGTTTCATGAATTTGTCAAATTTAGTCTTAAAATCAGGATAGAACTTTAATACAAGCAAGTTGCAATGGTCTCTCAATTTGCCGCCTAGGTGAAGGCTTGCAGTGCTCACTCAATAGGTCACCTAAGAGAAAATCTTGCAATGCTACTCCAATTTGCTGCTCAAGAGGTGTAATGCAAAGATGAGATATAAATATGACTGTGTTGGAGTTGCAAAGGGGAGTCAAAATTCTGATATGATACCAAATTGCAAATACCCCCCTCTTTTCCGAAAAATTGCAAAGACCCCCCTGATTTCCAAAATTTGCAAAGACCCCCCCGATTTCCAAAATTTGCAAAGACCCCCCCCGATTTCCGAAATTTGCAATGACCCCCTCAATTTCCGATTTGCTTGCAATGACCCTCCTAAAACACGATTTGATGAAGAGTTGCATTGACCTCTCTAAAATCTGCCAAAGTTGAAAGAATTAAAAAAATTATTAATAATGATGCAAAGTCGGCCTAAGAAACTTTGAAACGAGGAGACACACCCCTAAACCCCAATACCTATATAAGAGGGTGGTCATCTTCATTCTTAAGCATCAATTAAAGCAATCAATTACAAGCAGCTCTGCAATTCAAGAAGACAGCGAAGTACATGAGGAGGATTTTCTGATTTTCAAGAAAGGTAAACCCCTTCTACATCAGCGATTGTGAAGGAGACATCAACCTCAAGGCAACATTCAGATTTACAATCAAGAAGGGGGAATTACCCCTTCTACATCAGCAATTGTGAAGGAGACATCAACCTTAAGGCAACATTCAGATTTACAATCAAGAAGGGCGAATTTGTCTTCATTAGCAAAGTGAATCCGATCGTTGCACATTTGTAAGAAGGGCAAAATCAATTCAATATTGAGAAACTTCATTCAAAATCAATTCAATTTTCGATTTGCTCGCAATGACCCTCCTAAAACCCGATTTGATGAATAGTTGCAATGGCCTCTCTAAAATCTGCCAAAGCTGAAAGAATTAAAAAAATTATTAATAATGGTGCAAAGTCGGCCTAAGAAACTTTGAAATGAGGAGACACACCCCTAAACCCCAACACCTATATAAGAGGGTGGTTATCTTCATTCTTAAGCATCAATTAAAGCAATCAATTACAAGCAGCTCTGCAATTCAAGAAGACAGCAAACTACATGAGGAGGATTTTCTGATTTTCAAGAAAGGTGAACCCCTTCTACATCAGCGATTGTGAAGGAGACATCAACCTCAAGGCAACATTCAGATTTACAATCAAGAAGGGTGAACTTGTCTTCATTAGCAAAGCGAATCCGATCATTGCACATTTGTAAGAAGGGCAAAATCAATTCAACATTCAGAAACTTCATTCAAAATCAATTCAACATTCAGAAACTTCATTCAAAATCAATTCAATTTCCGATTTGCTTGCAATGACACTCCTAAAACCCGATTTGATGAAGAGTTGCAATGACCTCTCTAAAATCCGCCAAAGTTGAAAGAATTAAAAAAATAATTAATAATGATGCAAAGTCGGCCTAAGAAACTTTGAAATGAGGAGACACACCCCTAAACCTCAACACCTATATAAGAGGATGGTCATCTTCATTCTTAAGCATCAATTAAAGCAATCAATTACAAGCAGCTCTGCAATTCAAGAAGATAGCAAACTACATGAGGAGGATTTTCTGATTTTCAAGAAAGGTAAACCCCTTCTACATCAGCGATTGTGAAGGAGACATCAACCTCAAGGCAACATATTTACAATCAAGAAGGGTGAATTTGTCTTCATTGGCAAAGCGAATCTGATCATTGCACATTTGTAAGAAGGGCAAAATCAATTCAACATTCAGATCCTCATCTCTGAAATCAAGATTTTGAAAGCAAATCTCTCTACAACAGCGATTTCGATAGAAGGATTGGGGGGCGGATTCACCTATATTGGCGATTTTGGATAGCAATCATTTCTTTGATCAAACACATCTACAAGGAAAGTTGAATCAAGTTGAAGATCATTATTCTGACTTTAAAAACATTTTCACATCAAAGTCTGTGTATAATCAACCTACATCTGCATATACAAGGTGGAATGAGATCTTCAAACATGTGACTCAGACCTTGGAGCACTTTAAAATCAGATATGGAAATGAAAGATAGAATCACCATCTCATCATCGTCTTGAGGATTTACCAAATTGTAGGTTCATGAAACCTACCCATGTGTGTTTAATGCTATCTTCGTTTGTTTTGCAGGTGACAACAAGAGGAATATAATACGTTCAAAAGACTTTCATTGCATCGTGGTGACATAAAGAAGTTGGTTGATCAAGATAGACTCAAAGACCTTCAAGATATCATATCAACATGAGGAAGTCGAGACACTAGAGAATGAAGGAGACAACTTCATGATGAAAGAAAGGTTTACAATCTTGAATTCCCTTCGGGAATCCAAGAATCAAAGCCAGTGCATTAAGGAGTTAACCCCAACTAGTTGCACCATTCATTAAAGGGAGGATCAATCAAGGTCATCGCACAGCCTACATCAAACATGTTCAAGGAATTATGATGAATCAACTCTACAAGAACAAGCAGATTGAGGTGGTGTCCCAGTCATCGTTCCAACAATCAGAGGAGTTCCACCTTAGCATGTCCAAATTTAATGCACCAAGCTCATCCATGAGGGCACAAACTCCAATGTACCTACCCCCACTATTTATTGGTCGAATATTCTAAAGAGGACGTGTCAAAGCATTGAAATCTTTTCATTGGCTAGAATAAGGTTTGTTGTAACAAACCCTAATTAGGGTTCCATTGTAAAATCTCGACCATTGATCTCAAATCATTCGGAGCCATCAAATTGTATTGAGAGCACTATAAAAGACTCAAATATCTCATTTGTAAAGGTTAATAATAATAGCAATAGTGAATAGTTAATAGAAGGCTAATAGCAAATTAGTAGATAGCAGTTAGAGTAGAATAGGAGAAGACAGAAATTGTTGCCAAAGTTGTAAATAAACTTCCTTTTCATTGAAGTTATGGTGGAATGTGTTGTTGCTTTACAAGTGCATGGTTTCTTGTTGGATCTTCATGTTAGATGATAAGTAATTAGATGAATGAAGGGAATTGTGTATGATTAATGGTGAAACTCCTAATCCATACCACTAGCAGTTTGTTGATTGCAAATTCGCCTTGTGTGGTCAACTGGAATACTTGAATGAGCCTAAGTTTAATTGTTATTCAATAATTGATATGCATTCAATTAATGGTGTCTATGCTTGATAATGATTTGAAAATCATCTAATTTCCTTAGAAGATTGTACTAAGCTTTGTCTATGCTTGATAATGATTTGAAAGGCTTAGTGGAGTTCCCAAAAGATCATTCATTGTTTCTTGCATTCTTAGGAGTAGCGTAGTCTCCCTAAACCCATGTCTTTTGCCATTTTTTAAAATTCCCCAAGCAAGTAGTTAGGGTCTAAGTTCCAGCAGTTCAAACATTCAACAATTCAACGTAAGGCCCCTTGATGAAACAAAAATCACAATAACCAACTGTGCTTATCCACACATTGTGACCCGACATACAAGAACCTTGGAGTTGTCTCAAGGGATCCTTAAGCTAATCTTCAGCATTTGAGAAACTTTGATCAAGAGAGGATAAGATACTTTTGGTATTTTATTCTGTGTTTGCATGTGCAAAAAAAAACACATCAACAGGTATGTCTATGTATGTACCATACAAATCTGTACGACTATACGGATTCCATATAGTTCTACAAAATTTTGGATCTTGAAAAACATAAAAAAATCACCTAGATTTCACCTACTCATATTTTGATGAATGAACAATCAATCCTTAGGTTTTTTGATGAATTGGATGGATGTGATGGCAAAGTTCGTTTAGCTCCAGGATGCACCAATTTTTTACTCAAGGCCAAATCTCTTAAATTTGAACAAGAAGTTGCAAATTGGGGCTTTGGTACCATGTTGGAATTGATGGTGAACCTCACAGCTCCTAGAAATCACCTGAAAGCAAAATATCTATCACAAAGAGATCAAAGCATCTGATTTGCTCAATAACCTGACAATTGTGTTGATGCAATAGCTTGAACTAATGATTTCAACGAACAATGAATTCTTATGAAAAATAAAAAAACCCTAGGTGAGGATTATATTAAATCATGACAAGTGTCCTAATCCTATGCTATGAGACAAATAAAGCACATTCTAATAATAATAAATATTTTTCAAATTTAGCTGAAGTGCATAAAGTAAAAGGGGCCTAATGTTAATTAATTAACTATTAGGTGATTTTCCTATTTACTCCAATAGTGTTTGGCTAGGGTTGACTGGAAATCTCATAAACAATTCCAGATCTGCACTTTTTAAAGCATAATAACTCTCCAAAGTTGTGAAAACCAATGTAGGAACCCTCAAATATGATGGCAACATTGTAGTGATACTGTAGCAGCAACATATAACCCTCCAAAGGATGAAATCTTCAACAAATCACTGTAGTGAGACTGTAGCAGCAACATGTAAACTTAAAAAATATCTTTAAATCCTCAATGAATCAGCACATTTGCGATCCCCGGCTGGAATCACCCAATACTGAAAACAAGGGTTTTTCGTCTTTGATCCCATCTATGGAATCTAAGAGGGTTTTCATCCTCTCAAACTCCAAACAAAGCGAGGGTTTTCATCCTTCGATATGAAAACTCAAATGCCAAAGCTCCTAATGAAAAGTGCCAAAATGAAATCTAGATACCAAATGAGGCTAGATGCCCTCTTTCTATATTTTTCCCATTTGGGCCCTTGATTAAATCTCTCTCCAATTAGTATTTAAAAGTACTTTTTATTTTATTTTATCTTTAGTATTTAAAATTACCTTTTATTTTGGTTTTAATAGTTAATATAATATATATATTTTTTTTATCTTAATATGTGTTTACAAGCACTTTTTTATTTTATTTTAATAGTATTATTTAAATAGAATTTATCTCCCTTGCTTTGCTCTTTAGCCTACGAGAAATGGAGATAGGCTAGAGGTCTTCTTCGTGGTACTATTTCCAAAAAGGGAATATGATATTGTTGTTTCCTAGTTTCCTATTCTGAGTTCCACAACCAAAAAACATATTGTAGTTGATATGTTTTAATCTTTTAACCATGTTTCAACCTTTAAGTTTAGACCATAGTAACATTCCTTAAGGGGCCTTAGTATAAGTTGGGGAGTGAAGGAAAATACAAAGGTTTACTCTTGTCGTTTCTTTCACTTTCAAACCCTACTGTGACTGAGTTATGTTAACAGGGAAAGACTTGCTAAATTCATCGGTGAGAATCCTTGATGTCTCCCTTACAGGTAAAGACATTGCAGAAAATTATTCATACAGAAGCATATCTTCAAAAATGAACTTTCAACCCCCTATAAACAACATTTCATTGAAATCTTCATGGAATCCTTAGACAAGACCTCACTGACTTCCATAATGATTATCAAGTGATAATCAAATTGGTATCATATCAAAAGAATAAAGCAATAATGTGCCCAGTCATTGACTACAGAGGTACACATTTCAAGTACCTTCCTTCTTCCACAAAATTATCAAGATACATGCCAAAATGGGTGGGTTTTTACTATTTAACAAAAAATCTCTGAAGATGAGAGACTGTGAGCTTCACCTACTGTAGTTCTTTCAGACTCTTAACTTCCCAATCCTTGCTCAAGAAGCTGACAATTGCCATAGACGTTCCTCTCATATTTGTAGACCAGACTAAGCATATGGTTCCTCCCATGCAGAATAATGGGTAGTCATAAAAAATAACCTCCTTGCCCATTCCATGGAGAATAATTCCCATATTGGTAGAGTTTTGTTACAACATGTCTCTTTTGTAGAATGACAAGAATGCAAAAACAAAAGTAAGAATCAACTCTTTATTCAAATGATAACCCTTCTTGACTAGGGTTAGGTAACCCTACTCTAAAGTTAGTCCAATATTCTCACAATAGTGTGTATTAAAAGTCCATAAATAACAGTCCCATTATTATAAATAGGATTTGTACCTTTGCCAGATTTTAGATCCCACGTAAGTAGGTGGATAGCTGATGCTTATCCCCTTTTTAAATATCTTGTTTTGCTTCCCTCAATATTAGAATATATATTAAAGTCTAATTTGAGGTACTTAAGAATCAAGATTATGATATCAAGTCTTAGTACCTAGGATAGGTACCCTCCATAAATTTTAACTTCAGAAAATTATAATTCATTTTTAGATTTTAAATAATCTAATCACTAACGCAGCGCTTACCATGAACCACACAATTTTAACTGCACAACTTCACCCCTATACAAGAGACTCTTAAGCAGCACCATGACACATTCACATTACATCCTAATAGAAATGATACCATTTTCAAAGCAATCAAATCCACGAGAAGCATTATCCAGAAGCATTTATCATAATATTATCAAAACAACCATCAAGGAGTATTAATCAGGGACCATTCAGAGAGTATATCAAGTGAGAATTTCTGTTCCTTGTAGCTTCCTGTTAGAGCACCACCACATCCATACAATTTGATTTCAGATTCCTGAACCTGTGCAATCAGCAGCATCCATTTCATGGAAAAGTTGAAAACTAAACATAATCAACACCACTATCATAAATTGTTTGGGTCAAGATTCAAAACTAATCGTCATAAATAATGTAATTCAATAATCAATAATATTCAATTTCCAGCAGAAATAAATATAGCCTAAAAATGGGGATATCACAAAAAATGCTACTTGCAATTATAGAGAAACCTCCAAGTCACTACCAGCAATTCCCATTTTGTCCTCATTCCAGTCAGGCAATTTGTTAAGCATTTGTGAACCATCTGCATGCCGCAATAGTATACACTCATGTCTATCAAGGGTGCAACAACCATGTCGGGCAAAATATATCTTTGAAAGCATTTTGATGAATCTCCAAACCTTTATCCAGAGTACCAGGATTGGCTCAAGTTGGGAGGAATGTGATTTGCAACTTGCAGTTGATGTTTGCTGCTATATCCGATAAATTAAGTACTGGAAATAATAATACAAATGATAATGCATACCAGACACAATAGTAAATTAAATCAATTGGCACATGCAATTATTACAAAGAAGAAGACCAGAGCTGGTCGGCCAAGGATTACAATTGACTTGACTATTCCATTTTCCCTTCCTTGGCGGTACACAACATATTTGAAGGACCCAACGGTTGCCAAGAGGAACACAACCGCTAACCGACACATTAACTACCTGAGAGTGACAACCCACTTAATACATTGGTAGATAACAAACATTATCAAATATTACGATAGGCATTTTATGCCGACTACATCAATCCCCCAAAAGAAAAAGTCGTCTCCCAGACAAGTAAACATCAAGTAATATTCGAAAAGACTAACGACAGATAATGACTTGGACTCGACGACCCCAACTTGTAGTGTACCGGCCAAATCAAATGGGGGTTTAGAGGCAACGCCCCTAGCGGGGTCAAGGGGCAGCGCCCCTTGCGGGGTCGAGGGGCAGTGCACATGATTTTTGTGATTTTTTAAGACACCAAAAATAATGATGATGAAGCCAGAAAATAGCGATTTCATATCAAAATTACGTTCAAGTCATACTCTCCAAGCCAGAAAATAGCAATTTCATATCAAAATTATGTTCAAAATTGATGGTTGTAGTAGAAATTGCTTTGTTTTTCCTTGCTTCACCTTGTCTGACGTAAGTCTTCCTTGGTCGTACGACTCACTCTCATATGGCTTAAATCCTTCATCCTCGTATGGCTTGCTAAGGTGTTGCGTTTGGGATTGACTCCGTACGGTAACTTGTTTTTCTTGTTCTTCACATCCTTTCCGTACGGCCTTCTGCGAACTACCCCCACGTACGGTAACTTGTTTTTCTTGTTCTTCACATCCTTTCCGTACGACCTTCTGCGAACTACCCCCACGTATGGTTTTTGCTTCCTTTCGTACAAACTTCTTCAATTGTCATTCCTCGTATGGATTTGCTCCCTTATGAACCCGTACATGCTTTTCCAATCGCCGTACATACTAATATGGATTTGTTTCCTTCGGACACCATACGGGCCTCTTCAATCGCCGTACGGACCCCTCGTACGGATTTGTTTCTTCTTGTCACCATACAGGCTTCTTCGGATGCCATGAAAACTCCTTGTACGGTTCAACCCATATGGACTTCTCTTCTCGTACTGTGTACGGATGAAGTAGTTGTTGTGCCCGTATGGTGGATGACGCATGCCAATGTTGTGTCCATACGGTGGATGATGTACACCATTGTTGTGCTCGTAGGCTGAATGACCTGCTCCTTGCATGACCCCTTCGTGCCTTCCGTACGGTGTATGGAAATAGCCTCATGGCCAATCTTCATGCTCTCTGTACGGTGTACGGACTTCCTACGTAGTGTTATTGTATTTTCCTATACGGTTCCTTATGTTTAATTTTTTCTCTCCATTCCATATTTTTTGATAGTACACTCGCGTACGATCTGACTCCATACGGTATGATTTCCTTTCATGCAGGCTCCCTTGTTCGTACTGCCTCTGTTCTTCCTTCGTGGGCTTTTCCCTTCCACTTTCCATCTCCGTACTACTAGATGTATCATCCATAACTTTAAATGCTTTCATTGGTTGCTCTTCACTGAGAGTTGTAGCTTCCAGAAAATTACATAACGAAAATATCTCGTAGTTTTCCATTTGCCAGTGGAATAATCCATTCAAGGAACTCACATCTTCAGAGCAATCTTCCAATTCGGGCACTCCTTCATCATTAGATTCCATCGTTTTCCGTCTTCCTTCCATCCCCAAATCTCACCCTTGGACTCTGAGTCAGAGGATGCCAATTCTTCACTCACCGCGTGGTTCCTCAAGTTGATGACGGGCTTTCTCCCATCACTCTTGATCGAGAGTGTGTTCCGCTTCCAATTATGTTTTGGTAGTAATCAACCATCCCCTCCCAAGGAGTGCGTTGTACTCCTTTTGTAACGGGATGACTACAAAGTCCAAGAAAAATTGTTGTGTGCCAATCATTACTTTTTCTGCCATCAATGTTCCCAACGGCTCGATGCTGTGCTGGTTGGCACCTACCAAGTGGAAGGTCGACGACCAGAGTGTCGGCTTCCCCAAACATTTCCAAGTGTCCTCCGACAACACATAACTCTCGAGCCCCTGTTGATGATGGTGTTTGCCAAATTTTGGCCCATTATTTCCATCTCGACAATAGTTGGCTTCCTCCCGATGCTCACTGTCAGCAACATTGGGTCACTAGCCTCATTCCCTTTAGGTGGTGGTTTTCCCGTCATTTCCTCCTCTTGTGGCTTAAATTGTTTTTGGATGATTGTGTCATCATTGACTGTGTTGGCAATTGCCATTCTCAGTCGTGACATAGTTTGAAGAAGGTCTGCCACCTTGATGGGTATGGTTGTCTGTAGCACTTTCCAAACTATGTTCTTCTCTGACTCTTGCAATGATGTACCTGCAGTTCCATTGGAGATTACTCGTTCCTTCGCCAACATTTGTTCCACTTTGGCTTTGGCTTCTTGGAGTCGTTCTTTCTTTGTACAAGAGTCCGAATACACTATCTTCTTCGTCTGTGCTCTCATGATTGCCAAAACTGCCTCATCTTGTTCTGCCACATCCAACATATTAATACCCTTTTGCTTTGGGCAATCGGTGTCTTTCATGATTCCTTGGTTGTAATGCCCCCTTCTCAGCAGTAATCAGTTTAGTTGGCCGTTAGCCTATTCCGGAAACTTGTAGGCTAGTCGGAAGTAGAAATTAGGGTTTCCTACTTCTAGGGGGATGTCTTGGTGTTTTTGGTGGCTTGCATGTTGGAGTTTTACAATTTTGATTCTGGATTCCTTCTGGGTTTTCAAAAAGCTTCACAATAATGGTACATGCATAGCAAGCAATGGAGTTTGGTAAACTTACTATTTTTAGTAAGTGGGGATGAGGACAACTCATTTCTCTGGGTTTTCTGAGAGCTTCGCGATGCTGTGACATGCAAATGAATCTAAAGACTTTTGCGAACTTACTATTTTTAGCAAGTTGTGATGGCTGCTCAAAATGTGGTTAAAATACATTTGGACACACTTACTATTTTTAGCAGTATGCTATTTTTAGTAAGTGCTATTTATAGCAGTGCTATTTTTGGCAGGGTTTTTGCAACTTAGTGCAGTGGCTATATCTGGCAGGGCAGTTCTCTAAGTTTGATCTCCCATATTCTTGGAGCTTGTTTTGGTGAGTTTAGTATTTGATGGAAAATGGTGTTTTAAGCTGAATTATAACTTAAGGCAAAATGGACGATTTATTAAGGGATTGCTTAAGTTATATTTAAAGTCATTTTCTCAATTATATGTTGGGCACTCATAATATGTATTATTTGCATGTTAATAAAGTGTCTTGTCTAGGCAAAATGGGACAACTTGGCGAAGGATGAAATGAAATGAAATGCACATTAAAAAGTAAATTTGAATTCCATTGTTAAGTCCCACATTGGAGGGAAAAGGAAGTTCAATTTGGGAGAAAGTTATAAATAAGTGCCTTGGCCTTCATTTGAGACTATCCATTACTAATATAACGAAGTGCTATCGAAATTATTCTAGACTCTTACTTCGAGGGATGCATACATCCTAGTGCCTTTAGTTTTGTGCTTGAGAGATAGCGCCTAGCTAAACCTTGTGACTGTTTATCATCCAGAGGAGCAGATTGAGCTCAACGAAGATGAAGATATTTGTGGTTTTTTGAATTTTGGAGTGTGTTTTTTCAGTTTTGGAGTTTGTTGGTTGCATAGAGCTGAAAGTGAAATTCGCTCATAAGTCTCTGGGAGTCTAGTCGCCGCTTCTGGGTTATTTTCTTATGTCTTCCTTTGTGTTAGGCGATCCATTTTGCTAAGTTGCGTGGGTTTTGGAGTTGATTTGGATTTTCTAGAGAAAATCACCCTACTTCCCAAGTCGTACCATGCTGGAGAGTGTATTGGAAAGCGTGCAGTGATGATTTGATCCGAGTTGCAACGGTTTGTTGGTTTGGGATTGGACGCCTTGTCTCCTGGGCCCCTTTGCATTTGATTTCACGTCATTTGGAGTTGCGTGGACGAAGTTATGAGCATTAAGGTGAATTCTAGTCTTGCTGGTCTATATTTTCATATTGTTGTTTTTCATATCAGACTTGGGTTATTTACTTGTTTAAGTACTTTTCATATGCTGGATAGTTTTTTTTTTGTTAGAGAATTGATTCCTAACATTTTGGTGTGTCTGGATATCATTTTTCTATTGTAATCTGCAAGCTAATGCTCTCATTGTAACATTGAATTTAGTAGTACTGATCAACCTTTATTTAGTTGCACTTACATTTTGTATTCCCATTGAAAAGTGGAAGAGGATGGCCTAGCCACCTATTTGTTACTTTCAGAAGTTTTCATAGTCCTCCCGCTGAATAAGTGGTAGAGTGATCTGTTTTTCAGAGTTGTAATGATTGTCCTCCCATTGAAAAGTGGTTGAGTGATTCTACTTTAAGTTGCTCTTTCCCGCTGGAGAAGCGGAAGGGGTTGGCTTGCCGCCCAACATTGTATTTTCAGTTGATTATTGGAGCTAACGATCCCCTATTCACTGTATCCTCTCACCTTCCCACATTGGGCTCTTGGTGATCAGAAAGTGGAAGGGTTATCTTTCAGCAGTTTGTGATCATCTTTCCTAACCTTAATAGGTGCTATGTGGTGTTAAAATTGAAAAAAACTAAGGGGGACATTTCATTGGTCTACACCATTTGCACAATAATTGTATGTTGTCTTTCTGATTTTGATAGTCTCTCACAAAGTGTTCCCATTCATTACATTGTCGGCACTATATGATAGGATGTCCTTTCTAGTCGTACTGTATTTGGTTTTGCCCTCGTTGATTTCCATTGCCGCCAAGCAATACATTTTGTAGTTTTGATGGGCTGGACTCTCCCTGTGTGAAGAGTACTTGTATACTTTTAACCTTCAAATTATATGGACACTCCCTTATTGAATGACCCATCACTTGACAAATCTCACAAAACATCTTTTTAGGACAATTACCTTTCATGTGCCCCTCAATTTTGCACTCGGTATACCATAGTTCATTACATTCTTTATTGGTTCCTTTTTTGGCCTTCAATTCTTTCATCCTTCTCAACATATCCCGTTGATGGGCTTGTACGGTTTTTTATTCTTCATCACTGCTACCTTCGATGCTCTCGTCATCGTTGGTCTTCCTCTTCCCTTGGGAGGATGTTTTATTTTCACTCTCAATGTCCATCGCCTAATTGTAAGCATCGGCGTACGAGGACAAAGGCACTACTTTCATCTTCTTGCGCAGTGAAGGATCAATCCCTCAGTGAACCACGTCTTTTTCAACTCGTCGACTGGCTGGTTCTCCATCTTGTTCAACAATTCTTTGAGCCTATGATTATAAGCGCATACACTCTCATTTTTACTTTGCTTGGTATTATAGATTTCCACTACAATCTCGTTGTCATCCTTCAGGAGTTTGAGCTCTTCTTTGAACTCTTTCTTTAGATCAATCCATCCCGCCTTGCGCTTGGCGTTGTGGTTTGTGTACCAGTCAATGGCAATTCCCTGAATGGTGGCGGGAAATGCCTTCAGCCAGTAGTCCTGGTCATCTAGGCCATTCGCCTCCCATATCGTTAGACATGTTTTGCAATGGCATATGGGGTCCTTTGATCCATCCCTTGTGACCTTCGGGAGTTTTTTTCCTCTCCTGGGTATTTTGGTTGTGCAACATTGTCCTCATTTGGAAGGTACTGCATGTGTTCGACCAGATTGGACTGTCTTGCTCTCCGCGTTCTAGTGCCTCTTTTTCACTCTCGACCACGCGCAAGCTCTCTACGCGTCCACCTTTTGCGTCTTCTACACCTTGGTCACCTTTGGCGAGGGCAAGTTCTCGATACAATGCAAATTGGTTTCTCGCATGCTTACTCCCTTGTGTGCTAGACCTGGGTGGACTGTTCTAACTGCTACGTTCCGGTGTGTTCCTTGCACTCTCAGCCACACAGGTGTCCTCTACGCGTCCACCTTCAGCATCCCCAACACTTCAGGTACTTCCAGGTGTGCTAGATCTAGGTGGATTGTTCTGACCGCTACGTTCCAGTGCTTTCCATCCTCTACATGTCCCCCTCCAGTGTCCCAACACTCTGGGTACTTCCAGGCTCTGACTCGTCCCTGTGCTTCCTCTGGCTGAGGGTTGACGGATCACCTAATCGCTTGGTCTCTACCACCTTGTGGCCTTTTCTCACCTTTATTGGGGTCTACAGGGATGAATCACTCAAGGCTGACTCGATTTCTTTTAAGGCAATGATGCCAAAATGTTTGCTGCTATATCTGATTAATTAAGTACTGGAAATAATAATACAAATTATAATGCATACCAGACACGTTAGTAAAATATATCTTTATTGGCACATGCAATTAATACAGAGAAGAAGACCAAAGATGATTGGCCAAGGATTACAATTGACCCAACTATTCCACACTCCCTTCCTTGGCGGTACACAACATATTTAAAGGACTTGAAGGTTGCGGAGAGGAACACAACTGCCAACCAACCGACACATTAACTAACCCGAGAGTGACAACCCACTTAAGACACACAATTAACACATTATCAAATATAACGATAGGCATTTTATGCTGACTACACCTAAGCTATTCCGTAGAAGAGATTGAGAGCTATGAAAGAACACCATTTTTGCAAATGATGTCTAATAGGATATTAGTTGCAATCAATTCTAACAAGGCATTCACAACCACTTGAGACAATTTAATTTTAATTATCCTCTTCCAATGCAGTAAGATTGACTCCTAGCAAAGTTACTGAATCTCGTGTTGCATCTGCTAATTGTATTTCCTTAAATTCTCCAAGGTTTTTACAGCAAGCATTTTTTGTACATATCCATAATCTAGGCATGACTGCATCACCAAGATGATATCCCAATTGCTATTTACAACTCATGCATTTGAACATCATTAATGGCTGATGGACTATAGATGATGTTTTGCCCCTTATGAGCTGATGATATAGAGATGAAGTGTGTATCTGGGATGGATTCAAGATCTTCAACAAGTCAGTTAAAATGCTAGAAAATCCCCTGTAATAAATTGTCTCCATAATTTTTTTCTAGGCATCATATTTATAAAACCCAGCGTTAAAAAATAAATAAATCAAACAAATCTAATTGTGAGATTCCTAAATTCTTTATCTTTGATCAACAGAGCTTCCAATTCTAGCCATTCTTCATGGTAGACACAGAAGATTGTATGCAAGACCTCTTGAGGAGTGCCTATGTTTGCTAGAAAGTTGCCTATACAGTTTGCCTTCCTAACAGTTCTTAAACTCTAGATCCTTAATTCATAGCACAACTGCCACTCTAAGGCCTCCCACAACATTGCTAGCTTCCAACTTCTTGTTTGTATCTTTAGGAATCAAAATCAAAGTTCCACCTGAGAAATTGCCCTCATGGTCTCTAGTTTGGCAGTTTTGGGGCCGCATAAATTTTTGTAGAATTATAAAATTGACCCTAAAAACTTTGCCTAGGATCTTTGGCAATCAAATCAAATACTACCAAACTTTCTAAATGGAAGCAAACAAAAGACAGCACAGGTGAATAGAAATTGACATTGTCATTGCTTTTTCATTCTTAAAGGAAATATGATTATTTATAGCCCCTTGGACAGATGAGTCACAATGATGTAGTGTCCCCTTTAATTGGACCTTGGAATATAATTAAATGATTAAAATTATGTTGTCGAAAATAAGTAAATTTCATGAGGACTAATTTTAATTATTTAATAAGGTCATAAAGTAATTAATTCCTAAGTTTTAAGTGACCTCTTTTATGTAAATGGAAAATTAGAAGAGTATTTTCCAAGCTAAAGTTCAAAATTAAAAGAGACAGAAATATGAAAAAGAGGGAAATTTGAAAAGTTTCTCAAAACGGATTATAAAAGAGCAGTGAAAGGCTCATTTGAGATTTTGTTGAGTTTATTCTTTTTCTTTGATTGAAACCCTTGTGGTTCTAGATTTGGACTTGTTCCATCTCAGCCTTTTGAGGACAAACACCCTCTTGGGAAGAGCAGTTTCGGTGGTGAAAGATTCCTTCTTAGCTGTTGTTTGTTGGAGATATCATTCAGGTATTTCATAGTGTTTCTATAGATGTTTTTCATTGAATTGGTAAAGTCTCTTACAGAGACAAATATGCAGGTTTTCAGATATTATTGCTATATATATTGGAGAAAGGTTATAAAGAAATGCCATGTTCATATTAAGTGAAGCTGAAACAAATATTTATTATTTAAACATTTGATGTGAGTGCTGGAAGTTAATAATTCTTATCATTCTGACTTGGGAGCTGGAGATAAAGTGGCCGCTTCATTATTCTATCTTTTGGTGTGGCTTTTTGAAGTTTATGATCGAAGCTTCCTTTTTGTTACATCGTAGCTATATTTGATATGAAAGGTTGCTGTGGTGTAGTTTGCATTTCGGATTGTGGTTTTTAGAAAGTTTGGCTTTCTTGGTCAAATAAGGAAATACAGATTATGTACCTAGCCATTGCCGTATGATGTCTACTTGCCTAGATCATGGCATATGATTCTCTTATTTTCTTGGGTGACTTGTATTAAGGTAAGGGAATACGTGGGGTCTTCATTTGACATTCTGTGAGAATAATTCAGGGCACCAGAGAGAAATATAAGATGTGGCAAAACAAAAAGGGTCGGGCAAGCTTCTGAGCCTGATATCATTGGTTATGCAGTCTCTGGATAGATGCTTTTCTTCATTGGCTGGTTGCATAGCTGTTGTTAGTGCATTATCATCTATTTAGCTGAGCAAGGGCACACTGTTATTCTGCTGCTTTCTGAGTGCTATATCCTCCATGGCAGACTTATATTTATAGTTTCTGAGCGATTATAAAACTATTTCAGAGGGTCAAGCGTGAAAGATCAAAACTGTAAGTTTTGTATTTGGTGTAGGGTTTGAAGACCTTTCTGTAGCTTAATCATTGGAGCTTACCTCTGATTTTCAAGTCTGAGTCATAACATTTTCTGCAGAAGCTACATTGTTGTTTGAGGTCAGAAATTGTATGTTTCATTTGTGTTTTTTGTAGCAGACTTCTTTTGTGAACTCAATGTTATTTAGCTGTTTGGTTCAGTTTGAATTAAACATTCTGCTACAAACAACAGATATATATAATTTTAATTGACGACAACAATAATATATATTCCAGATTGTTATTAATTTAGAGACCGAGTCTTCAAATTAGATTTGCAATATATGCTTGATTTTTGCTATATTTCCTTTATAGCTGTCCATCCCTTAAGATTGCAGTGGTTTGTGATATACAGTGTTATCGATTGCAAGAAAATTTACATATTTCATTATCTGCAAATCTGAAACTGAGCATTCAAGATAGCAAGCAAACTGTTTGTCAAAATTACTCAGAAAAGTGAAAATTTGTGGGTGAAATCCATACGGGATATTACAGATGACAATGTTCAAGAGGAGTTGAGTTAACTTCAATGTAGAGAGGAGCTAACTCAAGAAGTAGAGACAATGATGGCACTTGATGAAGTAGAGGTGGCACCAAATTGACTTCAATTAGGGATGATGCATTTCCTTATTAGCTACCTAGGAATAGGACATATTTAGATAAGTAAACTTAATGAAAGAGTTGCAATAAAATATTATACCAACACTCCCCCTTAAGTGCAACTTAGGGAGAAAACTGAATAGGCCTTGACAAGTAGTGCCATGTTAGGTACCCATGTACAAAAAGTTCCCCCCTGTGCCCTACCCACCCCTCCTGAAAAAAAAAGTGTTTGGTAGTCCTACCAAGAAGCAACTTCTCCCAGGTTGTAGGAGATGTAGAATATTGAAGTAGATAGTCTTGGAATGAAGATTGTCAAGATGAAGATCTCTGAAAAATATCCATATTTCTCCATGCCTATGCAAAAATGTGATTGGATTTGATTAGTACACTAAGATGTAATTGAGAATGTGTCATCATGAAAGGATGTAGAGGTGGAGGAGAGTGAATAGGAGGGTTTATGTGTGTCCTCATTACATCCAAAGAAGGTGATGAAGCTTAGGAGAGCTACCATCAAAGAGGAGAGAAAAATCTTTGATAGTGTAAAGAAGATCTAAAAAGTGAGATTCTACAAAAAAATGTCAAATGTTTGGTAAGTATGTATCCCAATAAGATGGATCTTGTAAACATGTATGAACTTGTTGAAGAGTTCCATCATAAGAATTTGGAGGAGTTGTGATCTTTGTAGAAGCAATAGGAGGAATCTCTCTAGTAGAGTTTACAAATTCAAGTGAAGAATGGTCAATTGAGGAGTCATTACAAGTAGTTAGAGGTAATGATGGATCTCCACACAAGTCAATTAAGGAGTCAGCACAAGTAGATGGAGGTTATAATGGATCTCCACCAAGTCATCACAAATTGATGGAGGTACTAACGGATTCCCACAAAATTGATGCAGAGTGGACTGAGTAGTAAAAGAGCATTCTAACTACTCTTTGTTGTAAGAAGTTAGAAATAATAAGACATTGATGTCCATAGATTTTATCGCTGTTAAATTTATTCATTCTTCTAACAAATGTCACTTGTCTTGGGAATGAGACCAAGGAAATAGGACCATGATTGAACCCACCTGCACCCCTTCTCGCTGAGATGTGTACATGATCCACTCTAATATCAATACTTAGATATTATATCATATGTTCTTTTTAGTAACAATAAAATTTCTAAGAACTGATGCCACTATATTGAATTAGATTAGGAATAAACCAAAGTCATCAATGAGAAGTGTGCAAAATATTATGCACTTTTTGGAAAAATGGCTCACTTGACATAATAGTTGTTATCCTTATTCATTCAATGCTCTTACACAAATCTAGAAATAGGGAAGAATTCTAACAACATGATCGCTTTTCCCAACTACAGAAGAACTATATAAACCTGCTGAGTTGCCAAGGAATTCCAGCCATCGGCAGCTACCAAAATTAATTCAATTAGCCAACGAGGCATAACCATACTTGCTGACTATTCAAAAGTACAACATTACTAATATGTAAATTATAACTAATTGGTATTTTATTATATCTACAAGATGCTTTTTTCTAAAATTAAAGTTATTCTTGGACAACTTAATTTAAATATTTAAATTATTTCTCTAGTCTGAAACTGGGGACATAACAGAAAATGATGCAACAAATATGGGTGACCTATAGACTTGTTGAACAGTCTTGTTTTACTGCCCATACAAGAAGATTGAATGTAATACTATAATAGATGTTTGTAAGAGGTGGTAGAGGTTGGTCATTGAGCTAAGTTCCTGGCCAGATTGTGTATCAGGATATTTTAGGGCATCAACTAATGCAAGTTAGGTTTGTAAGGGGAAGGGACATGTTTTATAGATTGTAGGAAGAGTATTCGATGAGCACAATGCATGTACGTAGATGTCTCCTTGGTAGTTTGTAATTATTCAAGGGGTGTTTGAATCTTTTTGTGGATCCTCCCTTGTCACATTTGCTAGTATGAATATAACAAGCGCTAGATGAATGTGGGACAAATTTTAAAGCATTACAAGGTTTTTTATAACATTTTTTCCTTTGTTTCATATGGGTGGTTGTAGTTGGATTTCAAAATATGTCCAGTTGTATGAAGTGTTATCTTTATTTGTATTTGTATACATATCTTGTTCCATTTATGGTTTGCAGGTGTATTTCCCTTACTTCTAGGCTGTGACTCTATTGCCCAATTGAGTAGTCGATAGTCTAGGAGGTGGAGGACCAAACACTCGTCAAATTAATAATCTCTATCCTGAGTAGTTTAGGAGCAGAGTGGAGTTCCACGTGCTTTCATGATTCAGTTTTATAATTTAGGGAACATTCTAAGTGACTGCAAAAAACCAAAATTGTTAGAGAATCATAATGCACATGTAGATACTTATGTATGAAAGGTCAAGTGGATTCACTTGAGGGGATATTGTACTGTTACCATCTTTGGGTACATGTGCAAGGATGTAGTTATCAACTTAATAAAATGTTTTACAAGCAGCTAGTTAGCCTTTAGCTTAGTGGCAAATCTTAAGGTCAAGTGTACATTGGATATAGCTGTTGTTGGTTAGTCATGTCCATTGTCATTTGATAGATGGCTGGTTAGGTATACCATTGGGATTACCCTCTCGGGTTTAGCTGAGCCAAGACTTGAAGGTGAGTTAATCCACTCACTATCATTGGTCCATTCATGTTGCAGTTTGATTATAGGTCCTGCCCATCACCTATGTTGACACTCCCTTACTTCAGGTTTTTGTGCAAGTCTTTAGGATTTGTGGGGTTACATATTTGAGAGCCAGTAAACTCCATTGTGTATTCTTGCACAATTTGTCCTTGCTTTTGCAAGAAGTCTTAACATCTGATTATCTACTCCTAATGGGGTCAGTTGAGTTGTTATTTAATCAATTTCTTGAACTCCGTACATTTTATCATTAGGGATTCTTTGCTCAATTTCAGTCAATCTCAATAACACTCTTGCTGTGTGAGAAAATATTGGGCAAAAACAATTCTCTAGTATTCATTTGCATACTGTCACAGTTAGTAGACCTCAAGTTGTTGAAGCACATGATTAAGCTTTTATGCATCTGCTCAGTCCTTATATGGCTGAATTTCAATCTTGGAAGGTGCCTGTGATGGTACACTGCTTGAGTTTTCTCCTTCACCTTTGTGCTCTCTTTCTTATCTTGATTCTTCTTCATCCTTAGGTCAAGTCTGTTGAATTATGATTTAATGAAACTCTTGAACTCCTTCCATTTTATCATAAGGGATTCTTTGCTTAATCTCAGTCAATCTCAATAACTCGCTTGCCGTGTGAGAAAGTATTGAGCAAAAACAATTCTCTATTATTCATTTGCATACTGCATACTTAGTAGACCTTATGTTGTTAAAGCAAATGACTAAGCTTTTATGGTTCTACTCAGCCCTCATATGGCTAAATTTCAACCTTGGAAGGTGGTTCTGATAGTGTACTGCTTGACTTTTCTCCTTTACCTTCGTGCTCTCTTTCTTATTATGATTCTTCCTCATCCTTAGGTTGAGTTTGCAAATAGAAATAAGCTCCAAGCTTCTTCGTGAAAAATGACTTAAGCTTGCTCACATTGATAGATACATTTACAAAATTTGTTTCCAACTGCTGGAGCCTTGGTCAATTGGTATTGTTGTTTTGATACTCTATAGCCAAGGGTTTTACTTTTGTTTTCCACTTCCTTGTGCCAATTTGCATATTCAAAGGCGACAATTCTCGAAGATTCCTTTCTTTTTCCAGCTGGTTTAAGAACATAGACTTTCAATTTTCCACAAAAAACAATTAGAGTGTGGCACTGAAACTGACACAACCTGTAACTGCTCAAGATATTCCTTATACAATTCATCAACACAGGTTTTTTGTGGGATTGAATAACAAATTGAACTATGCTTGAATATGTAATGGAAACAAATGAAAATCATTCTCTAATTCCTACAAAATCAAGTTAGAGTAAATGAAAATGGAATGCATATGAATGGAAATAATTTATAACATCCCATGCATCATTTTGACATCATGTTTACCTCAGAAATTCATGAAAAAAAAGCTCCAGTAAATCGCAAGGCCATGCCTTTTGTTTCCCTCAAATGAAAAGCTGTATAAATTTTGCAAATGTCTCACTAAAGGAGCAAGAAACATTGTGGCCTCACACTTGAATGCCTTGCAATAGTGCACTTTTCTCTGCAGCTGGTACTGCTACCAACCTTTCTAACATGCTGAACTCTGCTTGAGACTGTTGAAAAAAGAATCTCTGCTAATTGAAGGAATTATGTCTTATGTTGGCGAGTCAGATATCAAGATGGATCTGTAGTGATGAATGGATCCTGAATATGGAACATCCATTGTCCACGCTTCCAACTGGCTAAGCTTGCAAGATGTACAGGTGATGAACCCGTGCTACTTAATTTTCAGGGCTAATTCTCTGCTTGTTAATTATTGTTTTTCTTTTTGTCACAAGAGTGACATATGTGTCAGCATGAATCAGTCTTGCTGATATCAGTTCAATCTCTTTCAATCCCACGGGCTGTTGAAGGCCCCCCGATATGTGGATACATTGGGGTGAGGTAATTCAGGTCTAGTGATGTAGGGTTTCAGATTCTTGTTGTGGTTTTATGTCCCTTGCCATGTGTCTTTATGTGCTATGGGTGCCTCCAGTTGATGTTAAGTATCTTTTAGGCATGCAATAGGTAATACAAGCATACTTCTATTGATCTTGATCTGTTTTGAATCACTTACACATACTGCATATTAGAGTAGCTGCTACCTTCTGACTATGATCGATCTCAGAAATTCTTTGCTGTAAAACATTGTAATCTAGATCATCGAATGCCATTAAGGCATAGTGTTTCTACTTGTATTGAAGTTAAAAAGAAATAAATGGCTAATGTTGTTGGTATTGGCTTATTTCTGTTAACTGAGTTCTACTAGTGATTAAATTAGGGCTTATCCATTGTAGTTTGAAGTCGTTAGTTCAAAATCAGTCATTATAATACGTAAATTGAGATTCTTCTATACATCGTCATCCGTTTTCAATAGCGCGAAGCCTTCTAATCAAGACTCCTATATTATGAACCTAAAGTTTGTCTTATCTATCCTGTAGTTTGTTTTTGTACTATATTAATGGCCAAAAATTAGGACTTAAGATCTGCAAGGGAGAAACATACCTTCCTCCGCTACATTTTTGTGTGGACTTAAAAGCTCAGCTCCTTGATGTTTATGAATTTGGTGTTGCCTTTTGCATTTGGAAGGATTGGAGTAACATCTTTTGCATATAAATGAGCCTGATTAATTTGTTTTCCCTATATGAAGTATATTTTCTGTTGAGTTTAATGGGAATTGGTGCAGCAGAGACAAGTACACAATGTCTCGAAATTTCTCTTGTGAGAAGTAAACTTCTTTTGATTTGGACCATATTTTTTATATTTGTTTGATTAAATAGAAAATTAGCTACCATCTTTTTAAATAGAAATATACTCTACAGTGTTTAATGCTTTATCCTAGTTTATATACATTGTATGTTTTAACGTAGTTTAAACTTTATATACATTGGAAATCACTTTGACAGTTTATACTTTTATCAATTTTCAGTACCTTGGAGATCTTGGCGCTAGATTTGATGTCTATCGGAATGATGAGTTGACACTGGAAGAAGTAAAAGAGTATGGGATTTTCAAAACATGTATTTATTTTAATTTTATAATGGGATGTATATCTGCTTCTCTCTTGCTTACCACGTAGGATTTTGTGACATTGATGACTGAAATAGAGAAGAGCTGGAAAGAAATAAATTGGGGGTAATGCAGTACTTGGCTAATGGAGCAAATAGAAGCAGGAAATTGTGATATTTTAGGACAGAATATTCAAAACTAGGAAGTGATCTCTATAAATATGTAGAATTCAAAAGCAGGAAGAAAAGTATCAAATAAGATTGTTGAGAGTGAAGCCCGTAAGGCAGTATCAATTATCATGTGATCAACTGTGTGCTGATCTTATAATGTTGATGTGGCATCTGACTTATGTCTATTACCATTTTGACAGGAAAAATCCAAAAGGAATTCTTATATCGCCTGGTCCTGGTTAGTATGATCAAAATTTGCTTGATCAGGCACTTAATTTGTAAAATCTTTGAAGGAATCAAAAAGTTTCTCATACTGAAATAATAACTGCATTTAGACCCATATGTGAGTTTATATTCTAATACAAAAAATTGTATTCTTAAGCTTATCAGAGAATGTATCTTGCAGGCACACCACAGGATTCAGGTATTTCATTACAAATTGTTGTTGAACTTGGGCCTACGGTACCTTTGTTTGGAGTTTGCATGGGTCTCCAGTGCATTGGAGAGGCATTTGGAGGCAAGTGTTAACATCACATATATGGAGATGTCTTCCCTACTCTATATATCTAGAAATTACTTGTAGGCAGGTTCATGTTTCATGCCTTATGGAATATAATAGTATATGATTTCTTTTCAAGAATGATTGTGATTAAATTTCTGATTAAAAGTAACCTCGGTCTTGTGCCTTGAAGATTTCAAAACATGAATGTTTTACATAAAATTTATATGCTTTTTTCAACCCCATGTACTGTTTTGTCATCTTTGAATGCTGTTTGGTTCTGACTAAAAATAGCTTAATCTTTAAATTAAGACTCTTCATAAGAAATCAACATTCGTTGTCTTTGAGAATGTGGTGGCATGAAAGGAAGATTAGATGGTTGCACTTCATCTACGCTAGTATATGAAGATTGCTGAATTTATTTTGCAGGAAATATTGTGCGTTCTCCTTATGGAGTTATGCATGGAAAAAAATCTTTGATTTATTATGATGAGAAAGGAGAAGATGGCATCCTTGCAGGACTTTCCAAGTAAGAGTCATTTTTTAGATTGCTATTTCATTTGGTATCTAAGTATTGCACTTCTGTCTATAAGGAAAGAAACATCTAATTTTGGAAATCATACAAATCCAAGAAATGCATTAGATTTATCTTACCATTTCAATGTCCTTAAAATCTATATTTTAAGGCATGTTATCCCTTTCTTCACTGAGTGAAAAATGCCTTATGCAGGTATTGAGTGGTAAATTTAGATATATTCAATAGGAAAAAGTACTTGGGATAGCCCTCACTGACTCTGCTCTATTGATTGGTGGGTCCTTACTCATACTCCATCCTTAATTTTAAACATGCTATCATTGCAAGCCACATGAAAGGGAAAAACTACTCCACTTTAGGCCGTCATCTTCAACTTTCTTGAAGTATGCCCTTTTCTTAGGGTGGGATAGATGTGGCAAGGATTGCATACCATTAGCTAACTGGGGTAAGCATATTGATGCTGAGGAGGAATGTAGAGGAAAAAATAAAACAATCTTGTGTGACAGTGGACATCTTGGATTGATATCAAAACCGAACTCGCAATGTTGCACAACAGACAACAAAAGTCCATTGCATGAACAAAGCTAAACTAGAACGAATCTCTTCTTATTAGTTATTTCAAATGGAAATACAGTCCAGGACATGCTTGCATGGTGAAGCCAAACAGATGAGATAGTAGGGCATCTCTGGAAAACCATATCTATTTCAGTTAAAACTCTACTGCCATACTACTATACATCACATTTTAAAAAGATAGAAACAGAATCTCTTTTCAAAGACATGGGGACATATTCCCATACTGAGTGTACATTTGGCTCTATGCAAGCATTCTCAAGAACCTCTAAGGAGTTCTGGCAGTGCGTAAGCCACTCAAAGAGCATCTAATTACAGGTTCTGCACATCTAAATGCTAGAAGTACCATGGCTGTAGACTCCACACCCTATGTACGTGAGAGATGGACAAGTTCAGGCTGCCTTTGTTGATTTCCGTTCAAACTTCAAACCATAGGTTTGAAACACAAATGTTTTAGATCCATTATTAAACCTCATTTTGTCTGCAGGTTCCTCTCTGCTTCCTCCACTATTAGCGGCATTATTGTACACGAACATAAGACTAGTTAATTATGTGTAATTGTTTTGGTTAGTTGGCAACCGAGGGGTGGTCGTTGCGGTGTGACGGTTGGCGCTCGCACCCCCTCGGTATCTTTATATGCTTCGGAATGTAACTTGCAACAAACAATTATGAATGGAATAACATCTCTTATACTTGTCTGATATCTATGGTGTATTTCTGCATTACGTGCTTTATGTTTTAAGTTATTCACCCGAGAGGGCAAACATCCACCCAAGCTGAGATTTCATCGAACCAAGCCCCAAGTCTGCATATCTATAGATGTCATGACTCCTTTCCTATGAGGAGAGTTCTTGTTGTTTATTTAACTAAATGAAACCTTAATGCCAAGGTCAATGAGGGGCATTTGGAATCTCCACAATCACTGGAAAAACCACCTATTTTGCAACACTTTTGCCGTTTTTTTAGCATAATGCTTAAACAAAAATTGGACTAGAATCTGTCTTGGCTTGGCTGAAATGCAAAAGAAATAATTTGTCCTTCATCTGTGGCAATTTTTTCATTAAAAATAAAAAACTTAAAAAGCAGAATAGAATATTAGAAAGAGAAAATTAAATCTTTTTAAAAATGATTCTTTTGATTGGTTTCCATGCTTATTTACATAAATAGGGTTGTTCACATGAAAGGATGAGACCACAAGTCATTTTTTTAGTTATTCATTATTAGTTCATTTATTACAAATAACAAAAAATTCACCATGAATAGAACTGCATACACCCCAAGCAACATAAACATCACATCTAGCATAATCATTCATAGAACATAATATAATGATGTACTGCATTAGATCGATTGTATATTCTGTTGCATAAGTTTGGAATCTTGATAGCATTCTGGATATGTTTACAATTTTGAGTCAGTACTTCCAAAGTACTTGAGTGGTCAAGAACTACACATGACTTATGGATACACAAGTTTTATAAAGGAAATCTAACTATTCATATTTGCATAAAGCTAGGTATTGTTGGTTAAAATACACAATTAAAAAATCATGTAACAGGTACATGATTGATGGATTGGTCAATATTGTTAGTATGTGTTTGATGTACTTCCTAGTCCGTTTGGATCAACTCCTAATTTGTTGGTTAAATGGTTCGCCTCTTGGCTTTAATCTTGACTGGTTAGACAAGGTTCAAGTTTTGCTGCCATTTGCACTGCTGATACCTCACATGGGAGCCTTAAAATCAAGAAGACAAGTAAATGCTGTGTTAAGACCAAAACTTGCTTCTACTTCAGCAAATTGCAGAAATACACTTCAGCATATCTATGCTATACAAAATTACGTGGAGAAAGAATTTTCCATCAATCATCCTATTTCCTGTTTCCAAATTAAACATCTGAAGTCAAAATTTTCAAAATTCAGGATTATAAATTCAACTTTGTCTTTCTTAACTGAAACAATGGAGCCTTTTCTCACATTTCTGGATGGCTGAACTTTTGACATTATTCACCAACAGATAAGATTGCTCAAATTTTTGAGTTGAAATCTTTCTACTCTACTAGTAAGAAGTCCTTAATATGAGATCAAATTATCTACATTGTGTGCCCTATTGCTTGAACAGTGCTCTCTCTCGATTTTGAAGCTTGCAGAAACTTATCTGATTATTTATGGGACACGTTTAGCTTCCAGATTGTTATTCCCATCTATAAACCCTTTCAATTTCTACTGTACTATTTGAATGTTGTGAGGATCTTGCAGCTTTTTTTTATAATCTTTTTTTCTAGAATTTAAATCAACCCTGGTTAATTGCAATGATTGCAAGCATCTTCATGAATTTTATTTTGAAAAAAAGAATTGAGAAAATGTGTGAACCTGACTTTAAAGGGCACATAAATTGCTGGACAAAATAGTCTTAAAAAATGTTCCATGAACAAGATGCTAGACATGTGGACTTTGTCTGGTTTTTTACCTTTGTGAGTCTGCTGATATACATCATGATTATATTTTAGATATTTTGTCCATGAATTGCAAGAGATTGCAAAGTAGGGAATGACAAGTTTTTAGTTTATGAATCAAATTATGCATTCGGCTTTTTGGATATTGTAGACATGGCTATGCTTAGGTTTAATTTTTCTCTCTATGAAAATGGGAAGTGAGGTGTTGTATGCAAGCTTTTTGAAGAATATCATGTAAGGCATAACATTATGGGCTACAGCCGGTTACGTGTTTTGCTTTAGGTGGTTAAATTTGGTTGTTATTAAGATTTTAGGATGTGAACCCTCAATTTTATTGCTATGCATCTTTGCTAGCAAACAAGAATTTAAATTAAAAAAATGCTTAGTGTGTTCCTTTAGATGAGGTCCTCTGTCTTTCTAAGAAGGGAATTCAGAAGGCCATAAGTAGGCCTAATGCCATTCAGAAGAATAGACATGAATTCATCCTTTCCTTTTTAAGAAATGGTGTAAGAATGTGGGTATAGTTACTAACAAATGTGGGGGTCATTGGCCATGACAATGAAGTTGTCTTTGTTCTATTTAGAAAATAGCAATAATGCATTTCACTGTCCATGAATGGTGTTTTCAGCCATAATTGTTCATTGGAGTACATGAGATTTGAAGGGGCTAGTGCAGTTTATTAGGGATAAAGGGAAGGAAAGGAGGTGAGTTATGTGAAGGAGCGTGATGTTAATATATATTTAAATGTAGGAATAAAGGAAACCAAGGCATGGAAAGGGCACATAGCTTGTGATAGACACAAGCTCCAAGGGAGCCTGCACCAGTCCTGTGATATATTAGTGATTGGTGATGCGAAACTCCGACAAATCCCTTGAGAAAATAAAATCATAGTAAAAAATTCTTAGAGTGTATATTGTATACGTATGCCCTTGTGAGGCTCATCACATGCTACATTGTGTATGAAGGAATTGTGACTCATGAAATTATGTCAAAAAAACATCTAATGATGTATAAGATGGTGAAAATGAAATAAATATACCTTAGACTTCCCTTTCTTTTGAAGAGGCGTATGACCTAGAGTCTGGAACATAGTTGAACTACTCGCCATTAGCAAAAACTCACCAAGGCCTGAAAAAACAACTCGGCAAAAACTCGGCCAATACTCGGTAAAAAACTCGGCAACTTAAAAAATTGCTTAAATTTAACTAGAAATGTATTTTTTTTGCAAAATTCAATGAGAAGATGCATCCCATGAGTCAATAAATGAGAACACAAGAAACAAGCTAAGTCTAGATATATTTAAACGCAAAGTGAGTACAAAATCGTATCCTCATGAGGAATGCTGATGGCTGGAAGCAAAATAGTAAATAGTTTTTGTAGAACTAAAAGTAAATAAATCAATATAATTACATCTTCCTCTTCCCATCTCTAGTAAAAACTAAGGGAGAGGTAGAACTAGAGGGTCTAGTCCTAGAAGTCTGTTGTGGGCGTGATTGTGCCTCCTCGCTCGGTATGACTAGCTCAAGCTGTGGATCATCCTCCATACTAGATGTATCTCTGTCTCTAGCTGCACCTGGCACTGGAAATGACTCCTCATCGTCCTCAATGTCATCCAATGTGAAATCAAATCCACCCCTCCTCTGTAGCCTACCTCTCCAAATCATTGATGTCATCCTCTATAAACAATGGAGTCTGCTCCTGTGATATCTAGTCACTGTAAGGATCTATATCATCCAAATCTATTGGACCAACTGGTGCTTCCTTTACCTTCCTTATGCGCAACCAAAGATTATATTGCACAAAGACAAGGTCATTGAAGCACATTTCCACCCCAACTTTGCCACCAAGCATTTGCAAATTAAAATTAGGTTAGCACCCCTCGCCGAGGTCTGAGGGTGAGAAAGAGAGGGGTAGAGCGATAGGGCTAGATCTTGGGGGAGAGAGGAGAGAGTGAGATGGAGAGTGGTAGAGAGGGGGATAGAGGAAGAGTGATAGGGAGATGGACAGGTCTAAAATTTGGGGCAGATAAAGTGAGTGAGATAGAGAAAGCGAAAGAATGTTGATAGGAGCATACTGATTATTGAAATGACTGTCTGAAAAATTAAAAGATCTTCTAAAACCTAGAATTTGCATTAGAACTCCTAGAGATCTAAAACCAGTCTCAAACATCCTACCAATATATACATGAAATGTAACTTAAAGTATTGAAATGTCTCTTATACTTAAATGTTATATTTCATGTATATATTCCGATGAAGAGAATGAAACTGACTTGAAAAAACAAAAATAGATAATTTTTTGACATGTTTGGGCCCCTTTTTTTAGTGTTGCTGAGTTTTTTTATAGAAACTCGCTGAGTTTTTGTGAAAAAATCGCCAAAAACTCGGCGAGTTTTTATGGTGAGTAAAAGTACTACTCGTCGAGTACTTGGCGAGTAGTGTATCTATGGCTTGGACTATGGTGAGTGATGAGCCTTGTGGGGGCATATGTTGATACAAGAAAATGCTTTACTAGTATTTCTTTTGCCAAAGTGTAATGTCCCCTTCCGTTGAGTAGCCAAAAATGTTCCCTTTAGCCTACTTAATTCCCGTAAATTAATTTCAGTTTATTAGGGTATAATTAATTAATTAAATTTTAAATAGTCTTAAGCTTCTCGGGGTTATTTATATTTAAATAATCAAAAGCTGAACATGGGTTATTTTAATAAAGTGACTTTATTTTATGTCAATGGAAAATTTATGTAGTGAGTCACTTTATGAGCCGGAATATGAAATAAACGAAAAAGAAGATTAATTAAACTCTCTCAAATGGGATATAAAAGGTTTGAGAGCCAAAAAAATATTTCATTCTTGACTTGTTATTTTCTTGGATAGCTTTGAGAACTTGTGCTTTCAGTTTAGCAAACCTTAGGATGAAAGCCCTTGGGTTCTCTCTTGGTCGGTTGGATGGAAACCCATTTCATCCAACCTGGGTGAATTCATTCAGACTTCACAGGTGCATTTAATTGGAGGAATAAGGAATTTGTTTGTAGTTGCCGACTTCTATCTATCAGGTGCAAATTTATTGAAGTTTTGCCTGCAAATAAATGTGTCAGTTTGATTTGTATCAGCTGGTCACCCAGCCGTATAATTTCTAAGCTCCTCATAGGAGCTGTATAGTTTAAAACTTTACCAATGTGGGCTGATAAATAATATTGGAGCTTCATAGAATTCCCTTGTGCTTGCATAGCCTTTCTAGGCTAATATCTTTGCTGGCTGCTTCATATTAAGTGGTTCCATACCCTTGTTGGAGGCCAAAGAAGGGATGTGGCACTCCATAGGGTGGTGGGACCTGGTCAAAATCTGTGACTGCAAAAGGGAGACTAAGTCGATGCTTAGTGTGTTGTTTATGTTATCCTTCATCCCCTAAAAGGAATTGTCCATTTTAATATGTTGCCGTATCACTAAATAATTTTTCAGGAGGGTGATGAATGTATGAAAGGCTTAAAAGCCTTAAAGAGATCTGCCATAGCATTTGCTTGGAGGTTCAAACCGCATATTGGAGGAGAAATTAGCATGATGTGGAAATAGAAAGGGAGATTTCAAGCATCAAATCAGTCCAAACAAATTGCCACACTCTTGGAAAGGGGGTCGTTGCTTCTTACAGGCTCTTGTACCATTATTAGGAGACCACTACAATATTTCACAAGCTGCTGTGCCTTGCCAAGACAAGTTGTACAGTCATAGAGGGGAGCAAAATAATTTTTCGCCAATGGAAAGAACATAACATGAACAATGCAAATAAAGTTTCTTGCTGTTATAAAGTTCTGATTTTGATATTTCAATGTGCCAGTCACTGCTGTTCAAGTTTTTTTGACAATAAGAGGCAATAACACAAACTTGCAAATTAAGGTTTACTGCTGTTACAAAGTCTGTTATGAATAATCAGCATTCATTCATCTGCTGTTACAAATGTCATGCTGGCCAATCATTCTTAAGATGTTAATACATGGAATAGAGGCATATGAGACACCCATATGTGTGATAACCCACCATGTTTAACCCAACAAATTTGACCATTCTTTTTTTTTTTTGTTTAATTTAATCATTTGTGTTTGATTCAATCGCATACTCTGGGCATCCATCCATTTGGATTAGGCATTCATCCATCCAGGATGAGCATCTAACCATACGGGTTAGGCATCTGTCCATACGGGACATAAGATTTCATCCATCCAATACGGGATAGGCATCTACCCATACGGGGTAGGCATCTAACCAATTGGGATAGGAGGTGCTCTGGCCAGAGACTTAGACTCATCGGGACCATTCGGGTCCTGAGCCGCTCACTAAGTACTACACTCTTCTAATAGGAGTGCACCGAGGTCGCCGTCCTTAGGAGTAATTAAACAACATAATATGAGCTTGAATTCTGCCTCGGAATTTGGCTTAAAGCCTCGGGAAGTCAAGCGAATCCATACGGGATTCCTTCCGAGTATGCATTGAATTACTTTTTCCTTTCCATTATACTTATCTTTGAAATTAGGATTCTACTCAATCCTTCTTCTTACCAAGCCTAGACCCCACCCACGAACGCCTGAGTACTAGGGACAACTCCGTCTCAAGACTGCCTACATACCCGTTTCGGCACGGGATCAAGGCATAAAGTATGTAGTTCTATTTTCTACTCTATGGTTTGATGTAAACTGATTTGTGGGTACGCAACCCTTTCTAGGGTCAATGTCCCAGACAGTTTCTCTGTGGTTGCTACCCACGGTGGTAGCACTTAAGCAAAGGCTCGAGATGGCCTATTGCTTGTGGCCTAAAATAACTAGCTCCTAATACCTATCATTAGCGTCACCCTTGACCAATTGTCAATTGACAACAATTCTTCGAGATTAAATCAATTTCATAAAAGCATTTCACTCAAACAACCTTAAGGGGGTTTACTATGGTTTAACTCAGCGGATGAAAAAATCATTTAAGGATTATCTTATTAGACTATCGATCCAAGGGGGATTACACGCCCCTTGGATTTTAACTTCCAAGTGTCCCTTATTACTCCCCGATGATTTATAGGGACGATGCCACAAACGTCGTTGATGCAGCTTTATTAGGCGTTAAGTGCAGTAGTTCAACATGATGACATTACCCGTAAGCGTGACCCAGAGGCACTGTATATACCGACCGCTGCTAGGTTTTAGTTTCCATCTTCCTTTATTTAGTTTTCTAACTAAGAGCTATGAAAAACATCATACTTGAAAACAATTTTTGGTTTCCATCTTCCTTTATTTAGTTTTCTAACTAAGAGCTATGAAAAACATCATACTTGAAAACAATTACGAATTGAACGTGTATAATTTAATTAATTGAGATAACTACTTGATGAACCACGTAGAATAAAAACCATAACTAAATTATTCAAAACTTGAAATATAACTTGTGTAAAAATGACAATTATGAAACTTGCATATTAATAATTAAATGTGTAACTTGCATGGAGATGAAAATGCCAATAAATGTAATTAATGTGTAAGTAATTTGCATGATACGAGAATAGTGTAACTTGCGTGCAAGATTAAGCAATGCATGATTCCTATCACGGGATTAATTAATTGTGGTCATAGGTTCCAAAAATAGCGATTAGTTTAGATATTTGATTCAAATCATATTAGTATACAATAATTGCTTTTAATGAGTCCAAATACCAACTAAGTAACCCAACGAATTTTAAGTAGTTTTTATAAAATTCCAATTATAAAATTTAATACAATTTAATTTGAAAATTGCTAAAAAGAAATTAATTATTATAAATTTTACTAAGGACAATTATACAATTTAATTTACAATTAGAAAATTGCTAAAAATAAATACATTTCGAAATTACCTAAGTTAAATTTTTATTAAACTAAAATTTGGATTTTTTTTTTTGAAAAGTTTAATAATGTCCAAATTTATAGTGGCATTTTTTTTGAAAAAAAAAGAAAGGCGAGCAAGTGGGAGTGGGACCCACGGGTCCCATCACCACTGCGGGACTGTGGAAGCAGGCCCGCAGTGATGAGGGGACCCTGTGGTCCCCTCCACTACCTTGCAGCCACTGCCGTGATAGTGACCGCAGGGGAAGTGGAGGGTACCACTTCCCCGGCGGTTACAATAACCGCCTCCACTACCCTGCACGCCGCTCGATACCCAAAATAAATTTCGAAGGACATAATTTTCATATTAAAATTACTTGCAATATTGAATATATTCATTTTTTCGTATGAAATAAATTTTTATATATATATGGTTTAAATTTCCAGATTATTTAAAGGTATATAAAAAAGAGTATTTATGAAAATAAGAACAAGAATAGAATAGATAATCAAGATATCACAGGGGTAGATAATTTTTTTAAATTGGTTTTACAGTAAACAAGAGATTAATATTCACAGAGAGAGAGAGTTTATTCCTGCATTCACAAGGAGAGAGTTTATTTCTACATTCACACAGAGAGAGTTCATTTCTACATTCACAGGGAGAGAGTTTATTTCTACATTCACAGGGAGAGAGTTTATTTCTACATTCACAGGGAGAGAGTTTATTTTTGCATTCATAGAGAGGGATTAAAGAATGAGATTTTCTTTCAGATTTCCATTCGAAGAGCCAGAGAATAGAATTCGAAAGAAGAATAATAAAGGTTAAGATTCATATCATTTAATCACACAGAGAAGAGTTTTAATCTCAGAAAAAAAAAAAAATTTAAATAAGGAGAATATGATTTTTTTTTTGCACAGATAAAAGAAAGAAATCTTTTGGAAAAGCAAAAGCAAGATCTGATATCTATTTTCTAAAGAGAAATAAATAATAAAGTTATCTTTTGCATGCAATAGATGAAAATACTTTTATCAATATTTATCCTTAAATAAGAAGAAAAAGATTTACAATCTAATAACTTTTTTTCTTTTATAAAAGAAGATCTAGAAGCTATTTTTTTGATAATATAAATTTCTCATATGTAAATGAGAGATGACAAAGAAGAGAACCTGGCTTATCGAAGCTTGATGTTGAATCCTCTAGCTATACTTTTGATCCTTCCTTGCAACTTGAGAAAAATCTTCAAGAACAACTTAGCAAACCTACAATGAAAATGAGTCTACCAAAGAAGATCCTACTACTAACAACAAGGAAACTTGGAAAATTTTCTTCAACACATAATCAACTCCCTTCTTTGAAACTTGCATACAATTTTATAAGAAAAATCTCTTAATTCCACTATCTGAGAAATTAATTAAGAGTGGGATTCTTTTCCGATATTGGGCTCATGCAAATTGATTAAAAAAACTAGTGGGGGAGTTACATGCAAGGCATTGAAGATTCCTCTAGAAGCTTCTAATTCCTCCTACAACATGTGCCATAATTGGGAGTGGGGAAATAAAAAAAAAAAAATGCCTTTGAATTATATTCTCCAAGTGTGTGTGTGTGTGTCCATTTTTATTCTTTTATATTATTTATTCAATCATTTTCAATAGCTCAACCAAAAATTATATAATAGAATTGTATCAAATCAAAAAGTGATAAAGGAGGGTTGTGACAATATGGGAAATACCTTGGGTATGATGACAAAGTTGATTGTTGCAGGTCAGAAATTGAATGGAGGAGCTGTAGCAAGGGCTGTTGTTCACTATCTGCAGGTCAAGGCAGTCAAAAACCACCAAACTCTATCTCCCAACATGCATGACTCCTCACAATAACTCATATCAGCAATTCACTAACCTAGAAATCTCCAAACAGCCTTAATTTGCCAAGAAAGGACAGGAACAGGTCTGTCGTAGTTTTCAATGCTTACCTAGAACCGTATGACTTCCATATGTACTCACAAACACCACAAATACACTCCAAACTTCTGCAACTAACTTCACAACTATCCAGTGCCACCCAATAGCCATTAAGGACCAATGAAAAAAGCACCAAACACACCAAGCAATGCATAGAACCAACAGAGAATGACTGGTACGGCTTGGTACAGTAGTACAACCTTAAAAAACTTACATTAAACTTCGAAAACCAACACCTAAACCCCTGAAATAGCTTTTCTAGACTTGGGTGCTAACAAACAAGATAAAATACATGCCATAAAGGCAGCAATTTGCTTCCTAATTCCACATGAAAGTTCTATTTATCCTGTGTTTGGTACGACCTGCTTAGATAAATGCGCCAATAGCATTAACCTCCAAGAAACTCTTCAAAAGGGGTCGCTTTGCGAACACAAATTACTCATGCACAAATGAATTTTGAACTGTATCACAACTTTCCCAACAATCATGAAGGATACAACCCTTCCAGGAGAATAGTACAACCAGAATTGAACCCTCTGAGAAACACTTCAAAGGCATCCAATAAGTCTGACAAGATTAGCAAATATCACTTCCAAAATCTGCACATCAAAATGCCATAAAAATCTTCATTTCCTGAAACCCTTGTTTGAAACATTGTGAATAACAATGGTGACCCCTCTGTGGAATCACTCCATCTAGTTAGGGGTCCTCATTCAGATACAAAACCAGCAGCCAAAAGAGGGTTTTTGTCCTCAATTGATCTTAGAAGAACTTGCAAGTTCAATCCAACAACATCCTATTATATGTACACTTCTACATATGGAAAATGAGAGCCCAAACCTCATTTTATAGCTTTGGAGGGAAAAATAAACCAAGTTGAAATCATAAATTCATTTTCCACCAAAAGCACAATTTGAATTATTAAAGTGATTTTATGTGTAAGTCTCCTTGTCCTAGGCATCCACTTAAAGGGACATAAGTTGACTTAATAAAAACATAACACTTAAGTGAAATAATATAACATTAATTTAAATACTCTCATCCAAGTTGTGGAGAGCATTGGCGAGGCATCAAAAATCAAGTCTAAGCATGCCAATATGTAACTGAGGCAGTGGGATGAAGACTAGTGCCAACTCGGAGACTTACTAAAAATAGATGTGCTCTCCAAGAAGTTCGAAGAACACTTGAGGAGTCCAAAAACACTTTTGAAAGCGTCACTGCAATCCATAATGCCAACTGGGCTCAAATCCATCAACAAAAAACAAGAAAGACTAAATTGGTACAGTTCAAGAAGTTTGGTGTTCTTCCCAGCTCACTTGGAAGCTTATGGGAAAACTCGGAAATTGACGAAAAGGCTCATGGAACGATATTGTGGGTACACTACAATCCTCCCTCCCTAGAATTGTTTGCCCTCAAGCGATTGCTGACCTCAATCAACGAATCAATCTTGAATCATCCATAAGATTCTTGGATCTCAAACCAATCTGGGAAGTTTGTAATTCCTTCCGCTCGAAGCATTGTACTGCCATGCACCTGCAAAACATTCCTTTTCTCTTCCTACAAAAAGAGCAACCAAACCTTGCAAGACTTTAGTCAACTCCTTGGAAATTTTCCCTCCATTATCATAATTCCATTGCAGCATTGGGGTAAATTCGAGAAAGTTCCTATGAACTTCCTCATTTTTTAATTTCCTACACTCCAGCATAATGGTTGTAATTGCAAGGTAATCTGATGTCCCAACCACAAGTGCAAGTTGAAAGCTAGAAATGACAACCATTTAGTGCCTAAATATCATAGAACTTGGTTAGCTGAGATAGTCATTCCCTTCATCTGAAATCATTTACCAACCCTTTAAAGTGACTGAATGGACTGAAAATGTGTGAACTTGCAGCTGTTCAAACCTGAAATCAGCAACTGACAATTTGATTTTTGAAAAATCAGCACTTTTAAAGAATAACTGTTGCAACACTAAAAATCACCAATCAAAATGAAAAATTTGATCATTACCTCAGCTGAAAACACCTTTCCAAGAGTCACCAACTTAGTAGAACTCCAAATCTTGCTCAAAATATCCCTCCAATCCACTTGTAAGAACACAAATGGACTCATAAGATGGCTGTATGAATAGGCAACAACATTGTTTTCACAATTTTCAACCATAACCTCCCACGGTGTACTTCTCCCATCATCGTTAGTCTTCAATAGCCCATCTTGATGATTCTGGGTATAGAAACTCACCCCCAAAGCGGCTCTACCATGTTGAGGCTGTGCTACTCTGATCATCAAGTGAACCTCATCTAGAGAGAATTTGGTGATGCTTGATGTCTTAGCACAAAGGCTCTCTATGCCATTATACTCCAAATCACAATAGTACTCCTTCTTGTGGTGAATCCACAAGGTCAATCATGATCCAATCCACCATGAACCACCATAGGAAGCAAATCATCATGAGAAAAATTCCCCATATTGCCAACATGCATCTCAAACAAAGGATTAGTAAATGCTAACTCTACATCTATATCAAAAAGGGGATTATCAAAAGTTTGGAAGTTATTTTCACTTTCCTTCTTTGACCTTGTTTCTTGCCCATGTTTGGATATTCTTTGCATCATCTTGCATGTTGCACTATGGGATCCCTCTTTGGACATTCCTCTTAGCACAATCTTCTGTCTATCATCTTGAAATTTCAGCTCCATGGTTTTCAAATTCAAGGTGATCTCACTAAGGGAACGGAGCCACTAACAATAATGTTTCCGTATTCACAACATAAAAATTATCATTGACTTCGTATTTGTTCAACAAACAGCTCAACTATGGGATCTTCCTCAAGCAAGACATAGTATGACCATTAGCAACTGTTAATGCATGGTAGCTTATGCAAGATAAGATCTTCCTAACCTTCCTTGTTCTGTTATTTATCTACATGCTTCATGTCTGATTTATATTACATATGATTATCGGATTGTACAAACATTGCTTATCATTATGCTATCGGGCTAACAACCCGATAGCATATTAATGTCAATTGTTAATTGGCATTAATATGCTATCGGGGTATTAACCCAATAGCATATTAAATGCTATAAGTTATCGGGTTAAATTAGCCGATACATACTTGCTATCGGATGCATAAACATTGGCACCGATTCACATCTGTTATCGGGCTTAATTATATCGAGCATATTTGTTATCGGGTTTAATGAATACACCGCTTCATTTGGCATTAACATTGGTTAACAAATGCACCGGTTGGATTATATTCATCGTGCACTTTGAATCATCGATGTTTATATGAACGGATTCATTAAATAGATCAGTCATTATATTATGATATTACAATATGCTATCGGGGTTTTTGAACCGATAATCAGCATTGTGTTAATGGTATAATTGTAAAGGCACCGATCAATGGGTGTATTGACCGGTCATGCCTTTATTGTAAAGGCACCGATCAATGGGTGCATTGATCGGTCATGCCTAAAAGGCATGACCGGTCAATACACCAATTGACCGGTTGCCTAAATGATATATTGAATTCATTTGGAGAAGACATAGAAAAATATTAAATGATCTCTCTCCTTCAAACCTGCAGATAAAAATCAGATTTATTAGACATTGACATAATTCCTCATATCCATATATAGCATTCATAGTTCATAACTTGTTCTTTAATTAAAATTGAAATAACTTTACATGGTATCAGAGCCAAGGTAATCAAACCTAAGGCTATTCAATTTTGATAAAATTCAAGGACTAAGTTACAAACTACATCACATTTCCATAATGGCCAACGTTATTAGATTCGAAGATAGACTCGGAGGTAGCGAAGATTTTTCAGCTTGGAAGTTTAGAATCAAAATGATTTTAAGAGAAAACAAAGTTGATTCATATGTCCAAACTGAAAGTGCACAACCAGAAGATGAAATCGAGAAATCCACATGGATCGAGGGAAATGATAAGGCTATTAAAATAATAGTGGATGGGGTAAGAAATAATATAATGCCCATCATTAGAAAGCAAGAGACGGCTTATAAAATGTTCAAGGCACTTGAAAGGACATTTGAGATATCAAATGCAAGTCATACTCTAGCACTAAAACGAGAAATAAATCATATCACCATGAACAAAGGGGAGACAATCAACGCCTACTTCATGCGGATATTAGTTCTAAAAGATGAACTTGCAACTCTGGACTACGAGATCCGAGGCAAAGAACTAACACTCATTGCTTTAGATGGGTTGCCTAGTGGATGGAGCACATTCGTCCAAGACATCAGTGCAAGGTCCAAATATCCTAAGTTTGAAAAACTAAGAGATGACTGTCTACAAGAAGAATCCCGATTGAACAAGGTAGGAATAAAACAGAAGAATATAGATGAAGACTTGCAAGTCCTAAATACAAACATCAATAAGAAGTAAAAAAAGAAGCAATTCAGGAAAAGAAAAGCTAAACAAGGCAAGAACACTTCTAAGAAAGACCTATCACATGTTCAATGTTATAGGTGTGACAAATTCAGACACTATGTTGCAAACTGTCCGGAGAAAGGGAAGCAAGCCACATTTGCAAAAGTGAAGAAATCTAGAAAAGAAAATGACTCCGAGAACTATGTCCTCTACTCAGCACTTACAAGCCATACTTAAAACAAATCTAACTCATGGGTGATCGACAGTGGTTCATCCAGACACATCACCGGCTTTAGAGAAATACTAGACTCCATGATAGAGAAAGATGATGAGGAAGTAACCATCGGAGACGATTCTTCACATCCAGTCAGAGGAATTGGAACCTGCACCATCAAACTGAAGACAGGCATGTCACTACGACTTGAAGAAGTACTCTATGTTCCAGGCATCAAAAGAAATCTAATCTCCATATCAGCACTAGAAGATCAAGGATACAGAGTGACCTTCATGGAAAACAAGGTGTTGGCTTGGCCAAAGAGATCCTCCATCAAAGACGCTAAGGTCATTGGTCGAAGACAAGGCTATTTGTATGAGCTATGTACAGAGCCCAATCTAGCATTGATCCATGAAGCAACTAATGCAAATGAAGTATGGCACAGGAGATTAGGCCATCTGAATTATAGAGCTTTGTCAACCATGGGAAACCTTGTCACAGGTCTACCTAAGTTGAAGCAATATCATTCAGAGGCATGCAAAGGGTGTGCCTTAGGTAAAAATACCAAAAATGCATTTCAGAATAGTACTAGGAAAACTAGCAAAGTTTTGGAGTTAATTCATTTTGATGTATGTGGACCTATGTCCGTACCCTCGCTAGGGGGATTTTTGTACTATGTAATTTTTGTTGATGACTACTCTAGGAAGACGTGGATCTACTTTCTGAAATGTAAAGAATCAGAAGAGATCCTAAGTAGGTTTAAAGAGTTTAAAACATTAACAGAAAATCTCTCTGAAAACAAAATTAAAACCTTAAGAATTGACAATGGGGGGGAATACACATCAGGACTATTTAAAGACTTTTGTAAAAATTCTGGGATTAAGAGGGAGTTGACAATACCTTATAATCCACAACAAAATGGAGTAGTTGAAAGGAAAAATAGGACCATAGTAGAAGCTGCCAAAGCCATGATACTAGATCAAAATCTAAACTTGAACCTTTGGGCAGAAGCAACTAACATTGCTGTGTACATACAAAATAGATGTCCTCATTCACACCTTGAAGATTAAACTCCTGAGGAAGTCTTTACCAAGACAAAACCAGATATCAGCCATCTTAGGATATTTGGGTGTCCGGTCTATATTCATGTACCTAAAGAGAAAAGACTAAAACTAGAACCCTCTGGAAAAAGGGGAATACTTGTAGGATACAGTGAAACTTCTAAAGCCTACAGAGTCTATGTACAAGGGCAGAGAAATATTGAACTCAGTAGGGATGTAATCTTCGAAGAAGATTTAGCCTTCAAAAGGGCCCAAAATACAATAGAACCTGAAATTCATAATCCTACTCCTAACCTAGAAGAAGAACCTACTCCTGAGCTTCAGAGGGAGTATCTTGAGGAAACTATAAGTGAAACACAAGACCCACCTATAGATAATCGCAAGAAAAGACCACTATGGGCCACCAAAACTATAGCAGAAGCTCAGAAGTTCGCTGCTCCTTCAGGAACCTTTAGGGAAAGGAAGAGGCCTAATAAATTCATCAACTATGTTGCACTTATGAATGATCTCTCTAAAGCTGAACCTAACAATGTTTCAGATGCACTCAAACATCAAGTATGGATAGATGCCATGACTAAAGAATATCAGTCCATTATGAAGAATGATGTTTGGGAGATTGTTCCTAGGCCAACCAAGAAGTCTGTCGTGTCTTCTAAATGGTTGTTTAAAATCAAGCATGCTACAGATGGCAGTATTGAAAAACACAAGGCCAGTTTTGTAGCTAGAGGGCTCTCACAGAAGGAAGGAATAGATTACGAAGAAACATTTGCACCTGTTGCCAGGTACACATCAGTAAGAGCTGTCCTAGCCATTGCAGCAGCAAAGGGGTGGAAGGTACATCAGATGGATGTTAAGACAACATTCCTAAATGGCGAGATCGTGGAAGAAGTCTACTTAGAGCAACCTGAAGGGTTTGAAATTCATGATGCAAAGTCTCATGTGTGTAGACTCAAGAAAGCTCTTTATGGGCTCAAACAGGCTCCCAGAGTTTGGTATGAAAGAATTGACACCTATCTCTCAAAGCTGGGTTTCTCTAAAAATGATGCAGATCCTAATCTCTACCTTAAAAGAAATAAAGGTGATATGTTAATATTAATTTTATATGTTGATGACTTATTAATTACAGGAGATGATCACCTAATAGATCAATGCAAGAAAGATCTATCCACAGAATTTGATATGAAAGACTTGGGGCTTCTTCATTACTTCCTAGGATTGGAAGTATGGCAGAATTCTGATAATATTGTACTGAACCAAGGGAAGTACACCTTGGACATATTGACAAGATTTGGAATGCTAAACTGCAGACCCATGACCTCTCCTATGGAAACCAACTTCCATAAACTTAAAGAAGTAGCAGTAGAATCAAGACCTACTGACCCCACTCAATATAGGCAGATAATTGGGTCCCTGATGTATCTAGTAAATACAAGGCCAGATATCTGCTATGCTGTTAATACCTTAAGTCAGTTCATGTGTGAACCTAAGGAGATACACCTGGTTGCAGTAAAGCATATAATGAGATATCTACAAGGTACCCTAAAACTTGGTCTTAAATATGAAAAGGTTGACATAGATCTACATGGATTTACAAATTCAGATTGGGCTGGTAGTGTGACTGACAGAAAGAGCACTTCAGGGTGCTGCTTCAGTTTAGGGTCAGCCATGATATCCTGGATCAGCAGAAAACAATCTTCAGTAACTCAGAGTTCCACAGAGGCTGAATATATTGCAGCTTCAATGGCTGCCCGAGAAGCAGTATGGCTAAGGAAATTGCTCGTGGGATTATTTGGAGAACCTATGAAACCTACAGTCATTCAGTGTGATAATCAAAGCTGTATAAAACTTTCTGTAAATCCAGTATTTCATGACAGGTCCAAACATATTGAGATTCCATATCACTATGTACGAGATATGGTTGACAGGAATGTGATAAAGTTAGAATATGTGTGTATAGGAGATCAGACTGTAGATATTCTGACCAAACCACTTTCCAGAGTGAAGGTTGATCACTTCAGAAAGGGTTTAGGTATGATAGAAAGGTAATCTGCTTTGTAATCTATACTTACATATATTTAAGATGTTTAAGGTGTAAACTTCTTTGTCATGTTTGGACTATCTCTTGGCTTCTTGCCACCTATGTTCATATCTAAGAGGTGACGATCTCTCAGATACTGAACACTTGTATGTAGACATCATAAGGTGACGATCTTATGATAGTCAAACCAGTCATCATGTTGGATCACTGGTAAGTCATGGATGTGCCATGACTATGTTGTGATACAACATTTGTACAAATGTTATTGCATTATCACAACTTGGATATGATGAGAACTTAAGCACTTCTCATATGGTTATCCTTGTATTGCGTGTTAGGCAATACTGATATCACATGTAGGTGATATCTCAACCATTGATCATGTTGGATCTCTGGTAAGTCATGGATGTGCCATGACTATGTTGTGATAAACATTTATAAATGTTATTGCACTTATCACAACTTGGATATGATGAGAAACTAACCTTTCTCATAGACTTATCCTTAAGTATTGCGTGTTAGGCAATACTGATATCATGTGTTAGGTGATATCTTGATGAATCTTACAGATCACATGTTTTGGTGATTTCTCACATGATCAGGTGATGATTCTCTTACTTTTACCACATGTTAAAATAATACTTTATGTCACATGCTCAAGTGATGTTCTTCTATTTTGTATCATATGTCTTGATGGTACTTCTCATGTATAAATGATTTTTGCTGACTGACATTATCTTAGTTATGAAAAGGAAATGTGATGCAGGTTGCCTTATCTATCTTCCAAAGCTAAGAGGGAGTGTTAATGTATGGTAGCTTATGCAAGATAAGATCTTCCTAACCTTCCTTGTTCTGTTATTTATCTACATGCTTCATGTCTGATTTATATTACATATGATTATCGGATTGTACAAACATTGCTTATCATTATGCTATCGGGCTAACAACCCGATAGCATATTAATGTCAATTGTTAATTGGCATTAATATGCTATCGGGGTATTAACCCAATAGCATATTAAATGCTATAAGTTATCGGGTTAAATTAGCCGATACATACTTGCTATTGGATGCATAAACATTGGCACCGATTCACATCTGTTATCGGGCTTAATTATATCGAGCATATTTGTTATCGGGTTTAATGAATACACCGCTTCATTTGACATTAACATTGGTTAACAAATGCACCGGTTGGATTATATTCATCGTGCACTTTGAATCATCGATGTTTATATGAACCGATTCATTAAATAGATCAGTCATTATATTATGATATTACAATATGCTATCGGGGTTTTTGAACCGATAATCAGCATTGTGTTAATGGTATAATTGTAAAGGCACCGATCAATGGGTGCATTGATCGGTCATGCCTAAAAGGCATGACCGGTCAATACACCAATTGACCGGTTGCCTAAATGATATATATGCCAATTGAATTCATTTGGAGAAGACATAGAAAAATATTAAATGATCTCTCTCCTTCAGACCTGCAGATAAAAATCAGATTTATTAGACATTGACATAATTCCTCATATCCATATATAGCATTCATAGTTCATAACTTGTTCTTTAATTAAAATTGAAATAACTTTACAGCAACCATGACTCTGAAGCCTCCAAACTTCTTAGTTTTGAGTCCTCTTTGTGCTACAATTAGTGTTATAAGATTGGGACTCACCTCAAAGTTGACAAGCTGATTTTTGACTTAGACTTCGACTTGTTGCCCAAACTCAGCAAAGACTCAACAAAGACTTGACAAATTGAAAAAACCATGAAATATAGAGCTTTTTAAGGATAAAACTTGTTTCATGCACCCTTTAATAAATATATTTTAGAGACACAATAAACTAATCAAACATAAGCTACTTTGAGCATATACGCAAGTATACATCGATCAATGAGTATAAAAATGAATTTTAATTTATAACTGAAGGAAACAACATTGGTAGACAAATAAATTTAAAATTTGAAATATTGCAATTGTATACAAATATCATGGATTATGAAATCCATGACATCAAAACAAATATTGAAACTAAAAATATAAGTGTATGACTTAGAGGAGCTTGTGTTACTTATCCTAACATCACGGAAAGTCACACGCTAGCGTTTAAGATAGGCGTTGGATGATGATGTAGCCATGATATTTGCTTGTGTCTTAGTGATTGGTTTGTATATTCAAGTGAGGGACTTATTATTAAAGTTTCCTTAAAGCCTTCAATACTGCATGTTTTGTTGTCAAGTTTATTAACAAAGAGGAATGGTTAAGTAAAAATATAATGGTTATGTGCTAGTTTGACCTTAGCTAGATACTAATAGATGGGATTGTTCTATGAGTTGTTTGTGCAAGGTATGATTGATACATTTTTGCATCATGAAAATGGCATTTCTTGCCAACGATGACTTAACTTGTATTCAATAGTACAATGACTATAGTGTGCCAACTTTGCCTATGGCAGTCCTTCTATACTAAACAAGTTGTGCAATGTATGAAATAAGATAATCCTTGATTGTGGCTTTGAATGCGAAGATGCTGAGATTTGCAATAGGGGATATGTATTTTGTAGATTTTATGATCATGATTCATTGTTGGCCTATTACTTGGTTAGACTTATAGTTTGATGGGGGTTTTGGGTGCAACATCCCAATGGGGTTGAGGGGAAGCCACCTTAGCGAGGTCAAGGGGCAATGCTCCTTGCAAGGGTCTAGGGGCAATGCCCCTAGTGGGGCCTTGCAAGGGTTTGGTGGTAGCGCCCCCAACGACGTTCAAGAGTAGTGCTCCTCATAGGGTCTAGGGATAGTGCCCTTGGCATGTTCTCTATCACGATACAAGGCGAGGTCAAGGGGTGGAGTCCCCATCACCAAGACAAAATGAAGACCTTCAAAACCACACGAACCTTCATGGCACACACCATTTTCATACTTTATTGTAAATTCTAGATGGTCATGTCATAAACCAAACAAGCATTGAATGGTTGTAAGTTTTTTTTTGAAAAAGTAACTGAAATGGCCGAGTTTGTCCATAGAGACTCGTTTAGAATTGGTGAGTTTGGTGAGTTTCTCAAACTCAATGAGTCTGCCAAGTACTTGGCTGCCGAGACTCCCAGAATCATAGAGGGTCACTTGCCTTGGGACTCACTGAGTCTAGGCAAGTCCTGGCAATTCTTGTAAAACTGGCTACAATGTCTTCATCAATGAAATTGTGTGTAGCACTTGTGTCAATAAGAGCAACAATTTCTGCCCTTTTAGCATGCCTCAAACACTAAAAGAATCATTCCTTTTTATACTGGAGAGCCTAGCAAGAGTACCTCCACTTTCCTTCTCTTCCTTAGACTCTTTTGTTGATTCTTTTCCCTCACTTTCCTCTATTTCAGCTTTCTGTTTTGAAATTTCTGATTTAGAATTTACCTGAACATGCTTCAAATTGACAATTTTTCCCTTTCTCCAAACACTTATGACCCGGGGCCCATGGTTCTTTGCATGAGAAACAAAGATTCTTCTTCCTTAGCTCCTTTCTAAAGTCTTTTTCCACCACCTTTGAAGAGGGTTTTTTGAGCTGATTTGTCTCCTTCTCATCACTCTTCTTATCTTTCTCATGTTGGAAGGTCTTTGATGAGAATATGTTCTTTGGGCCAGCAAGCTCCATACTCCTAGCCTTCCTCATAGCCTCTTGCAAACTTGGTGGATCAAATGCCTTAACCCGTCCTCTAATGGGTTTTATTAGTCCTTCATTGAAAAGGACCACAATTCTCCTCCCTATGATGCTTGGAACCATGATCAAAAGTCTCTTAAAACTCGGAGATGTATGCATCAAGGATACCATATTGTTTCAATTGGGTAAGCTCTTTGCAATGTAGCTTAGGGTCCTTGTCAAATTTCTCAATGAGCTTGTTTGTGAATTCCTCATAGGTGGTGAGCAGGTTGTGGCTTACAGTGACCAAGTTGTGGTACCATCACTCATGGGTTGCTTCATCTAGATGCAATGTAGCAATTTTGGTAGCATCTTCTTCAAGCATGAGTTTTGGAGACAAATAACTGTCCAATTTCTGCACCCAAGCTCTAGTAGTGCATTTATCGCTTCCATCGAAATGTGGTAGTGTCACCTTATCCAATGCATGCTAGAAGTCTCCCTGAATTGCTGGTCCTTTGTTTTCAGCTCTACCATTTCCTCTCTTCTTCCTTTGATTCAAAAACTCATTCAGAGAGAAATGGTTCTTAATCTCACTAGGTACTGTAGCATACTCTGCATAACCAATCCTCACCTCATCTACCAAAGGAAGCTAAACCTCGAGATCAACCTATACCTCCTCTTTGCATATAAAAAAAGGCTGAAGTGGTCTAGCAATGGAACCTGATACTGCTGCAGCTGTACGTCTGTTAGTGCTTTGCTGGTTTGTAGCACTTGTTTCACCATTTTACATTTGATTAATCTATGGCACACCCTGGTTGAGTTTTGCTAGCATCTGGGACATCATGTCTAACACGGGATCGAATTTATTCTCTATTCTGAAATGATAATTGATTAATTACAAAGGAGTGGAAGGCTCTTTAAATAGAGATTACAAATGATGTTTCTAAAACAGAAATGATTGAGAACAAAATAAATAAAAGAAAGTTACTAAAACTAACTAAACAACTTAAATGACCATTATAAGCTAAATATAACAATATTACTTTAATACCCTCCCTTAATGGTCATTCTACTAATTACACCAAGTTTGCCCCTAAATTTTACAAATTTGTTCTAACTTAGGGACTTGGTAAGAATGTTTGTAGTCTGATCCTTAGTTGGAATGTATTGCAACATCACTTACCCATCTTCAACAAGTTGTCGTATGAAGTGACAATGAAGTTCAACATGTTTTGTATGCTCGTGGAAGATTGGATTTTTGGCAAGCTTTAGCACCCTCTGGTTGTCACAAAACAAGGTTGAAGGCCTTGTTTGAGACATTTTCATGTCAAAAAACATTGTTTGAAGCCATACTACCTCACATGCTGCTTTGGCAATTCCTTGATACTCTGCTTATGTCAAGGAAAGAGCTACTAGTTGCTGCTTCTTACTAGTCCATTTGACTACACCTATACCAAGACTGAAAACATATCCAGAAGTAGACTTCCTGTCATCAATAGAACCTGCCCAATCTGAATCTATAAAACCAATCAGCCACACATCTCTTCTTCTGCTATGCAGAATGCTAAAGTTAGATGTCCCTTTCACATCTCAATACATGCTTCGCTGCAACCCAATGTTTTGTCTTAGGGGTTGTCATGAAATGAGAAATATAACTCACAACATAACTTAAATCAGGTCTAGTGGCTGTAAGATAGATGAGGCTACCTACTAGTTGCCTGAAAGCCAACTCATTGACCACCGGTGAGTCTGATTTGGCTAAAGTTTTAACCCCTTATTCATTGGTGTAGATGACATTTTGCAATTTGTCATTCTGAATTTGTCTATCAAACTCCAGGCATATTTAGATTGAGAAATGAAAATACTACCACTTGTTTGCCAAACGTCTACACCTAGGCAATAATGCAAAAGGCCTAAATTTGTCATATCAAAAGCTTGACACAAATTCAATTTGATTTGCTCAAGCAAATGTGCCCCACTACCAGTAATGATAATATCATCCACATAGATGACAAGAAGAATGATATCACTACTAGTGCTTTTGATGTATAAATTGGGATCTAAATTGTGCATCCAAATGCCTATCAATATTTATGTACCATGCCCTGGGGGCTTGCTTTAGGCCATAAAGAATCTTCACTAGTTTGCATACCTGATGCTCTTTTCCTGCAACCTGAAAACCTTGAGGTTGTGTCATGTATATTTCTTCCTCCAAATCTCCATTGAGGTAGGCATTCTTCATGTCCATTTGATGGACTTTCTAGCCAAACTGTGCTGCAATGGCCAGAACAAGATGGATGGTGCTCATCTTTGTCACAGGAGCAAAGGTCTCCTCATAGTCTGTGCCTTTTTTCCGCGAGAATCTTTTAGCCACCAACCGTGCTTTGTATTTGTCAAGGGTTCCATCAGCTTTGTACAAGACTTTGTACAACCATTTGCAACCAATGGATTTCTTCCCTGGTGGAAGATTTGAAAGAACCCAAGTATTTTTCTTCAAAAGACCATGATGTTAAGATCCCATAGCCTTTTCTCATTCAGGTTTACCTTTCGCCTCTGAATAATCTTGAGGCTAATAAACATTCCGAATGTTGGCCATAAGAGCAAAGTTCATAGTATTTTTCTTGCTCTTTCCTTTGGATGATCTACCCTCAAGCAGTTCATTATCCCAAACATCACCAATGAGTTTTACCCACCACTCTAGCCGTAGGGTATATCCATCTTTTTCCAAATCAGGATGATCACCATGACTTGGGCTGCCTAGAATGAAATCATTTGGATGCTGATCCAGGTTGTCTTGAGGAAAATTTGCTGGTATGGGAACTTGCGTAGGAGATTCCAAAAGGTTGAAACCGTTAAAATCTCCCCCTTTAGGTGGAGCTGATGGAAGCCAAACACCCAAGTCTTTAGCTTGTAGAGGTTGATATTTAGGACTCTTAGAAGAGAGCTGAAAAGGCCCATCTTCTTCATCAACTACAACATCCCTGTTGATTAGTGTTAACATCAATCAGGTGATAGGCCTTATGATTGTCATCGTAACCTGTAAGCATCATATGACTTTGGGAATCTAGTTTGGTTCTCTTAGCATTTGGAATCCAAGCGTTTGTAATAGAACCAACATCCTTTAGATGGCTGATTCTTGATTTCCTCCTAGACCAAGCTTCCTCTGGGGTCATCTTCTTGATGACCTATGTGGGAGAGCTATTAAGAAGGTATACTGCAGTGTAAATTGCCTCAACCTAGAACTTCTTTGAAACCATTTTGTTGAGGGGTATAGGGTGTGGTAAGTTGACGTTTGATACAATGTTTAGAACAAAAGTCAATGAATTCATTGGAATAGAACTCACTCCCATTATCTGATCTAAGGGTGGTGATTGGATATCTTGCCTCTTGTTTAACTAAGGCTTTAAGCTTCTAAAATTCATTAAACACATCTGATTTTACTTTGAGGAAAAAACCCACATTTTCCTATCGAAATCATCAACAAACAAGAAAAAATACCTGACATCAGTGACTGATGCAATATTCATTGATCCACAAATATTTGCATGAACTAGTTGAAGGACCTTCGATGCTCTCTAAAGCTTGTCCTTTAGGAAATGGAGTTCGATGTTGCTTCCTTGCTTGGCAAGCTCCGCATACACCATGTGTGTGATGTTGAATCTCAAGTAAGTCTTCTACCATATTCTCTTGAGCCAATTGAGAGAGATAAGATAGGTTGAGATGCCCATAATGCAGATGCCAAAGAGTACTGATAGATGAACTCTTTGTAGCCAATGCATGCTCTTGAGACTCTCCAGTATCAACCAATAGATACAACCCATGATCTTCGATGCCAACTGCAATCGTTTTCTTGGACTCCTTGTCAACAATATGATAGCTATGTGCACTGAAGAGGACGTCCAACTTGGGACAATGGTGCATAATCTGACTTATCCAAAGAAAATTGAGCTCCATGCTTGGAACATATTATACATTGAGAAAAATAAGATTTCTTCTGCCAGAAAGTAATCTGAACATTCCCTTTGCTGACAATTGTATATTCTTCACCACCATCAAAGACAACAGAATTGGAGCAAATCTTATACTTCGTGAACCAATCTCTCCTGTGTGTAAAATGCTGTGATGCTCCAGAATCAATATACCATGCAAAAGACTTTGCATTCTGTTGGTTATTTGGCCATGAACACATAGCAGCCTCCTCCTATTCTGAATGCTCTGCAACATGAGCCTTTTGTTGAGACCCTCCTTGGTTGGATTTTTGATCAGCCAACCGCTTTCTACAGTGCTTCTTCATATGACCAAGTTTACCACAATAACGACATATTTTTAAATTCTTGGAAGCATCATCATATTTGCCTTGTCATTTCTGTTGAGAGGACTTGCCTTTGCCTTTATCTTTGGCAGTAAAAGCCTGTTCCACACTGACTATCTCGTTGCTGCTATTAAATTGCTTCTTCCACCTGTCTTGCTATAAGAGCTTGTTACATAGGTCATCAAATGTTAGATCAACATTGGTAGAGGTGATGTTGAGAGTTTTGATAAAGTGTTCATAGGATCATGACAAGCTTTTTAGTGTGATAATCACCATATCCTCTTCTTCCATCTTGTGACCAATGGCCTCCAATTGATCACGAATGTCTTTGATCTTTATTAAATGATCCTGCAAATACAACTTGTCATCCGTCATGATCGAGAACAACATATTTTAAGGAAGAAAGCTATGCCTTTATTTGGCTTCTCATGTAGATTCTTCAAGTGAGTCCAAATATCTGCAGTAGTCTTGCGAGATGGCACTTCTGGAAGCATCTCATCAGTGACAGATAACTTGAGCAGCATAACCGCTTCATGATTATGTTCATTGAACTTGTCCTAGTCTTTATCCACAATTGTTGGATGAACAGATTTACCAAGAACAATCTGATCAAGACACCAATAATAAAAAATTGTGAGCATCTACTATTTCCAGGTGTTATAATTTTTGTCGTTGAACCTTTGGCTGTCTTCCAACATGATGTCGGGTAACGAGGCCATCCCTCCCGCTATCCAAGGTCAAGAAAATGAGGTAAATTGCAACTTTGATTGAAATTTTTTGAAAACCCAAACACCTTCGATTTTTATTGATAAAAGAATTGGCAAAAAAATGCATAGGCTAAAACTGACAATTTTTCCAAGAAAATTGTATGAGAAATTCGACAGATTGTGAACAAGACCTAGGTCCTCAAAGGCACCCATGATTTTGAGAAAAAATCGTAAAAAAGGAGTGCAAAATAAAACCCTAGTCATGCCTAGCAAGAAACCCACGAATTTGGAAAAAATTGTGCAAAAAAAACCACTACCTTTAAAGGCCACAATTTTAAAGAATGTCTCCATGTTTTTCTTGCAGAAGAAAATAGGTCGCATGAAAAACAAAGAGGATAAAAATCGTGTGAAAATAAACCACAAGTCAGCTGTGATTTTGCCCCCAAAAAAGATGTCACACGTGCAGATCAAGTTGCACGTTTGTGCAGTGAAGAAAAACCCTTGTCATGAGTAGAAATATCCAATAAAAACCCTCAATTTTGATTGAAAAAATAGTGCAAAAAACTGAGAATAATGATGCATGAATTTTCAATAAGAAAGAATCCCCGATTTGTAAATCAAAATAACCATGTTTTTTACTATAAAACCCCATAATTTTAAGCATAAATAAGTCCTACGCTTTTTTATTAAAAAAAAAAGTTCAAAAAAGTTCTGAATTTTTTTAAATAAATAGGGCACGAATTAATTTTTTTTTGGTCAAAAAATGCCTCTACTTTGATACGTTGAATGATAATCGATTAATTACAAAGGAGCAGAAGACTCCTTAAATAGAGATTACAATCGATGTTTCTAAAACGGAAACAATCGAGAACAAAATAAATAAAAGAAAGTTAGTAAAACTAACTAAATGACTTAAATGACCATTATAAGCTAAATATAACAATATCATTTTAATATATTCTGCAATTAGGAGTAACTGAACCAGCTCTTCCCTTATCTCTGTCACCCATGATTCTAAGTGGACCATGTTTTGTGGACTGTGAAGAACTATCATTGTCACTACCAAAACTCTGACGAAATCTTTGATTGCAAAAGGGTTTTCAAATGGAGTTTGTGGTTTTGCTTTTTTTTTTAATTCCCAAGTGTAATATCTCAATTCCCTCTCTCTTAGAGACAATTGCTGCTGCACAAAGGATTAAGAGCATAGGCTAGCAAGAAAACTAGCTCTGATACTACTATAATAACAACCCCTAATTTTTTCCCCTTTTTTGCCAATGGAAAGAATATAACATGGACAATGCAAATAAAGTTTCTTTCTATTATAAAGTTCTGATTTTGATATTTCAATGTGCCAATCACTATTCTATTTTTTTTTTTTTTTGACAATAAGAGGCAATAACACAAACTTGCAAATAAAGGTTTACCATTGTTACAAGGTCTAGTGTGAGTAATCAACATTCATCTTCTATTACAAATATCATGCTAGCTAATCATTCATAAGATGTTAATACATGGAATAGAGGTATGTATTTGTGATGTCCCTAATTTGGGGCCAACTTATTTGCCAAATATTTTTAATCAAATAAATAAATAAATAACAAATAAATAATTGTTAGTTCTTGCCAAAGGCAGGATAGTATTGCAATCATTGATTTTTTTCTTTAATTAATTCAGCCAATCAGCATGAAGAATTAAATTTTTTGAACAAGAAATCTATAGTTGTAAGTCTAACTTTTATTGTAAAAATTTTATTGCTGTCATTTTTCTTTCCTCCTATTGGTTATAGTAAGTGGAAAATTTAATTATTTTACAATTGCTTTTATTACATAGGCAATTGGCTTATTTTATATTTAGAAAGCACATAAATTATTTATTATTGTGATAAAAAAGAATATATCATTGGGCCAGTCATGTACCCGCCACCATATGCTGCATTTTTTACGGTTCATTTTTTTATAATGTGACACATGCACAATTAATGGGGTGAAAACCAACAAAAGAAATAATTAAATTCTAAAAGGTAAAGAAAAAGCAGTAAAGATCTTGACATCGGCCTTTTTTCTCGTGAGTCTCACGCGAGTAAAGAAAAAGTTGTAAAACTCTCGACGTTGGACTTTTTCTTGTGTCTCACGCTGGTAAAGAAAAAGAAATTAAAATTCTCTGTGCTAGAGAAATATTTATCGCCCAGCCTGCAGTGCATTTTCTATCTACTCACCACGCAGGATTTCTGTCCAGACACGTACGAGATGACTTTGCTTGCACATAAAACAATGTTGAAGACAAACCCTTGCACTGCTAAAAACGGCTTAATTTTCCTGTACGTCAAGGTAATCAAATTAAGAGGGTGTAAATGGGGGAAAGTAAAACCCATAATAACACCACCGAATTTGGCTTCCCACTTTAAATGATATACCAGTGCCCTAACTTTTTGGAGACAATTCCCTTGTATATTAACTTAAATTTAGTGTTCCATAGGCGTTGGGGATGGGTTTTTGGGACGGGGGGACCAAGGGCCTAAGTTTGGGGATGGCGGGGGGACAGTGGCGGGGGGGGTGGCGGGGTGGTGGTGCTGATATAGTTATACATATACATATAGTACTTGAAAAACTAGTTTTGAAAAGATGTATGACTGTATAACAGTATAAGAATTACATTTCAAATGAAACTATAGGAAATTTGAAATACTAAATCTAAATACCAAGATTTCTTCAATGCTAATTGCTAATTGCTAAATAAAATTTGACAAATGAAATTGTCAAATTGGAGATTTCTATTATATCGAAAAAGGAAAATATGAATATCTGATGCCATTGCAAAGTCTATAATAATAAAGATGATTACATGATTCATCGTTACAATGAGTAGCCAAATACAAATACGTGTAGCAATAGCATTACAAAAGAGACTAGAGTCAAAGACAAAATGACAATACTCAAAGTGTAGCTAATGGAGGCCTCTAATCATTTGCGAACTCCTCACTGGAACTGTTGGACTCTTGAAGATCAAGATCCCTCAAGCTCACACCAACTAGCCTTGCATCTGAAGTGGTAGGATCATCCTCATCAATTTGTGAAGGCTCCTCTGACTCTACATCCCATCGTGTCGTTGGACTCTCCTTGTACATAAGTGTCTTGCGGTCCATGAGACGCAAAGCACTGTGTACAGCCACAAGCTTCTCTACTCTCTTAGAGGTAAGTCTGTTCCTCTTAAGAGAGTGGATGAAGCTATATGTAGACCAATTCCTCTCAGCAGTTGAAGAACTGAAAACCTGGGATAGCAGACGGATGGCTAGAGTGGTGGTCAAAGATTTCGGGCCATGACAATTCCACCACAAAAGTGGGTCCTCCTGTGCCATAGTGTCTATATCCATCTTTGCCGCATCTGAATAACCTCTAAGAGTGGCAAATCTTCCTCACTCAGTGCGAATTGTGCTGGCATCTCTGGAATCAAACATCTTCTCTACGCACCTAAAGAAACCCGCCTTCACCTCATCATCCTGAATCGGTATCACTCTACCCGGTCTAGCCTTGTACCACTTAGGATTCAAGGCAAAGGCAGCCATATGCAAAGGAGTGTTCAACTTGTCCCATCTACGTTGAATGATAGGCCGGATTTGCTCATTGTAGAATGCTAGAGAGGGGTCCTTCACTCGCACAACAACCCTCATCTAGTCAAGCATAGAGTCAATGCACTCATACACCTCTCCAAGGTTAGGTGCATCCCCATCCCCATATCTGATCACCTGGAATATTGGAGAAATGATAGAGACAATGTATTTCGCATCAGTCCAAAACACATCACTCTTCACTATCTCCTTCACTCTTCTCCCCTACTCTGTCTTGGCCTCAGCCCACCTATTCCACTCATTAGTCATAACCATGAGTTGCAATGCCTCTTGCAACTCAATCATTATCTCTAAGAGAATGAAATAGGATGCATATCTGGTCTCAACTGGTTTCAAGAACTCCTTCTCGAAGGTCCTAAAGAGTGCATGTGAAGTGTGGTGGTTGCAGATAAACATTTGCACATCTCTTGCATCGGTGACCGCTCCTCTAATCCAGTCAATCTTCCCCATGTCCTTGAGTGCATTGTTCATGGCATGCACACCACATGGGGTCCACCAAATGTGTCTATAGGCTGCCTCAATGAGTCTCCTTGCTGCTCTACACACATGGGCTGCATCTGTCACTACTTGGACCACATTTTGTGGCCCAACCTCCTCAATAGCCTCCTTGAGGACCTGGAACTGTAAATCAGCATCTTTACGATGCCCTGTACAATCAACTGCTCTAAGGAAGTATGGGCCCTCTGCACATGTGACCATGATGTTGATGAGTGGACGATGGCTAATGTCCGTCCACCCATTCATAACTATGCTGCACCCCGATGCCACCCAACATGCCTTCATCTTCTCCATCAAAATATTGATCTTGGAATAGCATTTATCGAAGTTCGAGGTCCTCATTTTCGTCTCCCCTGGTGGCACATAAGATGGACCTCCCTTCGCCACCATAGCCATCATCTCCCTATAATAAGGAGACCGTGTAACATGAAATGGAATGCCATTGGCAAAGAAGAACTTGCCAATGGATTCATCTATCTCATCTCTTAGCTGCACATTAAACATATCAGCAATGGGGTTACTCTGTGGTGTTTGCAACCTACGTTTCCCTGCCCTGGCGACACTAGAAGTGGAAGTGGATGGAGATTCAAACATCATTCCTCCCGTTTGTGAAGCATGAGAAGTATGTGGCAGATTCTGGCTCTGCTGAAGGGCTGCCCTAACAGACAAAGTAGTAGGCATTGAAATATTTGTGTCATCTGGAACCCCCCAAAGCCTGTTAAACTCAATTTTGTACTGTATATTTTTTAGCTTCCTCCAAAAACTTACAATGTGTCACACCTTTTCCTCTCCAAAAAAGAAAGTGTGCATTCACCCTACTAATGCTACCAGACCATTCAGTGTCACAAATGTTGCACTTCCACTTGTTCCCCCACTTGAATGTGATGTGCCTTGTACTGATATGCTTGAAGCAAACTGTTTGAGAGGAAACTTAGGTTCAAAAGGACCCCTAGCATATGGTGCCAACAACTTTGAAGGGCAACCTGTACTAGCTTGTGCACTTGCCATAGAACTAGATAGGGCTCCAGGATCAGCCCCATGGTCACCCACCTCATTTTCAGGTTCATATTCTGAATCATTCTCACTATGAGAATGGATTTCCATCTCATCCTCACTCATGCCTTGGGAGCTCATTGTGAAATTGACACTGCATTTCACAAAATAAAAATAAAAATAAAATCAGCTTAGTTTAACAATTTGTTTTTTTCCCCATTCATCTCAAAATGAGATTTGATGTTGAATCTTGAGGGCAAAATGATGAATGGATCATCCATCATTTTGGCCTCAAGATTCAACAACAAATTTTATTATTTTTGTTTTTATTTTTAAATAAAAAAATCATAAATTGTAAATTTTATTTTCAAAATTGAAATTTCAAATTTGTTTACTTTGAAAAACAAATTTGAAATTTCAATTTTGAAAATAAAATTTACAATTTATGATTCATTCATCATTTTGCCCTCAAAATTCAACATCAAATCTCGTTTTGAGATGAATAGGAAAAAACAAATTCCAAAAATGACATTGAAAATCAGAAAATAAAACCAAAAAAACAAGAAAAAGTTGAAAAACCCTACCTTGTGCTTGAAAATCTCTCTAAAATGCAGTAGAATCTTCTTCCTCCTCTTCTTCTTTCTTCTTATAGCTCCTATCACACTTGCAATCACTTTTCTTACCCCTTCAATCAGTCTTCTACAAGTTTTTCCTCCTCTTCAGCTTGCTGGAAAAAAAATCAGTCTTTCAAAATGAGAGTGAAATCAACAAAAAAACATGGTTTTGTGTTTTTTTGGGGGAAAGAGTGGGGCCCGCGTCCAATTAGGGTTACCCCTTAACCCCCCAAAAAGTCTCATTCTTTTAAAATTTTAATTTTAAGCATTGCATTTCCGTGGGGGTGACGGGAGACGTCTGGGCGTCTCCCTGTCCCTTGAGAGACGTCTGCAAGTCTCTCGAGAGACGGGGAGATGCCCAGACGTCTCCCCGTCTCTGATGGCGTTTGGGTGGCGGTGGCGAGGGACGTCGCGTCCCCGCCCCCCCGTCCCGGAGATGTCCCCGTCTCCGAGAGGTGGCCAAAAAGGTGGGGGGATGCGTCCCCGTGGAACACTGCTTAATTTAGACGCACTCTTAAATAATTTTAAATATAATCACTTTGATCTTTCATAATTTAAAATTTAATGCAATCACTTTTTAACAAAGGTAATAAAAATATTAGTTTGTTTTGAATTGTAGTGGGTGTCTTGTGGCCAATATAAATTTTACCGCGTTTGAAAAATTTCGATAATTTTTTATTAATCTAGTTATATGATTTATAGGATTGTTTTTAATAGAGTATGAGATATAAAGATTTAATTATCATTTAGTAAGAATATATATAAATATAAAACGAGTTAATTTTGATTTATAAAAATAATTTTTAAATTGATAATGTTAATATTTTAAGTTATAGATTTGTCTATAAATTAATATTTTTATTTTAAAATTTAAAATTTTAGTAAATATAATTTAATAGTTTTGTTTATGTAATTATATTATTTTAAATTGTATTAAAGTAACAACAAAAAGAAGATTATATGTTAAATTAAAGGTAAATTATTGCATGTTAACTATCTACCAATCTATTATTTAAAGGGTGATAATTAGATGGCAACAAAATAATTTAGAGACTATTATAATATGACAATATAATATAGACATGTATAATAGCAAAATAGTAATATAGTAGACTTAAAGAGTCATATAGTATGGCATTACAAAATAGTCAAAACACAATAATAAATGAATAGTAACATAATGATAGCTAATCTTCATCTTCTTGATATCTCATTTGTGTAATTTAAAAAACAAAGAGTTAATTTGCAAACTTTAAACTTGAAACCACGACTCTTACAACTTAATTTTATCTTACCAAAAGAGCAATTAAAGATTTTTTTTGGCAATCTTTTAACAACTGAACTACTAATGTTTCGTGATCAAAAGAGAAATCATACCAAACACTTTTTTGTTTTCATTTTTCCATCTTCTGTATATGTCCATGTCTTTATCTCTCTATTTTAATCTCTCCCTCTATCTCTCTATTTATTACTCTCTCTTCTTCTCCCCCTCTATCTTCATCTTTACTTTTATATACTCTAAACTAATTACCCTATTGGCAGGAACTCGAGGCATTGCGTCCCTTGTTAGGTGATATATTTAAATAATTTATTATTTTGGGCCAACTTGATTTTGAAAATGTTTTGCTGCTTCTCCTTGTTGGGTTGACATGATGTATATATGGGCCGACATAAGAAGATATGTGTATATATAGAGGTCAGAGTTTTGAGGAGGGATATATATGAGTTGCAAACTAGAAATCGCATATAAGTGACCCTTGTCTTCTAGAACAAAAACTCTAGGAAGACTGTGACTGGTAGGACGAAGCCCCTACTCTGCCCTTTGTTCTTACATCACATATTTAGTCCAGAGTATTACTTAGTTTACATGCAGGTCTGGCACAAGTGATGATAGGGAAGCCATGAGTTTGTGAGGGACACTCAGATTCAATGAGCCTTGCTCTTCCATCAAACTCTGCCAACAGAGTGCTAACCACTTTCATGTCACCCACCAGGTGCTCAGACACCATTGCGATTGTGAGTTGCCCTTTGTTCTTACATCACATATTTAGTCCAGAGTATTACTTAGTTTACATGCAGGTCTGGCACAACTGATGATAGGGAAGCCATGAGTTTGTGAGGGACACTTAGATTCAATGAGCCTTGCTCTTCCATCAAACTCTGCCAACAGAGTGCTAACCACTTTCATGTCATCCACCAGGTGCTCAGACACCATTGCGATTGTGAGGTCTAACTCTGAGTATAATTACAGCTCTATGATTCGTTAGGTCTGAGCCATTTTGTGGTTCTTGAGTCATTGCATACCAGAGTTTCGTGACTCGCGGCGAGTCAGCGGGCTGGATGACCCCTGTCGGGTCATGGTGACCCTGACTCGGGCTTAGACGGGTCAGGGGGCGTGACTCGCCTGACTCGCCGAGTCAGCGAATCACTCCCTAACTTGCCAAGTCCGAGGGTCGTGACCCGACCGATGTCACTTAAAAAAGTGCAGTAAAAAAAACAGAAAAAACATAAATTCTTATAACGATTTTTTTGCCATTTCCCTTTCTTATAACCCTAAAAGGGATTGGCACTAATACCACAACTACACTGCTCGAGATGGATGCATTTAATAATGCAGTAGGGGCGATCTTTGCCAGCCAATTGTGCAAAGAGGGTCGGACAAAATTGTAGCCAGGTAGAAAATTCTAAAGTTCATGACATGCATTTTAATTTTTCATTTTATAATCTACCTTTAAAGTTGGAAATGAGACTAATGTTTTTTCTTTTCCTTATCTGAGATAGATGGTGGCAAATGTTTGGGCCTTCAACCCCAAACCTTCAAAAAATTGCCATCCACATATTGAACCAGCCATGCAGCGCTTCTGGATGTGAGCGCAACTGGAGCATGTTCGAGCACATCCATTCGAAGACAGTCGAAGAGGCGAAATAGATTGTCTGTGGAGAGGTTGATGATCTAGTCTTTGTTCATTACAACCTCCATCTTAGGACCAGACAGATTTTGGACGTTGACTCCTCTCCGATCACTCTAGAGGAAGTCGACCCTGAGTCCGATTGGCTCACTGAGTCCACCGATCCAGTCTTGACTGATGAGGACCTTGAGTGGGTTGACCAGGTAGACAGAGAGGCTGAGGCTGTGGCTATGGCAGAGGAGGAGGATAGAGCACGATTAGGCACAACGCCTATGGCTACTTAGACTGGCACATCACAGGCAGAGACTATGGCTACTCAGTCATCCAGGACTTGCCTTAGACGCCTTTCTAGGAGGCAGATAGATGAGGCTGAGCCAGAGCCTGAGCCATAGACTTGTTTTTGTTTACACTTTATAGTTACATATATGTTTGGGAACATTTGAAGTCATGGATTTTATATACATTGGACAACATTTATAACTCTATATATCTATGTTTTCTAATTGCTTCAGCTACAATTTACATTTCTACGTATGTGATGAATGTATGTTTATGTATGTGATCAAATTAGCTTCTATTTGATGATGTTATAGTGTCTTTAAGCTTAATTCAATAATGGGTGTATGAAACAAGTTTTAAATCTCTAAATTTCAAGGGTTTTCTTATTTTGCCGAGTCGTTGCCAAGTCATTGCCTAGTCCGAGCCGAGTCACGAGTCGAGCCAGCCTTGCCAAGTCAGAGCCGAGTTCGAGTCTAGGAACTTTGTTGTATACAGAGGTAGAAATTTATAGTAAACAAATAAGAAGTGATCGGAAGAGGCCAGTGAGGGTTGCACCACTTCCAAGGTGCTCATTCATGAATTGTGCCACCAAGTTGATTGGAATACACGAAAGCTTGTAAGTGCTAATGATCTTGTATCAGATTTAATGTGTATTTATGACAGTATGATTTGAACTGTACTTGTGAATTTGAAGATTGTAATGTTGTCCAACAATTTTGTTATCGAATGTTGTGAGAACCAAGGTTTCTGTTGTGGTATAGGAAAATACTATTGAAGGAAACAATATCTATATCTGCACATTAATTGTACTGGTATATCTTTAGGGTACTGCATAACTTGCGAGAGAAATCTGGTATTCTTTTTCAGTATTTTTGTTATTTATCTAGCCATTTGAATTTGGCAATTTTAAGGGATATTTTAGTGGTATTGGAGCCACCTTCCTGCCAGCTTGTGAGGGTTTGGTAATGTAGATCCGTGAAAATAAGAAGTTATGGATCCAATGACATTATTTCAGCTATTCCAAGACAAATTGCTACAAAGATGAGCCATAGAATCCCTAAAGGAAGAATGACAATTTGGAGAACCTGCTAGGGAAGTGGCTAGATGTCATGCCAAATATATGAACTCAAGGCAAGCTATACATCAAGATGTGTCCTTTGCTGACTACTTTGAGCTTCAAATGAATGTGTGAAGGAGTAGATATAAGGAGCAGCCCTGCAAGGAAAATTTTGGATTGGAACGATGGTATTCAAAAGTTACACATTTGAAGCCATCAAAATATTTGAAGAGTATTCAAGGCTATTTGATCAAATGAAATCTGTATTTGTTTTTGATGATTATTCGGGATATTTGGATTGGATAAAATCCAAGGGAAAGGGAACTTTATGGCAACATAACATGAAGAACAGAAGAGAAAAATTTAGCAATAGCAAATGTGGAATCTAAATGGAGTACAAGAGCACAAGAGAAGGTCAAGGAAGAAGTGATACTGGAGCAGAAAGAAAGGTAAGAATCTCACGATGTCAAATTGGAGAACTCCTTAATGGTTTAAGATATTAATGTACAGGCAATCCAAACTTCAGGTATGAACACAATTGCCTCATGTGAATATGACGATGTGCAGTGTGTGAGACTAATGATACCATACAATATCATGCAACATATTAGATGTGATGATGAGATGACAGGTTCTTTTGGGATTGAGTGCCAAAAAGAAGAATTGCAGGTTTATTAAGAAAACTACAATTACATGGAGGTGGGCCAAGAAACATTCACACTCCTTTGTTCTAGGACTGATAAAATCAATATTGAAGTTTGGAAGAAAGATGTTTATTTCTGAGTAGTGCAGTGGAGCGGCAGAGCAATAATTCTGAGGCTGATATGGGATCCTGGCATTTAGTTTGGGTGTGCACATGTGGATTGCTTGAGGACAAGAAATCTCTGGGATGGGAGGATTGTGATGTCCCCAATTTGGGGCCAGCTTATTTGCCAAATATTTTTAATTAATTAAATAAATAATTATTTATAACTGAAATATTAATTAATTAACTTAAGGCTGACCTTGGTGATATTTTTAAATAACTTATTGTTCTAGCGCTGACCTGGTATTGAAAATGATTTGCTGCTTCTCCTTGTTGGGCTGACATAAAGTATTGCTGGGCCGACATAAGAAGATATGTGTATATATACAGATTGGAGTTTTGAGGAGGGATATATATAATTTGCAAACTGGAAATCACATATAACCAAGCCTTCTATATTTTGGAACGAAAAATCCAAGATTGCGACTGGTAGGATGAAACCCCTACTCAGTCCTTTGTTCTTACATCACATATTCAGTCCACAGTTTTTTTAGTTTACATGTAGGTCTAGCACAAGTGATTATAAGGAAGCCACGAGTTTGTAAGGGACACTCAGATTTAGCAAGCTTTGATCTTCCATCAACTTTGCCAACAGAGTGCTAGCCACCTTTAGGTCATCCGTCAGGTGGTCGGACACCATCGTGATTACCAGGTCTAACTCTGACTATAATCATAGCTATGTGATTCGTCAGGTCTAAGTCATTTCGTGGTTCCTGAGTCATTGTATCTAGGGGCAAACATTTACAGTAAACAAATAAGAAGTGATTGGAAGAGGCTATTGAGGGGTGCACCACTTCCAAGATGCTCTTTCTTGAATTGTTCCACCAACTTCAGTTAAGCCGTCGATTTGGAATAAACGAAAGTTGTAAGTGCTTATGATCTGGTATCAGATTTATCATTTGTGTATTTATGGCAGTCCATGATCCGAACTGTACTTGTGAATCTGAAGATTGTAATGTTTTCCAACAATTCTGTTATCAAAGATTGTGAGAACCAAGGTTTCTGTTGTGGCATAGGAAAATACTATTGAAGGAAACAATATCTATATCTACACATTAATTGTATTGGAATATCTTTGGGGGTATTGGATAACTTGCAAGGGAGATTTGGTACTCTTTTTCTATCTTTCTGTTATTTATCTGAGCATATAAATTTGGCAATTTTCAGTGGGGTATCTCAGTATCTGAAATTGAATGTAGGAGCTATAGCAAGGCCGTTGTTCACTAGCTGCTGGTCAAGTCAGTCAAAAACCACCAAATTCCATCTCCCAACATTCATTCGACTCCTCACAACAATTCAGATCACCAATGCATTAACGCAAAATTCTTCAAACAACTTTAATTTGCCAAGAAAGGACAGGAACAGGTCTGTCATAAGTTTTGAGTCCTTACCTAGAGCTGTACGGCTTCCATATGTACTCACAAACACCACCAATACACTCCAAACTCTTACAATCAATATCAAAACTATCCAATGCCACTGAACAGCTTTGGAGGATCAATGAAAAAGGTACCAAACACACCCAACAATGCACATACCCAACAGGTATGACTTGTACGACCTAGTATAGTAGTACAACCCTTCAAAAACTCACACTGAAAACTAACACTTAAATCCTATGTTGCAGGGTACGTGTGTTTTGGTTCGCGAATCCACACCGGGTTCACTCGGGTATGCCCCAGGCGCATTGGGTGCACTATGGGTACGCAGGTGCACCCAACGTAAACCCGGGGTGAACCTGCAGTTCCAGCGCCCAATCACTTTTAAATGTGACTTTTTTTTTACCTTTTTCTGCCTTATAAACCCTAATTTGCCCCCGAAAGCATCATTTCACTCTCTTTCTCTCATTTTGTGACTTTACTCTCTCTTTTTCTCATTTTGGCATTTTGAAGGGTAGCTGGTTATTTTTAAAGGGGATCAATCGTGGATGGTGCCTGAGGAAGGATGATAGCTTGCACAAAGGAGATTCAATCATCTAAGGTAAGCATTATACCCTATTCTGTAGTCTTTTAACAATTTTTTTCAAGATTTTGATGAACTTTTTCAAGCTGTTTTAAAAAAAATAATTTTAAGAAAAAGAGAAACAAGTTCTACTATTTGCTATAATGATTTTTTGTACTTTCATTAGCTTATACATAGTGTAAGCTTCCATTTATTTTTTTCTAATTTAAAATTGTGTAATTTCTTATAATAGCAATTAATTTCTTATAATAGCAAAGAATGGCAACTAGTTTGAGGTTAGTGGGTGGGGCTCCAACCAAAAATTTAAAATTGATAAAGGATCTCCTTTACAGAGACATACTACAATGCTTGAACAACTTCCACGAGGTGGGGTTTTTATCTGGAATTGTGATTATTTTAAAACCTATTATAGGAGCTTGTAATGTTGAGTGAAGCTTCACTTTTGTAGCCCTCCTAGGAAAGGGATTAAAATGTGTGAAGGACCAGATAAGAAGGGGTTGCCTGCCACACAAATAGCGGCACTCATTAGAGAACAAGAAGCAATTGATGGTATGGCAAAAAGAGCAAAACTAAGAGCTTGTTCGTTCGCAAAGAGAAAAACAATGAGTTTATCCATAGATCGTCAACTAGTAATGGCCTCATAACATCCTTTCTTGGAGATACCCTCTGCAAGCTGAAGTAAAAAATCCCAATCTTTTTTGCAAAAGAGGCCCATTGGACAAGGCATTTAAAATGGAAGCAAGAGATATTGTAGAGCAAAAAAAGTGCACATTGCATCTATGCCAATGGTCTTCCTTTCAACTTGGTGAGATCACCATATTGGTGGGAAATGGTGGCGGCAATCAATAGTGCACCTCCTGGTTTCACAAATCCTAGGTATGAAAAGGTGTGCACCACCTTATTGGGAAGAGAGCAAAATTTCGTAGAGACATCACTCAAACCGATTAGAGATTTGGGTTGAATCAGGAGTTTCTATTTTTTTTGATGGATGGGAAGATTGCAAAAACCGTCCATTAAAAAATGTTATTGCAATGTCCCCCAAAGGGGCAATGTTTTTGAGGGTGGTTGATTGTGAGGGGCAAGTGAAAGATATAGAGTTCATTTCCAAAATCCTCGTTGTGTCCATAAAGATGGTGGGTCATGAAAATGTTGTCCAAATCTATATAGACAATGCAAAGGTTTGCAGGGCTGTAGGTGCTTTGGTTGAGCAAAGATATGAGTGCATTTTTTGGACACCATGCAACGTACATTCCCTTAACTTGATGATGCAAGAAATTGGCACTAAAATAGAGTGGGTGAAACAATAATACCAAGAGAGTGAGGAGATTCAAATGTTTGTGACAAACCACCATATGTCACAAGGCATTTTTAGGAGTTTCTTGAGGTTGGAATTGTTGAAGGTAAATTTAATTAATTTATTTAATTTTATTTATTCTATGTTTAATATGCATATAATATTTTTTAGTGTGCTATTGAAATATTTTTTACATGATTCTGGGTTTCTAAGATTCAATTTGCATCACATACAATCGTGATGAGACGAGATTTGAAGGTGCGAGAGGCATTGAGTGCCATGGTTTTAGTAACCAATGGGTTGTTTGGAAGTAGTGAGAGGGCCCAAAAGGTTAGGTCATTGATCCTAGATGACAATTGGTGGGATCATTTGGAATATGTCTTGAAGTTCACCCAGCGTGTCATGAGTATGATTAGGTTTGTTGATACAGATACACCATGTTTGGGGGAAGTCTATGATGGCATGGCACCATGATAGAAAAAATGAAAGTCATAATAGCACAAAAAGAGAGTGACCCCAAAGAAATATTTTTTCTAAAGGCTGGAAAAAATCATTCTTCATCATTGTAACAACATGACATGCCATTGTCTTGAATTTCACCCAGCCTATCATGAGTGTGATTAGGTTTGCTGATATAAGTACACCATGTTTGGGGGAAGTCTATGATGGCATGGACACCATGATAGAGAAAAAAAAGTCATAATAGCACAAAAAGAGAATGACCCCAAAGAAACATTTTTTCAAAAGGGTGGAAAAAATCGTTCTTCATTGTTGGAACAAGATGACCACGCCATTGCATCTCCTTGCATATGCATTATCTCCCAAGTACTATAGCACTACTATACTTTCTTTGCCAGGGAGAACTCCACCATATAGAGATATTGTAGTTGCTATTGGGTACACACGAGCATTTGCTAGACTCTTCTTAGATCCTAAAGTGGTTGAACATGTTAGGAGATAGTTTGGCATGTTTATCTCAAGAAAAGATCATAGTCCTTGTGCTATTAATGACCAGTCCAAAATGGATGCTACTACGTGGTGGTACCTTCATGGTCAAGATTATTTGTTCCTCCAAACTCTTACAATCAAGATTCTATCACAAGTAAGTTTCTTTTACTTTTTATTTTTAACATTTGTGTTCTAAAATTTGGTACTTAACACTCTTTAATTTATTTTGCATTTTTTATTTTTAAGTTTTGTTGGTTTTCTCTCCAATTTCAACAGGTTGGAAGTTCTTCCATTGAACGGAATTGGATTACATACTCCTTTATCCACTCAATGAAGCGTAATCGGTTGGCTACTAAAAAAAAAGAAGACTTGGTTTATGTTCATTCCAATTTGCATCTTCTATCACATAAGGAACACGAATACAAGGATGGGTCAATGAAACATTGGGATGTAACCCCTGATTGTATCAACTTGGATGCAAGATGATCTTGGTAGAGTCACTATGGGTGATGATGATGAGATACCTACAAATGACACACCTAATGGGAGTAGCATTGCTTTGGGTTCAAATGATTTTGAACTTGAAGCAAACGATGATGATCTTGATCTAGATCTGTTTGATGATTGATGAAGATAAAAGACAATTATTATTTTTGATTGTCAATTTTGTAATTATAATGAGTTTTATTTGAATTGTGAACCTAGACATATATGATACATTGATATATGGCATATGACATAATATGATAATATTGAAATTCTAAAGTATCAATGTTGGAAGGTTGGTGCCTTCGTCCCCTTGGTTGTTTAGTGCCGCCCTCAGGGATTTGTGATGTGGCTTAACCACCTCTCGTGGTTTGTTTATCTTTGGTGTTTGTATCGGGCATTAATAGGTCGATCTTTTGGTGCAATGACAAACCTTGTGCCAACAAGTGGTATCAGAGCTCAGGTCATGGGTTTGAATTCCTCGGTTGTGCTAGGGGGGATTGTTGGAAGGTTGGTGCCTTCGTCCCCTTGGTTGTTCAACGCTGCCCTTGGGGATTCGTGTCATGGCTTAACTACCTCCCGTGGTTTGCTCATCTCTGGTGTTTGTATTGGGCATTAATAGGTCGATCTTTTGGTGCAACGACAAACCTTGGAGAAACAATCAATTGGCATTTGGCATTGATCAATGATGAAGTATCATACTATCAAATGTATTTAGTTTTACAATTTTGTATATTTCTTTAAATTTTTGTATATGCACACACATGTATAGGCAAAAAAAAATTGCCCATACCCACGAACTGGGTGCTCGTACTTGTATCCATGCCCAAACCCGTACTGGTAACTTAGCTTAAATCCCAAAGATAGCTTTTTCAAACTTGGGCACTAACAAACAAGATAAAATACATGTCATAGAGGCAGCGATTTGCTTCCTAATTCCATGCCAAGGTTCCAAGTATCCTATGTTTGGTATGACCTGCTTAGAAAAATTTGTCAATAGCTTCAACCTCCAAGAAACTCTTCAAAAGAGGTCACTTTGTCATAAGGAACACAAATAACTCCTACCCAAATGAGTCTTGAACCCTATCACAACTTTCCCAACAATCATGAAGGGTACGACCCTTCTTGGAGAATAGTATGGCTAGAAACAAATCCTCAGAGAAACACTTCAAAAACACACCTAAAAACATTGAAAAGATTAGCAAATGTCACTAACAAAATTTGCAAATCAAAATACCATAAAATCTTTATTTCCTGAAACCCTTGTTTGAAACTCTATGGAGAACAATGGTGACCCTTGTGTGGAATCATTCAAACCAGCTAGGGGTCATCTTTTAGATCTGAAACCAACAACCAAAAAAGGGGTTTCCTCCTTAGTTGACCTTGGAAGAACTTGAAAGTTCAATTCAGCAACATCCTATTATGTGTACTCTTCTATCTATGGAAAATGAGAACCCAAATCCCCTTTTATAGGTTTGGAAGGAAAAATAAGCCAATTTGAAATTATAAATAATTAATTTGCCATCAAAAGCACATTTCAAATTATTGAAATGAATTTATGTGTGGGCCCCCTTTCCCTAGGCGTCCACTTGAAGGGACATAAAGTGACTTTATAAAAATACAACACTTAGTGAAATAATATAATATCAAACATTAGAACTTAAGTGTATATTTAAATACTACATTCTAAGTTGCGGAAAGTATTGTCGAGGCATCAAAAACCAAATCTGAGCATGCCAAGATGTAACTGAGGCAATGGGATGAAGATTTGTGCCAACTCGGAGACTTACTAAAAATAGACACTCTAAAAATGCTTCTGAAAGCATCGCTGCAATCCATAACGCCAATTGAGCTCAAATCCATCAATGGAAACAAAGAAAGACTAAATTGGTGTACTCCAAAAAGTTTGGAATTCTCCCCTACTCACTTGGAAGCTTATAGGAAAACTTAGAAACTGACCAAAAGCTCATGAAACAATATTGCATTAAATGGAGACATTACAGCTCTTTTCGTTCCACGAATTGAGTGATCTTATCTCTTATTTATCTCCTTGATATTGGTATTGTCTTCTTCCCACTTTAATGGAGGCTAATTTTCTCAATGTCTCTCTTCAGATGATCGTTCTTTTTCTTCTATGTGATTCTTTTTACTGCTCTTATATTGTTGTAAAATTTACCATCATTTTTCATATCTTCTTCATTTGGCCTAAATATCTTTCAAGATAATGCAATGGATTGCTGACAATCCTGGTATGCTATTAATAAAGCAGTCAAGAGGCATGGTAATGCCCAAGTTGTCAAAGACAGCATGTTGAGACTCATGATTCTTTTAAAACTCTTCTCATATGTGCTTTCTCAATGAAAGGTACCACAGGTTTTGTAATGTCTTGTGTTAGTTGCTTTTCCTTTCTCACTTGGATTTTCTAGTCAATTGGATTTGTTGGTCCATTTATGCTTAATTGTATACTTACATCTTGATGTGTCAATGATGATAATTGTTGACACCATAGTTGGACTACTCGCGACTCGGCTCGACTCGCCAAGCCCCTAGGAAAAAAACTTGACAAAAACTCGGGAAAAACTCGGCGAAAAACTCGTCAACTTAAAAACACTCTTAAATTTAATAAAAAATGCTTTTTTTTTGCAAAATTTAATGACAAGATGCATCCAATGAGTCAATAAATGATAACACAAAAGAAATAAGCTGATTCTTGATATATTTAAATGCAAAGTGTCTACAAAATCGCATCCTCATGAGGAATGCTGATGGCTGGAAGCCTGGAAGCAAAATAGTAAATAGTTTTTGTAAAACCAAAAGTAAATACATCATTACAAATTACAATTACAACTTCCTCTTCCTAGCTCTAACAAAAACTAGGGGAGAGGTAAAACTAGAGGGTCTAGTCCTAGAAGTCTGCAGTGGGTGTGACTGTGCCTCCTTGCTCGGTATGGCTGGCTCATCCTTCATCCTGGATGAAGCTATGTCTCCACTTGTTTGTGGCACTGGCAATGACTCCTCATCCTCATCCTCTTCCTCCTCAATGTCATCTAGCGTGAAACCGAATCCACCCCCCTCCTCCTCCATAGCCCGCCTCTCTAAATCAGTGATGTCATCCTCGAAAAACAATGGAGGCTGCTCCTGTGATGTCCAATCACTGTAAGGATCTATACCATCTAAGTCAAGTGGACCACCTGCTACTTCCTCTACCTTCCTTACACGCAATCGAAGATTATATTGCACAAAGACAAGGTCATTGAGGCGTTTTTGACCTAACTTGCTCCTCTTCTTCGTGTCGATGGCTTCAAACAAGCTCTGATTATGCTCACAACTGGATGAACTACAAGTCTGACATAAGATTCCGAGGGCAAATTTTTTGAGATTTGGGGTATTTCCACCCCAACTTTCCCACCAAGCATCTGCCAATTTAAATTAAGTTGAGAGTAGCACCCCTCATCGGGGTCTGAGGGTGAGAAAAAGAGGGGTAGAGAGATAGCTCTAGATCTTGGGGGAGAGAGGAGAGAGTGAGATGGAGTGTGGTAGAGAGGGGGATAGAGGAAGAGTGACAGGGAGATAGATAGGTCTAAAATTCGAGGCAGATGAAGTGAGTGAGATAGAGAGAGTGAGAGAATGTTGATAGGAGCATAATGGATACTGAAATTTGACTGTCTGAAAAATTAAAAGATCTTCTAAAACCTAGAATTTGCATTATAACTCCTAGCGATCTGAAACCACTCTCAAACATCTTGCCAATATATACATGAAATATAACTTAAAGTATAAGAAAGGAAAAAAACATATTGAAATGCCACTTATACTTAAATGTAATATTTCATGTATATATTCTAGTGAAGAGAATTAAACTGACCTGAAAAAACAAAAATAGATAATTTTTTGACATGTTTGGGCCTCTTTTTTTAGTCTAGCCGAGTTTTTGCTGCGAGTTAAAGTGGTAAAAACTCGCAGAGCTAAAAAACTCGGCGAGTTTTTGAAACTCGCCGAGTACTCTGCGAGTGTTCCATCTATGGTTGACACTACTCCGCTTGGCTCAAATTCGTAAAGGCAACAGTGCTAGTTATGCCATCAAATGTCACAAAGAATATTACTTTTTGGGAACGTACCAATGATCACATGCAAGAGAAAATGAGATAGAAATTGCTCATCTATTCATATATCATCATGTAGTGTACAATCAGCTTTGGTACAAGGAGATGTATCATATAACTATCCGCAAGAGCCCTGGTACCTTTACTGAGATCCTCATGCATGAAATTGGGTCACTAGAGAGGAGTGTGGATTGGAGCACCACTCTTTGGGTATGGACCAATGCTAGCCAACATATAACTAAGTACCTTTCCCAATCAACCCATGTAATAAGCTTTCTTTTATTTCACAAAGGTTTTCCTTTTTGATTCAAGGGTTTATTAGAGGGTTTCATGGGCTGGATACCAGACTTCTCAGTTCTTGGCACTTGCAGCACTCTTCTCTAGTTTGTTTGTGTGTTCTAACTATTTGTTTTTTCCAAGATTTATCTCAGTAATTCTTTTGTTTGTGGAGCTGTTTTCTGTTTTTAGATTCTTAGCCAATAAGGGTTTTATCACTGAAGCCATTGAATATCACACCAAGGTTCTCCAGTCTATTATGGGCTGAACTTTTATAGGGGTTTTCTTTGTCCATTTTCATCAAGATTCTTGCCTTCTTGTTCTGGTGGTCGGGTATTGTCATCTATGATTTATATCTTGTTCTCTGTGTGTGGGCTAATCACTCGTTCATTTCTGCTAGTTGTATCTGTCTCTTGCTTGGATGGAGTGCTATTTTTACTAACCAACTTTTTGCAAAGAAGTTGTGCATTTGTTTATCAATAATAATAAAAATTTCTGTTACAAAAAGGCTTTTGAAAGGAAGGCTTTCTCAAACATTTCCCGTTTTTATGTCTTATCTGTTTGAGAATCTCCTTATTTGTTCCTGACTTGTTTCACATCCTGTAGAGGCGTTTGTTGTTTTGTTTAGGGAGGACAGATTTAAACAATGACAATTCTTTTAACTTTTACATTGCAAAAATCTTCCATCTTACTTTCGTAGCCACTGAAAAGTAGTTTGACAGTCTTATAGGCACTCCTTTAAGCTGTAAGACAATTTCACAATGATGATGATATACCTAGCAATACATGCTGCTAGTTGTCCATAGACAGCCTTTCTATCAACTTGGGAGTTGATGCATGGCTATGAGAATCTGTCTGTGAAGATTTTTAATAGCATATATTCTTCATATTGCAATGTTCTGAAAGTGATAGTTCAAGTTGTCAATTCTATAATTGCTTTCTCCTGTCTAAACAGGGATGCAATTACCATTCTTTATCTACTGTTTATATACAAATAATTCAAGGAAGCTTACATAATATATTTTCTTGTCATTGTGTAGCCCCTTCACTGCTGCACGATATCACAGCCTTGTTATTGACAAAGAAAGCTTTCCTCATGATGAACTTGAGATTACAGCCTGGACTGATGATGGCCTTATCATGGGTGTTCGCCATAAGAGGTACAAACATATTCAGGTAAGAGCAGTTTCTTTGCTATTATATTCGTAACACACTATTTTCCATTTCTGTTTTCTCTCCCAGTCATCTTGTATTGTCCTTGTTGAGACATGTTCTCTATCCTGCTATGTGAACTATGCCACTTGTTTAGATAGAATTCTCATTGTAAATATTCTTGTAGTTATATACCGCCCTTAAAATAGAAGAGTGATGAAGGTCTGAAGATTCATTTAAATGGAAAATGTAGAGAACAACTTGAAATTCCTTAAGCCATTTTTGGCTGCAATTCAAGATGTTTTGGGCTATATTTTGGGCAATAAAGGTCTTCTATTCTTTTCTCCCATTTCAGCCTGTGTTTAGGACTTTGTTTGGCTTAGGGGTGTCTCTTACTTTGTAATTGAAACTAATTTTTTAGTAATTCACTATTTAACCAAAACATTGGTGTTTGGTAGTTGGTTGTAATAGTTCATTTACTATTAGCATGGAAGGTATAACAGACTAGTAATATACATGCATAGATTTTTAATATTTCAACATTTTTGATATTTCAACTAGTAATAATTTTAGTTACTTTATTTGGATTGGAAACAACTGTGTTCTACTTTTATTTCTGATGTTTCAAGTCTATATTCCAGCTCAGATTCAGGGATATGGATCCATATCTCCTTGAAGCTGAGTCTATAAGATAGACCTGAAAGTTTGGAAACGAAAAATATAGCAGGTCCCGAAGGATTACCTAAGGATAACTCAGCTATTCTCTTGGCTTTAAGCTTTTGGTAGGATAGTGTTGTGACCTTTTCCACACATCACCCCATTGCAAATGGGGACCCTCTCTTTTCTTGTTTTCTAGGATTTTGTTAGTGTCTTGTGACCTTTTGCTGCAGTTTCACCAAGCCTTGTCCAGTTCAGAGCATTTCAAGCCCTGACAATTGAAAGTTAGTTCTTGCAAGTTATGTGATTCCGAAGTATGAACACCACCAGAATGCTTAGAGAGGCCAAAGGACGAAGATCGCAATTGATTTGGACGAATTTGGACAACTTTCTATTTTTAGAAAGTTTGCTTTTTTTGCTTTTTCCTATTTTTTAGGAAGTTTCGTTTTTGGCATTTTTAGCCCGATCCCTGGTATGGCTATTTTTAGAAAGTTTTTCCTATTTTTTAGGGATGTCTGCTTTTTGCTTTTTCGGGATGCAAACCTAGGGTTTACACTTGCACCATCGACCAGCTCCGACCAGATCTCGAAAATTCCAAGTTTTTACCTAAAAAAGTTGAATCCCTAGATTTTAGGCTTTTTGCTTTTTCTGGGATGTAAACCTAGGGTTTACACTTGTAATACTGACTTGCCTCGACCGGAACTCGAAAATTCCAAGTTTTGACCTAAAAAAGCTGAATCCCTAGATTTTAGGCTTTTTGCTTTTTCCGGGATGCAAACCTATGGTTTACACTTGCACCATCGACTAGCTCCGACCAGATCTCGAAAATTCCAAGTTTTGACCCAAAAAGCTAAAATCCCTAGATTTTAGGCTTTTTGCTTTTTCAGATGATCCACCTAAGCACAGATTTCAAATTTGAAGTTAATCCGGTTAAATTAAATTAAACTGTGAAATTTTGAAATTTCTTTGAAAATTCTTCTAAGTCTGGCTAACAAGGGTTTTGAAGTGTTTCTGCAAGTTCAAACCCCATCACGAAGGTTGAAGAGGCCATGAAGGTGCCAAGCTCAAAGTCCGCCATGCCAAGGGAGGTCATGTGGGTGTTGAGGTTAAAGTCCGCCATGCCAATGGAGGTCATGTGGGTGCCTTGCCTAAAGTCCGCCATGAGTTGGGAGGTCACATGGGTGCCCACTACAAAGTCCGCCCCACCTAAGGAGACAATGGAGGAGCAAGGGTTGAAGTCCGCCCAAGATCAAAGAAGGTCACATGGGTGCAAGGCTTGAAGTCCGCCCAAGGCATAAGAGGGGCCATGAAGGAGGTAACTCCAAAGTCCGCCCAACCATGAAGAGGCCAAGCTAAAGTCCGCCATGCCATGAAGGGGCCATGAAGAGGCCAAGCTAAAGTCCGCCCAAGTTTGAAGGGGCCACGAAGGAGCACTCTCCAAAGTCCGCCCAAGGTTGGGAGGCTAAGGAGGAGGAGTGATCAAAGTCCGCCCAAGGAGGAGAAGCACTAGAAGTCCGCCCAAGGAGGAGAAGCACTAGAAGTCCGCCCAAGATGGAGAAGACACCAAAGTCCACCATAGTCATGTGGAAACCTTGCTAGAAGTCCGCCCAAGATGCTAAGTCAAGCAAGAGGAGTGTAACTTAAAGTCCGCCCAAGCAAGAAGAGGGGCTATGAAGGAGCTAACAACAAAGTCCGCCCCACCTTGATGGAGACCATGGAGGAGCAAGGGTAAAGGTCCGCCCAAGGCTGAAGAGGCTATGTGGGGGCTAAGGTAAAGTCCGCCCAAGGCTGAAGAGGCTATGTGGGGGCTAAGGTAAAGTCCGCCCAAGGTTGAAGGGGCCATGAAGAGGCCAAGGTAAAGTCCGCCCAAGGTTGAAGGGGCCATGAAGAAACCACCAAAGTCCGCCCAAGCTTGCCAAGTCTTGGGAGCAACCTCCAAAGTCCGCCATAGGCTAGGAGGGTCCATGGAGGAATCAACACCAAAGTCCGCCAAGGTAAAGGAGGCCATGGAGGAGTCAACATCAAAGTCCACCCCAATGCCTTAGTCAATTTTTCACGTTAATAGAGGCCACGAAGGAGTTCTAGGCAAAGTCCGCCATACCTTGGAGAGGTTGGCAAAATTCGCCAAAATTTGAAAAAGATGGAGATAAAATTCGAAAAATCAACCTACACATGGAAGGTCAAACAAAGTCAACAAAATCCATAGAGATTTCAAATTAAATCCAAAATGAAGAAATATCTAAATAAAAAAAAAATCCTCAAAATAAATCCAAAATGGAAAGTTTTTTTTTGAGAATATTGAGGGAATATTAAAAATTTATTAAGATATTAATTCAAAATGGGAAGTTTTTTTGAAAGGGAATATTGGAGGATTAATGAATATCTTCAAACTTAAATCAAAATGGAAAGTTTTTTTTAGAATTAGAAGTATGAGTTGGATGATTTTAGGGGTTTTTCTTAAAACTTGTCTACAAATACTTCATTATCAAATTCATTATTACATCAAGAAGTTCAAAATTACTAAGGAGAGCTTAGTAAAGTATGTCAGTTTGAAGATCATCTGGAAGAAATTCTAGATATTGCTGGAAGTGGGATAATATTTTTTTTTGGCAGAAGGCTTACAGATTTGTGGAGAAAGGCATCTTTTCTAAATTTTCTCAATATTTTGGAGAAAAGTCTAGCCTTATTCCTATCCAAGTCGGAGGTAAAACTAAAATTGTGAATTTTCTGAATATTTTGCGGAATTTAATAAATGAATTTTTTCAAAAAAAAAAAAAAATTTTGGAGAAAGAAAATTCAATTTTTTTGGCTAAGTATGAAAGTTTTTGAAAATTTTAACACTTGATGGTAACTTCAACCGACCTCAAGGCTGAGGGTTTGGAGGTGAAAATTCAATTTTTTTGGCTAAGTATGAAAATTTTCGAAAGTTTTAACACTTGATGGTGACTTCAACCAGCTTCAAGGCTGAGGGTCTGGAGGTGAAAATTCAATTTTTTTGGCTAAGTATGAATTTTTTTTGAAAGTTTTAACACGATGGTGACTTCAACCAGCTTCAAGGCTGAGGGTCTGGAGGTGAAAATTCAACTTTTGTGGCTAAGTAATGAGAGTGAAAAAATGAAAATTTTCCAACACTTAGCCATTTCGTGGCCCCGTTATTTTTTTCGAAATTCTGCAGAATTTTTTCTAACTTAAAGTTTTTATCATTCATCTGCAGGTCTTGAGCACCATGAAGTTCCAGGTAGATAAAGATGCTCCTCCAGAGTCAAGGATGACTTCCAAGTGGAAGAACATCAACGACACCAACCTCGGACACATCAATCTGAGGGAGTTTAAGAAGTGAATGTTTGGTCTGGACAACCTTGTGCCTACCACCATTGCGCGAAAAATGATGAAGAGTGGTATCGTGCATGCTACTGGCTTCCTCCCCACCATGCAGTGCAATGAACTAGTAGTTGAATGTGCCAAACACTACAACCCCATCAGTAAGGATATTGTTGCACCTGATGGAAGAGTGTTGGCGAATGTCAGCGATGAGGCCATCAGAGAGGCCTTCAGGATCCCTGAGTACCACAACACAATATATATGACCAAGGATGAAGCTGATAGTCCGTACCATGATCACCTGGAAGAATATGATGCCATAGTTAATCATTCCTGGCTAGACAAGCCGAGGAAGGGCGCCTCTAAACTCCAGAGAAGAAGCCTAGTGCGAGCATACTTCAAGGAGGACATTGGGGACATGATTGTCTTACTCAATAGAATAATAGGAAATCCTCAGGGAGCTCCATTCGAACCCTGGATGTATTATTTCATTAATGAAATAATCAATGGAGTAAAAATGATAGACTGGGCCCGTATGATCAGTGACAGTTTAGACAGCCAGCTAAGGACTCTGGAGGCAAATAGGACTTTCTTCATGAGTTCTTACTTGTTCTATTCTTCGGCTAGGACCTACAAGTACAGAGGTCTCACTTGTAGAGGAGAAGTTGGGAACAAGGAGAACCAATTTCCGGTATATGATTGCTATCCCCAGCTCCATATGGAGGAGAAGTTCCATTTCAAAAGGGTGAATGATGCCTTCCTAATGCACATTACCCGGACCCTTGAAGGTGGCCTGCACCAGAGGCTCTCTCAAGAGTCTATGGACTTCATCAGTCGGTTCGGGTGTTGGTACATCCAATATCCAAAGTTCACTTACCTCCGAATTTAGGGATTCTCTGGTCCTCCATACAAGCTTCCAGCTTACCCTACCAACCGAGTGGTGTTGCTCGAGGTTGTGAGACAATTGGAGGAGTATATAGTGATTCAAAGGGATAAGCAGAAGAAGGCAGGCACATCCTCACTTACAATTGGTAATGGGCTGGAAACATGTCCATCATCACAAGCTGCAGCTACCGCTGAGAAAGAACTAGCCTGGTATCCCTTTTACCAATACAAGGCAAGAAAAGATTTGGATCCATTCCAGAGGATAAAGAAGATCGAAGGGACAACGTTTGAGCACAGACTGGATTTGGAAGACTACTGGGCTAATGCAGCCGATAGTTTCGAGATCCGGAAGAGGTTCTGGTCTAGAATTCCTTTAAGTATGGTGAGAGCAATGGAAGTGTTCAAAGTTGCCGATCAAGTGGAAGAAAGCCTAGAACTTCAGCAGCTGGGTTTTGAGAAAATGAAGAATGAACCTTTAGTCTTGATAGATTGGACAGAGGGAGAAAAATCAGATCTAGCAGACCTCATGAGGTCAGTGGTTGAATACTCAAGGTGGTGGGCATCTGAAAAGACAAAACAGTTGAAGGCCAAAGGTATGGTTCTAACTTATGAATTAATGGGAGTGGATGATACTCTGTCCGTCCACCCAAGTACCTCCGCCGGTGATGCTCGGAATTCGGAAAGCGTTGGATCTCGAAAGAGAAAGGAGTTGGGTGGAAGCTCCACAAAGTGCACAGGGAAAAGGGCTGTAGTTGAAAGAAGAGAATCCAGCGAAAGTCACTCCATCCTAAGTGCTGCTTCCATTGCGCCTGATCAGAGTACAATTGGGGAACAAGAGATTAACATCTATGTGAGTGATGATGAAGTAAGAGTGCTTTCTCAGCCGGCTGAGGAGGTGGTGGAGAAGGTCTTCCGAACTCCAGATAGAGGGCAGGGTGAAGCCCCTATAATTTTCTTGGATGGCATACCAGCGAATTGAGGAGAAGCAGACGATGAGTTTGATCGGAATACTCTAGAACAATCAACCATTCCTGATTGGCTGAGAGCAAGAATAAAGGCCAAGGTTCCCAAGGAGGTCCACTCAGCCGAGGAGGCTACCGCAGCATTCCTAGAGAAGGTGAATGAGCCCGCCGCAGCTAAACCGCCCAAACCAGCTAGGAAGTTCTCCCTGATTCAGAGAGACAGTGCCGGATTCAGGACAGTCCAGCTAGCAGTGCCCAAAGAAGGGAAGACTAGGGACAATGTCACCGCAGATGACTACAAGATCACCACCATAGAGATGGGTAAGCCTACCCAGGACCAGGAGGTCCAACATTTTGACGACTCCTGTAATGTTCTAAAGACAAGGTTGGCTCATGAGAAAGAAAAGAGAAAGAAAGTGGAAGAAGAGAACTAGCAGTGGAGGAAGTATGTTCTCCATCTTACCAGCCCGCTCAACCATGAAGTCCTAGCTACTCCACCACAGCCTCTTCAGCAGGGATCAATGAAGGACTATGATGAGATGAAGGGATCGTACATTCAGGAAAAGGAGTGGATTTCAGATGCTGTGATACGTGCTGACACCCTGGTAGAAAACTTAGTATCAGCGCATGAGGCAACTTCTTTGTTGATTGATCGTATCCAGGATCTATCATCCAATTGGGAAGAAGTGGATGAAATTTAGAATAAAATACTCCCTCACCTAAAGGTTATCCGAGGCATGTCAAAGAAGAGCTTAGTGGATGCAGGCATCATACATATAGGAGACAGGTACGACTTCGGCACGTGGTACTATGCTCTGGTCACTCGGATTGAAGTCCTGAAGAAATCCGAGACCAAGTGTTTTGAGACAGAGGCAAGGGTTAGAGAGATCTTGGGCAAGGTATTTCGGGTGGCGTCAGAGATCTGGCAGAAGGAAAGCCTAAGGGAGAAGCATTTACAAGCAAAGAACCTGAGAGCCAAGATTCAGACAAGCTTCTTTCGAGATTCAGGGATGATTGACAAAGGCGATCTTTCTAAGATTGCAAACTTCCTCTCCATTGATGACAACTTCCTCACCCAGGCAGTGGAGTGGGAAGGCATCCTTGCTACGTGTGCCGACGATGTGGATCTCGTCGACTTCCAAATTGGCGGTTTGCCAAGTGTCACCATAGAGGAGGTCAAGCTCGTGGTGTCCAGATACGTTGAATCTCTGAAAGAGGAAAGTGGCCACTCACCTCAGTAAAATTAGCAGCTGCGCCACTTGTCACTCTTTCATTTGCTTGAACTGATAGTATTTCGGGAAACCCTAATTAGGGTTTAGGACTTTCAATCTTGGCCCTTGATCACTGTTTGATCTCGGCCATTCATTTATTTTTGAGAAACTATATAAGGTTGCCTCCCCTCATTTGAAAAGGGTGAGGTTTTTGATGTATTGTTGCTTAAGGTCATTTCCAGATAATATATTGCATGTGCGCTGCTTTGTAATCTCTATTATTTGAATGATTTGCATGGTTTCAATTGCCTCAACACTTAGTTAGAAATAATTAAGATTTGCTTTCATTGTTGTTAATTTGAATGAAAGATTTGATAAGTATCAATTGAAGGTGTATTTCCGCTCATACTTTTGGTAAATGGATGATTTCCATTCTACCGTGCAAAGTTAGTCTGAGCCCATCCCCTGTGCATCCCAACATCTTGATCATAAGCACAACCCATTGAAGATTGCACCGGCCTTGTGTAGTTGTCCCTAGTGTGGCGAAGCAAGGTTTGGTTTCTCGAAAGCATCCAGTTGATACCGTCTCCAGAATTCGTAGGATTAGATTAGCCTTCCTGAACCCTATCTCTTTTTCCCTTTCTTTTGAAAGTCTAAATCCCAGAAAACCCCCCAAAAAAAGAAGAGCCTAAATTGCTAAATCCATCTAAGTCCAGCAGTTCAAAAGAATACTTGTCAAACGTAAGTCTCCCTTGAAAATTTCAGCATACACTACCCAAGAAGCTATTCCACTAAAGTCGCTTGTTCACACATATAGACCTTGGAATTAGTAGTGATTTTTCAGGAGAGGATAGAATACCTTCGGGTATCCTATCCTAATGTTTGGTAGATGATAAAACAGACACCAACAGATAGGAATAGGACATCTTCACGAGGTTTGATTGTTTGAGGTTGTTAAGGGCAAAATTAATCAAGTATGAAGTTTTCACGGTTAGACAAGGGCTGGAAACAATTATGATGTATGGTTTTGACTTGTCCTTCAAATGGGAACTTTAAACACTTGTGGACTATGGAAGGGACTTCATGGATGTGAGCCAAGGATGACTCAACTTCACATGAAAATAGTTCGAGGTAAGGATAATGGTAAAAGGAACATCTAAGCGTTTAGAACCAACTTCAATGGGAAGGGTGATGGAACCAATGGTGGGGCAAGTGAAACCACCATGCACCTTAATCAAGACTTCAGATTTTTCATAAGTGTCTTGATATAATTCATGTGTGTAAAGATATTTTTCTGTAATCACATTCACCATAAATATTGGATTAATAAGCCCCCATGTGTGGGTTCGTTATTGATTCTATTAGTAATGTATAATGGTCTATCCGGTGCATTCAAGATATCATTTGAGGTAAAGGTGATATTAGGTTCACGTGTAGGCATAGATTTCTCTTGTTCTATCAGATTCACAGAATCGTAAGCTTGGTTGGATTGTTCATCAAAGGCTATATGACTGCCAATATTAGGCTAAACAACATTTGTGGAATGGGAAGGCAAAGGGCTGGTAAAGATTTGCAAGTTTTGATTAGGTGGTGCTATTGATTTATTCCCTTTATCATTCACACCATCCACTTGTATGATATTAGAGTCAATGAAGTCTTGAATTTCATTTCTAAGACACATGCATCTCTCCATATCATGTCCTGGTGTACGATGATATTGACAAAAGGCCTTTGGGTTAAACAAAGGAGACAAAGGCTTTGAGGTATCTATGGGATGGATGGGGGGGAATTTCATCAAGTTGTTATTAATCAATTGAAGCATAATGGAGTGGAAGGACTTGGAAAGCAGTTTGAAGTTGCGATTATTTAGTTTAGAAAAAAAGTGAGCTACAATAGGTGTTATGGCTGTAACTTGACTTTCAATGTTGCTGGAAACTTAGAAGAATGGTTGTTGATCTTGATGAAGTTTTTGTTTTGTTTTCTAAAGCCTTGATAAGTTTGATGATCCTCTTTGGACTTATCAATTGGATTCATAGATGAAGAACATTCAAATTGACTAACGTGAAGTTGATATTTATGAAGTGTTGTGCCTGTGTGAAAGACAAGTATTTCATAAGCAAAATCTTATCTCTAGTGTGTGATTGTAAATTACCAATGAAAATTCTTTGGATATCAGCATCAAGAAGAGAATAAGAAATCTGTGAATACAAAGTTTGATATCTACCAATGGAATTAGTCACTCTCTCTAACACCTTGTTTCCAATGCACCAAATCAGTTAATGTAACTTGTGGCCCAATGTTTTTCTGAAAATGTTGCATAAATTTATCCACCAATTGTTGAAAATTTTCAATTAAATTACTAGGCAAAGAGCAAAATTATTCCAAGGCAATTTCTTTCAAGGATCTAGGGAAGAGTTTTGCAAGATTATTTTGTTTAAAGAAAAAGTCACTGCATAAAGTGATAAATGCTGACACGAGTATGGGGATCACCTTTTCCATTGTATTTCTCAAAAGAGGTATCTCAATGTTTTGTGGGATTTTAGTTTGCAGGATGGCAATGGAAAGTGGACTACTTGTGAAATATGATGGGATAGTGGATTGGGTTCGGGCTATGTTGGCCAATTGTTGTTGTAAAGATGACACATTTTATGATTAAATGTTTTATGGTGGCATCAGTAGGTGAATTTGCTTGTGAAAAGCTGGATTGTGATGGAGGGTTTGATGGGATATTATGGTAAGTGGGTGGAGGAGATGGTTGATGCATGCTTTGAGAAACAAAAGGAAGATTGGTTGAAGATGGAACATAAGTATATTGATTGATAGGATCAGTTCCATTACTAACATGGATGGCATTAGAGAGAACCTAGATGATGTTCTGGCTATTGCTCGTGACTCTGCAGTTGATAATTTCAGAATGCATAAGTGGGTCTTCAATGAGATTAAAGATATTAATGTTAAACTCCATGTTGTGACCAGTAAACAGGATAACCATTGTGCTGAACAGTGGAGTGTTGAATAGAGGAAATCTGTTGTTGAGTCTATGCAGAAGACTGTGAGCATAGTTAATGATCTTAAGAAAGACTGTGACAGTAGAATTTTAAACCTAGAGGAAAAACTGAAGAAAGAGTATGATGGCAGATTGAAACAATTGGAAAAAAAATTCTAGAAAGTTAATGATAATCTCATTTCCTTGGTAACTTACAGCCACAAAGTTGTGAAGAGTTATGTGGAGAGCATAAACACTATGGTAGGGAAATTGGAAGGCCTCCATCAGGAAGGGATGATGATTGATGTGGATTCTATTGAGAAGAAATAGGATGACAATAGCCTTCCAAAAGGACTAGAGCCAATTTGAAGAAGAAAGCTCCTAATCAAGATATTTGTGAATTGAAAAAGATTGCCCTCAACATGACATAGCTGGAAGTTGAAGCTGCGAAGGCTCTCAAAAATCTGAATTAGGGTCTCCTTTTTTGCTGTCGTATTCCTGGTTTTTGGTTTTTTGCTGTCTCATGGCTACTGTTTTTAAGTTGGCTATATCTTTAAGCAGCTTTTTGTAATTGCTCTTTGTGAAAGGGTGTTTGCCCTCTCGGGTGAATAACTTAAAACATAAAGCACGTAATGCAAAATAATAACGCCATAGATATCAGACAAGTATAAGAGATGTTATTCCATTCATAATTGTGTGTTGCAAGTTACATTCCGAAGTATATAAAGATACTGAGGGGGTGCGAGCACCAACCGTCGCACCGCAACGACCACCCCTCGGTTGCCAACTAACCAAAACAATTACACATAATTAACTAGTCTTATGTTTGTGTACAATAACGCCGCTAACATCCTCCCCCCCAAAAAGAAAGTTGTCTCCAGGCGACTAACAACAAAAACAGAGACAATGCAACCTATAATAGATACATCAACAAAAACTAAGGAGGGGGCTGGGGAAGCGTCCCTGAAGTAGAAGGCTGAGACGCCGGTGGTTGGGCCGCCAAGCGGGCGCGGAGCTCATACACCTGCTGAGTACGGGCAGTCACATCCCGCTCCGCCACCAAGACCTTCTCCAAAGCCGTCTTCACCATATGCGTGGCTTCCAGCAGCTCCTCTTTGGTATCCGTTGTTGCTGTCATATCGACCAACCGAGTCTGCAACAGGCTCCTCTCGGTAGTGGCTACCTCTAACTCCTGCTGCACGAGGCTCCTCGCACTCTGCTCTGTTGACAGGCGAGTCTCTACCTCCGCCTTCTCTGCGTGGGTCATCTCTACCTGAGCCAACAACTGGGCCCTCTTTGCGGCCCAGGAGGCCTGCTGAGTGGCCACATCCCTCTCCAACGCGACTCTAGCAGCCTCGCGGATCTCCAACTCATGCTGGGCACGCCTTAGGGCATAGTAGGCGTTCCGGTAGACCTGCTCCATCTCGCGGACAATTGCCGTCACTCGACTCTCCACAATGGGCTGACGCACACTCCAAGCCTGGAGCATCTCCTCCGTCTCAGTAGTCGGCCAACCCTGAGACTCAAAACATGTAGTAAAGGCTACGGAACAGCCCCCCTACATAAACCGTAGGGCCCTCTCCAACTCCACCACAACCTGCTCCAATGTGTGCGATTGGGCAGTGGCCACTACCCGCCTACCCCTCGTCACCATGTCTGCTAGATAGGCCTCAATATCCCCCTCCTGCTTCGAAGGTTGTGAAGTCTCTGGTGGAGCTGACACAACCGCATCCTGTTGTGAAGGTACCTCCGCTGCCACCAATAGTGTACCTTCCCCTAGCGTATGGATGGCAGAGACGACCTCTCATGCCGTGTGCCCCACTGTTGGCACATGTCTCTCGCCAGAGGAATCGTCCAAGTCGACTACCTCTGCTCTAGTCTCCCGACATGGTGAAAATACAACAGCTCCCTTCGGTTGTGCCAAAGTCATCTGAAATCTTTGTGTGAGCCAGCTCTCCATAGCCACGACCGATGGCTCGACACACATCTCTACGATCGGGGAATGGGCCGCTGTCATCGGCTCCTCCAACAAAGACGCCGAAACAGTCACCACGACCTCAGTCCCCACAACGTCCAACCGCACCTGAGGCTCCGTATCCACTACCTCCCTCAGTCCCTGCTCCTTGGCGACTACTACCCGATGCGGCGACTCCTCTGTCCCTGACTCTGCCATGTCCTCTGTAAGTGCTGCCATGGTTGGGCCCGGTGATGCTACCTGGTGCTGTAGGGGGCCAAGTGTAACTGGCGTGCGGCTCTGTCCGAAGGCCGGAATAAAGGTGTTGCCTACTCCAGATGATGGCATCGGCGTGCCCATCGGTAGCAGGGGTGGGGCAAACAGGACCCGCTCCTCCGTTGCCCTGCTGCTATCATCCTCCTCTTCCGCTTCTGATTCCTCTGTGCTACTGGAATCCCTCCCATTGTCATGCTCCCTTGAAGCTGAGGCCGTATCTACCGCCCGTTTCCGCTTCGCGGAAGAGTGCCCAATGTCCAGGTGCCTCCAATACATTATTGGAGGCTCACCTACTGCCAACGGTCCCTATGGCCATACCTCTAGCTTTGCCTCCGGCACTGCTTCCCGCGTGGCCTCCAGGAACAACCTGTTGTGACCATTTCACACATCGCCCCATTTAAATGGGGGCCCCCTCTTTTTGCTCGTTGTTGCTCGCCTTTCGCTCTGCTTTTTAGGGTTTTGTTAGTTTGTCAATTGTCGGGATTTAGGGTCAAGCCTTAGGGTTCCTGTTTTGACGTTTTCAGGCCAGAGTCCAGTCAGTCTTGAGAGTTTTTTTTGAGCTTCCTCTCGCAGGATGCAATTTTGAATAAAGTGAATTCGCCAGAGGCTAAGTGAGTTGGTCTATTTTCAATTGGAATTTTGAATGAAGAGTCTAAATTTGTCTAAGTATGAATGATGAAATTGTGAATTTTGTCCAAATGAGTAATTTTGACCAAATTTTGAGTTTTTGATATTTGATCTCGGGCATTGGAAATGACTTGTTTTTACCTTGTGAAGTGATCAAAATCCTGAAATCATGATATTTTGGCCTGTAGGAGCAAAATCGCTCCTGTCCCTCAGTGAAGGACCGGAGCTCGTTTTCAAAAGTCTTACTGTCCCTGCAGGATCAAGATGATTTTTCGAGTGGAAGTAGTAAAGGGAGGCATGATCTTTCCATTGAATATAATTTGAAGAATTTCATAAGCACAGAAATGTCCCAGGAGTGAAAATCACTCCTGTCCCTCAGTGGAGGACCGGAGCTCAAAACCAAACATTGCCTTGTCCTTGCAGGATTTAAACAACTTGACGATTTGGGGAGATCAAAGGAGATATGTTTTATCAAATGAATATAATTTGAAGTGCCTTCGTGAAGGGAAATGGACCAAAATGCCAAAATCGCTCCTGTCCCTCTCCCAGGGACCAAGGCGAACTCAGTGATAGCTCTCGTCCCTCTCCCAGGGACCAGAGCGAAATTCCTCATAAGGCAAAATTTGGGTGAAGATTGAGCAAGTTTTAGGTTTGAGGCAAGAAAGGAGGGTGAAATGAACCTGTTGAATACAAATTGAAGATTACAAGACATCAATAGGAGACTCAAATTGGCCTAGGCGCTCCTGTCCCTCAGTCAGGGACCAGAGCGATTTTTGCCTTAAGTCAATTTCCTGCCAAGTTTGAATGAATTCCAAGCAAAGAAACGAAACTCGGACTCGGCTCGGACTCGGCAAGGCCAAATCGGACTCGGACTCGGGACTCGGCGTCAGACTCGGCTCCAGACTCGGCTGGACTCGGGAAAGTGAAAAACTCAAAAAATTTAGAGATTTTTTAAGATTTAAAACTTGTTTCATGCACCCTTTATTGAATACACCTTAAAGACACAATAACATCATCAAACTCGGCTCATTTGATTACATACACAAGTATACATCAATCACATAAGCATAAACGCAAATTGTAGCTGAAGAAAATAACAAACATAGATATATAAATATTGTCAAATGTATACAATATTATAAAACTCATGGAATAAAAAATCCATGTCATCATATGATCATCATCAAATGTTTCATACAAATACCAAAGGTAAATACAACTACAAGTCTATGGCTCAGAGGAGCCTGCACCATCCGGCCCCAGCCCCCTGCGAAGGCGTCTAAGGTAGTTCCTGGATGATTCGACTGCCATAGCCGCTCCCCGTGACACCATACCATGCTCACCAACATTAGGAACATCCGTGTCACTATCTGCCTCTGAATCTCCTGTCTGTGCTCGTGCTCTCCGCTCCTCCTCTGCCATGACTACAGTCTCAACCTCTATATCTACCTGGTCGATCCAATCAATGTCAGACTCGGAGGTTAAATTTTCTCTACTTCTATCGACACAGTTTCCCCCATATTTTTCGACGGGGGTTTGGCGGCAGCGCCCCCAAGGTGGGGTCAAGGGGCAGCGCCCCTTGCGCGCTTCCTGTCGCGATACAGGGCGAGGTCGAGGGGCAGCGCCCCGCGAGGCCAAAAAAACTTATTACAAGTCTGAATTAGGGTTTCTTTGAGAGTCTTCCTTAGGGCCTGGTTTTGCACTTGTTGCTAATTGGGTCTTGCTTGGTGAGTATCATTCTTGAAGGTCCAAGCTAGGTCAAGTTGGTGAGTGATAAAGTCTGGAATGTCATCCTGATCTTCAAATGCCCTGAAATTTGGCTAAGTCTGGAATGTCCTGATCCTGAAATTTGACTAAGTCTGGAAAACTGAAGAATCCTCCAAAAACTAGATTTTGCAATATAACTCCTGGAGGCCCGAAACCACTCTCAAACATCCTGACAGTATATATGGAATATAACTTAAAGTATAAGTGGTCACTTATACTTAAATGTTATATTCCATAAAATAATCCTGACGGAGAGACCAAAATGTCAAATTTCGCCCTTCCAAAAAAACTTATTACTTTTTAAAAAAACTTTTTAAAATGTTTTTTTTTTGTCATTTTATTAACCCAGCCAGTAGCCGAGTCTGGGGCTCAGGACTCGGCGAGTCTGGCGATTTTGAGCCAAAATCGCCAACTCGGCGAGTCTGGCGAGTTTACTCTCCAGACTCGGCCGAGTCCGAGTCCGAGCCCCTGGGACTCGTTTGGCCTGACTCGGACTCGGACTCGCCGAGTTTGGGCGATTTCGGGTGATTTTCGTTTCTCTGATTCCAAGCCATGAATGAATGAAAGGATGCATTACAAGACCGTTGAAGATAAAAGTGGAAGTTGGCAAAGTGTGATGGAGCCTACAAGTCTAAATTCGCTCCTGTCCCTCAGCCAGGGACCAGGGCGATATGTTAGTTATGATGCCTTTCCTCCAAGTTCAAACCACTCCAAGTCAAGGTGAAGGGTGGCAAGGACATTTTGAAGCGTCTCAATGAAGAACGAAGTATCAAAGGTCGCCAATATTGAAAGAATTGCACCAAATATCCTAGTTCGCTCCTGTCCCTCAGGCAGGGACCAGAGCGAAAGTGTTCAAATGAGGCCAAGTTTGGATTGCTATCCACATTTTGAATATTTGAAGGGGAGTAAGGAACATCGTTTTGCACTTTGAAGACAATTGCAAGTTAATATGATGAAGATTTTTGCACTAAAAACCCAAGTTCGCTCTTGTCCTTCAGTCAAGGACCAGGGCGAAATTCAGTATAGCTCCCGTCCCTCTCCCAGGTACCAGAGCGAAATCTTCACAAAGGCTTAGATTTTCAAAGGTTTATCAAGTATCAAGTGGCCAAGAGGGATCAAGGGACTTCATTTTACACGATGAAAGCAATGGCAAGTTGATGAAAGCAAGCATGAGCCCAGGACATTGAAGTTCGCTCCTGTCCCTCACCAAGGGACCAGGGCGATAATCTATTTAAGCATCAAAGTGCCTTGTAAAGACCAAGTGAAGTAAAGGTAGAATGAAGAAACAACGTTCTTGTTTGCCTTATGATAAAGATTGGTGATCGAACAAGCAAGATCAAGGAGAAAACACCTAGATCGCTCCTGTCCCTCTCCAAGGGACTAGGGCGATATCACCTCAGGAGGCATTCATTTACAAGGTCGAGTTAACGAAGTTTGAAATTCCTAGCAAAAATGCCAATTTCAACGTAAGGATGGAGATTTTGAATGTCAAAAACACGAGATTCCAGGGTAAAATGGTAGATCGCTCCTGTCCCTCAGTCAGGGACCAGGGCGATGAGGTTTGTACTTTTCCACCTTCAAATTTTGGCGCTAACAAACATTTTTTGAATTTTCATTAAATGCTAAAAATCGACAAAATTAAAAATTCAATTAAATAGCATTTAAAAATTGCGCTTGGACATTAATTAATTGATTTTTGCCTTTTAAAAAATCGAGTTTATTAATTAAAAAACGATGGCAATTAATTAATTAATTATTATTTTTTAATAAAAAATGAAGCGCTTGGGTTTATTTTACAAAAGTCGGCCTTGTTTTTTTATTTAAAATTTGTTTTTAATTGCTATATTATAAAAGTCGGCCTAGAGGTAAATGAGAGGGTGAGCGCCTATAAAGGAGGGGTGAGTTATTTCATTTTCAAATCATCATTCAAACTTCCTTTGCATGCGATTTGGAGAAGACAAGGAGGAAGTGCGAATTTCATTGAGGAAAGGTGCGAAATTTCCATTCAAGGGGAGTGCGAACTTGGTTTGAAGTGGAGCGAATTTGCCATCAAGACGTTGAAGACCCCCCCCAAAGGTGGCGAATTACTAAAGAGGATCGCTCGTTTGAAGGAGATCACGTTGAAAGTTTCAAACATTAATTTTTGCCTAGGCGATTTTCTTCATTTTGCATTTTTTGAGTTAGCTCTCAAGTAAGGTATGGCAAGATCCCTTGTTTTAATTTTAAATTTTGATCGTCATAGCCTTAAATTTTGAATTCCAGTAGCTCAATCGTTTTTTAGGAAATGATAACTCAAAGACTTATCATGAAGTTTCCTAAAATTAATCTTTAATCTAATCTATGTTATGCATTGCAATATATATTACTAATTTTGAAATGTTGTGTAGGTATCAAGATGGCGACTCCCAAGCTCGAAAAATCAAGCCAGATCAAGGACGGCCTCCTCAAGGACGATCAAACAAGGACAAGGGCGGCCTCCTCCAATCCAGCATTTCAAGGCGAGGTACATCAATCATCCTACACATCAAGGGCACAAGAAGTTAGAACAAGGGTTCGTTGAAGAAGCAGATAGTTCCAGATGAATTAATTAAAGCTAGCTTCTCAACAACACCAAGTTGAATATTTACCAAGTTACAAGTGTCAGACGAGGTGGCATCCTAGTCATCACTTCTCCAGTCAGTGTGGTCCACCTCAGCACGTCCAGATTCAATGTACCTAACTCACGGAAGGTGGCACAAACTCCGATGTACCTACCCCGGCTATTCATTGGTCGAATTTTCTAGAGAGGACATGTGTCCAAGCAATACAATTTTATCATTGGTCAAGCATTAAATGTTATGTAATGGTTGTAACAAACCCTAATTAGGGTTTTCATTGTAAAATCTTGGCCATTGATCTCGAATTGATCTAAGCCATCGAATTGTATTGAGGGCACTATATAAGCCCCTGGCATTTCATTTTGTAAAGGTATTAGCAATTAGCAATTAGCAATAGTTAGATAATAGTTAGAGAGTTGAAAATAGTTAGAAGATAGAAATAGAATAGCAATTAGAGTAGATTAGAGAGAGAAGGCAAAGATTGTTGCCAAGATGTTGTTGTAAGAGACTTGTAACTTCATTGAAGAAATGGTGAAATTTATGGGTCGATTCGACAATTTGCATGGTCTTTATACTTCTCATATTTGATTTCGTGTTATTAGATGAATGGAAGAAATGTGCTTGATTGATGGTGGAATTCGCATATCCATACTACTAGCAGTTTGTTGATTGCAGACTTGCCTTGCGTAGTCAACTGGAATCATTCAGCTTAAGCTTAACTTCAATTGTCGCTTCTTCATTGATATGCATCAACCTGATGGTGTCTATGCCTGCAGTGATGATTTGAACATCATAAAGCTTCCCTTCGAAGATCGCACTAGCCTTGTGGAGATGGTCCTGTGATGTCAAAACAAGACCTAGTTAGAGTTTCATCAAAGATCAATCATTGCTCCTACATTCTTAGTGTTAGGATTAGATCCTTTCCTCACCCTCCTCTTTTTTCCTTTTTTTCAAGTCAAAGTTAGTAAGAGCCTGTGTTCCAGCAAAGCAGATCAGAAGTTCAATCATCAAATGTAAGTCCCTTTGTGATTCCAGCAAATCACATCATACCACAGAGAGCTTATCCACACGTAGAGACCCTACCAAAAAGAACATTGGAGTCATCCTAACTGATCCTTCTTGCGAAATCTTCAGCAGTTAGCGACTTTATTCAAGAGAGGATAAGGTACCCTTGGGTATTTTATTCTGTGTTAGGCAGTGTACAAAATACACGTCAACACAACCCTATAGTGTAGTGCGGCATATAGAATGTGCGATGCTGCATCATCAAAAACTCATACATGCGCTCTGCGAGTAACGCGGCCCAGTCATACACGATGCCATTCATCAACCCGTTCATAAGCATAATCTGAGGGAGGGCGATGTCCGACGCCCTACCCGATCCTGTCAATCTGCTCTTGATGACATCCATAATGCAACGCCAGTGGCCCTCTGCAACAAAGGTCTTAGGGATTCCTCGACCCTTTGTGGCATTAGCCATGCTGTCCAGCTCTGTTGTCGTCAAGTTCCTGGAGATTAGTTTAATCCACCGCTCCTTCTCCTCTCGCTTCATCTTTTTAGCTTTTAATTCTATTTTCTTGCCCTGTCTGCTTGGAATGCCGAATACCCTCGTGAAGTCCCCTGCTTTGAAGGATATGGTAACATCCTTCCCGAGGTATTCAAAAGTTTTGGTGCATGTGTGCCTGTCGAAGGTGTCCACCATGAACCGTAGGGCACCCTCATACTTGCGGATAGGAAATACGTGCATCCGAATAGCCCACTCCACTTATGCCTTTCAGAGGTTTTGCTTCACCAGATCATCGTCAGGAGTGTCCTGCCACCATTTCCGACATTCTGACCCATTCAACCCTTCAAAGGTGATGTTCTGGGGTGTTAATGTATTTTTTGCACGTAGGGCAGCTTGTGGTGCTGTCTGCTTTTGCTTCTGCCGGGCGCTGGCATCCATGGTGCTGCCTGCAACACGTACGCCTGATGACAAAACCCTGGTATTCCTATCCCTCTGGCTGCTATTGGAGGAAGCCTGCAGCTGTTTTTTCCAACTTCGTTTCCTTGCTGAATCCATTAATCTCTGGTATAACTGAATTCCGGTTAAAAATTGTACGGTCGTTGGACACCTTCGTAACGACCTTCTCCTTCTTTTTCCCTTGCGTTCCTTCTCCCTTTTCTTCCTTGCTGCATGGTCTACTTGTGTGCGTGGCGGTCCTTTTTCCCTTGCGTGGCTGTGTGGTTTACTTCATGCTTGTGCGGGCTGTGCGGGCGTGTCTTCTTTTTTTTTTTGTTTGCGTTTTAATGTTGTGCAGGGGTTTATGTGTGCGGTGTGCGGGTGTCCACCGCACGGTGGCATCCACCGCTGGTGTGACCACCGCATGGTGGTTCCACCTTCGGTGGTTCCAACGCCGGTGGTCCCACCTTTGGTGGTTCCACCTTCGGTGTGGTCACCGTACGGTGGCCCCACGTCTTTTTTTTTTCCGGACGGTACGGTTGTCGTACGGACTGTACTTTTTTTCTTCTTTTTTTTTTTCGTTATCTTTTAATAGACTGACAAACATCCAGACTAGAGGGTCCAGGTTCCCTTCGTTCGTGATAAACCTTTAATTTCGACCCATTGACGACATCTGTTATCTCCTTCCCGTCGAGTGTCCACAACTTGCTCGCCCCGTTGGCATTGACCTCGCTTACCTTGAAGGGCCTTAGCCATCGCACTTTAAATTTTCCTGGTTTTATTTCGTTCTTCCCGTTGAATTTCAACACTAGCTATCCAGGAGTAAACTTCATCCGTCGAAGATGCTTGTCGTGCCAAACCTTCCGTCTTTGCTGGGTTGCCTTTGTGGCCCATTGTGCCAACATTCTTTTTTCGTCCAATTTACTTAAGGCATACAGTCTCTCCCTCAGGCTCTCCATATCCCCGAGTCTGTTCTCTACTGCAATGCGAAGGCTTGGTACCATGAATTCTGCTGGCACCACCGCTTCCTGCCCGTACATGAGTTGGAACGGAGTCTGACCCATGGTCACTTTGTAAGTCGTTCTGTAGGCCCATAGTACAGAGGGTAACCTCTCCTCCCAATCTTCCTTTTCTACCCTGCAGGATTTGTAAATTACCAACACCAATATTTTGTTTGTGGCATCCGCTTGGCCATTGGCAAGTGGGTAGTACAGGCTCGATAATGAGTGAAAAATCTTGAACTCTGAGGTCAGTAGCCGTATGACATGGTTGACGAAGTGGCCCCCCCGGTCACTGGTCAACTGAATAGGTATACCATATCGCGTAATGATTTGTTTGTAAATAAATTTCGCCGTGCTTATTGCTAAGTTATCCGGGAGAGCCCTCGCCTCCACCCACTTGGTCAAGTATTCTGTCGCAACCACAATGTACCGGCATCGTTGTGTGCGGCTGGCCTTAAGAGGACCTACAAAATCGAGTCCCCATCGTTCAAAGAGTTTCTATGCGTGCGACGGGTTGAGGGGCATGAAGTCCCGCTTCAGATGTTTGCCTGCCCGTTGGCAAGTGTTGCACCCCACGACCCACTCCCTGGTGTCGTGATGTACGGTTGGCCACCACAGTCTTGCTAGAAGCGCCTTGCGGGCTGTATTGTCTGGGCCCATATGTCCACCTGCGGGTCCTTCGTGTGCCTCCCTTAATACACTCGAGACTTCTTCCTCCATGACACAACGCCTTAATACCTGGTCCGGCCCCATTTTGTAGAGTAACCCGTTGATGAGCGAAAAAGTCCTGCTCCTTAATACGAGCTTTCTCCGTTCCCCTAGAGGCATACCCTCCGGAAATTGGGACGTCGACAGGTACTCTCCAATCTTCCTGTACCACGAAGGGAGTACGGCTATTTGGAACAAGTGCACATCCGGAAAATCATCATTTACTCCCTCTGGAGGTTCCCCCGACTTAATCCGGGACAGCTGGTCGGCTATGACATGGCTTCTCCCCGGTCTTACCACAATTAAAAATGTGAACTCCTGTAGTAGCAATAGCCAACGGCTTATCCTCCCCTGGATAATAGGCTTGTTTACCAAGTACATGAGTGCCTGGTGGTCTACGTAAAATGTGAATGGTGTGGCCAGGAGGTAATGACGAAATTTCTGTACGGCATAGACCATACCGAGGGCTTCACGTTCTGTGGTACTGTAGTTCTTTTCCGCCTTCGAGAGCAACCTGCTTGCAAAATAAACGGGGTGGTCCAACCCGTGTCCTCCTACCTGGGCTAATGTAGCCCCGATGGCATAGTTTGAGGCATCCACGTGAACGTGGAATTCCTTATCCCAATTCGGGTATGCCAGTATGTGTGCTCCCATCAACCTTGTCTTCAGCTCTTCAAAGGCCTTGCTCTGTGGCTCTGTCCAGATGTATGGTTCCCCTTTCCGTGTCAACTTATCCAACGGGTGGGACACCTCAGCGAAGTTCTTGATGAACCCCCTGTAGTACCCCACATGACCAAGGAACGACTTTATCCCCGTGACGTCCGTAGGAGGTTCCATTTCTACTATCACCCGAATCTTGTCCGGGTCCGTTTTCAATCCTTCTTTACACACAATGTGTCCCAGCAATCTTCCCTGTGGTACCATGAATCTACATTTCTTAGGGTTGAGGGCCAACCGTGCCCTCCGACATCTCTCTAGGCACTCCTCGAGGGTTTTTAGGTGGATGTCCTGTCTGCTGTAAATAGACCAATCATCCAGGAAGGCTTTGAAGTTCCTCACCGACATCTTGTCGAAGATGTGCAAGATGATGCGCTGAAAGGTGGCAGGTGCATTGCATAGACCGAAGGGCATTCAGTTGTATGCATACACACCGTCCTCCACCACGAAGGTTGTTTTCAACTTATCTTCCTCCGTGATGGATATTTGGTTGTACCTAGAGAACCCGTCCATGAAGAATAGATTTCATGTCCAGCTACTTCCTCCAAGATGCTGTCGGTGAAGGGTATGGGAAACGGGTCTTTAATAGTGACAGCGTTTAGGCACCGGAAGTCTACACAGATCCGGATTTGATTGGCCTCTTTCTTGAGGGAAATCACAATGGGAGACACCCATTTGCTTGTCTGCACTTTGAAGATTATGCCTACTTCCAACATCCGCTCAATTTCGTTGTTCACCCGTGCAGCATAATTTTTGTTCATTCGGTAAGGCCGCTTCCTCATCGGCTGGGCTCCCGGTACCAGTGTTATTCGGTGTACACATAACTTTGGGGGCACGCCCTTCAAGTCCTTGTATGTCCATGCAAAGACATCCTTGTATTCAAGGAAAATTTTGAAGGCTGCGGCCTTCAGCACTGGATTCCAGTCATCTCCGACAAGGATGATCTTGGGGTCACTCGTCCCCCCGAGATTTGTCTCCTTTAAATTGGCTTCTTGATATTTAATGGGCTCCCCCTTCGGGAATTGGTGTGCCGACGTCTCATTCACCGAGGCCTCCCCTTCCTTGTACTCGCCATATTTTGGGGGAAATATATCTGGTTCTTCCTCGATGCTCAATACATTGCACGAGGGTGTAAATAATTCATAATCTCCCATTTGCCAATGGAAGAGGCCATTCAAGGAGTCCCCGTCGTCCCCTAAGCATGCCTCCAGTTCTAACACCCCTTCGTCACTAGGCTCCATGCGGCGTCTGTCTCCGCCCTCCGCCAACTGGTCTCCCTCAGATTCCGAGTCGGAGGAGGATGCCAACTCCTCACTCACCATCTGCGTACGGAGATCGATCACGTACTTCCTCCCCACGTTTTCCAAGGACAGAGTATTACGCTTCCGGTTGTGGTTCGCTTTTGCTGCAATGAGCCACCCACGCCTGAGGATGGCGTCATACCCTTTCTGCTTCAGGGGAATTACTACAAAATCCAGCACGAAGGGCTACGTGCCAATCATCACTTGCTGGCCCATGAGGGTACCAAGGGGTTTAATCCCATGCTGATCTGCCCCTAGTAGATTGAACGTGGGGGGCCACAACGTAGGTTTTCCCAGTTTTTTCCATGTCGCTTCTGGGAGCACATTTACTCCTGATCCTCCGTCCACAATAGTGTCTGTCAAGGTAGTCCCCAGTATGCCCATTTCTACTACTGCCGGTTGGCGTCCGCTGTTGACTACCAACAACATGGGGTCGACCATGGGGCTTAGGACCTCCCTTAACGCAGAGTCGGCTGTGGGGCTCACGACCTCCCTCATTTTCACCTGTGAAGGTACAGAGTTTAAGATAGCCGTTTTTAGCTGCGACACGGTCTCCAGGAGTTCTTGAATTCTCACGGGTACCTCCATCTGCAATATTTGCCGTAATATTTCCTCTTCTCCCCTCGTCCGTAGTGGACTTGCGGTTTGGTGGTTGTTCTGCCTTTGTGCGGCCATTTTTTTTGTGATCTCGTCTCTTGCTTCCCGCACCCTCTTGGTCTCCGTGCAGGGATTTGAGTATGCACTCTTTTTGGCTTGCGCCCTGGTGATTGCCAATACTTCCACCTTCGTGGGTTCTATGTTTAGAAGGTTTACACCAGGCTTCGGGCAATTTGCGTCGTCATGGTCACTTGGCCCGCACCATCGGCAGAGGTGCTAAGGGTTGGCTTCCTTTGTGCAATCGCGGGCGAAGTGTCCCCACTGATTGCAGGCCCTAAACTGGATCATTGGCTGGCTTTTGGCGTCATACTGGATTCGGTTTCTGTTATTGTTATTATTTCTTCCGCCGCTGCGTCTGTTATCTCGATATCCTCCAGATGATGCCGTTGTGTTTGTTTGTTGGCCTGTACCCGCTGGTGCAGACGTTGTGGCCTGCTCCGTGAACAACACCTGGTTCATTTGCGTATTCCGGGTTTTCATGTTGTATGGGCACTCCTTGGTGGAGTGTCCCATCACTTGGCAAATCTCACAGAATGCCTTCTTCTGGCAAGTACCCTTTGTGTGCCCCTCTTCTTTGCACTCAGTGCACCATATGTCCCCTTCGGTCCGACTGGTGCTTCTCATTGTTTTGAATTCCCTCCTCATTCGCTCCATGTCTTTCTAGAGCGCTTGCACCCGTTTGCCAGCCTCGCTGTCTTTGCTGCTTTCCTGTGACGAGTCATCCTCCTCGGACGAGCTATCCTTCTTCTTTTTCTTCGATGTCTTGGTCTCGCTCTCGAGATCCATCGCTCTATTGTATGCGTCTTCGTACGATGTAGGTGGAACGATTTTCATCTTCTTTCGGAGGGAATGCTTTAGTCCCTCCACGAACCATCGCTTTTTCAACCCATCTGCTGGTTGACTCTCCATTTTTCCCAGTAGTTCCTTCAGCCGCCGACTATAAGCTCGCACTATCTCGTTCTTATTCTGCTTCGTTCCATAGATCTCGACGACTATTTCGTTGTCATATCTTAGGAGACGGAACTCTATCCCAAACTCTTTCTTCAGATCGGGCCATGTGTCGACTTTGGCCTTATCCATATCTGAGTACCAGTCTATGGCCACTCCCCTCAAGGTTGCTGGGAATTTTGTTACCCATTCATCTTGATCGGTAACACCGTTTGCTGACCATATGGTTTCGCACATTCGACAATGGCGAACGGGATCCTCCTTCCCGTCGCCATTGAACTTCGGTAGTTTCTGTTTACCTGCCATTGATGGGGGTCGTCTCCCCTGCGGTGGCTGTTGCTGTGTCTGAGCTCCTGCGCCACTCCCTCCAGCGCTCGTGGTGTGTCCTGCGTGGGAGACTGGTGGTACGGTGTTTTGCCTGCCGTGCGTCGCACCTACAGCCGTACGGTTGCCCTCCCCCTCGTTCTCACCCGCTCCCACTCCTTGCTCTCCTTGGTGATCCTCACTCCGTGGTGTGAGGGATAAGTTTCTAAACTGATCCCGAGTCTCCTCGACTAGATTTCGCCGTAATCTTGTTTCTTCCAGAAACTCTTCGTGGCTCCACGCCCTACGGTGTTTTGGCGACGCGTAGAAATTTGCCTCAGCTTCTGCACCTTCCGTGACACCTCCGTGGTTCCCTTCGGGCCACCCTTCGACAGGTCGTCCTTCGGCAAGTTGCCTCAGCCTCCGTCTCCGTTCTACTCGCTGCTCCAGAATAAAGGCCCTCTGTGCGGCCTCCCACTTGTCCGTTTCTGCTTTTTTATTTCTATCTTTATTCAATAGGTTGGGCATTAATTGCCGCACATTTCCATAACTCACAATACATAAATCAAAACACGTCTTTATTAATTCATTTCCTCAAATACAACTCATGTTAATGACACTTTTATTTGAATATAGAAGATTCAAGGTTCAATTCCTTCCTAGCCTGGTGCCATCCTGTTCTGCTTCCCGTTGGTTGTTATCTTTGTACTGTTGAAGGATCTGTTGGCATCGCTCCTCCTGGGCAATCTCCTCCAAGCGAGCTTGTTGTGCCAGCGATGCCTGTGCAAGCAACCGGGGAAGATGGTTCATCAACTGATTTACTGCCAGGCTCACCTCCAACACTGTCCACATGACACTTGGTGGGATTTCCGCCTCCGTCGCCTCTCGTTGGACGTAGGTCTGGATGGCTATCTAGAGCAGAATTGAAAATTCTCTCGTTGCGGTATCTTCTCCTGTGTAAAGTTTTGTTCTCGCATCGTCGGCCTCTGGGTTTATCTCACCAACGGGTAGGCCCATCGTGTCCGTGCGCCATCCGCGTCTTCCGTTCCCGAGTACGTCTAGGCAACGACGCCAAATGTTTGCCCTCTCGAGTGAATAACTTAAAACATAAAGCACGTAATGCAGAATAATAATGCCATAGATATCAGACAAGTATAAGAGATGTTATTCCATTCATAATTGTGTGTTGCAAGTTACATTCCGAAGTATATAAAGATACCGAGGGGGTGTGAGCGCCAACCATCGCACTGCAACGACCACCCCTCGGTTGCCAACTAACCAAAACAATTACACATAATTAACTAGTCTTATGTTTGTGTACAATAATGCCGCTAACAAAGGGTTTTGGGGTCCCTTCAAAACCTGTTTGTTCCTTATTCAAAAGCATGGATGGCATTACCATTTGGTGCATTGGTAGTCATGATAGAGCATGTATATGTAGGAACATTGGGTATTGTTGTATGCATAGGCATTTGTATCTCAACTTGGGTTTAAGGAGCGGTATAACAAGCACTTTTGCACAACTAGCTATGGCCATAGTGTTTTCATCCACATTGTACGGTATGCTATGTAGAACTTCCACACCATGTGGATCACCTTGTATCATCTTCCTTAGATTCTCAATCAAGGGGACTGCCTCTTGAGCCAAATGTTCTTGTGTCATGCCCCTGCCAATCTAAAAGAAATTGCAACCTTTGTAAGATGAGATCACAGCTTTAATAGCAATCAAACCAAGGCAATTAAAATAAATAGGGATAACTTGAATATTTAATAATAGTAGGGCCGACTAGGATATAAAATAATAGTAATATTTGAAGGGCTGACCAAGATATAGAAAAAGAAAATAATAATATTAAATAAAATAAAATAATAACAAGGGCTGACCTCTCTCCTCCAGATGTAATCCTCTATTCTATCCTTGGCCAACTTCCTTATTTGCACCCAAGTTAATAATTAAAAACAATCTTACGAAGGTCGTCTTGGTATAATAAGCAAAGGTAAATAAGAACAGGCCGACTTATTATGAAAGATCACCTCCCTTCAAGAAGAGGCATGATGGTGTATAAAAGGAAGGGATAAAATGACATGGATACCAGCAGAGGAATTAAGGGCAGAAAAAACTAAGTATTCAATCTGGAAAAGAAAAAGTTCTGATCTGACTTGGAATTTGATAGAGTAGAAATAAGATTAAGTACCAATAAAGGGGCATCAAACTATTAGAATATTTAATTATATTTTAGTCACCTATATTTAGTTCCTTGTTTAATGGTCATTTAACTTTTTAGTTAATTAGCTTTTAAGCTTTATTTAGCATTTAGCTTTTTGGTAGTTCACTTTAAACGACTTGTTCTTAATTTAGAACGTCGTCTTGTAATCTCTATATATACGCTTGTATATTGTTGAATACATTATCCAATTATTGAATCATTCATTCAATTTATTTTTCATGGTATCAGAGCGGGTTGATGGGATTCTTTAAAGTTTGGCGAATATTTTAATAAAAAATTCATGGCCTTCTTTTTGGAATATTTTCCAGATTTTTTTTAATTGTTGTTTTATAAAAAAAAACGATTTTGCTTTTTTGAAGGCTTTTTGAGGGTTTCAAGTTCGTGGGCGAATTCCTTTGTGTTGGGCAACAGTTCATGTTTTTTTTAGGGTTCTGGAGATTTTTGGGCCTGCAACTTGGAGGTGTTTTTTGGTAGATTGAAAATTTTCCTAAGGTTTTTGCAATTTTCGACTAGGGTTTTGACCCTTCAGTTCAAGTCGAAATTTTATTTTGGTTGCAGATTCTTGGTGGGTTTTTCGAGACCTCAATTGGGTCGTCGTAAAATTTTTCAAGGTGCATCGTTTTCCATGCCTCAATTTTTGAGTCGTTGGATCTGCATTTTGATTTCAAATTCTTGGTGCGTTTTTCGAGAGCTTTTCTGGGTTGGTCTCAGATTTTTCTGGGTGCCTCATTTTCCGTGCCTCAAATTTTGTGCCAACGAATTTTGCCTTGGAATTAAAAAACAGTCCGCCATTTTTGCTAATTTTGTGGACGTCGGGAATTTTGGTGTTTTCTGGGCACCGTTAATGCTGTTTTAAGTTTGCAGAAATTTTTTAATTTCTGGGTTTCTTCCAAACCTCGAAATTCACGCCTTGGAATTCGTGCCAGAATTCTCCTCCAGGGTTTCAGATTTTTTGTGTAGCTGCTTCTATTCTAATTTCTGAAATAGATTCTTTTGTCTCATGCTTTCACTAGGTTGACCTCGTTCAACCTCCATTTTCGTGATGGCATCTTTGACCAACATCATGTTGGAACACAGTCAAAAGTTCAACAACTGCCACAACACCTGGAAACAGTGCATGTTCACGATATTTGAATATCGTTACCTTTATCAGATTGATTTAGGCCAGACCTCGTCTTACAAGTCCCAGGGTTTTCATGATTTTTTCCTGAAAAATTGTCTGTGGGTTTTCTGATTTTTCTCCACAAAAAAATCATTGGAAGGTTTTGCTTGATTTTTCCTCAAAAATCAGGGAGTGTTGTTTTACCACGTGATGTTTGCTATTTTGCCGCGTGAGGTTTGTTGTTTTACCACGTGATGTCAGGTATTTTACCACGTGATGTTGTCTGGTGTTTTCCTGCATGATGTCTGATGTCTGATGTTTTACCGCGTGATGTTTGGTTTCTTACCACGTGGTGTATTGGGTCTTGCCATGCAAAGTATCAGGATTTTGTTCGATTTTTTTCACAAAAATCGTTTCAAGGGTTTTTACCATTTTTTTTCCACAAAAATGATGATTTGTATCTTCAGTTTTGGAGGGTTTGCCGATTTTTCTTCAAAATCATGGTTTCAGGTTTCAGTTTGGTTACCCAACGTCAAGTTGGATGGATTTTGGTATTCTTGGTCATTAACACTTTTCAAATCCAGGGAGGGTCTCCACCACAACAGAGTGTTCTTTTCATTTGTGATCAAAAGATCCGCAGTGTCTTCTGTAGGGTAGTTAGTAGATAGAATGACCATTAAGGGAGGGTATTAGAATATTTAATTATATTTTAGTCACCTATATTTAGTTCCTTGTTTAATGGTCATTTAGCTTTAAGCTTTATTTAGCATTTAGCTTTTTCTTTTTAGTTAATTAGCTTTTAAGCTTTATTTAGCATTAAGCTTTTTGGTAGTTCACTTTAAACGACTTGTTCTTAATTTAGAACGTCGTCTTGTAATCTCTATATATACGCTTGTATATTGTTGAATACATTATCCGATTATTGAATCATTCATTCAATTTATTTTTCACAAACAACAGCAGAGATTCTCATATGCAGCAGGCCCGATCTGTGTAGTAACATGATTATTTCTTATGGTATGCTGAAAATGTTATTTGATTTATGTATATTTATCTATAACAGTCGTGTGCAGATGTGAATACATATATATCATTATCAGTTTGATGCAGATCTGAATGTATGAATTATTATGTGCTAATGCAACATATATACCTGTGCATTAAATATATACTATGAAGTTGATAATGTCCTGCGTACAACTTAAAATCTTCTAAAAGATGTGGCCTTATGGTCTAGACTCTATAGCATATACTATATACCATGCAAATGATTCTTTACAATATTCTTACCATCTTGCATATACCTCCTTAAAAAGTTCATGATTATATAATTTGAAATTTCATTTGTAAACCTTTTGGGAAGTTTAACATTTTCTAAACCTTTTCTTCTAGCAAACTTCCCATGACTTTTCAAACAATAGTAACTAAAATTGTAGTGAAGGAAAACAGAATTCTAACAATTTGAGTAATTCTGAGTTATATAATGCAAAAAAGACATTTAGACGATTTATTTTTCTGTCTTTTGTGTTTCTCAAGTTCATAGGAATAAATTTAGGAACTATGCCTTCCTATTTTTTCAATGATGTATGGAGTTCTGGTAACACCCAACTGTATACATAGGTCTCATAGCTTTCTGGTGCCAGAAAGTTATGATTTTGCACGTTCTATTTCCTAGGGTGAATGACCATAGCTAACATTTCGATTGCAAAATTGGGGCAATAACCAATGTTTCCATTGTCAAATTCTCCTAGTATTTTGAATATTGGAATTTTCACTGTTTGTTGTTTTATCGTTTAAATTCTTTTGTTTGTTCCTCTCATACATGTAATACTATATGGGATCTCCACAGAAATTGATAGTATGAAGCTGTTTGCAGGCTGTGCAGTTCCATCCAGAAAGTATTATTACTTCTGAAGGAAAACAAATCGTTCAAAATTTTATCGACATGATAGAGCACCTTGAAGGACAAAAACCTACCTGATGCTTAAGTACTTGTGGGGGAGACTGAGTGAAATGGTAACCATGTCGAATAGATCCCAACTTTATTCATCCATTTTTTCATCTGTTGACAGAAAGAATAATGGACATGGGAGGATCTTGTGTTCCTATTACCCATTTACCTACTTAGATTATAGTATATAATGGGTATGCAATTCAGTATCTACAATTGCTTTATGTATTTTTGGTTTTTCAGTTAGGAAGATAAGACAGTTTAAAAAATAAGAATTTTTATTTTCTTCTCCTACCAATTAAGGTTTTCTATCCCCATCATTTTTTTGGATTGGTGATACTTGTAGCAGATCAAGAAATCCAATTATAAGTTATCTCTCATGTATAAACTTTTGAACCAATTTTCATACCACCACCTACCTAAAGAAGATCCTCTTGTCTTTGCATTCCATGTTTTCTAGCTTTCTATGCAAACATTAATGTAAAGTGCTCAGCTATTCATTCATCTAAGTGTGCTTATGTCTTAAGTTGTGAAAACTGTATATTTTTTCCTTGGCTTTTCCATTTGCTGGGCTATCATCTTTTGTAGGCAATGAAATATGGGTTTGTAACTTTGTATCCTTCAGGGTGATGAGTTTATATACAAATGTTGCACCTTATTTAAAATTCAATTATTTATTCCTGTTTTATTGGATATTATTGGTCTCAGATATTGATCCATATGCGACTTTTCTCTGTTTGAGTTGGAAGGCATTGTTTACTATTCAAGATATATGAAATGCCTTGTACACGACAGCACCTACTTGTAACTTTGTATCCTTCAGGGTGAAGAATATATAACCAAATGTTGCACCTCATTTAGAATTCAATTATTTATTCCTGTTTTATTGGATATTATTGGTCTCAGATATCGATCTGTATGTGATTTTTCTCTGTTTCAGTTGGAAGGCATTGTTTACCTTTTAAGATATGTGAAACGCCTTGTACACTACAGCACATACTTGTAACATCTTTTAATTGCCGTGTTAGAATCTACTTACATATTCCTAGCTTACTGACCTCAGGATATTATCCAACAGTTTTAACTTGCCCGTCCAGAGACATATTTTAGTAATAGTAAAAAAGTTTAGGCAAGAAACATCAACTCATTTTTATATAACAGATCAGGACATAGGTTTTTTCTTTATGACGCATAGAATTGGAAATGTTAAATTTGGTGGTCACCCCTGTATCTCAAGCAAATCTTTTGTGATAGTTATCCATTTGAAAGAATGTTATATATATATATATATATATATATATATATAATTCTGTAGAAAATATGATATTCTGTTTAAAATCTATCTTTTCTTTCATTCTGTTTAAAAATTTTATTTTATTTTACAGCAAAAATTAAATCCAAGCATGAGGTCAACAAATTCAGGCCCTGGCCAGAGTTTTTCAATGTACAAAAGAGTCGATGTTCAACTATATTTTGCATCCACATTTTAGATGACACTCAATAATCTATCATAATGAAGAGGAGAGTTATAATAGACTATTAAGCAAAAGACAATAAAGAAAGGAAAACTAATTAAAAACAAAAATAAAGAAATAATGTTCAAAGAAAAGTAAGGCATGTAATGTATAAACATAAACTATTATTCATATGTTTACACACATGCATGCACATGCATAGACACACATGAGCACACACATACACTCAATAATCCATCATCATGAAGAGGAGAGTTATACAAGACTATTAAGCAAATAACAAGAAAGAAATGAAAAATAATTAAAAACAAAAATAAAGAAAGAAATAAATGTTCAAAGGAAAAAATAGAACATGTATATATAAATATAAATTATTACACACACGCACAGGCACAATGTAGTTTGTAGGTTACTGGTTAATTTTTGGAAAATTTAAAATTTAAATGCAACAGTTTTTAAGTTTTTTGAAAAAAAATACAAAGTAGATGTATGTTCAGCCAAACTAAGTACAAATTAAAAAAATAATTTTATTTCAACTTTCAACTTTCAATTTAAGAATTTTAAAAAATATTAAAACCTAATTTTCCAACCACCCTAACTTCATAAATTTTTTTATTGAATTCAATTTTTTTCAACTTATAATTTGTGAAGCATAGAGTGTGACATATCTTTCAAATTCAAAAAATATGAAACGTTTGAATGTTATAGACAATTTTCAATCAACCTATCAATCAAGATTTTAAACTAATGCGTCCAAGGGGTTGAGCTTAATTGGTTAAAACACTGGGTTCTCACTGTGGAGACCCAAGTTCAATTCCCAATAGGGACATCTAAAATGAATTCTGAGTTGTGATATTGCGGCTTCGGCCAATTACCGATCAAAAGGAAAAAACAAAGAAGATTTTAAACTAATGCATATAGGATTTCAAGAATAATTATCTATTAAATTCAAAATAAAACATATTTTATTTTGGTAGAAACTTGACAATTTCTTGAATAAGCCTTTTTTTGTTTCATCAAATTTGGATAAAAATGTCGTTAGCAGTAAGGGCAAAGTCTAAAAATTCAAAGAAGATTTGTATGGATGTTGGGGCAATTATATATATATAATATTATATGAATTAATATATATATATACATAATTATATATTATACATAATAATATACATCTCTATACCCTCCATTACTCCCTCCCTCCCATCCTCTCTCTCTCTCTCTCTCTCTCTCTCTACCCCTATCTCTCTCCCTCTCACCCTCCACTCTCCCTCTCACTCTCTACCTAGCTTTATCTCTACCCCCTCCCTTCCTCCCTCTACCTTTCTCTCCTACCTCTATAGTTTTCTCCATCTCCCCTCACCCTCGCTCTATACATACATCCTCATCTATCCCCTCTCTCTCTCTCTCTCTCTCTCTCTCTCTCTCTCTCTCTCTCTCTCTCTCTCTCTCTCTCACATCTTGCTTCTATCTCTACCCGCCTCTCCTCATCCTCCCGTGTCCACCTCTCCCTCCCTCCCTTTCTCTTGCCCACTCTATGTTGGCCATATGAAGGAATTGATTATGTGTTGCATTGATGTTTGTCATTGATGTCAACACTAGCTTGTTTGGCTATCTATCGGGTTGCGATAGAGTGGTTGGATTGTGATGTTGATCTAGAGACCATCTCTGGAATTCTTTGATTTGTTTCGATTGGTGGAATTGGTTTGGTTCGGTTATTCATGTCATTAAGATACGTATCTCATTCAGTTGGTTCAGGATTTGGTGATCCGGAAGCTATCATTTGTTCTAGTAAGCTTTTTGGTTACTGGTAAGGGTTTTATCGACAAATCTTTGTTGAAGATCTTTTGACGAACTTGATAAGTGGTGTTGGTGCGGCTTCTAGAAGGTTTTCAAGATGCTGATGGTTATCGTGTTCGTGTTCTAGTTGATTGGTGGTGTTTCTTTTGGCTTATGACGACCTATTTTAGGTTTGGTGCTATTCTGTTAGGTTATGGACCGGTTTTTGTATCGTGTTGATGGATGCTCCCGATGCATTACCGGTTGGATTTATGCTCCCGATGCATTACCGGTTGGATTTATTGATTGGTTAATGTTGTTTCGGCCTTAGGCCGACTTGGGTTATCATTCATTTGCGAGTTTATGTAATGGATTTATTGTATTATCTTTTAGGTGGTTGACTTAATTGTTTAGGTCTCGGGTTTGTATATATATGATGTAAGATCTCTTTGTAGATCATAGGATGGGATTATGGTTATGGGATTATATGTGTGCGAATAAATTTGTAATCATATGTAGAGGTTTTGGTTGATCATAGGTGATCGAATTGAGTTTGTGTAAGAGGTTTAAGACCTCCGATATTGAGCTTAACCGGAACTGTACTCAGGTATAGGAGATGCCATTCTTGTAGTTCAATCTTCTTTCCGGATTGTAGTCTGGAGATTTCTTGTAGTCAGTGAAGCTCCTTTGTGATGAGCAGTGCGCTCTAGGCAGTGTGCCTTCCTGCATGTGCAAGCCCCTTTATTGTAATCACATACTTGCTGTAGAAGTATCATCTGACTGTGGGTAGGGTTTCCCATTGTGGTTTTTCCCTTTACCAAGTTTTTCATGTACAAATCTTGGTGCTATGTGTTAATGATGCATGGTATTTGGTTTGTGATTTATGTTTGTGCTTAATTGATATATTTGCTATTCCGATGTTTGGTTTATGCATTCCGGTAAAAGTTTTCAAGTGCTTAAAGTTTCATAATATGTTGACAATTGATTCACCCCCCTCTCAGTTGTCCACCAGTTATCCTAACACTCTATCCCTCCCATCTTACCCCTCTCTCTTTATCCCTCTCACTCTCCTTTCTCTCTACCTACCTTTATCTCTCTATCCTCCTTTCCTCTCTACCTCTCTCATGTTCTCTCTCTATTTAGATCTCTATCTTCTCTAACCCTCTCTCTACCTATCTCTCACTTTATCTATCCCTCCTTACCTACCTCTCCCTCTCCCCTTCCCTCTATACTTCTCTATATCTCCCTTGGTCGATCCCTCTATACATACATATCCCTCTATCCCTATCCTCCTACTCTCCCTTTATCCTTCCTACCTTACGTCTATCTCTACCCACCCCTCTTCATCCCTCTCTTTAACCCTCCCTGCCTCCCCTCCCTCCCTCTCTCAGATTCCGCACTCTATCTCTCCTTACCCCTCTCTCTCTCTCTCTCTCTCTCTCTCTCTCTCTCTCTACCTACCCCCCTATCCCCTCTCTCTATTGCTCTCCTCACCCTCTCTCTCTAGCTATCTCTCACATTATCCCTCTGACCTTACCTAGACCTCTTTAATTCTCTTTCCCTTTGCAATTTTCTCTATATAACCTTGTACTCCCTCTCCCTCTATCTTTCCCCTCGTCTCCCTCTACCTACCTCTCCTTCTATCCCTTCTACCTTATGTCTATCTCTACCTACCTCTTCTCATCCCTCTCTCTACCTCTTCCCTGCATCCATCCCTCCCTCTCTTTCCCCCCTCTATCGCTCCCACATTACCCCCCCCTCTCTCTGTCAGTCTCACACACACACACACACACACACACACAAGACACATACACATAGACACAAACACACACACAAACACAAACACACACACATGCGCGCGCATGGACACACACATACATAGGTAGACAGACACGCACACACACACGCACACGCACACACACACACACACACACACACACACACAGACCTCTAGCCTCCCCCTCTATCCTTCCCTCCCTCTTTCTTCCTCCTCTATTGTTCCCACATTACCCCTCACACACATCCCTCTATCCGCCTCTCCCCTCTGTCCCCCCTCTCTTCCCTCTTTATCACACACACACACACACGCGCATGCACACACACACACACATGCACATGCACACACACACACGCACACACACACACATGCTCACACACTCACACATACACTGGCATACACACATGCACACATGTGTGCACCCCCCCCCCCCCCCCCCCCCACACGCACAAACACACATGCTCACACACTCACATGCTTACACACAAATGTTGACAAACACATACACTCTTTTCCTAGTACCTCTATCTCTATCCCTCCCTCCGAACCTCCCTCTCCTTCTCTCTGTTTTTCATACTCTACTTCTCACTTACACACACACACACATGTTCTTTTCCTAGTACCTCTATCTCTATCGCTCCCTTTGAACCTCCTTCCTCTCCTACTCTTCTTCTTCTTCTTCACACTCTACCTCTCTCTACCCTTGCCTCTCTACTTAAATCTCTCTCTACCCATTTATCTATCCCTCCAATCTTACCTACATCTCTCTCTCGGTCTCTCCGTACCCTCCATCTCCCATCAGGCAAGCTCTCTATACATACATCTTTCTTTGCCAGTCCCCTCCTACTCTTTCTCTCCCTCTCTCTACGTACCTCTGCCTTTATCCCTGACACCTTATGTCTATCTCTACAACCTCTCATAACTCTCTCTACCCTTCGCTCCCTACCCTCTATCCCTCTGTCTTTCCCTCTCTCTTAGCCTATTTATTTCTCCCACTTTATCTCCCTCTGTATCCGTCCCACTCTCCCTCTTACTCTCTACCTACCTTTATCTCTCTTCCTCCCTCCTCTCCCACTCTCCCTCTCCCACTTTGTTCACCTCTCTCTCCTTTATCCTCTCTTTAGATCTCTATCTCCCCTCACCCTCTCTCTCTACCCATCTCTCACTTTATCCCTCCTACCTTACTTACCTCTCCCCTCACTTAAGCCCTCTATACATACATCTTCCTCTTACTCCCCATCTTGGGCTTTCTCTCCCTCTCTCTACCCACATCTCCATCCATCCATCCCTCCCACCTTACATCTATTTTTATCCACCTCTCTCTCTCTATCACTCCCATTCTCCCACTTGCTCTCTGCCTAGTATGTCTATCTCTCTCCTTCCCTCACAACTTCCCTTCTCTCCTACTATCCCTTCTTCTCTATCCCTCCCACTTTATGTCTATCTCTACCCACCTCTCCTCATCTCTCCCTACCTCTCCTTCCCTCCCCTATGGTCCTCCCTCTCCCCCTCTCTATTCCTCCCACTTTGCCCCTCTCACCTTTCATCCCTCCCACCTTACATCTATTTTTATCCACCTCTCTCTCTCTATCCCTCCCATTCTCCCACTTGCTCTCTGTCTAGTATGTCTATCTCTCTCCTTCCCTCACAACTTCCCTTCTCTCCTACTATCCCTTCCTCTCTATCCCTCCCACTTTATGTCTATCTCTACCCACCTCTCCTCATCTCTCCCTACCTCTCCTTCCCTCCCCTATGTTCCTCCCTCTCCCCCTCTCTATTCCTCCCACTTTGCCCCTCTCACCTTACCTCTATCTTTGTCTACCTTTCCCTCTATCCCTCTCTCCATCCCCCTCTCTCTACTTCTCTCTATCTCCCCTCCTTCTCCCCACTCTCTACTTACCTCTCACCATCCCCCCTCTATCTCTATTAATATAATATATAATATATATTAAAATATATTAATACTAATATATAATATAATGTTCTTTTTTAAACAAAAGGTAACTAGAGTCCCCACGATTAAATATTAAGAAGAAAAGATTTACAAAAGTGGCTCTCAACAAAGCTCAAAATTGGGGAGTAAAGAGTCAAAATCGCATCCCCCCCCCCCAAAGAAAGCCCCTGCCGAACACAGATATGGTTTACCAGAAGATCAAAGGAGTTATACTTCTCATAATGCCACCCATAATAGATCCACCAATCACAATAAAATGAGCACAAAATGAGGACCCAACAGCTGACTAAGGAGAAGAAGAGGCAAGACCACTAGAGCTAGGATCTACCATGGGAGCCACAGAGGAGATGGGCTCAACGGATAAAACACTGAGGAAGCTCATGAGCAAATGTATCCCCGTGAACTTGTCAAAGCACCGTCCAAAACCTCAACACTGAGCATATCCCAAAGCTGGTCCAATGCTAACATAGTGTCCTCGAACAGATTACAAATTAATCTTGCTTGCAGGATATATAACAATTCGACATAAGCATTATGCACCCCCAAGTCATGTAAGTTCATTATGCCCCCAATAGGAGGATAAGTATTGAAGTTCATCAAACAAGACTTGTACCAAAAAGAGGTTAAGGTTGAACATAATGAACTGCAATTGCCATAACCAATTCCTTATCTTGAAGAATATCCATGCAATTACTCAAAAAAGATGATGCCACCTCAAAAAATAGAGCATTCAGATGCTCCCTCAACCATTGCTTTCCAAGAATAGCCCTGGCAACCACTTCAACATGCTCACCAAAGAGAATGGAGACCATTCCCAACTTTTTCGTATCATATGCAGACGGCTCTGACCTTTCCCAATTGCAACTTGGAAGATTGACTCTCCAACCACTCACTACGACATATGAACGGGAAGAGCCCAACGAGCAGAACAAGTGAGAATGAAGCCAAAGAAAAGCACGAGACATATTTAACAATATTCCCTATGACAAGTAGTATAGCGACAACGACTAGGTGATAAAAAAATGATTATATGACAAGGCCTCAACATGAGCGAAAATGACACAAAGGGAGAAAGTGGGCACCGACACAATGAGGTTGTATGTACCAACATAGAGCCACCATAAATAACACCTAGAAAAAGACAAGGAAATGTTAGTATAATGAAAAATGAGATAAATTAATCTACAGTGAAGCCAAGATGTAGGAGAAATGGACATTTCCCATGCGCAAGCCAATGCCATCTATACCTGTGGGAGATTTGTAGGACAATCACAATTCTTATTTCAATATGCCCAACTACGGATGCCGACAGGAGCATGGTCATCATGCCAAGTCATCTAGATCAATCAAAATAAATACCACCTCATCTCAGACCCATAATTACCCAATTCATAAGGAAGTCACGAAGCATCAGTTTTTCATTTGTCTTTAAGGCAACAATCATCATAAAATTCTTTTGTAGAAAAGATCTTAAGATCCAAACTCTCTTCAATGGGCCTTATTTGCTAGAGCATCTGGATATCCATTGGTTTCTTGATAGCAGTTCATTGCTTGAAATTCATTAAATAAAGTCAAAAGAGAATGAAAACTATCTACTAAATATTTGAGTTTCCAAGAGGATGTTGAGTTTTTGCATCACCAAGCGAACCGTAATCAATGAATCATCCTCAACGCAAAGTTTTAAAAACTATAATCAATTGGCAACAAAAAAAACCAAACCTAAGAGTAGAAAATTTTGCAACATTATTAATGTTAGGAGGAAGAACCTTGCATGTTGCATTTAGAATCCCACCCTGAGGCATCCCTAAAAATGAATCCAACTCCAAATAGACCCGGGTTACTATGAGATGCACCATCAAAATTTAGTTTAACCTAGTTATGAGGGGTGGGGGGAATCCATTTGGCCTGAGAACGAAGAGACTTTGCATCATATTGAGGAATAGATCCCATGGGAGGGGGAGATTTAGAGCTTTCCATCTTTTCAATAAATTCTTATCCCACAAGGAGAACACCACTTTAGAATTGCCATTTTTGATAACATAAGACATTGTGATCTCTGATATAGATTTCTCAATAGAAGAAATTACATTCAAGACTGAAGAGGAAGACATTCTAAAAATTTGAAGGTGGAGATGAAGAGGAAGAATACACATGTATACGTACATACATGCACATGCACATATCATAATTAAAAATTAATATATTGATGAGTAAACATAATATTTTAGGTTATCTAGAAGTAAAAATTAAAACAACAAATTTAATATAGGCACCTCAAGATTAATATCTTTCCATATTTTCATATAAAGATATTTGAAATATTTATACTAATAGCCTAATTTTATAGTGAAAAGTTTTCATTGTAGCTTGTTTAATTTCAATTAATATTCAAATAGAAATTTGGTTTCATGTCATTGTTGAGTTATGGTTCCAAATATCCAATTCCATCTAAATCCAAATATATTACTCTACCCTTTTAAGTCAATGAGCCCACTAGGGATCAAGTCTTGTTGAGTGCAATACTTTGACATTAAAAAGGGATTAGGCTGCGATCATGCCTTGGGTGAATTTGGCGAAAAAGATTCCCCTCAATCAACCCCTTTGATGTTTCTGAATGTGGGAGAAATATGCATGTACACGTGGAACTAATTCTTGTAGGAAGCTTTACAACAAGCACACAACAAGTATGCTTGGGGTTTCAATCTAAGTCAATTATGGTTCAACATAGTGATACTTGTTGGCAATATGAAGGAATTGATTATGTGTTGCATTTATGTTTTGTCATTGATGTCAACACTAATTATTATGATTGGTTACCGACAGACAGATTTTGGTTACCGGTAGAAGAACTAGTGTTACCGACAGAAGGGACTATCAGTTGGATACTACCGACATGGTTGGACCAATGAAATATGTTTGGTTTGATGTTTTTGGAGTATGTTTTGGTCAGTTGGTATTGACTTGATGATCGGATGTTGTCATACACTATAGTAAGCCTATACCGGTAAGGGTTTAAGGTTTTATCGACAGAGCTTTTACTGAGAATCTTTGACAGGATGCATAAGTGGTGTTGGTGCGGCTTCTAGATGGAATTCAGGATGCAGAAGGTGATCTTTCTTCGTGCCTCGACTGATTGGAGACATCGCTTTGTCGTGGTGAATCTATTTGGATCCAGGTTATGGACCGGTATCATGTTACATGTTCTCTACACATTACTGGGATGATTTATGGATTGGTTAATGTTGTTTTGGTCTAAAGCCGACATGGTATATCATTGTAATGTGGATGCATGTAATGATCTTATTGTAATATCTTTTAGGTGGCCGACCTAATTGGTTTAGGCCTTAGGGTTTGTATAAATTGATGTAAGATCTCATTATAGATCGTGATTGTGGAGGTAATGGTCATGAAATGAAATATCATATGTGAAGGAGATTTGGTTGATCATAGGTGATCGAATTGGGGTTATGTAAGAGGTCAAAGGCCTCTGGTATTGAGTTTAACTGAGACTATAATCAGGCATGGTAGATGCTATCATTGGCAGTTCATTCTTCTGGATAGTTGTCCAATTATATTGAGGTGGTTATAACCTCTCTGTAGTCAGTGAAACTCCTTTGTAGTGGGCAGTACACTCTAGGCAGTGTGCCTCCCTACATTGTGCAGGCCCCCTATTGTATCACATACTTTCTGCAGAAGTATCATCTGACTGTGGGTAGGCTTCCCACTGCGGTTTTACCCTTTACCGGGTTTTCCACGTACAAATCATGGTGTTATGTGGTATGGTTGCATTGTGTTGATTCTCTGTTTCATTCTTAAGTTTTATTGCTTACCGGTATCTGTTTTTGCTATTTCGGTATTTAATGTTTATGTGCTCCGGTTAAAGGTTATAAAGTGGTTTGATTAATATAATCTGTTGACAACTGATTCACCCCCCCCCTCTCAGTTGTTCATCGGTTATTCTAATGATACTAATATTTTATATACATGACCTTTATTAAGAATTGAACAATTAGTAATTTAGCCCTATGCTTAGCTAGAAAAAACTATAGTTTAATATGGAGATCTTTTGCATATTTTATATTTTCAATTTCATTTTTATTATTTTAGATTTAATAGTTGGAGATTTTATTGAGGCCCTTATTTAAAAATATTACATTATTTTCAATAACACACATTATTTTCAATAACACACTCTTGAAGACAAATGACAAACAATTAGTCATATTGGTTTCTATATATTAATATTGTTGAACATGCTGAGATGAAGCAAAAAGGAAACCAACACCATCCAATCACTTGACGATAAAGCCATAGCCAATAGAAAAAAGTATAATAAAATGAAATAGCCTTAACATACTAACTCAACTCCACTAATCAACACCTTAAACTTCAACACCTTCGTAATTTGTGAGTCGGAGTAGAGAAAAAAGCCCCATGGATTTCTACATGCCTCTTTGCTCCATGGAGTGAACACTTACATAACATAGGAATTATATCATCACTAGTGTAAATATGGGTTGAATATGACCATGATGGCTTATTTCAAAAACTTTAATTATCATGCTATGCAAGAAATTATACAAGAATGCAAGCCAATTGATCAAAGAAATGGGTTAAGTAGAACCATTGTGAATATGGAAGATAATTCACATACCTAAGCTTGAAATGGTGTTGTACTATCCATCACAAGTGCAAATTTTTATTCCCTAGATGATGGCAGTTGCCCATGGGTTTGGGAGGCTAGAATGATCTATACCCTTTATTTTCTCTTTACTTATCACATACTTGGGCATAGGTTCTTGAGGTACTAGAATGCCTAAATGAATTCCTCATATGATGCTCAACCATGGGAAATATCCTCACCAACCTTAGGGATTCTAAAGAGTTGGTTGATCATGATAGGAGTAAGTGCTATTTTGACACCCTTTAACATGGATAAATTCAAGTGGAAATTCTAGAAAAATTCTTCCACCAAGTGTACCTCACACCCTTCAAACTTATGCAAGAACTCCAAACACCTAACTTGTGCAAAAATAGCTACATTGCGTTGGTCAATGGCAACATTTTTTGGCTTAACCTTTCATTGGTTACCCATGGCATTGAGCATGAGATGCTTGCAAATGAGCATTGGAGGTATTATAGGTGATTTACACCTAAAAGTAGTGGAGTGATTATGTGAATAGAGGAGGATAAGGCAATGAAGAAAGATAGTTATAAGTGACACATGACACGAAAAGGACATGATTTTTGGTGAGTGACTTGGCAATAGTGCATGAATAATTGGATCATGAACAACATGAATTGGAACCCTTGGTTCAAAACTAGAATCTAGGGATCTTTGAATCTCTATAGGATGTGCTTGTATAAAAACTTCACCAATCTCTCTTCATGCAATATAGGTAATGCCTTCAACTCTACCAATTTTATGTAGTTTTTGTACATGAGAATGTAGTGATTACCTTTTGATGGTGGATTAATTGGTTCAACCAAATAAATCATCAATTTATGAATGACTCAAGAGCTACTTGAGGATGGAAAGGCATCGACAAATTAGGGAATCCCCTTCACTAACATTTATCATAGGGGTAAGTGCACAAAGATGGGGGACCAAAAAGGGGTCTTAAGATGCTACTTTTTTTTTGAAATCAACAAAGTCTGAACTTCGACAAGAAAATGAAGATAGTTACACTCAAAATATGAGGATGCAGTAAGAACAAGAGTTGTAGTGCTCCGAGTCTACAAAATGGTAGAGATTAAGGGTTTCAAAAAGGGGGAGTACACAAAGTGGTACTGTTTTTTCAGAAAAAATAACATAGCACCTGGTGTGCTCCCCCTAATATCAACTTTTTTTTTGGAATTTTTAAAATCGCTCAGGTGAGAAATTAGCTAACACCATGTAGTTTATGCCATATTTTTTGGCTAATTTTTTAATGAATATATGATTTTTTTTACTAATTTTTGAAGTGGACACTAATTTTTTAGTGAAATTTAAGCGTTGCCCCCCTAAAAATTTGTGAAAACTAATCAAAAATCATTTTAAAAAAAATTTGTGTAGAATGGAGTCTAGTTTCTGAAATTTTTTTTTTTTTAAAAATTCGATAAACGAGTAAAATTATATGGCCGAAATATGACATGTTGGTTTTTGACAAAAAATGGACATAGTAACAAAAGAAATTATGGATGAAGACCTTAACATTATCAAAATTTGAAAATAATTATATGGTTGGATAGCTAAGAGAGAGCTTGACGATTGTATGGTGTTTTTTTAATTTCATTGAAACACGTGCAAATCTGATGGAGAGCACGAACAAAAATGTAATAAATTTTTCAATATTTGCTAGAAAACACGTTTCAGGCCTGAGAAGGGTGCCCAAGGCAAATCCAAGGCAAAGGCTTGGTGTTTTCCAAGGCAGAGAGTTTGGTGCACGCCAAATGAAAAAAAAATTAAAAATCCATTTGACGTGCACCAAATATGGTGCACGCCAAATGAATTTCATATAATTTTCTCATATTACAAAGCAAAAAGTGTTCTCTTCCTTAGAATATATACATAAAATATAATATTTATTTGTCTTTTTTCTTTTATACTTTAAGTTATATTTTATGTATATATTGTCAGGATGTTTGAGTCTGGTTCCAGATCTCTATGAGTTATAATGTAGATTTTAGTTTTTGGAGTATTCATATAAATTTTAGACAGTCAAATTTCAGCAATCAACATGCTCATATCAACATTATCTCTCTGGTCTCTTCCTTGCATTCTCCCTCTCTCTTCCTTAACCCCTACCCCCCCCTCTCTCTCTCTATCTCATTCTCCTCTCTCAAGTGTACCTCTCTCTCATTCTCTCCCTCCCCTCCCTTTCTCCTTTTCACTTAACCCACACACACTCTCTCTCTAACTCTTTCTATCTCTCTTCCTCTCTCATTCTTTATCTCTTAAGTCTCTCCCTCTCAACCTCTATTTTTGTATCTCACTCTCCTTCTCTCTCAGGTGTATCTCTATCCCATTCTTTCATTCTCTCCTCCTCCCCCCCCCTCTCTCTCTCTCTCCACCTCTCTCTTTAGTCTCTTGTAATCTCCTTCCATCCCTTCCTGCCTCTCAATCAGGCTCTCTTTATCTCTTACTCTCTCTTTCTCTCTCTCTCTCTCTCTCTCTCTCTCTCACACACACACACACACACACACCATCCCTCCCTCCACCTCTTAGGTATTTCTCTCACCTTCCCTGCCTCCACCTCCTAGGTCTCTCTCACAATCTCTCCATCCAACTCTCAGGTCTCTTTATCTCCTTCACTCCCAATCTCTCTCTCCCCTATCTTAGATGTCTCTATCCCATCCTTTCCCTCCCCATCCCTCTCTCTCCCCCCCCCCCTCTCTCTCTCTCTCTCTCTCTCTCTCTCCCCCTGTCTATCCCCCCTCCCTTTGACTTTCTATATCTCTATCTCACCCTCTCTCAAGTATCTCTCCCATTATTTCTATTCTCTCTCTCTCTCTCTCTCTCTCTCTCTCTCCCATTCTTCATCTCGTAAGTCTCTCCCACTCTCAACCTCTATCTCTCTATCTCACTCTACTCCTCTCTTAGGTGTATCTCTCTCCCCTCCCCTCCCTCTCTACTCCTCTCTTAGGTGTATCTCTCTCCCTTTCCCTCCCTCACTACTCCCCCTCCCTCTCTCCCTTTCTCATTATCACTCTTTCTCACTCTCCCTCTCTCTCTCTTAACATTTCTCTCTCTCTAGTCTCTTATACTCTCCTTCCATCCCTTCCTCTAAGTCAGGCTCTCTCTATCTCCCACTCTCTCTTTCTATCTCTCACCATCCCTCCCTCCCCCTCTTAGGTGTCTCTCTCACCTTCCCTCCCTCCACCTCTTAGGTCTCTCTCTCACAATCCCTCCATCCACTTCTCAGGTCTCTCTATATCTCCCCCACTCCCTATTTCTCTCAAGTCTCTCTCCTTTCTATCAAATCTCTCACTCTCAACCTTTATCTATCTATCTATCTCCTCCTCTCCCAAGTTTCTCTCTCCCATTATTTTGATGGTATGATGAAAGAATAAGTATCTGATCAACTACTGAGAGGGGGGGTGAATCAGTAGATAGAAAAACTGATACAAACTTCACCAATCTCAAAAATCAATCTCTCAAAGTAAACTTAGAACTAACAATATAATACCTTCGTCAAGATAAAAAATCATAAGATAAATTGGTTGACTGTTACAACAAATTAACAGTAAACAACTTCTTCATTTCCCAATGCTTCTGGTTATCATGACTTATTAAAATAGTTAAGTAGTTAAGCAAATCAACCATGAAAACATAACCACAAAAATATTCACCACTTGACACAAATAATTTTGACGTGGAAACCAAAATAGGTAAAAACCACGGTGAGATGAGACTCACAAGATAACTATCTGAACTCTTCTGAAGTTCTCCCTGTTAGGAGCCTAGCCTATTAAAGCTTTACCAAAAGTCCCGTTAAGAATTGATCCTGTTAGGAATCACCCAGTTAAGGGATTGACTACAAATGCCTTGTTAGAAGCAATACCCTGTAAGGAGTAACCTCGGTAGAGGATTTGAAAATCCAAGCTAATGGATCACCTTGTTAGAGAATTTGAAAAACACCAAGCTTGTTAGAGCTTACCCAGTTAGGGATTTTAATTCTGTTGTAATTGTTAGAAAACAACATAAGTTTGTTGATCTGTCTGAATAGAACTACACTTGCTTGATCAGATCCATTTCATGCTCCTATCTGCCTTTACTCAAACTGTAGATACATCATCCGGTTCGGTAACCACACACTCAATTGATATGTGCTAACTCTTTGCCAACTCATTAAACTAAACAACTTCATCAACCTTATAAACAAATCAATTAGGTCGGTAACACAACAAAAATCTTATTCTCATAGAGATTACAAACAAATCGGTTCAAGTATGATAGTTGGATTACATAGCAATCTCTGCACATCAATCAAGAAAACCTTGATCGCTCCTTGATCACTGCTTCATCGAACTTAGTAACTCATCACACGCTTTATATTAGATGCAATACATTTTCTTATTCCCTAGACAAAAACCGTTACAACAATTCACCAAAATCTCTTTGAATTGTCTTCATACAATAATCATACTTGTCATAATAATTAACGCTCATCATCAGATCATAAACCAATATAACCAATTCACTAGATTTAATCAGTTAGGGTTTATCAAAAACAACAGGTAGGGTTTACCAGTTTACATCAATAGATAAGGTTTACACCGATTACCGGTTCACTCCACAAATTCTTCCTACTGGTTATAGTAACAATATCATAACAATATCAACAATATCATTACCAGTTACTTGACATCAATGACAATATAACATATCATTAATGCAATCTTCATGCAAATGCCAACATATTTCTCTCTTGTTCCCTCTAACTCTTTTCCCTCTCTTCATCTCATTCCCTCTCTCTCTCTCTCTCTCTCTTTAACTCTCATTCTGTCTCTTTCTCTTTGATTATTTCTCATTTAAGTCTCTCTCCCTCTCCACCTCTATCTCTCTATCTCACTCTTCTCTCTCAATTGTATCCCTCTCCCATTCTCTACCTCCCCCTCCCTTTCTCTTATTCCCACAAGTCTCTCTCTATCTGCCATTCTTTATCTCTTAAGTCTCCCCATCCTATATCTTCCCTCTCTCTCTCTCCCATTTTTTCCCTCCACCCTATCTCTTTCTCCCTCCCCCATCCTATCTCTTCCCTCTCCCTCTCTCTCTCACCCTCTCTCACTCTCTCCCTACCCCATCCTATATCTTTCTTCTCCCTCTCTCCCTCCCATTATTTCCCTCCACCCTATCTCTTTATCCCTCCCCCATCCTATCTCTTCCCTCTCCCTCTCTCCCTCCCATTATTTTCGTCGACCCTATCTCTTTCTCCCTCCCCCATCCTTTTACTTCCCTCTCCCCCCCCCCTCTCCCCCCCCCCCCCCTCTCTCTCTCTCTCTCTCTCTCTCTCTCTCTCTCTCCCTCCCCCATCCTATCTTTTCCTTCTCCCTCTCTCCCTCTGATTATTTCCCTCCACCCTATCTCTTTCTCCCTCCCCCATCCTATCTCTTCCCTATCCCTCTCTCTCACCCTCTATTTTTCTCCCCCTCTTCCATCCTATCTCTTCCCTCTCCTTCTCTCCCTCCCATTATTTCCCTCCACCCTATCTCTCTCTCCCTCTCCAATCCTATCTCTTCGCTCTGCCCCTCTCTCTCACCCTCTCTTTCTCTCTCCCTCCCCCATCCTATCTCTTCCCTCTCCCTCTCTCCCTCCCATTATTTCCCTCCACCCTATCTCTCTCTCCCTTCCCCATCCTATCTCTTCCCTCTCCCTCTCTCTCTCACCCTCTCTTTCTCTCTCCCTCCCCCATCCTATCTCTTCCCTCTCCCTCTCTCCCTCCCATTATTTCCCTCCACCCTATCTCTTTCTCCCTCCCCCATCCCATCTCTTCCCTCTCCCTCTCTCCCTTCCATTATTTCTCTCCACCCTATCTCTCTCTCCCTCCCCCATCCTATCTCTTCCCTCTCCCTCTCTCCCTTCCATTATTTCCCTCCACCCTCTCTCTCTCTCTCCCTCCCCCATTATATCTCTTCCCTCTCCCTCTCTCTAACCCTCTCTTTCTCTCTCCCTCCCCCATCCTATCTCTTCCCTCTCCCTCTCTCCCTCCCATTATTTCCCTCCACCCTATCTCTTGCTCCCTCCCCTGTCCTATCTCTTCCCTCTCCCTTTCTCCCTTCCATTATTTCCCTCCACCATATCTTTCTCTCCCTCCCCCATCCTATCTCTTCCATCTCGCTCTCTCTCTCACCCTCTCTCGCTCTCTCCCTCCCCCATCCCACCTCTTCTTTCTCCCTCTCTCCCCCCATTATTTCCCTCCACCCTATCTCTCTCTCTCCCTCCCCAATCCTATCTCTTCCCTCTCCCTCTCCCTCTCACCCTCTCTTTGTCTCTCCCTCCCCCATCCTATCTCTTCCCTCTCCCTTTCTCCCTCCCATTATTTCCCTCCACCCTATCTCTTTCTCCCTCCCCCATCCTATCTCTTCCCTCTCCCTCCCTTCCTTCCATTATTTCACTCCACCCTATCTCTCTCTCCCTCCCCCATCCTATTTCTCCCCTCTCTCGCTCTCTCCCTCACCCATCGTATCTCTTCCTTCTCCCTCTCTCCCTCCCATTATTTCCCTCCACCATATATCTTTCTCCATCCCCCATCCTATCTCTTCCCTCTCTCTATCTCTATCTCTCTCTCCCAATATTTCTCTCTCCCTCCCCCATCCTATCTATTCCCCTCCCCCCCCTCTCTCTCTCTCTCCCATCCTATCTCTTCCTTCTCCCTCTCTCCCCCCAATATTTCCCTCTGCCCTATCTCTCTTCCTCCCCCAGCGTATCTCTTCCCTCTCCCCTTCTCTCTCACCATCACTTTCTCTCTCCCTCCCCCATCCTATCTCTTCCCTCTCTCTCCCCCTACCATTATTTCCCTCCACCCTATCTCTTTCTCCCTCCCCCATCCTATCTCTTCCCTCTCCCCCTCTCCCTTCCATTGTTTCCCTCCACCCTATCTCTCTCTCCCTCCCCCATCCTATCTCTTCCCTCTCCCTCTCTCCCTCCCATTATTTCCCTCCACCCTATCTCTCTCTCTCTCCCGCCCCCATCCTATCTCTTCCCTCTCCCTCTCTCTCTAACCCTCTCTTTCTCTCTCCCTCCCCTATCCTATCTCTTCCCTCTCCCTCTCTCCCTCCCATTATTTCCCTCCACCCTATCTCTTTCTCCCTCCCCATCCTATCTCTTCCCTCTCCTTCTCTCTCTCACCCTCTCTTTCTCTCTCCCTCCCATATCCTATCTCTTCCCTCTCCCTCTCTCTCTCACCCTCTCTTTCTCTCTCCCTCCCCCATCCTATCTCTTCCCTCTCCCCCTTTCTCTCACTCTCTCTCACTCTCTCCCTCCCTATCCTATGTCTTCCTTCTCCCTCTCTCCCTCCCATTATTTCCCTCCACCATATATCTTTCTCCCTCCCCCATCCTATCTTTTCTCTCTCCCTCTCTCTCTCTCTCACCCTCTCTTTCTCTCTCCCTCCCCCATCCTATCTCTTCCCTCTCCCCTTGTCTCTCACCCTCTCTCGATCTCTCCCTCCCCCATCCTATCTCTTATTTCTCCCTCTATCTCCCCCATTATTTCCCTCCACCCTATCCGTCTCTCCCTCCACCATCCTATCTCTTACCTCTCCCTCTCCCTCTCACTCTCTCTTTCTCTCTCCCTCCCCCATCCTATCTCTTCCCTCTCCCTCTCTCCCTCCCCATGCTATCTCTTCCCTCTCCCCCTCTCTCTCACTCTCTCTTTCTCTCTCCCTCCCCCATTCCATCTCTTCCCTCTCCCTCTTCCTCTCACCCTCTCTTTCTCTCTCTCCCTCCCCCATCCCATATCTTCCCCCTCTCTCTCTCATTATTTCCCTCCACCCTATCTCTTTCTCCCTGCCCCATCCTATCTCTTCCCTCTACCTCTCTCTCTCACCCTCTCTTTATCTCTCCCTCTCCCATCCTATCTCTCGCTCCCCCATCCTATCTCTTCCCCCTCCTTCTCTCTCACCCTCTCTTTCTCTCTCCCCCCCCCATCCTATCTCTTCCCTCTCCCTCTCTCTATCTCACCCTCTCTTTCTCTCTATCCCTCCCCCATCCTATCTCCTCCCTCTCCCTCTCTCCCTCCCATTATTTCCCTCCACCCTATCTCTTTCTCCCTCTTCCATCCTTTCTCTTCTCTCACCCTCTCTTTCTCTCTCTCTCCCCCATCCTATCTCTTCCCTCTCTCTCTCTCTCTCTAACCCTCTCTCTTTCCCTTCCCCTCTCTCTCCCATTGTTTTCCCACCCCCTCTCTTTGTCCCTCTCTCTCTCTTTCTCCCCATTTGTTGAAACTTGATAGAGAGAATTTGGCGCACACCATATGGTCCACTCTTGAAAAATGGTAAAAAGGGACATTGGACCCGTGAATTTGCCCCACATTATCTAGTTATGTCTGCTGCTAGATCTGATATAGACAAACATATGCCTTTTGATTCTGTTGACATATCATAACATATTCCATTTCCATTTGGCCACCTTTTTGCTCGTTGGACAATGTAGAAACAATAATTTGAAGTTTTTCCTGTGATTTGTATCATATGAGGTATTTTTTCTTACATTTTATAATTTATATGTCCATTATGAGTTCCTTTGTTTAAATTCCATTAGAAACAATAACTAGAGATCAATGCAAGTATAATATAATGAGTGCAATCATATTAAGATAGCAAAGAAAGTTACATTCAATAATATTTTCATTGTGTTTTTATTTGTTTAAATTTCATAATATACAATTTAACTGCAAAACAATGATCTAGAATAAGGTAACGAGTGCATTCATGTTAATAATTTAATAATTTAGAGTACATGATTTTTTATAATTTAGAGTATATGATTTTCATAATTTAGAGTATATGATTTACATAAGTTATGATTTTTATAGTTTGCAATTTAAGAGTATATGATTTTTGTAAGAAAAGTTATGAACTCATCTCTACATATTGTGCCCACACATGTAGAATTCATCATCATGCCAAGGAAACGAGAAAAAATTCTAACACCTGATGAGCATGAAGCCAATAATGCAAAGAAAAGAGAGACAATGAGGCTCCTTTGTGAAGGAAGGAAATTGAACACTCTAGAAGAAGAAGAGGAACATGAAATATCCATGCAAGAGAAGAGAGATATTGAATTGGCATCACAAAGGCAACAGATGCAAAGTCTTCGTGCTATGAGACAATTGAACCACGAAGTTGGGGGCACATCATCTACTAGGAGTCAAGTTGAAGGTACACCATCTAAAACATCTCATGTTGATTGCACATATTCTACAACATATCGCATTGCAAGTACATCACCATTGTCCTCAAATTTTGGAGTTACACCATCTTCTACATCTCACTTTGCAAGTACATCACACACAACTTCAAATGTTGGAGTTACACAATCTTCTACATCTGATTTTCAAGGTACACCATCATTTTCATCTCCGATTGAATGTATGCCATCTATCCCTAATGTTGTTAACATTCCTAATATTGAGGCAACTCAAAATTTGAGAACACCTCCTAGAATTTTGCATAGAAAGCCTAAGTATTTGATTGATATTGATAGTAATATTTTGCAAACAATGGTTGATAATATTCCAAAGTGTACTTGTCAAAGATATGCTAACCAAATATGGAGATTGTATTTTGAGAAGTTAAATGAGACCAAAAGATGTCAACTATTTGTTGAAATGATGAGAAATCTGAAATTTAGGCCCATCATGAGAATTCTTGGTCTAAGAGCATCAGATGATTCAAGTGAGAAATCAATTGTGAAGAATATAATGAGTGTATATGAGAGTGTGGGCTCTACATCATGCATGAAATATATCAATGTCACATGACATGTCCTCACATCGACAATAGTAAGCACTCAAACCAAGAAATCTCAGCTCATTAGAAAGACAAGTAAAGCAATGAAAACAAGTAGAACATCCCTAATGAGAGTCGTGGGAGGGCGTGAAAGAGTTGAAGATCCAAATGACAAAGAATTATGGGCATTCTTTGGTAGACTACCATGAAAAGATGAAGCAATTGTTGAAGCCTTGAGGTCCTTGATTGAAGAATTTTGGAAGACTAACACAAGGGTCTCTCCTAATCAAAGAGATGTTGTAAGGAGGATAATTCGTAGTGAGATCCACGATCCTATCTGAAGCATTTTTTGGATATGACTCAAACATAATTTTCTGCCAAATTTTTAGAAATTTATCCTCAAAATTAAAATGTCAAAGATTTTTTGAAATGGAAAAACCTTTTTATGTCAAAATAAATCACACACGCACTACTTATTGTTGTAGAGTACATATTGAATTTTCTAATCATTATGATGTTTATCGACATATATGTGTAGATTTACATACTAATAATATTTTGCAAGAATGTAGCATAAAGGCTCCACCTAGATATTCAAGGGGAAAATATACTAGTTATTGGGAATGAACTAGTGGATTTTGGAAAATATAAGATAGTGACACACAGTGTAAAAGATGGAAAAGAAGCAAAAAAGTGTGATTTTGTCACTGAAAATATTCCTGTGTATCAGTTTATGGGCATTTTTGTGAGAAAATATTGTATGAGTATGCAAGGCATACCCATAGAGCTCGATGGTTGGATTTTTGATTCAAGATATGCAAGAACACATTTCCACTTGATACTATCATTTCAGTTGTTGACTTCGTAGAGAACTACACACTAAAGCCACAAAAAGAGGTTCAATCCCAGTATTACAACTCCACACAGGTTGCTATATTTGTGCATATAGAATTCATGCATGTTGCTAATAGAATAGATGAAAATAGGAAGATTTTGAGGGAGTATCACTTCTATATCAGTGATGATCACTCACATTCTACAGAGTTTGTGCAAGGTTGCTTTGAGATATTCTATTGTAATTTGGGTAGTAGGGGTATTTCATTCCGCAAGCATATCATATGGCCAGATAATTGTGCCTCACAATTCAAGAACTCCCAAATGTTTTATTGGTTGAGTAGAATGCTAAGAGCATTAGTTCTCAACATATGTGGAATTTTTGTCAAGCTAGGCATGGAAATGGGGAGCATGATGGTGCAGGAGCATGTATCAAAAGAGCCTTGTTACGAGAAGAGTTAAAGTACATAGATAAAGCAAAGTTGATATATGTGAGAGCTATTATTGAGTGGTGTAATGCTAAAATAGGTCCAGGTAATCAAGGTGAGTCTTTAGTTCATAGATTTTTTTGGTTGATAGATGATACTAAAATTGCAAAATACGAGGATTGTTGTACATTGACAAAATCGAGTGAGATACACTCTTTTAGAAGCTCTAATGCAGGTTCATGGACTATACATACACGACATATGGTGTGCTTTTTTTTGTCTTGTACAAATGAATCATAGAACAAGTGTGAGTCAAAGGAGGGGGTCGACGAATGGTGTACGAGAACTCTAAACCCACTTGAGTCATATCGACTCCTGACAACATTGCAACTCACATGGATGGAAGCATCAGTTGACTTTGACCATGTGTCAAATCTAGTCCAACCAGGTAAATTATCTACATACATATTTAATAAAATTAATTTATATCTATTTGTTCACTCTATTCATTTACATAAATGTAATTATGATTGTAGGGCATGTTTATGTAGTTATTGCACCCGAAGACAATGAAGAAGGAACAAATTATTATCTATGTTGTTGTGTGGAGGAAAAAAAGAAATTGGATGGCCCTGTGGTAGATGGTGAAAATATTGAATACCCCACAGGATTAGTCGATGTTACTGGTACATGTCTTAGGAGGTACAAATTGAAGAAATATAACTTATGGTTATTTGAGGACTTTGAGACACATAGAAAGATTCTTCATTATTTGAATCTTGTGGTGGCATCAAATGTTCACTTGACTAAATATGGGGGTAGACCACTGAACTAGAACCTATGGAAGGTTTGTGAGTCTAACCATGAGGCAATCCTTGACACAATAAAGAGTAGAGCGGATCCAGATGGGTCATTGAATTGAATGTAAATGCAATAAATTAAATTGTAGTATCAAGCTTATTTGGACATATGTACATGTGACCTATATATTTGTACAAATGAAATATTAGAGGCATTGTAATATTAAATGTCATCACGAGATACTTCTGTGCAATATATTTTTATTACACTTACATAATTTTTGCATGAAAAGAGTAAATACTAAAATAATAAGATATTTTATCACATATTCAATAATTAGACTCATATTAGTAGCACAAACAACTTCTCCAAGTTACCTTTTTAGAACATTGATATTTAGACGGAACTAGAAAATACAGATTGCAACACACGTACTACTTTGGTTTTGCTCATTGTGGCAATGAACTGTCAGTGTGAGCACATCTAGGTGGCCAATTTTACACTACATATGCCCTTGGTTCTCTCCCCAAGTCACTAGATCATTCCAAGCCACACCTTAGCGATGCTTTCCCTTGAGTGCTCAAAGTGTGAAAAACTGTGAAACCTTGACGTTGCGTATCTCAGAGCTCATGGTACGTATGAACAAGACATATGAACCTACAAGGTTGTGTGGTAGATGACTACAAAAACCTCTCTTACTTTTGAATAAATCAAATGCATTTTCTTGTGGTGAGACTTTTTCTGTTGTACTAAAAATCATCAAATGCATTCAGTGCAAGGTGGCAAAATAGCATAAATTTCGTTCCGCTTGTCGTGGCAATGAACTATCAGCATGAGCACATCTGGGTGACTGATTTTACACTAGGTATGCCCTTGGTTTTCTCCCCAAGTCGCCCGATCATTCCGAGCCACACCTTAGCGATGCTTTCCCTTGAGTGCTCAAAGTGTGAAAATCATCAAACTTTGATGTCGTGTATCTCGAAGCCCGTGGCACATATGGATGAACCATCTAAACCTACCAGGTCATGTGGTGGACCACTACAAAAACCTCTCCCTCTTTCAGACAACTCAATATCATTTGCTCATGGTCACACTTTTTCTGTCGCATCGAAAACCTTCAAATGCATTTAGTGCAAGGTGGCAAATTAGCATAACTTTATTTCCGCTCATCGTGGCAATGAATCATCAGTGCAAGAATGTCCGGGTGGCCGAGTTTAGGATAGGTATGCCCTTGGTTTGCTCCCCAAGTCACCCGATCATTCTGAGCCACACCTTAGCGACGTTTTCCCTTGAGTGCTCAAAGTGTGAAAAACTGTCAAACTTTGATGTTGCGTATCTCGGAGCCCATGATATGTATGGAAGAACCGTCTAAACCTACTAGAACATGTAGTGGACAAATACAAAGACCTCTCTTTCTTTTGGACAACTCAATTTCATTTTCTTGTGGTCACACTTTTTCTGTCGCATTAAAAACCGTCAAATGCATTTAGTGCAAGGTAGCAAAATAGCACAAATTTTGTTCCGCTTGTCGTGGCAAAAAAACATCAGTGTGAGCATGTCCAAGTGGCTGGGTTTATGCTAGGTATGCCCTTGGTTCGCTCCCCAAGTCACCTAATCATTCCGAGCCACACCTTAGCGACGCTTTCCCTTGAGCGCTCAAAGTGTGAAAATCGTCAAACTTTGACATCGCGTATCTTGTAGCTCGTGGCACGTATGGATGAACTATTTGAACCTATGGGGTTATGTGGTGGATGAATACAAAATAATATCACTCTTTCAGATAACTCAATTTAATTTTCTCGTGGTCACACCTTTTCTATCGCATAAAAAACCGTCAAATGCATTCAGTGCAAGGTAGCAAAATAGCACAAATTTTTTTCTACTCATCGTGGCAATGAATCGTCACTGTGAGTGCATCTGGGTGGTTAGGTTTATACTAGGGAATCCCTTGGTTTGTTCCCCAAGTTGCCCGATCATTTCGAGCCACACCTTAGCGACGCTTTCCCTTGAGTGCTCAAAGTGTGAAAACCGTCAAACTTTGACGTCGCATATCTTGGAGCCCGTGGCATGTATGGATGAACCGTCTGAACCTACAGGGTCGTGAGGTGGAAAAATACAAAAAAATATCCCTCTTTTAGACAACTCAATTCCATTTTCTTGTGGTCACACTTTTTCTGTTGCATCAAAAACCTTCAAATGCATTCAGTGCAAGGTAGCAAAAGAACACAACTTTCATTCCGCTCATCATGGCAACAAACCATTAGCGCAAGAACATCTAGGTGGTCGAGTTTATGCTAGGTATTCCCTTGGTTTTCTCCCCAAGTCGCCTGATCATTCCGAGCCACACCTTAGCGACGCTTTCCCTTGAGCGGTCAAAGTGTGAAAACTGTCAAACTTTGATGTCACGTAACTTGGAGCCCGTGGCATGTATGGATGAACCATCTAAACCTATGCGGTTGTGAAGTGGACAAATACAAAAACCTCTCCCGCTTTCGGACAACTCAATTGCAGTTTCTCGTGGTGAGACTTTTTCTGTTACACTAAAAACCGTCAAATGCATTCAGTGCAAGGTAGCAAAATAGCACAACTTTCGTTCCACTTGTCGTGGCAACGAATCGTCAGCACGAGTGCATGTGGGTGGCCAATTTTATGCTAGGTATGCCATTATTTTGATCCCCAAGTTGCCTGATCATTCTGAGCCACACCTTAGCGACGCTTTCCCTTGAGAGCTCAAAGTGTAAAAACTGTCAAACTTTGACATTGCATATCTCGGAGCCCGTGGCATGTGTGGATGAACCATCTGAACCTACGGGGTCATGTGGTGGATGAATACAAAAAAATCTCTCTTTTGGCCAACTTAATTTCATTTTCTCGTGGTCACACTTTTTCTATCGCATAAAAAACCGTCAAATGCATTCAATGCAAGGTGGCAAAATAGCATAAATTTCGTTCTGCTCATTGTGGCAATGAACCGTCAGTGAGAGAACATCCAGGTGGTTGGTTTTACGCTAGGTATGCCCTTGGTTTGCTCCCCAAGTTGCTTGATCATTCCAAGTCACAACTTAGCGACGCTTTCCCTTGAGTGCTCAAAGTGTGAAAAAATGTCAAACTTTGACGTCGCATATCTCAAATACCGTGGCATGTATGGATGAACTATCTGAACCTACGAGGTCATGTGGTGGATGAATACAAAAACATCTCCCGCTTTCAAACAACTCAATTTCATTTTCTCGTGGTCACACTTTTTCTGTCGCATCAAAAACTGTTAAATGCATTAAGTGCAAGGTAGCAAAATAGCACAACTTTTGTTCCGCTCGTCGTGGAAACGAACCATCAGCGCGAGTGCATCTGGGTGGCTGATTTTACTCTCGGTATGTGCTTGTTTTTCTCCCCAAGTCACCCCCTCATTCTAAGCCACACCTTAGCGAGGCTTTCCCTTGAGCGCTCATTTTGTGAAAATCGTCAAACTTTGACATCGTGTATCTTAGAGGACGTCACACATATGGATGAACCGTCTGAACCTACAGGGTTGTGTGGTGGATGACTACAAAAACCTCTCCCTCTTTTGGACAAATTTATTTCATTTTCTTGTGATCACACTTTTTTTGTCGCATAAAAAACCGTCAAATGCATTCAGTGCAAGGTGGAAAAATAGCATAAATTTCATTCTACTCGTTGTGGAAATGAACCATCAATGTGAGCACATCCTGATGGATTATTTTATGCTAGTTATACCCTTTTTTGGATCCCCAAGTCTCTTGATCATTCTGAGTAACACCTTAGCGACACATTCCCTTGAATGCTCAAAGTGTGAAAAACTGTCAAACTTTGACGTCGCGTAACTCGGAGCCCGTGGTACGTGTGGATGAGCTATTTGAACCTACGGGGTCATGTGGTGGCTGAATACAAAACCTCTCTCACTTTTGGCTAGCTCAATTCCATTTTCCCATGCCTAGACTTTTTCTGTCTCATCAAAAACTGTCAGATGCATTCAATGAAAGATGGCAACATAGTGCAAATTTTGTTATGCTTGTTGTGGGCACAAACCGTTAGTGTGATCACATCCAGGTGGCTGGGTTTATGCTAGGTATACCCTTGTTTTTCTCCCCAAGTCACCTAATCATTCCGAGGCACACCCTAACGACGTTTTCTCTTGAGCGCTCAAAGTGTGAAAACTGTCAAACTTTCACGTTGTGTATCTTAGAGCCCATGAAACGTATGGATGAGGCATTTGAACCTATGGAGTCATGTGGTGGGCACCTACAAAAACCTCTCTCACTTTCAGACACTCAATTCCATTTACTCATGGTGAGACTTTTTCTATCACAAAAAAATTGTCAAATGCATTCGGTGAAAGGTGGCAACATAGGGCCACTTTCGTTCTGGTCATCGCGGGCACGAACTATCATGTGTGTGCATCTAGGAGGCCAGGTTATTGCTAGGTATGGCATTCTTTTGATCGCCAAGTCTCCCGATCGTAATTTTAATTTTTTTTAATATACAATGTGATCATTTTGTTTTTAGTGTGAGTGGGTATAAATAAAAGTTATTTGAATTTTGAAAGCAGTTTTTAGGGTCCAAATTTAATGTAAGAGTTGACATCTAGATTGTACTTGAAAGAAAAGGAAAAACCTAATTAAAAGAGTAATTTCTTTCTTAAGCATATATGTAAAATAGTGCAAAATAAGACTTTCTAACTTAGTCTAACACTAATAAACCAACTCTAACTAAAGTGAAGAGACTAGTTATTGAAACTAAAAGCGTAACTAGGATAATGTTAGTACTATTTGTCTCCATGGACTATGACAAAATAGAAATACTAGTAATGAAAATAAATATATTTATTAGGTACCAAGTTATGAAGTTGAATTATCGAACACAAATTGATTTCAATTAATAAATGTACATAATAAGAATTTTAGACAAAACCTATAGAATATATAATATTTTAGATACAATTTTTTTTTTCTACAATTAGAGAAACTCAAATTCAATCATCAAATTTATATATGTGATTTTGGATAATAGTTGTAATATGATTTGCATTAACCAAAGTAGTCAAAAAGTTAGAAAATGTTTCATGTCGATAAGAGTATATCATATATATCCAATACAATGAGATGAGCTTGCCAAAAGACATATGACAATAAAATGTTACATATACATAATAAAAAACATATGCTCAAAAATGCTATTCAGGCATACAATAAAGACCCCTAGTCTACTGATTTCCCACTAGCACAGGAAATAGATCATGAGTTGCCTTCGACTGTCGAGGGGATGGAGATATACGTGATGTCAGCGTCTTTCAAATGCACTCACTAGTCCTCCTTTCTAGGCTTCTCTAGAGCTCCAACTGATACAATCAAAACTATAAATATCAATATATAATATATATAAAAAATAAATTGTAGAATGACAAATAATAGAACAATTACTTACTGCAAACATATAATCACCCTATTCATCCACAATGGGGGGATGATCTCTCTTAGGAGTGACAAGGCCCTACAACATGCATTATGATAAAAATTAAATTGCATACAAGTATCATTACAATTTTCAATATAGATGATTAAAAGGACAATTGAAATGCACTAATTTGTCTCATACCTCTATCAAAGCTTCTGAACTTGCTACTGCTACAATAACACCATGATCCAATGTAGCTCAAACATCAAGAGGAGTATCTGATTTCAACAACTAAAAATGAAACAATAACTATTATTCAATTATCAAAACTACTAAACCTGTTTTACCACATCATAAATGAATAAAGGTTACCTCACTGTAAGTGCCTCAATGAACCTCACTGCGAGGTGTCGATGTCGAATCTTCAAAACCAAAATATTTGACATTCAAAGAGACTTGTGAGAAAATCATTCTATTAGACAACTGAGATAACCAGAGGACAACTGTGAGTGGGGGGGGGGTGAATTAGTTGTCACCAGATTATAAAACTTTAAGCATTCAAATCCTTATTACCAGAACACATAAACTCAATACCGGAATGCATAAACCAAATACCAAAATAATTGATATACGAATTTAACATAAACATAAATCAAAGAACAATTACCATTCATCCATAACACATGACACCAAGATTTGTATGTGGAAAACCCGATAAAGGGGAAAACCATAGTGGGAAGCCTACCCACAATTAGATAATACTTCAACAGTAAGTATGTGATTACAATACGAGGGGCATGCACATGCAGGAAGGCCAACAACCTAGAGCGCACTGCTCATTAAAAAAGGAGCCTCACTGACTACAAAATAAATCCAGACTATAATCTGGAATGAAGATTGAACTGCAAAGATAACATCTCCTATGCCTGAGTACAGTTTCGGTTAAGCTCAATACCAGAGGCCTTAAACCTCTTTTACCAACCCAATTTGATCACCTATGATCGAAAAAACCTTTTGCATATAATTATGACATTATTCACACACAGATAATCCCATAACCTTTTCTTATATGCCCATGATTTACAAAGAGATCTTACATCATATTTATACCAACATGGGACCTAAACAATTAGGTCGACCATCTAAAAGATAATACAATAAATTCATAACATAAATCTGCAATCCAATGATTAAACAAGTCATCTTAGGCTGAAAATGATGTAAACCAATCATTAAATCTTGTCGGTAACGCATCAGGAACATCCTCCAACACGTTACATAAACCGGTCCATAACCTAGATAACACCAAACCCAAAATATGTCGTCGTAAACCAAATCCAACACCATCGATGAAATGGAACACAAACATGATAACCAACAACATCCTGAGAACCATCTAGAAGCCACACCAACACCACTTATCACGTGCATCAAAAGATCTTCAACAAAGATCTGCCGGTAAAACCCTTACTGGTAACCAAAAGGCTTACTAGAACAAATGATAGCTCATGAGTCATCAAATCCCGAACCAACTGATCATGATACATATCTGAATAACATGAATGACAGATCCAAATCAATTCCACAAACCAAAGCATACCGGAGCATATCGGATCAACATCATAATCCACTCTACCGGAACCAACCGAAAATCGGTAAACAACCAAAACAACTGGTGTTTCCATCAATGACAAAACATCAATGCAACACAAAATCAATTCCTCCAAATTGCCAACAATCTCCCCCTTTGGCATTGATGGCAACACTAGATGTGAAAAACATTCAAGTGCCAGGAAATGCCAAACAAGTCTCCCCCTATGGAAGACAACCAACAATCTCCCACAAAGTGATATAGCAATGAAGCTCTAATCTCTCCTCCTTTGACTAATATTTTTGTTAAGCTCCATTTTTCACATATATCTCTCCCCCTTTGACATTAATGCCAAAAGTTTGACATGAATATCAAAGAAAAATCACAAATACTCTGATTCTAATAGCTGACTACTCCCCCAGAGTAGTAGCACCACCACATCAATCTGGAATAAGTAATAGATCTGATAATGCATACTGGACTGATGCCAATCAACATCACTCAGGTCTCTATGGGAGGGGTAGAAACCCCCAATCTATCTCTAAACCAGTCAAATGATTCTTTAGGCAAAGGTTTGGTGAAGATGTTCGCAATCTTCTCTTTAGTGTTCACATAAACCAGTCTGACTTCATTTGCTTCCACCTTCTCCATCAAAAAGTTATAGTTGATAGATATGTGCTTTGTCCTAGAATAAAATACTATATTCTTTGATATATCAATAGCAACAGAGTTATCACAGTGAATAACTACCGGTTCATTACAATCCACCTTTATATCCTTCAACATTTGTTTCATCCATAGAACTTGTGTACAATTAGTAGCAGCAACAACATACTCATCTTCAACAGTAGATAAAGAGGTGCATGACTACTTTTTGTTGATTCATGAAACAAGTTTCTTTCCAAGAAAGAAAGATCCATTGGATGTGCTCTTCTGGTCATCAACATCTCCAACCCAATTTGCATCTTTATACTCACATAATGTAAAGTCATCATTTTTAGGATACCACAAACCATATTCAGTTGTTCCTTGCGAATACCTAAAAATCCTTTCACCGCACTCTCATGATTTTCTCTAGGGTCACTCTGATATCTTGATACAATACAAACTGCATCCATTATATCCGGTCTAGTTTGAGTCAGATATAACAAACCTCCAGTCATAGATTTGCACCTTGTAGGATTTTCCGGTGCAGATGTATCATTCTTTGTAAATTTCTCACTTGTAACCATAGGAGTACTAACTGGTTTACAATTTTCCAACCCAAATTTCTTCAACAACTCCCTAGCATACTTAGTTTGATAGATGAAAATACCTTTATCAGTCTGAGTGATCTACAAACCTAAGAAAAAATTATTCTCCCAAATCATAGACATCTCAAATTCATTCTTCTTATTGTTAGAGAATTCCATACACAACTTATCTTTACCTCCAAAAATGACATCATCAACAAAGACTTCAATAATCAATATGTCATCATCAGTGATCTTATAATATAAATTATTGTTAGCATTACCTTTAGTGAAATCAAGATTCAAAAGATATTTATCCAGTCTTGTATACCAAGCTCTAGGGGCTTGTTTCAATCCATAGAAAGCTTTCTTTAACCTGCAAACCATGTTTTTGTCATCTGAAAGTGAAAATCCATCAGGTTGCTCAATATAAACTTCCTCTTCCAGATCTCCATTCAGAAATGCACACTTAACATCCATCTGATAAACCTTGTAGTTGTTATATGCCGCATAAGCAATGAATAATCTCACAGCTTCAATCCTAGCTACCAGTGCAAAGGTTTCATCATAATCAATTCCTTCCTTCTGAGAATATCCTTTACAAACCAATCTAGCTTTATTCCTTACAAATTGTCCATCTTCTTTCAATTTATTCCTAAAAAACCCATTTATTTCCAATAACATTCTTATTTTTATGTCGGGGATATAAAGTCCATGTGTTATTCTTTTCTATCTGATCTAATTCTTCTTCAATATCTTTCATCTAACATTCATCTTTACAAGCTTCAATTACTGACGCCGGTTCAAATTGAGAAATAAAACATACCTCATCAACTGCCAACCTTCTTCTTGTTGGCCATTTGGTGGAATTGATTATGTGTTGCATTGATGTTTTATCATTGATGTCAACACTAGTTGTTTGGATGCTTTACCGACACCCTTCTGGTCTCGGTAGGTTGAGTAGTTTTTGGTTAACTTGGATCCGGCATGATCCGGTAGACTCCAACATAATCTGGTGATGGAATTAGTTTGTTCATAATTCTCATACTCATATTTGGTCAGTTGGTTTCAGTCTGGTGATTAGATGCTATCCTGCTTACCTAGAAGATTGGTTTTTGTTTCCGACGAGGGTTTCACCAACAGAGATTTTTGGTGGAGATCTTTGATGCATTGCATAATTGGTGTTGGTGCAGCTTCTAATGGAGTTTCAGGATACTATTGGTGATCATGTTCTATAATTGGTGTTTGGAGATCATTGTTGAAGCGTGTGGACCTATACTTGGTCCCGGTTGATGTAGGTTATATATGGACCGACATTAATGTAATGGTTGGATAGGACCTATTATTGTATTTCTGGGATCTCTTATGTGTTGGATATTATTTGTTTGGTCTAAGGTAGACATGGTTTGTAATTATGGAATTGGTTTATTGTCTGGTGGACGACCTGATTGTTTATGGTCGAGAGTTTGTAAAAATAAGATGTAAGATCTCATTATAGATCATCATGGTTATTGAAGAGGTCATGATCAAGGAATGTAATGTGCAAATAATGTAATATCATTCAGACAGAGGAGTTGGTCAAACATTGGAGATCGAATTGGGTTTGGGTAAGAGGATTTAGTCCTCCAGTATTGAGCTTAACTAGAATAGTACTCAGACATAGGAGATGCTATCTTTTGCAGTTCAACACTTCTCCATATTGTAGTATGGATTTACATGTAATCAGTGAGGCTCCTTTTTCTGATGAGCAATGTGCTCTAAGCTGTTGGCCTTCCTGCAAGTACATGCCCCTTCATTGTAATTCACATACTTACTGCAAAAGTATTATCTGACTGTGAGTAGGCTTCCCACTATGGTTTTTCCTTTTACCATGTTCTCCACGTACAAATCTTGGTGTTGTGTGAATGGATTTTATTTTGTGATTATTGTTTATGCTTAATTGGATTAACTGCTATTCCGGTATTATTGTTTTGGGTTTTGGTATTAAAGTTTTAAATTGATAATAATTTTGGTAATCTGTGACAACTGATTCACCCCCCCTCTCAGTTGTCTTTCGATTATCTAAACTGTCTAACACTTCTTGTCATCACTCCTTTTTTTTTGTCTCCAATGATATAATCTTCTGAATGATTCAACCTTACATACCTAGGAGTCTTCTGATTTTCCATTCCTCTGTCTTGATCTTCAGTTACTATTGAATTTTCTGATACTGTTGGAGTAATTGGTTCACAATCCTGTTCTGGTGTAGGTGCTACCGGTTCAATTATGATCATTTCTACTGCCGGTTCTCTCTCATAAGTTCTGATTTGAATTTTGTTCTGCTCATCAACCTTGACATTTGTGCTCTCCACAATTCTGTGCAATCTTTTGATATAACATCTATATGCTTTTCTTTCATTAGAATAACCAAGAAATATTCCTTCATCACATCTAGGATCAAAATTTCCAATGGAATCATCTCTTGTGATATAAAATTTACTACCAAAGATTCTGAAATACTTAACTGTCAGTGTATGACCAAACCATAACTCATAAGGTGTCAAACTGGTATCTCCTTTGATATGAACTTTGTTGAATGTGTATACCGTCATGGTTACAACTTCTCTCCAGTAGACATGAGGCAGAGTAGCTTCCATCACCATAGTTCTAGGTGCATCCAAGATAGTTCTATTCTTTCTTTCCACAACTCCATTCTGCTGAGGTGTCCGGGGTGCGGACAAATGTATCCTTATCCCATTATTCTCACAATAGATATTAAATTCACTGGATGCGAATTCTCCATCCTGATCTGACCTTAAATATTTAATCTTCAATCCTGTCTCTGTCTCAACTTTAGCTTTAACTATTTCAAATGCTTTAGACTTCTCCATTAGAAAAGTAACCTACATCATTCTTGAATAGTCATAAATGATTAGCATGAAATATCTATCACCTTGAAAACTTTTGATTCTAGCAGGACCACACAAATCAGTATGAATAAGATCAAGATGATCATTATATTTGTCTTGTATACTCTTAAAATAAGTTCTAACTTTCTTTCCATTTTTACATTCCTTACACACCGGATTATAGGGCTTTACAATCTTAGGTATATCTCTAACTGCCTTAGTAGAACTGATCTTCACAATGTAATCAAAATTCACATGACACAACCTCTTGTGCCATAGCCAACTCCCATCAATTTGTGCAATCAAGCATGTCTTCTCACCAGATTTCAAATGAAAGATATTACCTTTAGTCTGTGTACCTGTTGTAATCTCCAATCTAGATCTGTTGATAATCTTGCATTTTCCATCCTTGAACTGTAACTGAAATCCCTTATCCACCAACTGTCCTACACTCAAAATATTATGCCTTAAACCTTCAACATAATAAACATTATCAGTGTTATGCTTACCATTCAATGATATTGTTCCTCTTCCCTTGATTGTGCATGCTTTGTCATCTCCAAATCTAACCAGACCACCATCAAATTCTTCCATAGATAAGAACTTCCTTTTATCTCCAGTCATATGATGTGAACATTTATTATCAATTACCCATTCATCCTTGTCTTCAATTTTAGCAGCAAGGGCCTTCTCTTCAGGTACCAGATCATCTTCCTTGATAGCCAAAAATACCCATTCCTTCCATTGCCGGATACACTAGCTGAATCTTGAGTCGGTTCATCATCAGAATTAGTCACACCTTCCTCATCCGCATAGTAACATGATTTGTCTTTGTTCCTCCTGTACTTATGCTTGTTCTGATAATCATGGTTAGGCCTAAAAGATCTTCTAGCTCTTTCTTCAAATCTTGAATTCCTTTCTCAAACTCTTCATCTTCTTTCTTCATATCCTCTAGTTCCTTCACATATAATTCCAATCACTCTTGCCGATAGATGATGTAGATGCATGAAAAGCAAGTTCAGATTTTACAGCTCTAGAAGGTCCAAATTCCTCAAGCTCAAAAGCAGATAACTTCCCAACCAAGGTATCCCTATTAACATAGGTGTTTGCCATAGTTCTCAACTCATTAATTGCAGTAGCACTCATCTTATAAGCCAGTGGCAAAGCTCTTAGTACATTAGAAACTATTTCATCTTCACTCAGAGATCCACCACAACATTGAATTCCCAAAACAATCTCATTAACTCTCTCCATGAAAGTAGTAATCCTTCAGGTTCTCATACCTTACCCAGTAACCATCAAGTTTCATGATTTTAATAGTAGGGTCACCTTCATTTAGAGTCTCCAATTTGTCCCATATAGCCTTTGCAGTTGATTTGTCAGTTAGTCCCATTATTTGCTGATCAGAAAGTGTACACAAAAGGGCTTCTCTAGCTCTACAATCATTTTCAATGTCCTTATCCAAGCCTGTCGGAGGAGGATTGCGAGATGCCGGATTATGAAGTTTATAGCCATTCTTAGTGATCTCCCAAATCTCCTTGCCAAGACATCTTAGATGAGTCTCCATCCTAATCTTCCATACTTTGTAATTTGTTCCATCAAGACTAGGAATTTCTCTCCGAAAAATAGCAGCAGATGAACTTGATGAACTTGAACTGCTAGATGCCATAGGATCTTCCTCAAGCGGTTAAGCTTCTATTGAGAGGACCAAGCTTTGATACCAATTGTTAGAGAACTCAGATAACCAGAGGACAACTGAGAGGGGGCGGGGGGCGAATCAGTTGTCACTGGATTATATAACTTTAAACATTCAAATCCTTATTACCAGGAAACATAAACTCAATAACGGAATGCATAAACTAAATACCGAAATAACTGATATACCAATTAAACATAAACATAAATCACATAACAATTACCATTCATCCATAACACATGACACCAATATTTGTACATGGAAAACTTGGTAAAGGGAAAAACCATGGTGGAAAGCCTACCCACAGTCAGGTAATACTTCTGTAGTAAGTATGTGATTACAATATGAGAGGCCTGCACATGCAGGAAGACCAACATCCTAGAGTGCACTGCTCATCACAAAAGGAGCGTCACTGACTACAAAATAAATCCAGACTACAATCCAGAATGAAGATTGAACTGCAAAGATAACATCTCCTATGCTTGAGTACAATTCTGGTTAAGCTCAATACCAGAGGCCTTAAACCTCTTTTACCAACCCAATTCAATCACCTATGATCGAACAAACCTTCTGCATATGATTACAACATTATTCGCACACAGATAATCCCATAACCTTTTCTTATATGCCCATGATCTACAAAGAGATCTTACATAATATTTATACCAACTTGGGACCTAAACAAGTAGGTTAGACACCTAAAAGATAATACAATAAATTCATAACATAAACCCTCAATCCAATGATCAACCAAGTCGACATAGGCCGAAAACAATGTAAACCAATCATTAAATCTCGTCGGTAATGCATCAGGAACATCCTCCAACACGTTACATAAACCAAATCCAACACCACCGATGAACTGAAACATGAACATGATAATCAACAACATCCCAAGAACCATCTATAAGCTGCACCAACACCACTTATCATGTGCATTAAAATATCTTCAACAAAGCTCTGTCGGTAAAACCCTTACTGGTAACTAGAAGGCTTACTAGAACAAATGATAGCTCCTGAGTCATCAAATCCTGAACCAACTGATTGTGATACATATTTGAATAGCATGAATGATAGATCCAAATCAATTACACAAAAAAAAGCATACTGGAGCATACAAGATCAATATCATAATCCAACCACTCTACTGGAATCAACCGGAAACTGGTAAATAACCAAAACAACCGGTTTGCCATCAATGAAAAGACATCAATGCAACACGTAATCAATTCCTCCAAATTGCCAACACATTCATCTAATATTGACAATTCACATGTAAAATTTGAATTATTTATTGGAAACCTACTCGATCACTCGATGGTTTTGTGTAAAACGTGGCTGGGGGAATGTCATAGGTAGTAAAAACACTTTAACCCTACATTTTTATCACAACCATCGTACTAATTTAGTTATTGTAACACTTAAAAATAAAATTTAATAAGCAAAATTAATTGAAGTTGCAAAAATTTACCTGGGTATCAATATCGAATGTCTCACTCAATAGAGACTCTGCCATGACCATATTCTCTGTAGTAGAGGGTTGTTGTGTAGGTGCATGCTGACTACTATTAGGCTAATAAGTGCAAAGGGCCCCGTATGACTAACAATAGAGAGATGGAACTCGAGGCCTATAAGATTTATCTGCATCAAAATGTACTAGAGGCTCGACATAATGTATGAGGGTCTGAGTCAATGAGCTAATGGACTCTAAGGTATCCACCTCGACACTGTCCTTCACAATGGAAGGAATAGTCACGTGCTCCACCATAGGTCTACCCAAGGGTCTTAGTGCTAGGTTTGGGTCATGCTATGTCCCTACTCTGTCATGTGACGATCCCCCACCCCTACCTTGAAAATTTAGGTAGTCAAAATAGTTAGGGATCTCATTGAGGACAAACTCACAATAGAGTTTCCTCAAAAAGTACCGAGGCACCTCATGATTATTACATGGCAGCTAATCAAAAACCATCCACCACCTATCCCAAAAGTTATTACTTATTCCTTTGTAGTGGCACCAATGGATAGGGAACCTCCTACATCCAGGCTGTAAGGGTTGATTGGTTCTAGGGTTCGTGAAAAGTGCATACAAGTCAACTTTGTTTAATTTCTTTTTCTTTACTGCAACATATGATAACTTGTTTACATAAAATTGGTTTTGTTATTCTCTTTTGTTGGACCACATATTAATTTGACCACTCACTAAACCTACATGGGCTACAATAGATTCTAGTGACTCCACAAGGCTTGTCCTATGAGAGGTTGTGGAATTAGGATCTTTTAGCCTATTTATCAACTCCTCAAGTTGTTTTTTGTTGTTGTCAATTTTCCCTAATATGTTTTCTTTTGTTCCTAGGGGATGTCTAGGAACTGGGGGAGGGGTTGGTTGTGCCTCTTCTTTAGAAGGCTCTTCATGAGGAGGTGGTGGTGGGTTTTCAATATTTTCAGATAGATTTTGATTTCCTAAAATTTAAAACAACATTCAATTTAAATACTTAATTTAATCCATATTTTAAACAAAAATTAGAGAGTAAAAAATAGAAATACATACCTCTTCGACCCCATCGACACCGTGGTGCCATTTTGACGAAGATCTCACACTACTAGAAGCCAAAATTATGTCTCTATTTGGTGTTCACAGTCTAGAATGCGAGGTATGCAAGTCAAAACACGGGTTTAGCAGAAAATGGTCTTCAAAATGTGATTCTCTCACTTCTAAATTTGTGGTTTCTTATTTGGCGTGGGCTATTGGGGACCAAAAATATTTTTGGCATCTTTTTGGTCCCCCATCTTGGTGCATACACCCATAGTTCTTGACTTACTTGTTGATGTCTTTGATCATGATTGGCTAGTGTTGGTTAATAGATTTACCTTCCTAAAAATAATCTTAAAATTGACTCATTAAGCTCAAAATGAAAGATGAATAAAAATGAATACTTGGAGAAGTTTCCATTGAATTGACAACTTACCTCTGAATTTTAGAGGTACAACTCCCTCTGATGATATAATTTGGGATTTTTCGGGTTATGATTTTAACCAGAAAGTAGGAAAGGCCCACTAAATTAAATAAAACCTCAAATAAAGATGAAAACATAGAACTCTTGATCGAGTCTCACTCCCATATTAAAGTATGATGGGGATCAAAAGGAAAACAATTCAGAGACTAGTAAATCTAAGGATCACCACCATCTATTGATATTCATACAAATGGGAACATCTTTTGATGGTGAACTAAAAATGAATGAAACAGTCATTTTAAAAACTTACTATTAAGAACCTGAAATAGGAATTTATCCAACATAAGAAGAACATGCACAATCATCCATCACAGTGCAAAGTCTATTGATTTCAGAATTCTACTTCGTACATTCTCATGGATTATGTTAAAAAATCATTGATTTAAAAACACATGAAAACCATACTTATGTCAATTCTGTTCAAGAAAACAACACAAATTTTGTATCCCCTAAACCCAAAAAGATCTACCTTGCCCTTACAGAGTGTAGCATATATAGTAAAAAAAGATATAACTTCTTCTTGAAAAATAATGGTCTTGAAAATCTCTGTTTTCAAGATATCAAAGAAGTTATTTTAAATAAACCCACACTTAATCATGTCTGTCTCAAACTATAAAAGGTACCACCCTATTAATCTTCATCAGGTTCTAAATTCCTTACCACCATGATCTCCCGTCGTATGTGGGCATTTATCATTTCAACTTTCTCTTCTTCTTCAGCCAGTACCACAATTACCATAGCCAATTCATGCTCACTGCTCTTGCCTTCCCATGAAAACAATCAATCCAAAAAGGATATCTTCAAGCGGATTTTGGCCAAAGTATCATCTCTGGGTTGCACCATAGGTTCAAGGCCATTTCTTGGGAGAACCATTTTGATGTGTCCTACTTTAATCACTCCTAGATATAGAATTTTAGGATGCAACAATCACTCTCTATAAAAGAAGATTATGAACTTCATCCTGTCTTTCCTCTCATTCTAAAATTGATGTTATTCGTTTGTATTCAACGTAGCTGGTTTTATCTCTCCAAGCTATTGTGTTTAATTGAGAAGAAATGTTGGTCTGTTGATTCTGTACCCAATTCAAATCTCGCTGAAAAATGAGAATCTAGTCTGTAATTGGAAGCACCATAGTTAATAGGAAAAACATCCATCATGACCACAAATTTGGGGTATTCTCCTTAATTGAGTTGCCAGCTTATCGAGTAACCATTCCTTTGATTAACTTCTAAAGAGAGAAAATCGTAGAACGATCACCACCTTTCTTTTCAGAATAGGTGAAATTAAATTTTAGTGATAGGGAATAATTAAACTCTTATTTGAAATTTGTGCTAACTCATCCACACGCTTGGATTAATTTCCTTTTAGATGACACATGTTATACACATCCAATTTAGAGGCGAGAGTACCCCCCATCTCTCCTCAAACATCGTTCCAACAGATTCTCATATCTCTACCACCCTGCCACTCTTTAATACATAAATGAGTTGAGAGTATGAAATGACTACATCTCAAGAGATAGGATGGATTCTTCTAAGTCATCGAGTGAGATCGAAAATCACACACCATACTTGTCAGTAGGTCGTGAGTTCCACAAATCTATGACTAGTCGATCATGTAGATGATGCAAACAAAAGTAAAGAATAATTGGGACATCGACTGTCTTAGGAACAAAGATATAAGACAGGGTTCATGAGTGGTGCGCTTGACCAATAAAAAGTGGGAACACAAGAAAATAAAAAAGAATCAGGGGATCGGTATACCTAGGCACTTAAGAACTATGGACAGGGAACTTTCCTAAACAAGAATCTTTTGAAATTGGAAAATCAGTGTCACGAATCGTTTTATTTAATATTGTGCAAATTAAAGATGTAATGTGATTTTGAAATTCAAATAGATTAGATCTTTCATAATCTATTATGAGGAAATATAATATGCTTTTCACTCCTGCAAATGATAAGAAATTTGATATTCTTTTGGGGTTTGTCATTGCTGATAAAATTTTTAGTGTAAGTAATGCAGGATGAGGTGAAGAAGGTCGAAGGCGAGAACATGAATCAGGTAGAATTGCTTTAACTAAACGACTTCGATAGAAAAGGGAATCTTTCACACACCACATTAGATTTTATATTTTGCATCTTGGAAGTGTGGATGATTTAAATGATCTTAATTGAGTGTTTGTTCAAACTAAAATGATGAAATTCGAATAAGTAGTAGATTAATTTAAATGTTTATATAGGTGCATTAATTGCATGATGTGAGTAGTGTTTGAAATAAATATAAGTTGTCTTGAGTAATTATGAAAGAGTATGTTAAAAGAGATAAATATGTTGAAAATGAATACCGACCTTAGGTTTTTATGTCCTTGTTCAAGTAGGTAAATATATGAAAAAGAGTACTTACAAGTTTAAATTTCGTAAATATTGAATAATGTATTTATTTATGGAATTAAACTAAGTAAATAAAAACCCGATATATATATATATATATATATATATATATGTTATTAAAGAAAAGGTTAATCCAAGAATATATTAAAGACACAGTCTAATGTTATATAATAAAGAAAAGTCAATTATAAATTAATAAGGCATACCATATTATATATATCCTTTTATTAAAAAAAATTAATAAAACAACGTATTGTAATATATATATATCCTTTTTATTATAACGTAAGGTGGCGGGATATAAAGGAGGTCGACCGTTTATGAAATAGCCGCTTGGGTTGATGTAAACTCCTTCACCCACGGCAGTCTTCCTCCATGCTCGGTAGCTACTGTTAGAGGCTTTAAACATAGCGAAAACGGTGGGAGGCAGAGTTAGTTAAGTGGGCGTAGCTTAAGGGAGAGCCAACCACCACTCCCTTCACCCACGATAACTGCTATCCAAGTCTTAAACCAACTCAACGTGTAAAGTAAATGATAAAGGCCGACTTGGTCAGTGTAGACTCCTCCACGCGTGGTAGTCTCCTCCACCCACGGTGATTGCTGTTAAGAGTTTTAAACACAGGTTATCGTGGAGGCAAAGACGTTTAGATAGGCAAGGTTTAAGTTACCACCACTTCCACTATTTACAACATAAACAAACGAGCAAAACACTTCCTCCATCCACGATAGCCAAAACAATATACAGTTTGATGGAGACTTAAACGTTCTCATGACTTGGTATGCGACATTATTGCAGTAGTCGACAAATTTTATGCATAGAGAATATTGTTGCAACCGCAATCGTGGAACAATTAATATAACCCAAAGGATAGCAGAAAGCTTAGCAGCAAAATTGAATAAATAGACGTAGGCACCCTCTTACATTCACATTCTTTTCTCACACGAAGTTAGAAGAACGAAATTTTTGAAAGGAGAGTTAGAAAGATTAGTTTGATAGAAAGATTAGTTGGATAGATAAGAAGATTAGTTGATAGATACGAAGAACAGTTGGAGAGAAAGAAAGACGTACGATCAAGGAGTCGAAGCATTTGACAAAGAACATCAAGGTCGAAAGCTCAAAATCCATTCTAACATTATCCAAGAGGTTAGCATCTTTTGTTTTTCATTTCGTTTTACTTTATTCGTTAAATTTGATATAAAATGTGTTAAAAGGAAGTTAAGATAATAGATATGTATGTTCAATTGGTCATCAATTAGTAATATTGTATTTGGGATGCTTTTTAAACCGTTATGGAAATAAAGAAAAGAGTTGAAGAGAAAAGAGGTAGTTAATATCGTACTTTGCACAGAAATATTTAGTTTTAATTCTACTTTATTTTTATTTTTTTTTGAATGTGTTTACGTACTTTTGTTAACATATGAGATTACTCTCATACATGTTTAACACCTTCTATTTTATGTACTTTATTTTAGACGAAAGATTGATTTTTCGATTATTGCTTATAAAAGGGTTATTATCATTTTATTTTATTTTGAAAGATTGTCTTCGAAAGATAGATTAGACAAGTAATGATTAGTAATCGACAAAATTGATATCTCTATTTTTATTTTTAAAGAAAGATTGTATTCTGAAAAGAATTTGTGTTTGTGGGAATCAAGCTAGGGTTAAGCTTGAGATGGAAAAATTTACCTTTCGGGACGGGTGCCGAATGTGGATGCTTTAGAGAGAATAGTTGCTTTTTCCAACTATTATTTTGCTGTGCATAGCATATACTCGGCCGAGTTATTGTTAGAATTTTTCCGTAGAAAAAGATGGAAATTCATTATTTATACTCTCTACCACATCCTAGTATGATAGCGAATGCTTGTTTCTTAGAATGAAGTAGGAAAAATGAAAATGCATATATCATCTAGGCATGCACCAGATTCCCTCTTGCTTTCGAATTCTTTGGTTAAACCAATTCGTGCAGGGTCGGGTATTCTTGATTGACCAAGAATTCCGGGGAAGCGTAAGCTTCAAGGTTGGGCGGAAAAAGCGCCTGACTCTTGTTCTCGTCTGCGTTCGAAAGATAGAAGGAAGCGACTCAGACTGAAGATCGACGGATGTATCTTCTTGTATAATCTTAAGGCTAAATTGAAAGCCTAAGTAGAAAATCTGAATTTCTTTATATTGGATATTGTATTATTCATGAGCATTAATATGATATATTCGATGTTTGCATATATTTTGTATAAAATAGGCTTAGAGATTGAAATTTTAAGTTTATTTATGAATAAAGCGTAGTTTAGGGTTAGATCCCAAACTGACGTCTTTACAATCAGTCATTTTAGGGACTTCAAAACTTAAAAAATTCAAAAGAAGGCTGACTTTGAGCTAGGACTTAAAAGTTTAAATTTGACCAAGCTTAGAAATGGGTCAACAACAGGCTTTGATTGTGGACGAGGACTGGAATGGACGAAGCAAGGGACTTAGAATCTCAAGCACGATAAGTGTTTCATCCATTGGGCTATAGAGTCAGAGAAAAGTGCACTTTGAGGCAGATGGGAAGAGACTGGACACAAACACTAAAAATGAACAAGATAACCACACAAAGGAGACTAAAATAGTAGAACACCAAAAATTTCTAAGTATATACATGGTCATAAGACCCTACCTCCATAGTAGAACCCAAATATTTATGCAAAGCCATTAATAGGTTGGGAGAAATAAGAGCCTCTTTAGAACAAATGGTTGCAACCATTTGATGTAACTGAAATGAAAGTCACAATGTGATTACTGCAATGCCACATCTTAGATTAATGGAGTACAAAAACATTTTGTAAATACACTCATGCCCAAATAACCATTCTTCATCATACCTTTCTTGTTTAATGGCTTTGTGTGCAATATCAGTGGAATAATCTTGCTCAACATTGATTACATCTCCATTAATAGATCCAGAATCATTATCAGTTAGAACAACCATGTCAAAATCTACAATAATTGATTGCTCCATTTTACTATCAATACCCACATTCTTACTGGTCAATTTTTTTTTCTCTATAACTTGCAATAGAGGTAAAACTCCTTTTTCAGACACACCATTATTTTTCATTTCATCCTTACTCCTTTGTTCATTATTTTCTACATCTTTAAGCTTACTAAACTGAGCTCATTTTGTTCAATGTTAATTTCAAAAGGATGAGGGATTTCAAAGAGAGAAAACCTTTGAGTCTCGATAAAATCCTACTGGTAAATATAGTGCATTAAATTTGCTTCAACCATCTTCAGTCTCATTATTTCCCAATTGTTCCTCCATTTTTATTAGTGTTGTATCATCCTTTATTAGCTTGGCATTGACCATTCCTTCATCAACTTCATTTAAATATGGAAGCAAAGCATTAGAACCTAAACATTTGTTCTATATATTGTGGACCAAATCAACCTTTTATGCTGCTTGTGATTTTTTAGTTTCAGATTTTACAAGCATAGGATCAAATTTCATGGAAAGAACTTCATCCTTTGCATAAATAAAATCATCACTGAAAATACAAACACACTGAGAATGTAATTTATCCATACCTTCTTTCATATTACTAGAGTCACCAATAAACCTTTGTACAAAATCTTTCTCACCAAGAGTGGAAAGGTTATAAGAACATTGGTCTTAACCTTCTTGTTTTTCTTTAAGCAACCTCAACTCTTTTGTAGCAGCCTGCAATTGATGAGTTTCTTGTTCAAATTCCTTGAGCAAGTAGTATCTATGATGTAAAATTTTTATCAACAGTGTAGATTTGTAATCCTCATATGGATGCAACCTTTTCTTTTCAGCTTCAGAGATACTTTCTTTGAAATAATTCCAAAAAGAAAAGTATTTTGTCATCTTCAGCCAAGATTTCTTTAATTGTTGGTGCTGGCTGTCTTTTGAATTTGAACTGAATTCTTGGTTTGTCTAGCACTAGACCATTTTCTGATATTCCTAATTAAACAAAGTCGTCAGTCTCCCTTCAAGGGGAAGCAATGTCAGATAACTGAGATACAAGGTACCAATCCTTCTAATTTTTTCCCCAGCAGTGTCACCAAAAATTTGTTGGTTAATAGATTTGCCTTCCAAAATATAATCTTACAATTGACTCAATAAGCCCAAAATGAAAGACAAATATAAACCAATAGTTGGAGAAGTTGCCATTGAATTGACAACTTTCCTCTGAATTTTAGAGGTACAACTCTCTCTTATGATATAATTTGGAATTTTTCAAGGTATGCTTTAACTAGAAAGCGATAAATGCTCACTAAACTAAACAAAACCTCAAATACAGATGAAAACAAAGAACTCTTGATCAAGTCTCACTCTCGTATTAAAGTATGACGAGGATAAGAAGGAAACAAATTTGGAGATCAGTAAATCTAAGGATCATCACCACCATTTGATATTCATACAAAGGGGAACATCTTTTGATGGTGAAATAAAAATGAATGAAATAGTCATTTTAAAAATTTACTATCAAGAACTTGAAAAAGGAATGCATTAAACATAAGAAGAACATGCACAATCATCCATCATAGTGCAGAGTCTATTGATTTCAGAAAGCTACTTCGTATATTCTCATAGATTATGTTAAAAAATCACTGATTCAAAAACATATGAAAACCATACTTATGTCTTTACTGTTCAAGAAAACAATGCAAAATCTATATTCCCTAAACCCAAAAAGATCTCCCTTTCCCTTAGAGAGTGTAGCATATATAATAAAAAAGCTGTAACTTCTTGAAAAATAACGGTCTTGAAAATGACCATTTTCAAGATATCAAAGAAGTTATTTTAACTAAACCCACACTTAATCATGTCTAATACAAACTATAAAATACATCACCTTCTTAATCTTCATCAGGTTCGAAATTATTTTCCCCCAAGATCTCCCATCGTATGTGGGCATTAATCATTTCAGGTTCCTCTTCTTTTTCGGCCAGTACTACAATTGCCATGGCCAGTTCATGCTCCTTTCTTTTTCTCTCCCATGCTAAAATAGTCAACCCAAAAAGGATATCTTCTGGTGGGTTGGCCAAAGTATTGTCTCTGGGTTGCACCATAGGTTCAAGGCCATTTCCTTAGAGGACCTTTCTGATGTATCTTTCTTTAATCACTCCTAGATATAGAATTTTGGGCTTCAACAATTGCTCTCTGCAAATGAATATTGTGAACTTAGACCTGTCTTTCCTCTCATTCTAAACCGATATTTGTCTTTATTCAATGTAGTTGGTTTTCCCTCTTCAAGCTATTGTGTTTAATTGAGAATAAATTGTTGGTCTATTGATTATGTACCCCAATGAAATCCAACTGAAAAATAAAAATCTAGTCAGTAATTGGAAGCACCATAGTTAATAGGAAAAAAATCCACCATGACTATGGATTTGGGGTATTCTCCTTAATTGAGTTGCTAGCTTATTGAGTAAATGTTCCTTTGATTAACTTCTAAAGAAAGAAAATTATAGAAGGGTCACCACCTTTCTTTTCAGAAAAAGTGAAATTAAATTCTGGTGACATGGAATAATAAAATTCTTCTTTAATCTTTGTGATGCCTCATCTGCATGCTTGGATTAATTTCATTTCAGATGACACATGTTATATACATCGAATTTGGAGGTGAGAGTACCCCTATCTCTCCTCAAATATCCTGCCAATATTCGCATATCTCTGCCACCCTGCCACTCTTTAATATATGCACAAGCCGAGAGTTTAAAATGACTATATCTTGGGATATGGGAAAGATTCTTCTAAGCTAGACCATTGGGCAAGACCAAAAACTGTGTACAATACTTGGTGGTAGGTTGCGAGTTTTGCAAATCTCTAACTAGCCGATCATGCAGACGATGCAAACAAAAACAAAGAACAATTGGGACATCGACTATCTTAGGAACAAATATATATGACAAGGTTCATGAGTGGCACGCTTGACCAAAAAAATGTGGGAACACAAGAAAATAGTGATCGGTATTCCCAGACACTTAATAACTGTGGACGGGGAACTTTGGAAAATAGGAAATTCTTTGAAGTTGGCAAATCAGCCATTTTATGAACTCTGGAACTTAAAAACTTGAAAAGAAGGTCGACTTTGAGCTAGGACTTATGAGTTTAAATTTTATCAAGCTCAGAAATGGGTCAACATCTAGTAGTATCTTGCACTAAGTATTTTTGTTCCTAGTTTTTAGAGATAAAAAGTGTGTGTCTAGAGTTTCATCATCATAGGCTTTGATAATGTGATAAACCTCTATTTCTTGCACATGCTTTTGAAGTATACTATCAAAGAAAATTTAAATTTTTTATGTAGCCATTAAAATTGATTTCTCTTTGATTAAATATTTGACTTGTTTAACATGACAACGGGGAGGACATTTCCTTGTGACAAGATAAGCAATCACTCATCAACAGTTTGCAGATGATATGACTCTCTTTGGTAAAGCAAAGAAAAAGGAATTCAAAACATTTAAAGATCATCTAAGACAATATAAATTTCTTTTGGACAAGAGGCTAGTTAAGAGAAATCAAAGACCTTCTTCTTCTTTATCACTCCAAGGAAAGAACTAGACATCTTGAGAGTATTGGAATTCAAAAGAGGCACTTTACCTTGTACCTACATAGGTCTCTCGATAGATAAAGGAACAAGGAACATTAAGTTATAGGACCCTTTAAAATAAAAGTAGAAAAGAGACTTGATTCATGGAAAAGAAGGTGACTCCCATGGGTAGGAAGGATCATTATGTTAAAAGTGACAGTATCTTCAATTCCAATTTATTTTCTTTCTTGTCTTTCTCTCACTACTAGAGCAAACTAATTTTTGTCGTAGAAGATGAGGAAGTTCTTTCGGCAAGGGAATGATAAGAAAGATAAAGTTGCCTTATTATCCTAGGAGAAAGTATGTTGGTCAAAAGAGCTATGTGGAGTTGGATTGAGGAATCATCTTTGGAAAGCAAGGCTTTAGGGTCAAAGTTGATTTGGAAAATGTATTAGGAACCACACTTGAAGTGGGTCAAGATTCTACAAGCCAAATATATGAACATTAATGACTAGATAGACATTTTAAGGGTGACCAACCCCCCCGCTCCCCCTCCTCCCACCCAAAGGTTCGAGAGTCTGTAATTTTATGATGACTTGTAGACTAGTCATTTCAAAACACTTATCTTAGGATGCGGCTATGACCTTATTTTGGGAAGATTCTTTGGGGGGCTATCCGATCATTGATAGTTTAATAAAATTGGAACATATCAAAGGGTATCTTAAGCAACACCGTGGCTATTTTCTCAAGGACTATGTTATTCTCCTAAATAATGATTCGATATTAGGATGAAAACTGGTAAGACATTTTTCGGTGGCAAAACCCTAGGATGAATTGGTAAGATAAATTTGGGAATTTGAGATCATTTTCCTCATTATGCAAAAATAATTGTTTGAAGAGCAAGTGTGCAGTTAAAGAGAAAAGAGAACAGAAGCAGAGAAAGTATGGAATCAAAGATGATTGTCAGAGAATTGAGCAATGGAATTTTTCAATGTTTGAAAAAGGTACAGTTAGATGAGTTTGACATGAAATATATCATAAATATGAAAAGAAGTTTAAGTGAAGTAGATTTGTAGAAAGTTGAGGAGTTAGGTCTGTTGTTTCCCAAAAATGGATGGGTTTACACTGCCATGGGGCATAGACCAAGCTGATTCCTCCAAATATCTATGGAGAGCCACCTTCAACTATCAATATCTGTCAGGCTTGGACCAACATTAACAAGGATGAGAGATCCTTCTACACTTTGGGCTCTATAGGACTCGGGAGGGTGATCCCTTCAATGAACCTCCTGCTCTCTGTAACAATACTTAGGAATTTACTAAAAACAAAGAAGGTTATCTCATAAAAGGACTCAACAGAAAGGGAGAATGCTCAAGGATGGAAAATCCTTCACTGATCCTTAACCTTAAGTAGGAGTATGAGAAGGGTGGGACAACTTTTTAGAAGAGACATAAAAATTAACAAATAATATTCTAATATTTTAAGAGATTTGTAGAGATTCATCAGTTAAAAGAAAAACAAGGCTAATAAACAAAACCGGTTACAAGCATTGATTAGTGCCTTACTCCATTGGACAACTGAAAGATGTGAAACATAAACCTGAAAATGCGACACAATTTGATCTGATAACATAATATCTGATATGATACTGCCTTACAATATATCCCATTTGTAACCCTAACCCAAAACTACTTATCTAAAATCCTTGCATAAGTCCTATCATTCTGCAACTCCATTTAAGCAATTTAATTGACCCCTTGGGCCTGAGCATAAATGAAAAGAAACATACATCATAACAATGCCCTAAATGAAACAAACCCTTGATTCATTTCATTTAAAAACTGATAGAATCATGCAATGGAGAGAAAAAGGTGAGAAATCTATTTTTTTAAAAACAAAATGCAATCTCTGTCACAAGATAAAATTTATGCATAACTCCTTCAAGAACCTGTACAAAATTTGACTCTAAAACATTTCTTTATTTCCTATGTAAAAGATTTTACAGCTTGTTTGTTTCACTTTGACTCGCTACTGGAAACAGACTCGGAAAAACCCAAGGAAAAAGAAAACTGAACCTACAAGACATTCCCAACAAATCTGAACCCTTCTTCTGGCCATAATTTCCCCTTTTATAGAATAAAGGGAGCGGCAAACTTCTGGCCAAAAGACACATGTTAACCACATATTCATTCTTAACAATTAGCCCTAAAAGGCCGTATGCAATTCTGTTACAAAAATGTTTACATGTCTGTGCGCTGGCACCTGTGAATCATCGTTCTTAACTGAATAATTGGTAGGGACAAAACCATTTGAGCCATGTTGTTATCAGTCTGCCATCTTTAGATGGAGTGTGAGATGTTGCACTTTTGTCCATCCTATTGAGCATTTCCCTTCTAGGAAAGGAAACATGGTCCTGGAAAGAAGAAAAGTTGCCTCTAAACTAGAGGAGGAGCTTCAACCTTCATGCCCAGGATCAGAGGCAGTGGGAGGGAGAGTTAGAGGGCAAACATAATATGCTGGGGAGGGGTCACAACTTCCATGCAGCTACATGGATGGATTGCTGCCACTCCCTACCCAAACATGTTCCTTTTTCATTCCTCCGTGGGCTCTCTCTCAGAACCCCTGGCCATCCAATGATAGAGTAAACATAAAGGCTGTGCCATGAGTGGCCTTCCTTCATAAGAAAAGGCTTTCACGCCCCCTCTGGCAATCCTCCCCACTTTCACATCCCCATTGGAAATAAACATACTCACACATGAGAGAAAAATTCCATCTAGTATCACAGAGTATATTGCAACTCCATCTACAAGCTTGCTCAAACATCATTCCCTTTGCAGAAGGAAAAACTGCATTTCAAAAATGTAAAGGCTTCATACTCTCCTACCAATTTGATCACCACCTTGTTGTCTTTATAGTTAAACCATACTTCATGAGATAGTGCTTGTTCGTGAAACATCATCACTCTGGTGTTCTTAATTCAATCTGCCAGCTATGGACAATAGAATTCATGCATATCACATCCACTGTATTCTTCTATTAAGGTTCATCTGATGCGAGTGATTTTTCCTTGATTTTATTCTTCCATGGGTGTACATTCTTCTGCTTTAGGATCTCTGTGAATAAGCAAATCTTTGAATTCATCAGAGAACTCATGATCCATCACACTTGAATCGGAAGCTTATCCAAATCCTTTCACATCTCTGAGATATCATCCTTGCCTTGTTGAATCAGTCCTTTGCTGAATAAAAATTAGAAAATAATCCTCCTAGACTGCATCAGCATCAAAATCTCCCAATTGGTCACTAATCATCCTGAGTGGACAAGTTTGGATCCCATTCATTCTACCTTTCCCGCGCAAGATATGACTGGTGCCTTGTATGATCCCTCTTAATTTCTCATTTGAAACTCAACCATAGATCTTACCCAACTTGGAAAATCTAACTATCATTGCATGTTGACTCAACATTTGTCCTTCCATCTGTATCCGCAGACCCACCAAATCCTGACTAAATAGTGCCATATCATCTATCAACCAGACTCTGTCAGCAGCCCCACCATAGGTCTTCCTGGTTACCCCGGGACACGTGGCATCATCTTGTGATGCCGCTGTCCGTAACATCCTTACAACTTCCATCATGGGGATACAGGGGCTGTTAGATCTGTGCAATCTTTACTGTTTTGCACAATGCCCATTAATTCATCCAGAATTAAAGATCGTGCAAGTTTTACCTCAAGACAAAACATCTCCGTTCATTTTGAACATGTGCAAATTTATGGGACTGTTAGTAGACTAATGTTTACCACCTAAGAACCGGTAACACAATGCTTCGACTGGTTATACTACCAACGTTGTTGGTTTCTACTGAAAATACATGGCATCATCTTGCAATGCCGTAGTCTTTATCATCCTTGCATCTTTGATCACAGGGAAGCACGAACCATTGGATTCATTCTGTCTTTAGCAACCAGCCGGAATACTTAGGTCTTTCACGCTTAGGGAAATTATGAGCGCAAATTTTTAAAAGGAGACCGATCATAGGGAAAATTTTGCAACTTAGGAAAAATCAAATTTCATAAACCGGTTTACCACCACTTATTACTTAGGGATGAAATGGCCCTGCCCATGGTAAACAACCCTTGGCTTTAAATAGGAAAAATTAACAACAAAATATATCATTGCTAAGTTTTTCTTCACAAAACATAAGAAACTTTTATAAAACCTAAACCCTAGACCTTGGATCATTTACAGAGGATATAAATAAAACTAGAAAATCAATATTTGAGCTCAAAATTGAAAATTTCAAGAAATCAATTTTCAGAGCTATCAGTGGCTCTAGTTGGGGACACTCATTTCATAGGAATGAGAAGAGAAACTAAAATCTTTGAGTGAAGCACACCAGCTGCATGGGTGGACCAAAAGGAAATTACCTGGACAGGGTAACTTCAACATAAAGGACACTACATTACCAAAGCAAACCTAACTAATGCTCATGGATGATAGCTACGTTAAGAAAAGTAGAACCTCAAAAAATTTCCATGAATAGGCAATTTAAGAGGAAATTTATTTATAATTACATTGGGCATAGAGTCAGAAAAACTTAATCTATCGCAAATTATTTGTGGCCTGCAGGGTCAAACCACATATGATGGCCCAATACCATCTGCCAATGTCAACCAACACTTCCATATGTCATAAACATGATTTTCTTCTGAAAGCATCAAATGTAATTTAATAACATAAATGGAAAACCATTTTTCAAACCTATTGGCTACTTTCATCCAACCACTATGCTTAAGTTTATCACTACAATTGTTGCTAAAAACCTGAGACTTATGCAATGATATGGAATATTTATTATTATATGACATATATGCTCTCTATTGAACATAACACACATCCCGACTGCAACCAATATCCCTTTCTATAAAAACATCATCCTGTTGAAAAAGGGAAACCTCATATTTTGGCACATAAGTGAGAAAACATGCCTCACTTGCAATATCAACCTGCCTACTAAAATAGGGATTCTCTGAAAAATCCACCTTCTTAATGATCATAACAAGCAAACCGTCATCAAGGGGAGGAAAAGGATCAGATATGACCTCTTCATGTAATTGCAATTCATTAAACCAGACAAATATTTCACCCTCTTTCTCTGTATCCAATTTAATGTCAACAATATCAGAAACAGGGGAAAACTGATCATTGTTACTTATCATTAATTCAGGTATTACACCCTTATCTTTATAATATTTCATTTTAGAAGTTGATACAATAATATCCAAATTCTCAATTGTTTCTTCATACAAAGGGTTAAGAACTATATGAAAACCCTTCTCAAAAACATTATAACAGATCACCAATTGACCTTCATCTGCATCTTCATTAAATAATACATTGATATTTTCACTAAAATCATTGCTCATCTTATCTTCAGGTTCATCAGGAATCAAGGAATCAGAATCTGAATTGGAACAACACCCAACAATATGATCCCCATAGTATGAATGTTCCATGTTAAGATATTCATAAGCCCCAACAAAGCTACCGTGATCATTCTGATTCTTTTGAACTAGATTCCTCTCAAACGTAGAAGTCAGCTCTAAGACATTTTGGAAATGAGAGAAGTTTATAACAGCCCGGTCCTCAATGCTAGAAATAGCTTGTATTAGGACAATTTCCTCATTTGTACACATCATGCATCTTTTTATCCCAATAATATCATTAACTAAAATTGGTGGGATCTTATCATCCGAATTCTCATCATCATATACAACTGCTTCCTGAGAGATTGAATTCATATTATCAAAATCATGCAAACTTGCATCTATCTCAGACATAAAACTGTCCAATTCTTCATACTCACTATCGGATCTATCTGAAACACAAGACTGCAAACAAATTTCCTGTGAGATGCTCTTCCTAGAGCAATTACTATTGTTGTCTTTCAGTAAAGTGTTTGACACCATATCCATCTCTACATCCAATATGGCAGAAAATTTCTCATTAACCTCTTCTTCATCAATATAAGGAATAACCACTATTTGGGAGAAGTTCTCTTCACTCATATTTTTGTTCAAATCATAATTAATAACATGGCTAATGTGATCAGTTGGGATATAAGGGCCTTGATATGGCTCTTTATGTTCAGATTCATGCTTTGCTTCAACCTCTAATATCTTAGGATAACATACCCTTGCAAATAGATAACCCTTATGGTTTGCATATCTTAAGTTGTTCTCAATATCCATTGCTATCCTATAAGCCTGATGCAAGGTTTTAGGATCCTTATCTCTCAACAAATAACTCTCTTCTTCATCAAATGCAACCAAATAAACAACTAAGCACACTGTATCATTTGGTCTATACCTGCTAGGAATGTCATCCAATGCCCTAGCAAACCTGAGATTAAAAGCAGGTTCTAACTCATCTTCTTCCTTCTGGATACCCATGAATTTTTTCATAACTGAGCTTGGATTAATTCTTTCACCAAACTGTTCCATGAATGCTACCTTCAACTCATCCCATTATGAGATAGAACATACTGGCATGTAAGAAAACCAATATCTGGCATTTTCCTTCAAAGACTGAACACACAACTTCATGAAAACATCTTCCTGATTTATCTCAAAATCTTCCATTAACTAAAAAAACTCTTGCAAATGTTGTCGTGCTGATTCTGACCTTTTCCCACTGAATCCTTGTAATTGTTCCCTAACCCCTACAGGAACAAGATTTGGGATACCTTGGATACCATTAAAGTTCAATGGCTTATATCTTTCCATAAAGAAAGCTTTATGGTGATTCGATAGAGGTTGCATATTTTTTTTTGACATTTCATAGGGAAGCACAGGCACATGACACATGTTTTCATTCATTTCCCTATTTCTTTCCTTTTTCATCAAATCTTAAACTATTATATTGCAAAGGATCAAAACATACTCCATCTAATCTCATACAGAAAATAGAAACTGAATAATAGGAGTATGTAAAATAATCATTACCATTCCCTTCCTTAGTGCTTCTTTCACTTTTTAGGGAATATTTTTTCACACACAATTTTCATGAAAATACGCTTGACTCATGAAAATCTAAATACTTGAAAATGCTGAAGTTGTTGCTGCCTTCTTTAACCTGGGACTTGCAAAATCACTTTCAATCCTTCAAATCTTTAACACTGATCTTTTGACAGAGTCGCCACCTCCTTGCAGAGGACAAATACTCAAACAACTAAAATTCCTTCATAGGTCAGATTTGTTTCAACGTAACACTGCAACATTCCTTCTCATCAAATGGAATTATAGATTCCATCCTCAACTTGTCAAGGTACTTCATCATAAGAGCTCAAATTTGCTTCATCTTTTCTGCAAATTTCTTGGTTCTTCTTCAAGCAAACACACACTGGTGCATAGATCTCAGAGTCTCAGAGTCGCCACTCACAACTTGCGAGGTATTACAAATAATCTTGAAAAACAGACAGATTTGGACCAAACCCTTTATAGAAAATGAACTACAACAGATTTTCCAGCAATATTTATGAGAATTGACTCAAACCGACAAGGGACAGATTAAGAAGCTTTTCTCTTTACGGGCAAAAGTTTTAGTCCTGCGACGTGGGAACAATGCTCAACCATCAAATCACAAAAGACCCAGACAAATTTATGCAAAAATCCCTAGTAGAGCCACCATTTTTTTGGGTGACTCGGATGGGATAATCTCGACTATATATTTAACAAATCTTTTCTAACAAGAGATTCTCAATAGTTCATTTGTCCCCAGCAGAGTCACCATTTTTGTTGGTTCCCAAAAATGGATGGGTTTACATTGCCACTGGGAAGAGACCAAGTTGATTCCTCCAAATATCTATGGAGAGCCACCTCCAACTGTTAATAACCATTAGGCTTGGACCAACATTAACAAGGATGCGAGATCCTTCTACACTTCGGGCTCTGCAGGACCTGAGAGGGTGATCCCTTTAGTGAATCTCCTTCTCTCTGCAATGATACTCAGGAATTTACTGAAAACAAAGCAAATTATCTCATAAAAGCACTCAACAGAAAGGGAGAATGTTCAAGGATGGAAAATCCTTCAGTGATCCTCAACCTTAAGCTGGAGTATGAGAAGGGTGGGACAACTTATTAGAAGAGACATAAAACTTAACAAATGATATTATGATATTTTAAGAGATTTGTAGAGATTCATCAGTTAAAAGCAAAACAAGGTTGATAAATAAAACCAGCTACAAGCATTGATTAGTGCCTTACTCCATTGGGCACCTGAAAGATGTGAAGTATAAACCTGAAAAATGTGACACAATTTGATTTGATAACATAAAATCTGAGATGATACTGCCTTACAATATATCCCATTTGTAACCCTAACCCAAAACTACTTATCTAAAATCCTTGCATAAGTCCTATCATTCTGCAACTCCATTTAAGCGAATTGACCCCTTGGGCCGAAGCATAAATGGAAAGCTACATACATCATAACAATACACTAAATGAAACAAACCCTTGATTCATTTCATTTAAAAAATTGATAGAATCATGCAATGGAGAGAAAAAGGTCGGAATTCTATTTTTAAAAAAAGAAAATGCCATCTCTGTCACAAGATTAAATTTATGCATACTTCCTTCAAGAACCTATACCAAATTTGATACCAAAACATTTATTTATTTGCTATGTAAAAGATTTTACAGCTTGTTTGTTTCACTTTGAATCGCTACTAGAAACAGACTAGGAAAAACCCAAGGAACAAGAAAACTGAACCTACAAGACATTCCCAACAAATCTGAACCCTTCTTCTGCCCATGATTTCCCTTTTTATAGAATAAAGGGAGCGACAAGATTCCGGACAAAAGACACATGTTAATCGTAGATTCATTCTTAATAATTAGCCCTAAAAGGTCGTATGCAATTTCTGTTACAAAAATGTTTACATGTTCGTGCCCTGGCACCTGTGAATCATCGTTCTTAATTGAAAATTGGCAGGGGAAAAACCATTTGAGCCATGTTGTTATCAACCTGCCATCTTCGGATGGAGTGTGAGATTTTGCGCTTTTGTCCATCCTATTGAGCATTTCCCTTCTAGGAAAGGAAACATGGTCCTGGAAAGAAGAAAAGTTGCCTCTAAACTAGAGGAGGAGCTTCAACCTTCATGCCCAGGATCAGAGGCAGTGGGAGGGAGAGTTAGAGGGCAAACATAATATGCTGGGGAGGGGTTGCAACTTCCATGCAGCTACATGGATGGATTGTTGCCACTCCCTACCCAGACATGTTCCTTTTTCATTCCTCCGCGGGCTCTCTCTTAGAACCCCTTGCTATCCAATGATAGAGTAAACATAGAGGCTATGCCATGAGTGGCCTTTCTTCATAAGAAAAGGCTTTCACACCCCCTCTGGCAATCCTCCCCACTTTCACATCCCCATTGGAAATAAACATACTCACACATGAGAGAAAAGTTCCATCTAGTATCACAGAGAATATTGCAACTCCATCTACAAGCTTGCTCAAACATCATTCCCTTTGCAGAAGGAAAAACTGCATTTCGAAAATGTAAAGGCTTCATACTCTCCTACCAATTTGATCACCACCTTGTTGTCTTTATAGTTAAACCATACTTCATGAGATAGTTCCTGTTCGTGAAACATCATCACTCTAGTGTTCTTAATTCAATCTGCCAGCTATGGACAATAGAATTCATGCATATCACATCCACTGTATTCTTCTATCAAGGTTCATCTGATGCGAGTGATTTTTTCCTAATTTTATTCTTCCATGGGTGTACATTCTTCTGCTTTAGGATCTCTGTGAATAAGCAAATCTTTGAATTCATCAGAGAAGTCGTGATCCATCACACTTGAACCGGAAGCTTATCCAAATCCTTTCACATCTTTGAGATATTGTCCTTGTCTTGTCGAACTAGTCCTTTGCTCAATAAAAAATTTGAAAATAATCCTCCTAGACTGGGTCGGCATCAAAATCTCCTAATTGGTCACTAATCATCTTGAGTGGACAAGTCTATATCGACCGGTGCCTTGTATGATCCCTCCTAATTTCTCATTTGAAACTCAACCGCAAATATTACCTAGATTGGCAAATCTAACGATCATTGCATGTCGACTCAACATTTGTCCTTCCATCTGTATCCGCGGACCCAACAAATCCTGACTAAATAGTGCCATATCATCTTTCAACCAGACTCTGTCAGTGGCCCCACCGTAGGTCTTCCTAGTCATCCCGGGAACATCCTTGCAACTTCCATCGTGGGGATACAGGGGCCATTAGATCTGTGCAATCTTTATTGTTTTGCACAAAGCCTGTTAATTCCTCCATAATTAAAGATCAAGCAACTTTTACCTCAAGCAAAAACATCTCCGTTCATTTTGAACATGTGCAAATTTATGGGATTGTTAGTAGACCGACCTTTACCGCCTGAGAACCTATAACACAATGCTTTGAACGGTTATACTTCCAACCTTGTTGCTTTCACCTAAAAATACGTGGCATCATCTCGCGATGTTGTGGTCTTTATCATCCTCGCATATTTGATCATGGGGAAGCACGAACTGTTGGATTCATTCTGTCTTTAGCAATCGACCCTAATACTTAGGTCTTTCGGCCTTAGGGAAATTATGAGCACAAATTTTTAAAAGGAGACTGGTCATTGGGAAATTTTTGCAACTTAGGAAAAATCACATTTCATAAACTAGTTTACCACCACTTAATACTTAGGGAATGAAATGGCCCAGCCCATGGTAAACAACCCTTGGCTTTAAATGGGAAAAAGTAATAATAAAATATATCATTGCTAGGGTTTTCTTCACAAAATGTAAGAAACTTTGATAAACCCTAAAACCTAGACCTTGGATCATTTACATAGGATATAAATAAAACCATAAAATCAATATTTGAGCTCAAAATTGAAAATTTCAGGCAATCAATTTTTAGAGCTATCAAGGTCATAAAGGAATGGATTTGTAGAGTGAATTCTTGTGGTTTGACAATGAGGATGTGATCAAATTAATATTGAGTCATGTGCAAAATGATTGTATTGTGTTGGATAAACACTGCCCAATCATGAAGGACATCATTTTAGCTGTTATTGCTTTGTGCAACAATGAGAGTGTACCGGTTAAGAAGAATGTGAAGAACAAGGAAGTGGAAACCCTAACTGGTGTGACGAGAGATCAAAGAGAATTATTGATCGACAAAATCATTAATCCTGTTGTGAGGTATGCTGCATATGGTATATCTTATGAGATTTATTTTAGGAATAGGGAAGGTTCCGCTTCGGTTATTGTTGTGTATGTTGTGCATAGATTGCTATGGAAGATGTTGTATTAAATTTGTGTGAATTGTTGAAGAATAAACAGTTAAAGAACATTAAAATGACAAAATATCAAGGTTACCCCTTTTGGTTTGGGTCGTTGGTTGTATGTTTGGCAGTGTATTGTTTGGGATCTTTACGGGCGAAGGAAAATGTGATATGGGAATTTGGAGTCTCAGTTGTAGCTAGGCAAATATTTTGGTATGTTAATGGTTTGGAAAAGAGAGAATAAGCTTGTGATGTTTATTTTAAGTCATTTCTAGATATGTGGTGTACTCGTCCAGTATCCCCTGCTACCGGTTTTTCTATGGAGGGTTCGGCCTCTGGAAAGAGGAAGCTAAAGGAAATTGTGTCCTCTAATTCTCTAGAACCTAAGAAGAAGTAGAAAGAATTGAAACAAGAATAAGTAATTGATCTGGATGATCTGGAATGCCTTGTGGTTAAGGAATAATTGGAGATTGCAGAACAAGAAAAAGATGATTAAAAAACAAAAGCTGATAACATGAAAGCTATATTGGAGAAATGTGAATATGCTAAAAGGACTTGATCTGATTGCATAAATGAGATGGGAGATCGTATCAATAGTGCTACCAGAGTTTATAGATACTGTATACAATAGCCGACTGCTATGGTGAAGCACAAAGCAAAAGTTGAATCTGTTGAAGAAGAATTGAGTTTTTTAAGTAAGTCATTTGATTTTCTGATTGACAAAGACGGTGAGCAAAGGAAAAAGGTGAATTCTATGTAGTTTGAATTGTTATTTTTGCAGAGCCAAAAGGAATATTATGTGAATGTTTTCTATAAAGTTAAGGAGATTGTTGAAGCTAAATTGAAACATTTCTCAATATTGATTGGTGATGCAGTTGAGTATGAGTAGAATTTGACTGCTTGGGACAGTTTTTACCATGCTATTTCTATGCTGGTAGAGTGCAAAAGTTTATCTATTAGCACTAAATTGGATGTTCATTCCTGGAAGGTTCTTCTAGAGCTCAAGAAGAAATACCGATAGATATTTCAGAAGAAAACCAATTAAGAATCATTTTTTTTGTTGATTGAATGCATTTATTTTTTTGTTTATTTTTCATCAACAACACCCTTTGTCCTTAATGTCAAAGGGGGAGAAAGGCAAATGGGGAAATAAGGAGAAAGGTAAACAAAGATATGAGTCATATGAGTTAGGGGGAGTTATATGCATGTAGACATGTTTTTGAGATTATTCTTTTTGAGATGTTTTGTCATCAATGACAAAGGGGGAGATTATTAGATTTGTGTGAATGTTTTCATTGATGTCAAACCAAGTGATCCGGTTAGGACTAGATGTGGTGTGTTGTTGTTATGGCACCAGAAGCCATTCTGGTATTGTAGTTTGTGCAATAGTGGAAGATAGGTATGTATGTGATGTCAAGCAATAGTGGAAGATAGGTATGTATGTGATATGAAGTAGTAAGGCATGTATGATTGACTGGAGTTATTTCTAAAAGATCCTCCTCTTTAGAATCTTGTATTTTGCGCATCATGGTTGCTATCCTGTTTCGGTATCGGATATATCAGTTGTGTCTATTGTATTTTCAAATGACTATATTGCATCATAATCTGACATATGTATCTTGAAGTTGGAAGTTGTTGTGTTTGGAATTTATGCTTTTGAGTCTGTATCTTTAGGTACGACAGACCTTGTTCTATTTCTATAATTAAGGCGTATGTTTTAGTTAATTGAAGCGTGTATAAGATCAGTGAAGGCCAACTTTTTTATCCTATTTTTAGTCAAGGCATGTTTTGGTAGCATGTTGATTCGAGCAATCTTTTATTGTATATCTTTTGTGCTTGGCCGACATATAATCTCAGTATATGCGCTTACTAGTTTATATATATATAAAAGATGTATGGATGTGTGACATGCAGAATGTTAGAGTGTGTGGATGTGATATTCAATGAAGTGTGTGAGTGACAAAGTTGTGGATAAAAGAGTAGGCGTAGTAAGAGAGTAGTAAACAATGTGAATAATGGAATATGATACATGAGCGAAGGTGTGTGAAGAAAAGTTAGAGTGAAGATAGTGTTGCAATAATCCTTTACTAGATTTGCTACAATTAGTTGGGTTGGCAGAGTGGAGTTACAGTGGTTCACTAATCCCTTACGGGATCTGTTGTAGGTAGTTGTGAATAGGTTGAATAGATCCCTTACCAAATATTCTATGATTTTTGGTGAGTTGATATTTGATCTTACCTTGGAACTAACTTCATGCATTTGGAAATGCAATTTTCTTCAGTTCATTCATTTCTATTGTAGTGAGCATCCGACAGTGTGTCAAATTGTATTCTGGTAGTGAGTTGCTTTGTATTCTAGCAGTAAACCATCCGACAATGAGCCACCCATTTTGTAAACACCATATAACTAGTTATATTATCTTGAGAGTTAACCCTCTCTGTGGTTTTTACCATTTGGTTTTGCACTTATGAAATATGGTGTTCATTTGTGGTTGTGTTATTTGTTTATTATGCATTTGTTGTTTCATGTTGATAAGATTAATTGATAAGGTTAACATATCAGTAAAAGTTTTAGAAGTGTGGGAATATTTATTCACCCCCGCCCCCTAGTATTCCAGTCCATTCAACCATTCAACAACATAGTCAACATGTTGAGTCATCAAGCTTAGTTAGTAACTAGCAACACAATTGCTTCTGATTGACATAGATTCATTAATTTTAACAACATTTATAGCAAGGTGATGGTGGTAGTCACAGACTGGAATGCCAAACCATCTAGGTGTGAAATTAATGCATAACTTCACATCATGTGAGGTTTTGGTGGTAATTCTCACACTTGATTTATATAGTTTGGTATCAAAGGATGTAATTTTCTGGCTCTCATCTACAAAGAGCTTAATAAATGCGAGGAAGGATTCACTGGTGGGATAATTTATTAGTTACGCTATATAGAGATTGGTTTTCTTCTCATTGACTCATTTTGGTTTGGTCCTCCTTATTTCTTCTACTCCCCTCCCACTTTCTACTGCAATGGATTCTCCCATTAGGCTAATTTAAAAAAAAAAGGCAAATGTCTTCCATAGGCAAAATTAAGAACAAGAGACTGAAGATGATTTTGAATAAATCCCGTGAGTTAATAATTCATAGTGTAATATCTTGGGTGGGGAATTTTTGTTCATAGACCACCACTATAGAATCAACATGGACTTCGTGGTGGGTTTCTTGGCCACGGTCCTTGCAATGGAAGAGCCAAAAGAGAGCGAAATTGGTTTGTCGAAAGGTTTTCAGTGAAGACTTTCTCGATGAATTGGATTTGGTCTTAGCAAATGTGGATGTGGGCCTAAGAGTCTCTTGTCCTCAGCATTATTTTGCGAATCCTTGTGATTGCAGAGGAGTGCCAAAATAGTCAGTGCTCACAATTCAAAATGATTACACCTTCGAGCTTAGGAAACCCATTATCAAGCATCATTTGGGCTTTTTGCTGAAACTATGTGGGGTGGTGGAGAATGACAACGAAGAATAGATTGAGGAATACAAGCACGAAGAAGGCCTCTCCCATGTGGAAGTGGACGAAGTCTTAAAGATTTTTTTTGGATTACACTGCAGGTCAAGCGTGATGAAGCCCATCTTGATGACAATGTTGATGTGGTGGAAGGTTAGACATGATTTCTTCTATAGATTTGATGCACCTTTAGGTAGGTTTTTTTCGTCTTTGATATTGAACAAGCGACTATATGTTTCCAATTTTGTATAGGGTCATTATATTTGTCTATTTTAGGGGTTTATGAACCTCATTTTGTTCTGTATGGCCATTTTTTCTTGGGTCTATGTGGGGCAGTATTGGCATCCAAGTCTTCATATTTTGGTTATTTAGGTTTCAAGGGCATGAATGGTTATTTCAAAAATCTTTGATGTCAAACTTATTTTGATATTAATATAAATGCTTCATAGCTTTGTTGCATAATACCTAGTAAAGAAATAAATTAAATATTAAAAATATTTAACATATAATATTTTTATGTTTAAAAGATTGTAAACTCTCTTTATTTTTTAAGCAATAAACAAATTAATTACTAAAAAATAATTATTGTAATATTTAATTTATTATCACATCAAGAGGCTTAACCCTACAATGATAATAGGGTGTATAAGAGGTCGTCAACACAATTCTTGTCAGAATAACAAAGTGCCAACTATTGGATAATATTCATCTTTTGATTTTTATGCCCAAAAGTGTAACCCTACAATGGCAACATGATATATAAGAGGTCAACACAATTTGTGTTAGAGGTGCAATCCTATAATGACAACATGGTGTATAGGAGGTTAGCACAATTAGTGAAAGAAAAACAAAGTGCCAACTATTAGATAATATTCATCTTGTGATTTCAAATATAAATTCATCTTCAAAATGAAGAAAGTGAGAGTAAATTTAGAATGTAAAATGTAATACATAATTAAAGTGTGCAAGTTTCTAATTTTTGTTGCAATTTCCAAAATGTATACAAATTTCTAATTTTTAAATAGAAATTATTTTTTTCATAAACTTTAAATTTGCAGTTTATAAATTTATATTCATAACTTTCTATTTCTTAAAAACGTTTCTTAAAAAAATAAAATAAATAGAAATACAAATTTTATTTTTAAAACAATGATCTAATCTATGAAAGTGACAACATAATGGAGGTGTTAATATGATAATAGCAATACAAGCATTGACAGGGTTTTTTATAAGAAGACCGTCAAAGCTCCAATGTTATCATTGTCTAGTACGTTAAAAGAATAACATGGCCATGGAAGCAAAAACAACTCTCTATGCAAGAACAAAATGTTGAATCGAAGTCTCTTTTCTTCAAATCTGAGCTATGAGAAGAGAGATGGCAGGAGATATATCAATATCTTGGGCTGAGTATGGCCCTATTTGGGTCAAGATTGTAGAGTATTTAAGCATTTGTTTGATCTCACACTTTTTCAGTTTTGCTGCGATATTTGTATAATCAAAAGGGTGGGATTGAGGAGAATACCATTGAAGTGTGCAAAGAAGTTGGGAAGATTCATTGCGTATTGAAGCTTTCAATTTTTAAAATCTTGAGGTATATCATATGGCATATACCAGGCAAGTGCATTTTCTATTTCACTGTACTCTTATGAATGTAATGAAGTTCTTTGTTGAAGATTGACGAGGAAGTTCATTCTCAATGCAGTGAGATTTACATCCATTTTTATTTTTTTTTAATTTATAGTAATAAAGTAAAATATGGTCTCGAGTGATCATAAAAATTTAGTACTATCGAACAATTTAAAGCAACCATATATATATATATATATATATATATATATATATATAAAAGTGGGCATGCCACTAAACTATTTTTTATTTATTCAAAATATACTTTTTTTCAACGGGTTCAAAGGGCATACAAGAATCCACAAGAAAACTGACCAAAGATCCCTCATACAAAAGCAGTCTAAATCCACCTTTTACATAGATTTTCAAATATACAAATCCCCCACCCTAAATCCTACAAAATATTGAGAATACACAATCAGCCCCTCTAAGGGAAGATACAATAATCTACAACATATGAGTTCTTTCGATGCAATATATATATGCAGATCAATTCCAAACCAAAATGCACAGGAAACTCCAAGTGCCATACTCCTGACACCATCTTTCATCCTGCCAAACAAGAATGTCAAATAGAAACTGTTGAAGAAAGCATAATTGTATCATAATTCAATTCCAAGAACTCGAGCTTTCCTCCGAGGGAATGCCTAAAAAAGTAGGAGGAACAACCTGTAGTGGAGCTGTAGGGAGAGGAGGAGCAGATGAAATAAAACAAAAATTTAGCACATCGAGAGCCCTGTTCACAATCTGAGGAGAAATAAAATCTAACAGTTTTTCCAAACCTTTCAAAGCATCATCTATGCTATCACATATTAACCCACCATAAGTTAAAGGACCCACATCAAACATGTAATTATCCAAAGCTGACTCAATAATATCCAAAATGTGAAATGTGCGAGGTAGAGATGAAAAGACAAGCATCAAATAAAACCGCACACACGCCACCATCCCTTAATCATTATCATTAACCATCCTTACTGGTTACATCAGAAGGTAACCGTATTCATTTCCAATGTACACTTACCACTTAACCATAATGAGAAGCAAAGATGATATGGCAAGCATCAAATAAAAACCGCACACACACTGCCACCCCTTAATCATTACCACTATCCATCCTTACTGGTTACGTCAGAAGATAACCAAACATTATAAAAATGAAGGAGACGCCTTCATTTACCATGTAAGCTTACCTCCTTTACTTCAAATATTCCAAAATCGAGGAAGGGATCTCTTCCAAACTTACCTTCAACATATTAGCATCACTATCAATGGCTAAGTTAGCCAAGAAATCTGCAATCTTATTCACTTCTCTATAATAGTGGGAAATCAAGAAGGAATCAAAAAAATCTAATTTTTGCAAAATATGATCAAGTATATATTGTAATTGCCAACAATTCGACTTCTTTTTCATGACACATTGAATAATAACCATAGAATCACCTTAAATTTTCAAGTCCTTAATTCCCAGAGATATAGCCATATCCAAACCAAAAGACAAAGCATAGAATTCTGCACAGTTGTTAGTCTTGAAACCAATCACATGACAACGAGCCTGAATAAATCTTACCTTATGATCATAAATTACCATATCTGTCCCTACTAGGCCAAGGTTCCCACGAGAAGCTCCATCAAAATTCAATTTAAAGTGCCCTTGCGGAGGAGGTTTCCAACTAGCAAAATTTCTCTTACTTATAGCATTAGTCTTATTCAAAATAGATCCATGAGTAGGTAAAACTGATAACATCTTCCAGACTTGAGTTACCCTACTATCCCAATGAGAAAAAGAGGTAAGATTTTCCAAATTCTTATAAATAAAAGACAAAGCAACTTCAGAGATGGAAGACTCAATCCTCAATAAAACCTTAGCCAAGGGAGAACTTGTTTGTTTGAAACTCCTATTATTACGCTCTAACCAAATATTCCAAATCACAATAGATGGAGAAATAATCCAAAGACATGCATAAAAAGATGAAGCAAACAAAAGAGGCCAAGATCTGAAGTGGGAAAGGAGATCCTTACCAATAACAAAGGATAGATTTAGCTTTTCAAACAACCATTGCCAACAAGCATAGGCAAAATCACAGTGAAGAAACAAATGTGTAGAGGATTCTAAATTTTTATTACAAAAAACACAAGGAAATACTACAATAATACCCAACTTGTCCAACCTCATACCTGTAAGGACCCTTTCCTGCACTGCTAACCAAGCAAAAGCACTAGCCTTTGGGAGACAAGCCATATGCCAAAACAACTTGTATGGCCAAGTAGATAAATCTTTAGCAACCAAGAGAGAATTATAGCCATCCTTAACTGTGTACTTACCAGAGATATTCCTTTTCCAGATAAGTTCATTCTCAACATCAGAAATAACTATTACTCTCTCCCCCAACATCTTTTCATATTCCAATTTCACATTTTGATCAATATCTAAAAACTCAACTGATTTCCATCTTGCCACCTTAAGACTTCCACTATACTCAATCTCAAAATAATCTGCCACAAAAACACCCCAAAGGGAAGAAAGAGTGGAAATTAAAGGAGACCAATCCCTTGTATTCACCAGAGGGGGATGTCCATTCCAAACTTCCTCCCAAAACATGACCTTCCTACCATTATGAACAATCCATGAGAGATGAGGCAAAATCACTAATCTACATTTACATAGAAAATTCCAAATAGTTGAACCAGATGGTAAATTTGAAACTTGAAAAACATACTCTCTTGGTCCATTATTTAAATATTTAGCAAACATAATCTGTGCCCAAAAAGAGATCAGTCTCTCATACAATTTCCAAACCGGCTTAGCACCTAAGGCTAAATTCTGACTTTCGAGACTCCTAATATCCATGCCCCCAAGGTCTTTAGGCAAACAAACTTTATCCCATGCTACCAGAGGGAGTTTCTTCTTACCATCTTTATTATTACTCCAAAGGAAGGACCTAAGAGTATCCTGCAAACTAACAATAGCTGCTTTCGGAGACTGCAAAACAGACATGAGATAAATAGGAATAACATTTAGGACAGACTTAATAAGAACAATCTTACCAGCCAAAGTTAACCATATATGATTCCAGGATATAATCCTTCTAGAGATAACTGAAATAATCTTATTCCAAAACTCAACTTTATCCTACTTAATGAAGAAAGGTATACCAAGATAAGAACAAGGAAGATTTCCAGATGCAAATCCCCAAAAAATATTCAACATATCCTGAACCAATTGTGAAGTATGGAGGAAAAAAATCTTTAACTTATCAACATTTACTTTCTGACCAGAAAAGGATGCATAAATTTGTATTATCCCCTTTATCACTCTTGCCTCACCCAAAGAAGCATGACCAAATAACAAGGTATCATTTGCAAAAAAATAATGGGAAATGCTTTGTGGAACATTCTGAGCCCTAATTCCCTTCCAAAACCCTCCCAGCTTAGTAGCTCTAATAGCCCAACTGAATGTTTCAGCTAGGAGAATGAACAAGAAGGGAGACATGGGATCCCCCTGCCTCAAACCCCTAGAGGAGGAGAAAAAACCACAAGGGCAGCCATTAATTAGAACCGAGAACCTTGCAGAAGAAATACAAGCACGAATCCATTTGACCCATGCCTTGGAAAAACCCAATTTAAGTAGAACAACACACAAAGACCCCCATTCTACTCTATCATATACCTTCATCATATCTAATTTGAGGATCATGGCCGAGATTCTCTGAGTAGAAATAGAATGCAGAACCTCATGCGCCACTATAGCTCCCTCTGTTGTCTCCCTTCGAGGAACAAAACCACGTTGTTCTAAAGAAATGATCCTAGGCAGAATTTTAGCCAACCTTAAAGAAATAGCCTTAGTAAAAATCTTGTACAAAGTGTTACATAAAGCAATAGGGCAAAAATCAGCAAATGTCTTAGTAACCTCTTTTTTATGAATAATTGAAATCATTGTAGTATTAAGCTCTTTCAAAACAGACCTATTCCTTCTAGCTTCCTCAAGGGCCAATAAAACATCATTTCCCACAAAATCCCAACATTTCTGAAAAAATAAAGGAGTAAAACTATTCGGTCCCGGAGCCTTATCAGGGTTCATTGCAAAAACAACATTCTTAACTTCATCTAAAGAAAAAGGAGACATCAACATTTTATTATCTTACGAAGATACCAAAGAAGGGATATTAGAAGAAATGTTATTATGAAGATCTCCATGCTCCGAAGATAATAGTGACTTAAAAAATCTAACTGCCTCTGCAACAATATCCTCCTGTTCTGTTAATAGTTTTCCATTTGGACACTCAATACAAGATATCATATTCCTACTTCTCTTAATTTTTGTTGAAGAGTGAATTTTTTTTGTATTTCTATCACCATCTGAAATACAAACCTCCCTCGATTTTTGTCTCCAATAGATTTCTTCTCTGGTCAAAACTTCTTCAAGCTCTGCTTTTAGCAACTTTAGTTCATAAAAAACAAGTGGCACCATACCATGTTGAATCACATGTGAATTAAGACATTCAATCATATCTTGAATCCTTCATTTTTCTTGAAAGATGTTCTTAAAATGCAAGATATTCCTTTCTCTAATGTTCAATTTCAAAAAACTTAACTTCATAGCAATCTGAAACATTTGGGATCCAGAACAATAAGGAGCAGAATTCCACCATTTTTTGAGCAAAGGCAAAAAGGAAGAATCTCTAAACCACATAGGTTCAAATTTAAAAGGTGACTTAAAAGGAGCTTTGTCTTCCAGAATTGATAGGGAAATTGGAAAATGATCTGACCCCAAAACTGGTAGAATAAAGGAAAAAAATTCAAATTTTGAATCAATCCAAACATCTGATTACAAAAATCGGTCTAACCTTTCCGCAATCTGTGAAAAACCTCTTCTCATATTTGTCCATGTGAAAACCCCATTCTGAAACTGACAGTAAAAAAGACTCATGTCCTTAATGAACTTACCAAAGTCTTCCATGATTTTTTTATTAGGGAGAATACCTCCTTTCTTTTCTCCCAAATCAGTGATAGCATTAAAATCCCCCCCCCCCACAAAGATTATAAAGGAACCATGCCTTAAAGGGGAGGAAATCCTCTTAAGCTCTTCCCATAATTTAGTCTTCCTTTGAATACCAGACGAAGCATAAATATTAAAAAGCCAAAACTTAACCTTCAAAAACTTGCTTTTAACTAAGGCCAACATCCAGTTTACAGCAGAGGCAACTAGCTCAATCTCAATGTTATAGTTATTCCAAAACAATGCCAAACCCCCGGACGCACCACAAGCTAGAGAGGAGAGGAAATCCCACCTTCTCCAAGAAGAAAAAATCAAATCAACAGACTCCTTTGACAATTTTGTCTCTTGTAACATGAAAATATCACACTTAACTAAGTCTATCTGGGACTTAATTAAGCGCCTCTTGTTAGGGGCATTTAAGCCCCTAACATTCCAAGATATAATTCTCATTTCTCTCGAGGGGAGACCGAGGCTCCCCTTTTTCCTTTAGACGGAGAAGACTTCCCTTCTCCAAAACTACTTTGAAGATTACGCTTCATAGCCCCCAACCTAGTCACAGGAGGGCTATTGACATACCTCTTACTCTTCTTACCTTTAGGAGTACAACTTGCTTTCATAGTGCTACCAAGAGAAACCGAATGCTTCCCTTTCCCATCACCAGGAAAAAGAGACAAAGTCTGCTGAATCCCAACATCAATTTCCAATTGAGTCTTTTGTTTTTTTGGAGGCCTACCCCTACCAGGAGAAACCACAGATGAAAACCTAATTAGAGTAGTTTGGACAATTGGTAAACTCTTACTTGATTTAGGAGAAGTCATGACTAGATTATCGATGATGCCCACTTCTATTGAAGCCAAAACCTCAAAAGGATTAGTAGATGCAAAGATAGGAAGGGTCGATTTAATTCCCCCCAAGTCATTCTCAATGGAACAGATAACCCTATTCGTAATGTCCTCATCCATTTGATGCTCATGATCTTTAAAAAGATCATTTACTTGCTGAACCAGATTTTCATCTGGCACAATAACAGGAATGTCCCCCGACTAAATATTATTTCCTAAGGTGGTGTTATTATCCACATTCACATCAACATGCTGCGAAGAATTATTAGACACCAATTCTTTGACTTGTTGAGCGAGGGTAGCGTCATCAAGAAACCCTAGAGAAGAAGCCCCAACATTAGATTCTGAAACAACCCCATCATTCTTAGGTAAAATCTAAACAATCCCCTGGCAGTCCTTACCCTCTAAATATTCTTTTGGCTTCTCAGAACAGACATGATTCCCACCACCATCATTTGGTGATAATAAATGAGAGACATTATCCAAGAAATTTGAGGTATTGAGATTTGGAAGCAATTCTTCCACATTGTTGCCCCCCGAAACCATAATATTCTGGTGAGATGTTACCATCTTATCCTTACTTGCAAATAACCCTATAGACTCCGGATTGTGAGGCATAACATAATCGTCTCCCTGCCCAACATTCCTCATAACCTGGTTAACCTCAGAAGCAGTGGGAGATTTCCCTGTGGACCCATTAACTAACAGTTTATCTAGAAATGGATTATCTTTACTACCCAAACAAGGTTCTGCCTTATCCAGAACAGAGGATTTCGAGAAATCCATAAGCAAAGGAGCATCCAATTGCAAGGATGGTTTACCAAACTCTTTCTCTAGCTTATTAATTGATTATCTCTAGAGACCCTCATGAGATTTGATGTTACAGGTCTGAGGGCAAACATTATTAGGGTTAGTCAGATCACAGATTTCTACCAGAACCTCCCCCTCCACGAAATCAAATCTAGATGATAAGAAAGAACCACAAGTATTACCAATTTGTTCCAAAACTTCTGGGTCCATAAATTCAAATGGTAATTTGGGCAAGCCAAACCAGAAAGGAACTAATTTAAAACTTGACCAAGCAGAAACATAAAATAGTTTCCAAGCCGAAACAAACACTAAATTTTTACCAAACCAGTAATGTGAAGATTTTAAAACTTCATCTCTAACAAAAGAAGAGTTAAAAACAATAATAAACGCATTTGAAGAGAGTAATTGAAAATATCGCGTATTAGACCATTTTTTCTGCAATTTATGATGAAATTTAGATAAACTAGTTGTGTCCCCCCATATTTCCCCAGAAATAGAATGTGTATGCAAACAACGAGCTTTCAAATCCACATAAGAATCAAGTAAATCAATGCATGGAACAGGAGCCCATACCTGCGAAGACGACCCACCTCCTAAATCAGAGCCGATTTGATTTTCACTTACCTTATCCTCTTTTCCTGATGTTGAAGATTCCCTTACCTTATCGCCCCTTTGATGTGATGAAGATAGCTCAAGCAGGTTACTGTTAGATTGTTTCTCCACAGTCTTCTCACCAGCGTTCAGCCGAGGGACCCTATTTGCCTCGTTTACAGATGAAAACTTCACAACCTTAGCATAGGAAACCTTTCCTCCCAGCTCTATAGATCGTTTGCCCGGAAGCTCCATGAAGTGATTTTGAATAAACTTTTGCCTCGAACCTTGACCAAGATGCCTACGATCCAAAATCTTTTCTGCCCTTCACTAGCTCTGTCCATACTCCGCCAATTTCCCCTCTTTGGACCTCTGAAAAAACCCCGAAAATACTTGGAGACCGGCCTGAAATTCCTTATGTCTACCCTCAACCAGTTCTGCGTCGCCATATCCACCCATTTACCCTTCGTAAAGACCAACTGTGAGACATGTGGCGAGTCTTCCCAATCCACATCGGCCCACACACCAACAACCCTATTTTCACCCATATCGAGCGAGAAATTACAGAGGCATTCAAAATTTGATTCTCATTTAGAAAGTGGGAGATCTATTGATATTTTTAAATAGATATTTATAAAATTATATAAATTAATATTATAGATTAAAACCCAAGGTTCGTACTCCCACATCAAATAGCTAAAACGACTTTATAGATTAAAAAACCCTCCATAAAACAAACAATTGAAATTTTTTATTTCATTTCAATATCCATGATTCCCAAAAACAAATGGTGATAGTAATAGTTAAATTTTCTGATTAGTTGGTCTCGAGTTCCAATCACATAGACAGCACGTGTAGTGAGCAGATACAAAGAAGCCGTGATCATCCTACGATCTACCTTTATCACATGTCCCATTAGCTTATCCAAGAATTTGTAGCACTACTCAAAATCTGTCTCAATCAAAAATTTTATAATGAATAAATGGAGGTGTCTGAAAGGGAAAACGACGCCAATAGGAAGAAACTTAGTTTGAAACACAAATCCTCCCATCCGCTTTTACTTGACCTAAATCTTTACACGCCATAAAAAACAATCTATTCATACTTACATTTCCCTTTTTTAGAGTCATCGACCAAACGTTTGAAGGAGCGAATTACGCCTTACAGTGTGAGAGACTAGTAGGTTGGTCAAGACAATGATAAAGGAGACTTGGTTTTCAATTTAATGCGGTGGGTGAAACAGGTAGTAGTAGTGGGACATGTGACAATGATCACAGATTCTTTGGGAAATTTGTGATATAGGACAGTAATTTCTGGACTTGAGTGCATGTCTATGGGGGTGGTGTTTTTTTTTCTCTTTTTTGGTCTCCTCAATGGTATAACTCTAGGAAGCATGAGATGAGGAATGGTATAATGTGTATTGTTTATCATAATGAAGATTATAATTAGGTATTAGGAGACGGTTATCCTGGTAAGATATATATCAAATTTGTTTATTATTCTATTTTAATATATTATAATTAATATTAATTTATTATTATATTATGATATTGTAATCAATATTTTATTATTATTAAGATATTACTATATTATAATATTTTAATATTTCTATTAAACTCTTCACCAAAGCAAAAAAATCTATTAAGACTAATTATTATTAATATATTATCATATCTTTATATTATTATTATAATATTATTTTGATGAAGTTAACTATTAGTATGATGGAGATAAATAGAATTGATTAATAGTAAACTCAGAGTGAGTGGTAGTTAAGAGGAGAAAATAAATAAAATATATATTTTTTAATTTTTTCATGCATTTATTTTAATTTAGGTTATTTAAAGTTATTTAAATTTTTTTTATTTAAGTAATAGTAAAACTAATTGTAATTATGACGGGTGTCATACAATATGACGAGTGTGAATTTTAATCACAAGGGGTTTTTAACTTCGCATTTCTATCAATCCATTATGTGAGTATTAATACGTCTTTCAGTGTAATAATGAAGATTATAATTAGGAGAGGGTTATTACGGTAAGAGGACAAGATTTCATCAAGTAGAAATGTTGTGAAAGTTGTGGATGGTTTGATAAGGTGTTGGAAATAATAAGGGAATTGTAAGCTTAGGTGGTACCTTTGAAGTTGATAGGAGAATAGGAAAAGCACATGAAGGTGTCGATAATGAGAGTTATGTAGAGGAATAAGGAATTGCAATAATGAGAGAAGAAAATAAAAATGGAGGTGATGAGTTAGGTGTAGTTGAATGAAGGTTCATTTAGGTCATTTAAAAAAGTAGAAAGGGAATGGAAATGGAGTTCCATACTTCTCTTGAGAAGACTAGAAATAGTCGAGTTTATTAATTGGATAATAAAGGGAAAGGAGTATTTCAAATATCTTGAAATTAGAAGATTCGAGGAGAGTGAGGGCTACATAATCAAGGATGAAAGGACATGCAACACTTTGGTGGAAACATGTGTAGGCTAAATGGGAGATAAATGGTAGAGAAAAGATTTAAATTTGGTTGGGATAGTATGGTGGAATGACGAAGGATATAAGTTTTGATTAAGTAAAAACAGGTATTTGAAAGGTACCCGAACCTTTTACAAGCCAGAAGAACAGAAAAGCATAAAAAAGTGCCTGATCACTTCAAAAAGTCAAAATGAACCCACCGGATGGGCACAACTTAAAACATCATTACATAATTACATAAAACTCGGAACAGACAACAACAGGAAAGCAAAAGATAGCAAAGAGACAGAACCAAGGACAACAACTGGAACTAAATACTATTTAGGATCTCCTCAGCGTGAACAACCATTTGTTTCATGTTGTTTGTTGAGGTCTTCATATCCTCTAGCTCACGACCTTCGATGTCGACCTTATTCTTTGTGTTGGCTTTGGTCCTCCTTTCATGACCCTTCTTGTTCACCTGCTCTTTATCACCTTCCTTCTCTGCATTGTTCTCGTACTTGTTGATAAAGATGTTCATGTTGTCCACCGAAGATTTAAGAATTTGGAAAGTTTGATCAGCAAGCTACTTGACATTGTGCTCCAGCTTGTCAATTCTGCTGCCAAAATCTTTCAGTTTGTTGTCCATTTCCTTTCTATCTCCCATCTCATTGACCTTTTTCTTCGTGGCTAAGATTTTACCAACCACACATTCAATAGTGTGCACATTATGCAGAACAACTACTAACTCTTTAACATGCTCCACCAAGGGCTTGTCACCAGCTATAATTCTTGCCATGGCCTGTGTATCTGTTTTCAAACTATTAATATCCTTCACCAGAGTAGTGATGGTCTCACAGAAAGCCTTAATGGTATCTTTGTCACCACTATCACTTTGACCCCCTTTTTCCTCGTTATGTAGTCTAGTGGTTTTCATGGTCTCCACGGTATCCAAATTATCCTTAACCGGGTTACCCTCCCCTTCTTTGTCCTAACTATCAATCCTCTTATTATCATCATCCTCCTCCTTAGACTCAACCAGAACATAATTGAGATTAGAATTGCTACCCTTTTTAGTGTTCTTTTTCTGTGCCTTCTTTCCAGAGGCTTTCCCTTTCCTCTTTTTAACAGGTTTTTCCTCAAGGGAATCAGTTTCAGAGTCTGGCATTTCAGATTCCACAATAATCCTCCTCTTCTTAGCCCTAATCCTCCCTTTTTTGCTAGTTTCTTCCGACTCTCCCTCGGTCTCAGAATCAAAGTTGAAACCACTATCCTTACTTTCTGTAGTCTTATCTCTGGCATTTTTGCCTTTAATAGGCTTTTCAATGCACTTCCCCTTTAGCATTTTGTAAACCAGGACCATGAGCCCCTGGTGGAGGACATGATTGCCTTTAGGGTCCTTCTGGATCTCCTTTATAGTATGATCCATTGAACATGCCAGGTAATAGGGAAGGCTAACCCTTTCACCATGACAGAAATGGTTAAGAAGGACAAAGTGATGCCTATAAGCCCTGGTAAACCTACCGTTTAGGGTAATATATTCAATAGAAGCAAATAAGACAAACCTCTATGGCCTACAAATTCTCTTCGGGGAGTGGTAGGAGTTGTCAATTTTGATCATCTTTCTTCTCTCACCATCCGTAATAGGAAACTTGTCTGTAGCCTTATCTGATATCCTTCTGTCCCTGTAAAATTTCATACCCTCGGTAGTCATCCCCGTGGCCTCAACAATAACCTCTTCGTCTACATTCATCATATGTGATCCAATCAGAATTTTTCCATTTTTCTAGTTCTTTATGAAGTAGCTGGTAATTGTGGGGTCCTTCCCATTCAGTCGTTCCATGAAAACATTGAGCCCCCTTGCTGAAGGATACTCCAGAATTCTTCGTTCTTTCTCCATTCAGAGCAGGAAGCAGGTTCAAATCTCTTCTTGTTTCCTCCCATTTTTCCAGCACTTTCCTTGCAATGCCTTCTCTCATTTTGATAACTTTTCCTCTAGTTTCTATGGTTATTCTGTAAGAGCGCCCATAATCCGTGCCAAATAATGATGATATGGCACCTATTTAATAGCTCATTATCTTCAAGCAAGCCCTGCATCGAAAAAGGCGGAAAGGTCATTAGAAATAATGATTAAAAGTACCATGTTGCCTTGTATAGCTTTGGTCCTGATTGAGCAAGGATTTCATTTCACTTGCAATCTCCTTTTCACCACAACTAGTGATGATGTTTTCCGATTGGCTGCCCAATCAGCACAAGAGTTGGCCTCCCTATAAACATGTGTAAAAACACACATTTCAAACTCTTCGCTGATTTTCCTTGTTGCTTTAATAGCATTACTAATTGACCACGACAGCGGGAATTTCATATTTAAATAATTGATAATGTTTAAGGAGTCTCCTTCACACCAAACTTTAGTGCATTTGGCTTCTTTGGCAAGGATAATCCCATGATAAGCCACCATGGCTTCGGCAACATGGTCGGTCTGTTTTCCTATAGGAATACATTTTATGATTTTACATATTCCCCATTCATCCCTTAGGACCACTCCACATCCTGCAACCCCCGGGTTTCCCTTAGAGGCCCCATCAAAATTGATTTTCATCCATCCCCTAGGTGGGCTGGTCCATATCACTCCCTCTCTAGGGTTACTCTGGATACTCTCTTGAGCTTTTAATCTCCATTTTTTATAGACAAATTGATCCTCCTTAGTGTTAGGATTATCAATACCACCTATAATATTCATATTTTCCACTATGCTTCTTCTTATTTTTTCAAACACAATGTTAGCCTTAGTATACTTTTCTCTGAAAATCCTATCATTTCTCTCTTTCCATATACCCCAACACATGTGTGGTAAAACAATTCTCCATAGCAAGGTAGTAGTTCTATTTTTTGAAGGATGATGCCATGACTTGAAAATCTCCTGAATCGAGTTGGGGAAGCTCCAACTAATATTGAATTGATCCAGATAGCTTCCCCAAACATCAGCTGAGAAGGGGCAATGAAAGAGCATATGATTTATTGTCTCATTGTTGTGCTTACAGAGAGTACAGAAACTTGGTATGTTGATACCTCTTTTTCTTATATTCTCTGTTGTTAGAATTTTGTCTTGGAGGGCTATCCAAAAGAAAATGTTGATCTTGGGGGTAAGGCCTTTCACCCATGCTTTAGCCCAACAAGGACTTTCCATGTTATTGTACTGTTGATGATAAAGAGATGCCACAGTAAAAGTACCACTAGCAGTGAGTTTCCAAATTAGCTGGACTTCTTCTTCAATCCTCACCATTGAGTTCATGACTTTGTTCAAACTACCCAAAGACTAATCCACTTGAGATAAGTCTTTCCACTGTCCATCTTTCCAATAATCCTCCACCTTGGTTCCAAATCTTTCCTTGCATTGGTTCTGATATTTGTTCCACTCAAGGTTTTCATTTAAAGGGGTCTCCATAAGCCAAGGATCCTCCCAAAACTGAATAAGATTCCCTTTCCCCAACTTCCATTTTGTACCTTTGAGATGAAGGATATAAGTTTCTACCAAGAGACTATCGAATTAAGGTACTCAAGGAATTGCAAAACTTGTAAAGAAAGGAGATCAGTGTGAAGAGTCATACTAAGGAGTTATATAAAATCTACATTAGGCTAGGACATTGTGAGTTGGAATGTGAGAAAATAGAAAAGTATGTTTAATTCATGAGGTTGGTATACAAGATAAGTTTGTTGTTGATATGGTGTTATAATTGATGTCAACCCAGGATATGATTGTTGATATAGTACAATATGTTGGCATTAATATTATGATTGTTGCAGATATGGAACAATATGGTATTTAATGTTCTTGTTTGGATGTCCAAAGGGGGAGACTGTCACAGTTGTGGTGATAGTGTATTAATATTGTGATGCTTCTGATGTTCATGGTTGGATGTCAAAATGTTCTTGATTGATAGATTGCTGTAATGAAATAGCTCAAGTATGTTGTGCAAGTTTTAATGTCTCTTCCTTAGGAGATTCTATTGTATTTCTCCATAGTTGAAGATATGGTTATGCAGTTTGGAAGTAAGATAAAGGGGGACGTGTACTTTTTATGTCTCTAATTTTAGGTCACAATTATCAACACAACTAGTTATAGGGCATATATAGTTAAGATTGTTTTGTTGCTTATCGAGATGGATCAGATGAATGCTTTGCACTTCCCTCCATCTCAAATTTGTCTTGTGCATGCATTTGGAGAACTTACTCATATTGTCCATATATTACTTCGCAAGTTTCAAATGTTCAGGTGTATTGCAAGTATGAACCTAATTAGTATATCTCAAGGTTGTGTTTTCTAGTTTGTTTATTGTACTATGTTCAATTTCAATTTGTTTGCACCAGATCACTTGAATATGATAGTAACAAAAATATTTATAGAAATTGTGTTGATGCTCATATGCTACTCTCTTGTGCTTTGCATTGTGGTTCTTGATCTCTCTAGTACTATTTGTTGTCTAGAGTGGACAAATGAAAGGTTAAGCAATTGTCTGGCTGACCTAGAGTATTTTTGTCTATACCTTGTGGTTTGCACTAGCTTGATGATGGGTGTCAAGGTGTTTTGGGTCTTGTTTACCTTCTAGTATGTCTTGTAGTTACTTCCCCTCCATCATGGAAGTTATTGGGCTAACCTTTTGGTTGTTGCATATTTCATGTCTACACATTTCATCTTGGCTGACTAAGAGAAGGTTGTTTGAGCTTGTGTCATGGTTCTATTTGTTTGTTCTGCTTTGTAAGATGTATTGTGACATCTGCAACATGTTATCTGACCGACTAGTGTGATGTTACATGTTTCATCTAGATATGCTATTTTGAGGTTGACCTAATCTGTGTTTTAGAGAATTGTGGAGGATATAAATGAAAGATCAAGTCATGGAAAAGTGTGTGCTAATTGTGTACCATGTTGAAGAGTGCAAAAAAAAAAAACCTAATGCTTACCAGAGTCAGTGAGCCAAATTTACATTTAAGTATACTTAGAAGTGTGCTAGAAGAAGTGAGCTAAAAGTAGTTGATGTGGTCAAGCTAAGTTTTTGCAGTGGGTTCCCAACAATTATTTGAATGCTAATCTAAGGTTGAAGCTTAACTCTATAAGTGTTGTAATCATCAGGGAGTAGTGAACTTTCTTTGGTTGATTCCATGAAACTGCTATTCAATGAGTAGTTTCTTCCTTAGCTTGTAGCCTTAAAATAAAGTTGCAATATTGTTTATATTATTGTGAGGCTATATTTGGACAGTAGCTCCAGGCAGCTTGCTCACCGTGGTTTTTCCCTTGTTGTATTTTCTATGTAAATATGGTGTCTTCATGTACAATGGTGTTGAATGTTTTATTATTTTTGTTCTTCATTATTGATAATTTGATTTAAGATGTATTTTCTTAGAAGGTTAATGAAGGGAAATGGATAATGCCAAGTTAAGATACCTTTCAAATGTTTTAACTATGAAAAAATTGGTCATTATGCTTCTAAATAACCTTATATAGAACCAGAGAGGAGCGAAAAAAATTCCAAAAGAAACAACTTCAAGGAGAGTCTTCATTCAAAAGAAAATTATTACTCCTTGAGGAACTCAATGCTCTTGATGATGAGAGAGAAGAAACTCTTTTTATGGCCCTAAATGTTGGAAATAATGCTTTTGACCCTAAGAAATGTGTGAAGAAGACTCTTCTCAAAGATTCCAATCCTACTAAGATGTCTTGTAGTTTAGAAGGTGATAATATACTAAAAGATCTATGATTGTGTGGACTACCTTCCACACAAAGAAGAGACATAATCTTGTGCAATTCATAGTATCTATTCTAACCATATGACATGTGATAGATGTAAGCTCATCAATCTTGAGAAAATGAATGAAGGTGCATTCAGATTTTGGGATCCTCTACTATAATTTGTGGAAAGGATACAATAACTATTGATGGGAAGAATGAAACACAAGATGTTCTCGATGTTAAGGGTCTCAAGCACAATCTACTCAATGTAAGTTAAATGTGCAACAAAGATTACAATCTCAATTTTAATGGTAAGGGATGTGAAATTAGGAAGGAAAGATCTAAAAGATTGGTGGTTAAAGGAACCAAGACTGATGACAATATATATAACCTAAGGTAAGGTCATGAAAGAAACTATCTTCTAGGACAAGAAGTGAATGTTGTATATGTCACAAAATAATGGGACACATCAACTTTGAGAATCTTGTGAAGAATAGTTGAGCTACACATGCAGTCAAAGACATGGCAGACATTGTCAAGCTGACAAACACCTTATGCAAAGAGTGTTAGATTGAGAAGAATACATGGACAAGGTTAAAGATCAAGGAGTTATCTTCTACAAAACTAGTGGAGCTAATTCATACTGACCTATGTAGATAAACCAAAATATACCAAAACAAAGAGTCCTCAAGGAGAAAGGTACTTCATGTTACTCATTGATGATTTCTATAGAATGATATGGGTTACTTTCTTGAAAGAAAAAATAGAAGCTTTTATAATGTTTAATGTTTTCAAGTCATAAATTTAAAATGAAATGAATACTAAAATCAAGTGTCTAAGATTAGATAGATGAGGTGAATTCACTTTAGATGAGTTTCATAAATTTTGTGAAGAACATGGAATAACAAGAAATCTATCTTCTCCTATATCTCCTTAGCAAAATGGAATACTAAAAAGAAATAATAGGATTGTTCAAGAGATGTAAGAACAATGTTGAAAGAAGAAAATATACCTGATATGTATTGGAAAGAAGTGGTCCATATTGCAGTCTATAATATTAATAAAGGAAAAGTAAGAGTGCAAAGTGAAAAGACTCCTTATGATTTGTATCATGGAAGGCTAAAAATGTCAAGTACTTCAATGTCTTAGGGAGTAAATGCTACATCAAAAGAGATGAAGAAGATTTGGGAAGTTGGATTCTAGATCTGAAGAAGGTATCATTCTTGGCTACTCAACCAGGAGCAGGGCATACAAATGCTACAACAAGAGGTTGAGAAAGATGGTTGAAAGTGCAAATGTCAAAGATGATGAAGAATTACATCAAAATATAGGTGAACTGAAAGGCTATGAATTAGGTGAACCTCCATGCATAGAAGAAAAATAAACAACTAAAGGAAGAAACACTATAGAAGCTTGCTAAAACTCCTACCAAATAGAAAGCAAGAAGAATATTATTTTCAAGTAATGAGTACTTTTAAGAGTAGCTAAACATGAGTGTTAGGTCAAGGACTCAAGAGATGGTTTTTATTGTGACTAGACACATCAAAAAATTTGAGGCTACAAGTGATGAAATAGTATGTTTTTAGATGTTACAAGAACTCGTAGAAAAGAGAACCAATTGTGCAAATGTGTTTGTTCATAGTAAAATCTTTGTATTATTATAAGTAAATGTACAAAGTAAATAAGTTTTTGTACAACAAATATGACAAGTAGACAATGATGAATTCCATGAAGAATGTAAACAAAAGTGTCAAGGCTAAAGTGAACAATGGGTGCTTAACCTAAAAGACACCAATGATTGTTAATGATAAATTAAGGATATTTAATGATAAATTAAGAATCGATGGTGAGAAAGGGGAGCTAATAGATAGGTTCATAATGCATCAAAATTGAGTTTGGAAAATAAATTTACAGCAAAGGATCAAGAGTGACAACATTGAATACTAATTGAATATGTAGAGGTGAAATTCATGAATAAAAAAGGGAATATTCCATTCAAAAGCTCATGAAATATTCTAAAAATGTTATTATAATGGAATTAGGTAAATCATTGGATGATGTTGAGAAAGTTATGAATGTGGGATTACAAGTTGAAGAGGAATGTGTAAGGATACAACAAAATGAGAAAGGATTTTGGAGATGAGAACTTACTTGGTAGCGATGAGATAGTTGTATATTAAGACAACAATGTGTTATGGATGGGGCTAAAGGAAAAGAAGATAATTTATTCATAAGCGTAAAACCATTTATAATGGTTTGTTTATCCCATGCATACCATCAATGAGAGTTAATATTAAGAGGAACAAGAGATCTTATGTAGGAGAGGATAGCATGTATTTTGAGTATATAAGGGTGAAAGCATAGTGCTGTGTCGCACTTTTAGCTAAGTGTGACACAAAAATAAATCCTACTCGGTCGAGTAGGACTCGACCCAATCTGCATGGCGCCACATGGCGCCTATGTGGAGGATGGGTGGTGAGGTATCTCGACCGAGTCCTACTCGATCGAGTACTACCCGACCCTACATATACCTGCCTTCCTGCTTTTAGCCCCCCATTTGCACACTCCGAAATAGCTGGAGCGGGAGGGGTGCTAAGAAGACTTTCAACCGAGCAAGGTAGGGCCGAAAGGCTTTTTTTCATTTTTAATTTTTTTTTTTGTTTTTAATTGTTTTAATAATTTATATGTATAGATTTTTAATTTTTTAATTGTTTTAGTAATTTATATGTATAGATTTTTAATTTTTTAATTGTTTTAATAAAATATATGTATATATATTGTTTTAATTACATATAATTAAAAAACATATACAACCAAAACATATACAACCAAAAAATATATACAACCAAAACATATACAACCAAAAACACATATACAACCAAAAAAACATATAATTACAAACAATATAAGAGAATATAATTTACAAACAATCTCTCTAATTACATCCAGGCATCCATGTATACCTTCCAAGAGTTTAGGAGATCTTTTAGTTTCATGGAGTGCCAAAGAATATCATATTTAATAAATGTAAGTTTGATAAGATCATATTTGAGACACCTAGATAATGTCAAGGTTTCGGAAAAACATACACATAATTGGGAAGTAAACTGGACTATAGATCAACCCATCACCTTAAGATTGATCAACAAAAAGAGAGTGAACCAAATTCTTGAGGACTTGTGAACAAAAAGATGGGAACTAACTTACCATTAATTGAGTTTGCATATGATAACACTAACCATAAACACACTTCTCATTTCTTCATTGGAGGTTTGTAAGCTCAAGTATTGTATGCTTAACAAATAGGCTCGGACATGGTAGTTGTGGATCCAAATGAACTAGAAAAGATGAAAGACCAAACTTAGATTGATTAGCAATTGGGAAACACAGTGGATTTTTAGAAAATTTATAAATGACAAAAATATATACATCAAAATAGTCATGTATTGGAGAGAGTGTTCCTAATAAATTAGCCACTGACAAGCTTGATTAATTTTTGTCTTCCAAACTTGCATATCACTTTGTGGAACTTTTTGAATCATAGAACCCTTTGATGCAATAAATACTATATAGTGAGCTTCATCATTTCAACTTCTAATTATAAATTTAGTTATTTAAGTCTTGGCTCCATATATCCCCTACTTCTCTCAAGTTCTACCCCCAAATCATGATTCTAAATGTTGGTTCCCCCCCATTAATCATTATTTTGATTAGAATCTTAGAACATTTTAATAGCTTCATTGACATTTCCTAAATATTTTTAGTCCTTTGATATTTGGTTCAATCCTTTTGTATGATCTTTGGTTAAACTAGATTAAATATTACACTAATGAATCTGCTTATAAAAGCAAAATGAAAACCCTAGATAAAGTAAAAGGAATGTAATTAATGATTTATTAATAAATTAGGCGACTATCTATTTTACTCCAACATTATATACCTATTACGAAATTTAATATTTGAAGTACAATTATGCTAGAATGATTTTTATTATCAACATGATATTTGGCATAACTTTCTAGTTTAATAAAATGATCTCATAACCATTATCTATAATGGTGTAGTCACATATGCATATTATAATCTTTATATTAAATAAGTTCATGTGTATGTTCATGTAATTTGTTTTGCAATGTAATCTTTAAGTTGCAATGTCTATAGGTCGCAGTTCATTTGATTCATTTTGTTTAAAATGTTTAACTCAAGTGCATATTTGTACAATGTTTCATCTTGTTTGTGGCATACATTGTATATGAACTTGTTTTTAATTCAATTTAATGTATACATGTAGATTCACACACACACACACACACACACACACACACACACACACACACACACGCACACACACACACACACACACACACACATTCATACATTTCACTTGCATAGTTACATTGGACTTTAAATAACACTTTTGTGTTGGCCAATAGAGATGAATTATAATGTATTAGAGATGAGCTGATACGTATGATTGAGCTTTCTCAATCATACAACCCATATGATGACCCTCACGTTGAGCATTTTTATAGGACTTTATCTCACACTGTCTATGACATGGTTAAATGGAAAACAATAGATAGAGATGTTTCTGTAGTGAATGTGAAATCCATGTTCCCATTTTACATGGAAATGGCTGTGGTTAGAGGATATTGGGTCACTAGATGTGAGGATCCTATTGTTGCACCATTCATATATCCTAGATGGTTGGCGACACATCATAGGTGGCCACAGTATTTCTGCAAACAATTGTATGTAGAATTTCATCTAGGATATGATGTTGATTACACAGACTTTCCACGACATGCTGGGCAAGGTAGGGGCATATTTGCAGACAAATTTAGACACCATGATACACAAACCCCTAGTAAGAGGGCAATGGTGGGTTGGAACCTTTTGTTTTTTCCGAAAGGTTTGGATTTTGTCATAGGTGGTGTTGGTGATATGGCAGCTGAGGAGGCATGAGTTGGCATGTATTCTAGCATTGCCAACATTGCTACTCAGGTTGATGAGATGACTTCTGATCACGTGGGGAGATATATGTTGCATTCTCATAATAAACCCTATTATTGATGAGATAGATCCATTTTATGACCCATATATTCGTTAAGAGCTACCGTTGCCTGCAGAGATCGCATGTTTATTGAAGGATTGTCTACACCAAATGAACTCCTATTTAGTGAGTGATCTTGTGGATACTTATCAGGCTCTCTCTACATTACATGGGATCACTCCTCAGCAGCTGCTTGAGTTCATTAGATGAGTACTTCAGAGATCCTCGACTAGTACCAGCCATGGTGGAGGAGATTCAGAGCCAGCTAGTTCTAGGTAGGAGGATATTTCGATAACTCCCATAACTCTTGAGACTATAGTGCATCCTACACCATAGACTCCAGGAGTTCGGCGATGAGTTTTTTATCTCTTCTTATGGATGACTTTATTGATCTAGATGCTTTGTCATTACACTCTTCGGAGATATCTAGCATCAGGCATGCATTCGAGGAGAGGGATAAGGTAAGAAACTGGAAATTTTGATTTTAACTTAGCTATATATATAAAGTTTTTATGTATTCATGGCACTGACATATTTTTTTAATTTTAAATATATATTACAGGAGATTATGATGGACACAAGATATGGAGATTCGCAGGCACCTGGTGATCTTATTCACCAGGATACACAAGTAAATTTAAATTTAAATTTAAATTGATGTGTATTATTTTTTTCCTATTCGGTAGGATCCACTATATATATAATTTTTTTAACATGGAAATTGTATACACAATGTAGGCCCCTAGAGCAGGTGACAGATTAGATCGGGGATCGGGACACGACATGACATAGCTCATTATATTGTTATATACACATGCTTACTTCTTTTATTATGTATATCTGACATTTCCATTATACATGTTGTGGACATTTCTATTATACATGTTGTGAACATTATATTTCTATTATGCACTCAATTTCTATTATACATGTTGTGGACATTTAGATATTATACATGAACTGTGGACATTGCATTTGTGGCCTTATTTTACATATTATACCTCGACATTTCATATATGTTACATGTTTATCTAGACATTTCATGTGTTACATGTTTATATCTATATTTCATGTGTTGTACATGTTTATTTTATGTGTTACAATGAGCTCTCACTCTGAATTAGGTGCACACTAGATCACTCTCCTAATTCATTGAAACACATTTTCTTAATATTTATAATTTATTATTTAGTGCATAATTTAGTTGAAAAAGGATGTCTTAAGGGGATCAAAACACACGCTAAATTAGTATTCAATTTCTTTGAACTTATTATTATTGAATTCGTCTACTTAGTTGTGTTACGCGTTTATAGAAATTTCATAATTCTGAGTTACATGTTTATTTCATGTGTTACAATGTTCAAATTCATGTGTTACATTTTAGTTAGATTGATATGCAAATCATTTCTACATTTCAGCTAGATTGATGTGCAAATGATATATACTAGGTTTTATGGTTGGTATTGGTATTGGTATTTATATAGGTTTATGGATCATTTTAGTAGGTTGTGAAAATATTATTAACAATATTACATGTGTTATTTGTAACACTTAAAACTTTAATGGCGATGACCACAAGTAGTATGGGATGCTTTCTTTTCTTCACGACTAGTACTGAAGTAAGAGCTAAGTTTGATATTAATCTAGAGTTTAACATTATTTAAGACTACATCCTAGGACTATACCTAACTTTTCTTAAGGGGATGTCTTAAGAGGATGTCAATGAAATAATCACTAATAAATATGAATAATGCAATTATGACTAGTGCCTTGTTCTTAATCAAGAAATATAAATAATTACTAATAATTTCTTAATCAAGCAATATAAATAATTACTAATAATCCAATTCAAGTAATATAAATAATCACTAATAATCTAATGTAACAAAGAAAGGAATTTACATGTGCGTGAACTCATGAAAAATTGAATAACAATGTATATATATAATTTAGCATACTTAGTTCATAAGGGGATCTAAAATTAGGACCTATTAGGATGTCTTAAGGGGATGTCCAAAGAGGATGTCTTAAGGGGATGGCCAAAGAGGATGTCTTAAGGGGATGTATAACATAAAAGAATACATTTAAAAGCTTTTCAACTAAGCATGCATATGTAATAATTTATATTGTGATAATTTGCCAAGATCAAGAGCTCAATGAAAAGTACAATAGAGAGACAAAATAGATGATAGGAATAAACTGCATTCTATCAATATGAAAATACTGATCAACTGGATCATCAATCGTTACATACAATGATTATGAGCCTGCTTATATAGGCAAGCCTATATGGATATGTGAGCACACAAACATGACATGTGGCTCAATAAGAAACAAGGGTAGGTAGGAAATAGGTGTGGTAGGTAGGAGAAACAATAAAATATTCCACATAAAGTGGATCACCCATCGAATGTTGAATGTAACAACAAGATCACACCATAAAAGGTGTAAATTCTCCTACACACACTATCCCAATGTGGCACAAACACCCAAGTGTCTCATACCCAAACTACTATGATATGCATGTACCTAAGTAAACTTAAGTAAGGTGTAATAATATCCATGATGAGTAATTATTTACACCAACATACATAATTTAGCATACTTCACATAAGGGGATATAAAGTTAGGACCTATTAGGATGTCTTAAGGGGATGTCCAAAGCGCATGTCTGAAGGGGATGCATATCACATGTAAAAGCACATGTATGCATGTAATTGAAGAATACATAAAATCATAAATATAAAAGAATTTCAACCTTGAGCATGCATAACAATATATGAAAACCATTGTTCACCATGTCAAAAAAAAAAAAAATCTATATGATCCAATATTAAAAAATTATCTCTAAGTTTTAATATGGTCCAAAAATATATATATCCAGTCCTAGTTCAAATTAAACATGAGTCAAAACTCTAGTTCAAATATAAAAGTATTCAAGCTACAAAAACAAGTTAGATAGCCTAAGTTATCTCCTAATACATATAGTTTGGATCCTCTCTATCTTTTATTATCTCCAAATTTTTTTCATGTTCTTCAAAAGGTAACCTCCACTTTTGGTTGCCACATCCTTTTTTTGGCAATGTCTCAAATTGCAGCTTTGTCGCTATAACCAAGTGACTATAATGTAGAACTGTTTTTCTAGGCATGTATTCAATAAATTGAACACCATTTTTGTCTATCTTAGTTTGTTGATAATCAGTGCCTTCTATAACAACTAAACCAGTTGGATGTGACTGTCCATCACCGTCTACAGTTACTTCTGGCAATTTGAATTTTTCTTTCGTGCATCTTAGTAGATAATAATCTATACCTTCCACATTGTCAAGATCCGCAACCACAAAAAAAATATCACCTACATGTATGTACATCCAGATGACACCATATAAATTTAAAAGAAAAGTAAGATGTATCTATAAAATTTGAACATGCCACTACATGATCTAAATTAAAACTAAATAAAAGAACATGTATGCACACACGCACCTAAAACAACTAAATTAGAAACACGTTCATAATCAACTGAATATATAGGATCACAAATATCTATGTCATTTTCATCATATTCATAAGGAGGCATTCTGATTAACTCTTTCATATCCCATTGTGAGACATATCCATTTGCAATATTCTCGCATTGACTCATTGGATTGTCCTCAACACAATCAACATGATTTTTCTCTTACTTGAATCAATGGAGGCTTGTGGTGTACTATAATCATCACTTGATGTAAACTTCTAATACCAACAATTGTTTGACAATTGTAAGGATTAGATCGATCAATACCTGTTACAAATATAAAATGAAATTTGCACATTTTAAGATCAACTACTTTAGGATAAAAGTAAAATGCAGAGCTGGTGAAATTTTTTAAGAATTCTTGAGAACAAAAATATTTTACCTTTCACTTCCCAAAAATAACGTTTGTTGTATGGCGTGTCCTGAATAGCAAAATGACTTTGACACCATTCAACAATTTTGTTTGCATTCTCTATGCTATTACCTACATAAAAGATCTTAGAGATGTTGTTATGTGCACTTCTTTTTAAATGAAATTATATTAAGAAATAGATACAAACAAATTGAAAAACAAAATTAACAGTACCTGCAAGTTCATGTTGGCAAAGAGCACGCTTCACACATGCTCTTTCTCCATCGTTCTCTCCTTTTCCATGTTCACTTTCAAAGAAGTTCCACAAAAACTTAACATTGTGTCTAGCATGTTGCATGGATAGCCAATTAAAGGCTTTTTTAGATTTAAATTGTCCTGCTCCATAAAGTTGTATGTCATGTACATGTACAATTGAACATTTAAAATAAAATTTATCAAATTGAAATCAAATACAAATTTACATATAAATTATAATGAATTGAAACTTATGTACTCACCTGCACAACCATCCGACCAAATCCAGTGTTGTGAAACATTTATCCCGCGATTTGCAAGATCTTCAAAAAACATTGCAAAACAATGAGCTACATAGCTCCTATCACGAACCTTATCATTTCTGATATAGAAATGAACCTCCTTGATGATAATGCATTCATTTGGATCAGTACAATTTTCTACCCCATCCACATCAAATTGTGCATGTCTATAGGTCACTTGCACAAATATTGCAACTTGGTTAGAATGATAATATTGAGCTTGAATCTACGATTGAGGGGCAAATGTATACTTCTCAGAGAAATCTACAATTGAAAGAATACAACCAGGTGGAAAATAATTTTTGGAATCATGAAATTGTTTAGCTTGCCATTGTGCACCATGACAATGTTGGATATGTGGATAAATCATAGTACGAAATTTGTTCATAAATTCAAGGTAGGGAAATTCACTCTCCTTCAATGCAATTTTTTTTGATTCATCTCCTGACTTAGTTCGATATGTCTCATATTGATATCTCTTCCACAAAACTGGCATTGAAACATCAATATTCTCAATTTCAAATGGAAATTTTTGCAAATCTCCACAATCAATGCATGTACTTTTTATACATTGTACATTGAAGTCATCTAAATCTTCTAATTTATCACATAAAATTGATTTCACAAATTGTGTCGTACTTCTAGGGATGACCATATCTGGATTAAGTACTGCCATAGATTTTTTATATGACTCTAAGTATAGATGAAACTCAACATGATTTCGACAACAACAAGTTTCACGTACCTTATTTATGCATACAAAGAAAGGGCACAACCTCTCAAACATTCTCTGGCATATTTTCACATTTGAAAATTCTTCCTTGAATGCTTCAAATAGTTCACTTTGTGTTGTATCTACAAAATTTTAGGATGTGAAATATTCATACCAGTCTCTTCATCTTTCATCTGTATAGTGTCCCTTCTATTACAAGAAACATGGGAGTGGCTGGTCCAATATTCGATGACCAGTCTTCTTACATCTTCAAAAACTCTATCTTTTCGAGGAAGTCCACAAATATTTACCCAATTCATTTCAATGTTTTCATCTATCATATTTCTCCTCCTAATATATCTTTGAACAATTTTTCTAGATATATGCAGTAATTCAGAAATTGTTGTAACTTGTCTTTTATGTGACAACCTCTTACTAGAAATCATAGTCATCAACACTCTATGTGCAACACTTGAATCAACTCCTCGACTTGTGGTATCAATAAGGTTCAATGCATCTTCAAAATTTTCAACTATTGTTTCTTTTACATGACCTCTTGAGCTTTTGCTATTGTCGACACCCAAAAAATCCAAAACAGGAGTCATTTCTCTTTTCCTGAATAACTTTACAAATAATTGTGCTCTCCCGACCATAGATTTTTTTTCAAAATATTTCTCCCACATGTTTTTGCAATGCAACTTAATTATGCTCTCAGGTACCATGTGTTCAGATGAAATTTGACTGAAAAGAGAATCCTCATTCATCTCCATCAAATTTCTCATGACAGAAGACAAATTCATACCTTGACTAGTACTAATTTCTTCCGCTACTTCAGTTGCATCATCTTCAACATCAACAGGATCTTCCTCAACATCAACAGGTTGCTCTTGATTATGTTTTGTATAACCTTTCTTTGAATCATCCCTTATACGATCATATTTTTTTCTTTATTTCTTTTATTCGCCATTAAACAAAGTATTGAAATTTGCTTGCCTAGAGTTGCAAGTGAATACTCCTTAATAAAAAAATCAACTCCTTTGCAAAAAATCACCTCCTTCGAAAAAATCGTCTCCTTCCTTGAAAAAAATCAACTTCCAAAAAAAAAAATTTGAAGATTTTATGAATTGTTTTTTGTTTTTAAAAAATAAAAAAAGCACCTCAATAATATATGAGGGGAAGGGTGGGGAAGCGAGAAGTCGCTTCTCCACGCGACCGCTCGCGGAGGGTCCTGCCGCTTGGGGGACTCAGCCGAGCTCGGTCGAGTCCCACTCGACCGAGGCTGCCTATGTGGCATCCCACATGGAAGCCTACTCATCAAAACCCCCCGAATTTGTAAAACTTTCAAGTTCTGCTAAGAATTTGACCATCAAATTTAAAAAAAAAACAAAAAACAAAAAATACCCTTTTCGAAAGCTCAGAGTGAGGAATGTTGACATATACTTTTTTTATGTAATTTCAATTAGAATTAGTATATTAAAATTACAAAATACTATAGGTAGGTATACTAACATTTGAGAAGACTCTGATTTAGAAAAAACAAAAAAAAATAGTAAATCATATCAGAAAAATTCAAAAATTATATATAACACTAGAGGAGAGTGTCCTCTTCAAGAATATATAAGTTTTTTTTGGGATTTCTATAGTTTTGATAGGGGAAATTTGGTGGGAGACGAAAAACTGTCGATTTTAGGAAACTTTGACTTTGAATTGTTATAACGATGAAAATATACATCAAAATCATTTTTTTTTTTCTGCACTGGCTATGGATGTCATCTAAAACATATTTCAAAATTAGAGGAAAACAAGATTATTTACATATAGTTTTGTGGTGGGAGGTGAAACCTTTGATTTGCAATATTTTTCATTAATTAAAAAAATGACTTTAATAATTAAAAAAACATATCAATTCTTGTTCCAAATTTTATTTAAAAATAATAGGCATAAAATTCATCTAGTTTCACACATTTCATCAATTTACATCATCTTCAAATACCAAATAGAAATATCACTTTTGTGCCATTGAAGTTGAATTGTTTTGCCGCTGTTAGCCTTTTCCTTTATAAAAGTGAGACACAAGTTTGTACTTTTACCCATAAAATAGATTTTGTTTTTATATTAGTAAATAGGAAAAAGATGAGTAATCAATGTTAAAGGAACAAAGAAGAAGGGACAAGGTCAATTATAATTTTGATAATGAGTATAGGTGTGTGCATGAAAATTTATTCAATGTGAATGAAAATTAAATTAAAACCCAGATATCTTATAAATAACAAACAATCAAGTTAGGCAATAGAATACCAAACCAACATAAAATTTTGTGTAATTAACTATATTGACTTCCTCGTTCCTGAGAATTCTCCCATGATGTTCAATTGGATGTGTGCTCACTGAAAACTTTGATAGTATTATGACACTCAAATGATAAAGTGAGAGGGGTTAAAAAATGGATAAGTGTGGGTTATATAGATTAGTGGTAATATTCAAATGATTGTCAAGATTAGGATATGGAAAATCAAGGATAGAGGGTGATTTGTTTCTATCACCTAATTAAACTTCCTCCCATTCATCCTGTAGATACCTCCAAACCAGTATCTCCTTCATTTAACTCAGAGGTCCTTTTTCAATATCATCGAACTCCTAGACATGGTACAAAATGACATGTATGAATATTAGGCATGAAGTAAAATACCTCATTGATTTTAACATGTATAGGTGGATGGCGTGAGTGATAAAGGAAATAAATCCATAGAACCGCCTAGTCAAAACTTGCAAATCCTTACCAATTTTTATTTTCCCAATTCACAAATGTTGTTGAATTTAATCATGGTTATATAAATGATGAAATTCAATCCAACAAGGTTGAACATCTAGTGAAAGTGATAGAACTTTGTCCTAAACAAGAGAAACCTAAGCCTAATCCTAAACCTAGTATCATCTTTACCCCAAGTGATAACTTAATTCACCTTATCAACCACTATACATTACTGCTATGATTAATGGTAAATTCTTAGGGATCCTATGTGTATGATTAAAGTGGTTATAGAAGAATATCTTTACACATTTGAATTATATCTAGAAACTTATGACAAATTCAATGTTTTGATTAAGGTGCATGATGGTTTCACTTGTCCCACCTTTGGTTCCATCATCCTTCAAGTTAAAGTGGGATCTAAAAGGTTAGATTTTCCTTTTACTATTATCCCCATCTCAAACCAATTCTATGTGGGGTTGGTTCATATTTGTCTCACATCCATGAAGGAAGTCTCTTTCATAGTGCATAAGTGTTTGAAGTTACCTTTTGAAGGACAATTACAAAATATATTTCATAGTGGACTCTAGCCCTTGTCTAGACAAGAAAAATTTACACTTGACTACATTAGTGTTGGAGTTGTTGGATATAGTTGTTCATTGTTTCTTCTAGGATATGTTGTTGTCATTGATGTCAACATATTCCTGTGATTTATTCCAGTGAGTTTGGGGAGATTTTTTAATCTGGTTTTGCTGATCACTATGTTGCAGAGATCAGTATTTCCTCCGTTATATTCTGGTGTGATCAGATCTTGTGTTGAGACTTTGGGATATTGTATTGGATGGTATTATGTATCTTCAATTTAGATGGTTCATGATTTGGTGCTTTGCAAGTTATCTTTCTTTGTGACAGTTGTTGATTGGTTGTGTTCTTGAGCTTGTAGACATTGACTGATGAATATTTAAAAAGAGGTATTGGTGCAATTGTTCCAGATGATTCTAACGTGCTTGTTGGTGTTTCCTAGTCGTTTCCTATTTGTTTTGACAATCCACATTAATAGTTGTGCATGTTTTTGGTGATTTCTATGAATCAATGATGATTTTCATGTTATGTGGTATTTTTGGTGGTGTAGTGTGTTGCAATTGATCTTGGCATGATTTTCGGTGAATGTGATCATTTGAGAATTTGAATTAGGTCCATGCTATGTAATGTAAATCATTATATTGGTCTAGTGGTTGATCTTTGTATCATGTAAAGTAATTTTGGTAATTATGAGTTGAGGGTTGAGGGTTTAGCCGACCTTGTTATCAAGGTTGATGATTTGTATATATAGATGAGCTATTAATGTAATTTAGGTATTGATATAGTGTCTACATTATCAGAGAGAGGTGAATGTGTGAACAAGAGATTTATCATTCAGTGAAGTGTCGAGGTGAGATTGGTGTTCTAGAGTAGACAATTGTGCTTAACTGGAACTATAATTAGGCATTTGTAGATGCTATCATTGCAATTCACTTCTTTTGTATTGTAGTTCGAATCATATTGTAAGTCAGTGAGACTTCCCTGAGGGTTGCAGACTTCCGGACAAATATATTTTGTGCAGTGACCTCTAGGCAGTGTGCCTAAATGCATGTGTATTCCCCATTGTAATATTTTTACATATGTACTACTACAGAGTATCATCTTATTGTGGGTAGGTTCCCATCATGGTTTTTCCCTTAACTGGGTTTTTCAAGTCAAAAATCTTGGTGTTAAGTGTTGTGTTGTTAATTTGTTTATCTGTTTATTGCTGCAGTTTACCAGTTTTTGTTTTGGATTTTAATTTGTTGTATCCAGTGAAGACTGATTCACCCCCCTCCCCCTCTCAGTCTTTCTTCTTGATTGATGCTAACAATTGGTATAAGAGCTAGATCCTCTGGTAGAAGCTTAATCACTTGAGGAGATCTAGGATGGCAGCCCAAGGTATTCTTTTCAAGAAAGACAATCTGAGGTTTGATGGAAGTAACTATACAGTATGGAGGAGTCGGATGGAGGTGCACTTGAAATGTCTTGGATATGATTACTTGAAGCTTACTAAGAATGTCTATGTTGTTCCTTATAATGGACCATCTACTCTTGATGAGGTTAATGAAGTTGAATATAACATCAAAGTGAAGGAAGCATTTCTTAGTGCCCTAACTGATTCTGAGATGACGAATGTCATGGGACTTCAGACCGCACATGAGATCTGGGAGAAACTTGAGATCTTGTATGAAGGTAATAGTCAAGTGAAAGTTGCTAAGTTGTAGAGTTTGAAAGGAAAGTATGAGACATTGAAGATGGGAGATGATGAGAACATGCATTCATACATGGCTAAGGTGAATGAACTTGTCCTTGGTATCATGTGTGTTGGTGGAAAGATTGAGGAAGATGAGATTGTTGCTAAGGAGCTGAGATCTTTGCCTCCTTCTTATAAAAATAATGTTACCACTATTGATGAGATCCAGAGTGTGACTACAGTGACAAGAGATGTATTGGTTGGAAAACTTGCACTGCATTTTTGGAGAATCACATGGAAAGTCTGAGACAACATTTAGAGAATCAACGTCAGTATCCGGTAAGCAAAAATATGATCCTGATGAGTGCAAGATATCCAAATATGAAAGAGAAAGAAGAGAGATAGTAGAGAGAGAAAGAGAGCTTGATGAGATTGAAGCATTGATCGCTCGAAGATTACCTAAAGGTGCCGGTAAGTATGATGGAAAGTTTCCTTTGAAATATTTTTCTTGTAATAAGATAGGACATTTTTCTTCTAGATGCTTGGAGAGAATGGCTAGATATGACAAACATGATAAGTTTGATAAGAATGATAGAAATGATAAATATGAGAAGCATGAAAAGTATGATAAGCCTTATAAGTGTTGGCATTATTGGCATTAAGTTGTCATTGATGTCATTCAGTTTGGCAAGGTCACCAGTAAGTAAGAAGTGGTGACCGATATGATGGAAATGCACATGAGAGTGAGCAGACAAAAGGAAGGCTACTGATACACATGACTTGTGTCATCTACCAGTAAAGAAGGCTTACCGATAAGGCACAAACCAAGATAAAGGTTGTTTGTTTTTTATGAAGGCACAACAACCAGTGAGTAGAACACAGAGGATGTGTTGCCGATATAAAAGATGTTTGATGGTCATACCGGTAAGATGAACTAAACTGGTAGTCCACCTTGGTCAACAAAGAATGTCAAACCAACATAGGAATCCAAGTAGAGGTGGATGTCGACAAGCATGACAATTGGATGATAGGTGGAGGTATTGCACAGGTCGGTGGAGTGTACATCAATGTAACAAATCTGAAAGCAGGTCGACTTTTATGAAGAACCTACAAGTCACAGAGGATGCCAAAAGATTGTAGCTCGAGAAAGGCAAGCTGGCAAAGAGACTGAACTGATCCTACAAGAAGATTTGATCCTCATAACTATTTGGTGAAGGAAACATCAAAGCCATTAATGGCGAATGATAGAGAAAAGCAGAAAAGTGTGGTGCAGACCTCCAGATTTAGAAAATGCACATTAGAATGCGAAGCTTTGCTATTATTGATCGTTATCATGAAGATCATATCCTTGAAAAAGAAGATCGAATCAAATCTGATTGGGTTCGAGTTGGAGAAGGCAAAACCTAACACGATGTTATTGAAAGAAGTTTTAGGTGGGAATCCAAGTTTATAAATAGACTAGCTCGAGACAAAAAATATTGATGCTTGATGTGAAGAAGAAGAGTCAAGTGAGTTTGAGCACGAAAAAAGATCATCTTCCTTAGAATTTATTCTAGGAATGTTGCAGAGTGAGTGAGTAGGCAAACCAGTGAGAGGGTTTAACCGACAATGATAGAGTACCTTTATAACCATAGCAGGTCTAACAATTGAGCAAACCGGTGAGGTGTGATTGATCAAGAAGGCATACAAGTGTGACACAATGGGTTGTGAGGCTATGAGAGAGAGAGAAGAGAGGCCAAGAATCAGAGAGAGTAATCTCATAGCTGGTAGTGTGAGATCTAGCAAAGAAGAGAAGACTGTCATCTGGCAGTAATCTATTTGATCAAGAGTTGCAGAACTCATTTGCAACAAGAAGCTATAACTGTATTAAAATTGTATTTTAATATACAACACCAAGTTGGAGCTTGGTGCAGTGGTTGGTTCTCCTTGGGTTGGTTCCCTAAATCGGTAGAGGTTGATGCTCCTTGGGTTGGTGCCCTAAATCTTTGTAATTCAATGTTTCACTTGTGAGGCTGGATTGGATTAGTAGTCTCCAACAACTTTTCTCACCGAGGTTTTTCCCATATTGGGTTTTCCTCATACATCTAGTGTTGTGAGTTGCATTTGTGTGATTTTCGCTTTTGGTATTCTCATTTGTCTTACCGGTTTGATTGTTTAGTGCTTAGGATAAAAATTGGTATTCTGAGGTTGCTTGAAAAGGGAAAAGAATTAGGAACCACTGATTTACCTCCCTCTCAGTGGTACATTGTGTTTAACAATAATTCTAACTGGAAGTATAGGAACCAGAAGAACTATTATTATGTTGCAGATGAAGGTGTTATAGATGATGAATTAGAAGGAGATGAAATTGTGTTTATTTCCATTAAAGAAGATAGACCTATACTTGGTGATTCCACTAGTTGTTATGTTGAGGAAAACGCTTTAGCTACTAAGGTAGAAGATAAAGATGAATGGGTTATTGACAATGATTGTTCACATCATATGACTGGTGATAAAAGAAAATTTGTAAGCATGAAAAATTATAATGGTGGAATAGTTAGATTTGGAGATGACAAAGCTTGCATAATCTACGAGAGAGGTTGTATTTATTTTGATGGTAAACATAACACTGATGATGTCTTGTATGTTGTGTTGGTATTATGGATGACTTCATCATGTGTTGCATTGATTTTGTCATTGATGTCAACACTTATCTTCTTGGAGGTCTACATTGTTGTTTTGGCACTATGGTTATATTGGTTTATTGTTGAACTGACACTATGGTTCACCAGTATGGTTAGTGACTTATGCACAACCACTGGTATGTGTTCACCAACAGGTTATATGGTTCACCGATAGCGATTGTAGTGTCCACCCTTGACTTGACTTGTTTTGATTAGAGTTGACTTTTAATTCATGTGTGATAGACATTATTGGGCATAGGCTATTTCAGATGATTTATATGATGTTGATACTATCTTTATTGATCGTGTGATTTATTAGTCACTATATACTTATTATGTGATTGATTAGCGAAAGATTATATTAATCATGTGATTTGATGAGCATAAGTGTTGATGAATTTTACATGCCTTACTATAATCATAAATTATACTAATCATGTATTTCATGATGTTTTTATGTACTAGCCATATCTAATGATTATCTATGATGAGTTGATCGTATGGTGTGTTTGATTGTTTCCTGACTATCTTCGGGATAGAGACAATGCCACATCACTCATTGTGAGTGGGATGTGTCATTATGATTCTCTAACCCTTGTCTGTTATAATATATATGCATATGTTGTATCATTGCTTTGTGGATGCAGGATTTGTAGGTACCAGACACCAACTCCACCTGGCTCCACAGGTCTGAGTGTGTCTTTAAATCCCAATGGCATGTGGTTCGGAGTTGGCATAAGTTCCCCTTATGTACTCTAGGTCTAAGATGTTCACCTTGTCAGGTTATCGTGATGTTAGCTGATTTGTTGATGTCTTATATTATTTTGATTTTCCTTTTTGTTGGTCAAGTAAGTGTTGTGGTGTATTTGTTAAGTCTCTTCATCATGAGTTGGAGGTTTTGAGATCGCTTCTTTTGTGTGAGTTTTGAGGTATGGATTTCTCCTTATAAGGAATTTATTTAAGTGAATAATGTATTTAATTTAATTGGCTTGATATTTTATTTATTTATTTAATGAAGATTTATTTATTATTTGATCTATTTAATTTAATGTTGAGTATTTGATATTTAATTTATTAGATTTTATTTATTGGGTTCAATTGAGTTATTATTTATTGGAGTTTTATTTATTTAATTTTATTTATTGATTTTCTATTTTTATTAATATTTATTTATAAATGTCTATGGTTGGAAATTATTTATTTAATGTTGAAGTGAATTTTATTTATTGAGTGATATTATTTTACTCATTAAGTAATTAAAAGGGGGTAATTTGTATTCTTTTATTTAAAAGTCATTTTCACCCCAGGTCAATGGTTTAATTTATTTTACCTACCCTTGGATTTGATTGGCTGGAAGTTTATGGCAGGTAGAAAACATATTTTATTTTCTTAAACTTTGGGAAGGTAGGTATGGAATATAATTTTTTTGGAATATTTTGATTGGAGGATGTTTTTTCTTGGTTTTATTTTGATTTTTGATTTTTGATAAATATGCCTTCCTGTGCATTCACGGGGGTTGGCATCTTTGGTGAATGAATTTCTAAGATTGATTTGGAGATTGCTGGTGGTTGGATTCGAATTGGTTTAAAGGCTTGGATTTTTTTTTTTTTTTGGATTCTACATCAAATTTTCTTTCATTTTCAGCATTTTCCTTGTTTTTTTTTTAAAGATTGTCTGCAAGGTGTATGAAAGATTTTTTTGGGGATTTAGAATTTTTTTAAAAATAGATTCTTATTTTCATAAATCAGATTTGGAAGGGATTATTTTATTCTTGTTTTTGAGAAATCAAGTTAGAATGTGAAAAATGGTTTCCTGTAGTTTTTCCTATATTGTTGAGGGTGTTGGCGAATTTTCTAGTTTTATATCTGATTTTTTTGATGTATTTTGTTGGTTTCAAACATATTTACCTTCCTATGTTATCGAGGAAAGAATTGTGCTTTCATCCATATTGATGTGCTATGGTTGGTGAGTTGGAAGTGTTGCTGTTTTGGGGCAGCAAGTGAGTTGGCCTTGCTGTGGTTTTAATTTCATTAATGAAAATAAATTTTATGGCTTGATATGTCTATGTTTATTTTTGGCCAAGAGGCTCATTTTTTTATGTTGTTGTAGTTTTGAGTGTGTGTCAAGTTTCCTTGTCATAAGGCTTTATGAATATGAGTTTGGTTGATGTTTTGTTTTTAGTTTTGTCTTAGATTTAAATCATAATTGAATTGAAAGGCTTTTATGATATTTATGATGCTTTTCATTGATGGTTAATTATAGCTTTTGATGTGGTATTGCCAAGAGGTTCATTGTGTTTTTGGCTACTTGAATATCCTTATTTTGGGGAGTAAGCCATTGGATGCATATGAGTGTTATGTTGTAGATTTGTATTTTGTTTTAGAGCCTCTTGTGCTTTTGTTTGAAACCATGTTAGGAGGAGTGGGCTTCCTTGTGATGACCGGGGTCACGAGAGATATGCTTACATGAGGTTCCTTTTAAGGATGCATGAAGTCTAGACGACCAGGACACATTGGAGTTTTCCATGATTTGTAAACAAGTGATAGCATTAATAATGAATTAATTGGGATGGGTAATTATAACTCATTTAAACAAGATAATAAATAGTTTTGAGCCTCATGGCTTAGTCCTAGGGAGGATATTTTAGGATAAGCTTGAGAAGGCCGTGAAGACGGTAAGCAAATCTCCATTGGTCTTTCATAGGTTGAGATGACTCCACATGTCCATCAGGCTAGTGCCTTATGATTTTATACATGTTATATTTGTTATAGGATGGCATGTGATGACACTCCACTCCTACATGTGTTTCCTTGGTGATTTATGCTTATGCCTTGATAGTGCATTTTATGTCTTGCTGAGTTATCTCTGGAAGTTGTTCTTGTTTGCGGTATTAGTTCTTGCATGAGAGTCCTTGTGTGGTTAGTCTCCTTGGTTATAGGTGCCATCTTAGGTGTAGAGTGTGTGTTGGGACCTTGTGTCATCACCTAGCACGGGGGGTGGTTCATTTGGTTCCACATGGTTGGGTGGTTGGTGCTTTTAAACCATTGGGATGTTCCTATCTTTGGATTCTTCTTGCGTGGATGAGGATGCTTCTTCAAATAGTTCATGGATAATAATTGTAGCAAGAATGTAAATGATGGTGTGATTTATGTAATGAAATTCTTATGTAATGGTTGTAAAAGAAATCATGCTTATGAGAAATGATTATGTTGTTCCAGTTATAATGATAGCTTCTAGTTATGGTATGTGATTGTAATGATGAACCTTGAGTTGTATTGTAACACATTTATATTAAATGAAATGGATGCATGAGATGTGGATACGTATTGTGGTTTGGAATTAAAGGATGCATTTTGTATTCTTGATGATCCATGTTAAAAGAAAATGGTGTGAGTGTTATGATAATGGAAATGTCCTATAAATGATGTCTTTAACTAATTCTTTAAGTAGAAGAAATGTTAAGCCTTGATAGGATGTATGAGTATGAGTAATATTGGAAGATATCTTAGGACATATTTATGTTTGGTGATTAAAGAATTGGAAATTATAGTATCATACTTCGTACTTAGTGATCTAATGGTAGGATTTAAAATCTTATAATGCTTGGGATGTAGTTGAATGTTTCTTATGAAAATATTGTATGGATGTTCTTAATGAATGAATTATTAATCTTATTAATAAAAATTACTAGTAAGTGTATGGATAGAAGGTAAGATGAGTGCTTGTCTTTTAGGAAAGGATTAGATGGTATCATGTGTTATAGTTTAAGATTATATCTCCATTTGGTGGATGCTATTAGTTGTTATGGAATTTGGATATTGTACCTTAATTTGTGTTGAGATGAATTCGTGTAGTTACTTAATTTGTAATAAGATGATTGTTGGTTAATTGATATAGTGTAAGAGATTTTAGGAGTATTAAATAGGCTATGGGTTAAATGTTTAGGAATACTGTGTGATTATTGCTTTATGTACTTTAGGAATCATGATGAAGTAATAAGGATGCTAGGAGCGTAGAATCATAAATGATTATGTGGAAGTTAATCGTAAATGGAAATGGTGTTAATACAATGTAAGGGTTAATCTTGGTATGTGAATGGTGATGTTAATATTCGAAGGTTGGTTAATGGTAATAGGAACATTTGGAATTGGTGTATAAAATGAACCTAAGAGAAAAAGGAAAAAAGTTATGCATTGAAAGATATAATCTCATATTAAATGGAAGATTAAGTAGGTTGCATATCATGAGTGTTAGGTATTTCTATGATGCACCTATGTGTGTATAATTATGAAGATTATGAGGTATTGATATGGATGAAATTAAATGTTTATTTCTTGTGTAGGTAGAATAAGTAATAGCGTTAAGATACCCTAGGGAGTTAGTAGTAATAATTTATTGTATTCCGCTTGCGTAATTATTTTAATAGCTTGAGTGAATTATTCTATGTTCATAACACTTAAATGTTGTTGTGTGCTCGCTGCATTACTTAAGTGATGTTATGTGTTGTATTGTTAAAAAAAATAAAAATTAGTGTGTATTTAGCTATATTTCTCTAGGGTATTTTGGTGGGAATTACATTTGGTATCAGAGCCAAGTTACAACGTTGGGATCTCTGATTAAGGATATTGCTATTAGTCTTGTGAATATGCCTTGATGTTCCTTTGAACCAAGTTACTCTTTGAGACTTGTGTTAGAAGAAGTGTTATTGGATTTTTCAGAATCTTAGATATCTATGCCTTGTGTCTCTCTCTAATTCCTTTTAGGAATCATAAATTTAAGTAAAGGTGGTATTTATTCCATATGTATGTCTCTAATATAAGAGAAGTGTCTATATGTTCTTACTTGCTCTGTAAATTTCTAGTGCTTACTTGAATGATTAGGGTTGCTTTCCTTATACAGAATTAATTTTGTGGTAGAATGAGAAAAGAATGTGCGTATCCTCTTAACTAATGTGATGATCATAAAATTAGTCTGTTATGTTGATCTTCCTATGAATAGAAAGATGAAGTGTTTGTATTATGCATTTAGGAATAATTTAGTATAGATCATGATGTGAAAATCGAAGAAATTGTATGTGGTGGTTAATAAAAGTAACTTAATAATACCCTTTTTCCTTATTCTAATCTTCTATGTGAAATGTAAGGAAGTTAGTTGGTAATGTAATGATTACCCCATAGAACTATTGGTTATTTTGGTGTATGTGTGATTTAGTATGTAATAAAATATTGTTTGAGGAAATCATAGCTATCAAAGGATTTGGGATTGCTAGTTGCACGTGTATTATTAGGAGATCTTATGGAAGTTGAAATTGCATACCTTTCAAAGTGGTAGCTATATTTGGCATGACTAGGAAATTCAAACTAAGTTTGCATAAATTTGTGTGTATTGATTTGTGTGGCAATATCCCTTTCTTCCTATTCTCTCTTTGGGGTAAAAGATCAAATACTTGGGGGTTATTGATATTAAGTAGAAGGATTGGATAATGATTTATGAATATGACTCGTATATGTTAAAGGGAAGATTAGATGAAATTAATTTGCATTGAAGACTGAAATTTAGGTATTGCATTCATGACCCTTGTTCTTTAAAGGGAAGGATTGATTAAATAGAACATCCCATCATTTAAATAGGAAATTTATTACAAAACTAAAGGGAGATAAATGTGTGTATTGAAGCAAGGATTGGTGCATTGCATATGTAGAAATCAAAATGATACCATTGTGTCTTTATTTGGCTTGGCAAGATAAAAGTTTTAGCTTTGTGTAGGAATTGTGTGGCATTGAATAATATTTCTCTTAACTAGATGGATAAATTAAGAAAGGTTACTATATCATTGCCTTATTGAATTTTAAGAAGTGCTTCCTTAGCGAATTCTAATGAGATAAAATGATAATTAGCTATATGAAATTGTGTTGGGATTCTAAATGTCAATTTGTTTTAAAATATCAAAAATACATAGTCTAGGAATGCTAGTAATCAAGTAATAATAGGAAGTGAGTTTAAATAGAATGATGCATGCATTCTTGGAATTTAAGTGGCATTTGATGAAAAGAAAACTAAGTTTTGGAAGTAGGACTGAGATATTCTTAACTTAGATAACTAGAAGTATGTCAGAATATTATTATTGGTAAGAGTAGAAATTGATATTAAACTTTGGCTTTTGTAATGAGACCTATTTTGCTTGTTTAAAAATATGATTGACTAAATTGCTTAAATGCCTTATGAAGGACCTTCTAATCTTCTATAGGTTATTAGTTGTGCATTAATGGAAATGATGCATGTTATAGTCTACAATCAAGTGATTAACCAAAAATATTGAATTGCATAAAAAATAATGAAAAGAATACAGACATACGGATTAAAATAAATGTCTTAAAATATGGCATGCACTCTCTAACACATTCAAGGCATTTCACCCTTGGATGTTGTGTAGCGGTTACTCCCTTTGGTGTGACTAATGTTGGTCACCTCGTGATATGGGTTGGATGAATCATTTATTTTGCCTTGAGTTAATTTATGATTTATGTGATGCGTCATTAGGATTTATGTGTATTTTTGACATTTCTTTACTTTTGGATGACCACTGAGTTCTTCTTTCTTTTATTTTTCCCTTGTGGTGGCACTTGTCACACTTAAATTTCTTGTTTGATTTCGCCGACAACTTTTCTTCTCTTTTAATTTAATGAATTGATTTGAGGATATTTCCTTTGACCTCCTCTTTTGTTGTCTATGGTGGTCATTTTGAGTGTCGATGTATTGTGGGCCCAAATCTTGAGCCGGTGTTGTCTCTATCATGTTCATTTTGAACCTCTGATAGTGTGTGTGAGGGAGGATATCGCGGAAAAGTGCACTAGAATAAGAAAACAACTAGATAATGTTGTTATTAGCTGAGTAAATGAAAAGTGTTAATAAGATGAAGTTTATTGGTAACTTTCTAAAGTTTATAGTAGATAGAAGTGCCTTGGAATTGTGAAGTCTGAAATTTATGGAATAGTTAAATAAAAGGAATTGCTGATTTCTTGCCTTCAAATCTTTGTGTACACATAATGGATTAAAGATGATCTTTGAATGATTTGATTGTATAAGGATTGTGCCTAATGTTTGTATAAAGTATAGCACAATGTAAACATGGTGGAAATTAGGATATTTGAATGCCATGAAATTTGTTCTTTAAAATAAATAGGTTATATATGCTTGATTATCATGTGATGTCTAGAACATATTTAACATGAGGAAGCTTATTTTTGAGAAATTTTTCCTCATTTAGGCTTATGACATGATTTGTTCAATAATATAATAGGTGCATATGTGTAAGCTATTGTGTAAATGTATATATCTCTCTCTCTCTATTTGCATGCAACTAGATATTGAAGGAGTGTTACTATGAATATCGGTGTGAAATATAGTGATTTCTTCTTATTGATGATTAACTTAGTGACTAAAGTTACAGTTTTGTATTGCAAGTGCGGTAAAAATGAAGTTCCCTTGTAAATACTTTAATAATTTAGTGTACATATCGTAATTAATAGCAGCTGGTGCTTCATTTACCTCTTGTGTAACGTGTTTATTTCGAATAATTGAAGAATAAGGAGGAAATTTAGTTGTCATTATCTTTCTTGGAGTTAGAAAATATTATAATATGTTTGTGTTAAAAGGAAGTTTTTGATTTATGTGTGCTAGTTGTGACCCTAACTCTTATGACTTCCAGGAGTAAGTAGAGTCTAAGGGGGGGGGGGGGGGGGATGTAGTGTCCACCCTTGACTTGACTTTTTTTTTTAGGTAAGTGCTATCATTATGGGGATAGCGCCCTATATTACTTTAAAAAGAAAATTACATAAAGTTTTCAAGCATCCAACATAACAACACTGTGTCAGCTAGATGCATCTTTCAAATGACCAGACATACCATACAAAAGAAAGAAAAAGTCCACATACAACAAAGCCAAATTACATATTTCCACTTAATGTTTGGTAAATCACCGCACATTGGTGGTGGACTTCTCAGGAAGCCACCACTCTGTAGCTTTAGTCAAGTTTCTGAATGACGCCATTTTCCCATTGAATACTGTGCACCATAACACTTCCCATGCATTCTCCCCAAATACCTTTAGACACTCGCGCTCCTCTAGCCACACTTCCCGTCATGCCATCTCCCACCTGGTTTCTCTATCCACGGAACCTTCACTATCCTCCGTAGCATCCTCATCGGCTTCCTCAAGGGCATCCTCCAGGTCTAAGGACAAGTACTCCTCGACCTAGAAATAAACCTTTAGTATGCTCACTTTGGTTCCCTCCTCAAGACTTAGGATGTCATTAGCCACATAGTTCATAATGAATGGTTTCACAAAGCCATCCAAAAGCTCCACCGCACACTCCCCTGAATCTATGACATTGACTAGGGGCATAAGAGCCACCTCCAGGATAGTAGCATCACACTAGTGCCATTTAAAATTAAGACTGATGCCAATTAATCCCCAAATAGCATCATGAACGAAGTCTTCAATGATAAATAAATTTTGAAGCTGTTTTTCCAATGCATTTCTACATATGACATAGCTAATATCTCCAAAATGAGCCATTTGCATCCATGACATAGATAATTCTGAGAGACCATTCTTTTGGAAAGTATTTATGGAGATAAGCATGATCCGGTTCCCAATTATCATTATTCCACAAAATCCACCAGATTCTAACTCTGAACTTGGGCAATCTCATAGTAAAGGCATGTCCCAAACTGCATCCAGTACTTCCCAATTGCGTAGGCCAAGGCATATCCATGTGATGAATCAATATGCCGTCAATTTTAGAAATCGTGATCAGAGCGTATGCACTCTACCTCTTTTATCGAGATTCTTACTCTTCTGCACATTTTAGAGGTGTATGTCACTGCCACCTATAACCCAAACTTAGGTGTGGATCCGGTTAAAGTTGATTTGTTATCTAATTCCTTGTTGTGGGGAAATACAAAAGTCCTTCAGACATTGTCTTGTTATATCATTAGTGACCGAGACATGATTGAAAGAGATGAAACCTCCTTCCCTTTCAATCCCAAGTTTTGCCAAAAATTCTGCAACTCGATTGCCCTCATGATACACATGAGTTATTTCATAGCTATTGATTGATTTGAGGTGTTTGTTTATTAGTGGAAACCACTTTTTGAGTTTCCAGTTGTGGAATTTTGACTTGGTCACCCCATTTATTTTAATCTGCAAGTCCCCTTCAATGATGACTTGCGTAATCTTCTATTGAATACAGAGTCGTAGTCCAGCCTTTGTTGGAATTTCAATAGAAGGAGATTGTTGATATTCATTAAGGATATTGAGAAGGTTGTTGAAGATTATTTGATATAATTGAAAAAGGATGATAACTATCTTTATAACATTATTTTGTCATTGATGTCAAGAAATTGATTTTCTGATTCATTATGATGTTGCCATATCTTGAGAAGATTGATTTGAAGAGAATTAAGATGTTGGTAAAAGACACAGAAAGAATGTGATAAGAAAGGGGAGAAATAAGTTATTCAATGGGCAACTATTATTGAGTTAGACAATGATGAGATCATGATGTTTAGATTGTTTTGATATCCTACATATGTTGTTGATTGTAAGGTTAATACTATACTATGTCACCGAGCAAAGAACCTAGTTGGTAAACCCTAAGGTTATCGATATCGGTTAATGAAGGCGAAATGTCTACCGAGTAAAGTTTAGTATTTACCGAGTTGCAACCGAGTTATGACAGATCGCATTGGATGGATAAAAGAATTATTTAATGAAGGATGCTGATGAGTTGGAGTTGATTAAATGATTGGTATGCCTCGCATGAAGTTTGTTAAGGATCTATGGCAATAGAAGATCGACAGGAAGATCTACAGCTCAGATTGAACCGCAATAACCTTGTGCAAGTTCCAAGAAAGGAATGCAAGTCCCTAGGCAAGGTAAAACATTTTCAGATCGAAAGATACATTGAACCTAGTCAAGATTGAAGATCTGATGGCTAAGATTGATCATGGGAAATGTGATCAAGGAGATTCAACAGTTAGCTAATTGTTTATAAATAAGAAATTGTTGATGAATAATGTATGCAGGCAAGTGTAAGCACATGGATGCTACATAGTGATTACCAAGCACAGAAGCTTGAAGACCTGTTTGAATAACATAGTAAGGAGCCCAGCAGAGGGACAAGATAAGTCCTATGACAAGATTGTTTTGAGAAAAATAGAATCTGCCTTAGCATTTCAGATGTGAAGTTGTAGATATATTTTATTACTGTTATTTTGTAAGTGATAGAAAATCTCTTAACCGAGTGGACTTAACAGTCTTATTTGTAAACCCTCTAGCAAGGTGACATTCTAAATGAGTGTTTGAAATCCTTTGACAAGGTCACTTCTAACAAAGTGAAGATCCTAACAGATCTGAGGGAAATCCCTTAACCGGGTCACATCTAGCAATGTGTTTGTAATCTTTAACAGGATTTTCTTTTAACCGAGCATACTCTAGAAGAGTATATTTCTTAGTGGGTCCAAAATCCCACAATGGTTTTTCCCTATTTGGGTTTCCACGTTAAATCTGGTGTTATATGTGTTATGATGATTATGTGTTTATGAGTTTTCATGTTTAGCAGTTTTTGGTTATATTGCTGAAGTATAAGTTACCGAGGTTGAATCTGTTGATTTTATGGAAGATTAAGTTTGTATGATTCACCCCCCTTTCTCATCTTGTTAGCTATTGGAATCAAAATTTTACAATTGGTATCAAAGCTTTGGACTTTGGAAGAAAAGTTTAAAGCTACTTGAGGCAAAGATCCAAAGATGTATAAAAGGGATGCACCAAAGCTGAACAAGTCAAGTTTCTCCACATGGCAGAAAATGATGAAGCTACATTTATCAGGAATTGGAGAATATGCAACATATTATTTGGAGAATGATTACATACCACCAAGCACCAACTCGATGACCTTGGAAGAGATAAAGGCAAAGCAAGAACATATTCAAGCTATGATTGAAATAACATCAGTATTGACCGATTCAGAGTTTAATGATCTAGAAGGTTGTAATGATGCAAAAGCAATGTGGACCAAGCTCATATCTGTGTATGACGGTGATGAACATGTCCAAAGAGAAAAAGTAGATAGTCTAAGAGGACAACTTGAATCTATGAGAATGAATGAAGGTGAGAACATAACCCAATACAGTACAAGGTTAAAGGAGATTGTCAGCCAAATTAAAGGAGCAGGAGGAACTATTGAAGAAAAGGATGTAACAAGTAAGTTGTTGAGAACCCTTCTACCTGCTTATGCCATTCGAGTCTCTACAATCAATGAATTGAGGTCTGTACCTAACATGTCAGTTTCTTTGGATGCTACTATTGGTAAGCTACATGCATTTGAGTTAAGTAATTTTGATAATAGTGGGTCTTTGGTAAATAAAGTAGAATCTGCATTCAGTTCTTTTCATATTGGTGAATCTGATGATTACAATGATAGAATGAGTAAGTACTCTAAAGGGAATCATAGTGGAGAAAGTGAAAGATTTCGCAAGAACATAGAAGAAGTGCAAAAACTGTATGAGGAAATCAAGAAGCAAGAAGAATTTGAAGCATTATTAGCCAGAAGGTTACCGAGAGGAAAAGGTAAGTATAAAGGAAAGCTACCTTTAAAATGTTTCAATTGTGATAAAATAGGACATATGGATTCTAACTGTCCTGACAAAGAATCTAGTGAAAAGAGAGAATACCGAGACAACAGGCAGAAAGACAACCAATATAGAGGACACCGAAACTTCAGAAGGAGAGACAGAAAGACATGCCTAATAGCTGATGAGGAATCCAATGATGATAAATCTGATGAAACTGATACTGAGGAAGTTGTTTATGTGGCTATTAAAGATGGATTAGATGAAGAAAGGTATGAAGAAAAATCCCTAATATCTCACATAAATAATAATGATTCTTGGATCATAGATAGTGGATGCTCACATCACATGACAGGTGATAAACACAAGTTTGTTAAATTGGAAGACTATGATGGAGGCTATGTAGGATTTGGTAATGATGCACCATGTCCAATGAAAGGTAAAGGATCTATAACACTTCTTGACAATTCTAAATGTGATGATGTATACTGGGTTGACAGATTGAAATACAATTTGTTGAGTGTAGCACAGCTAAACAATACAGGATACTGAATAGAATTTCAGAAAGGAATTGTCAAAGTTCATGACAAGCATGGAAAGTTAGCTGCTACCAAAACACAAACAAAAGGTAATACATTTCACCTTGACTCAACTTGGAACAAGTGTCTTTATGCAAAGATAGATGATACCTGGTTATGGCATAAAAGGTTTTGTCATGTAAATTTTGATAATCTAATCAAAATAAGTAAGAAGCACCGAGTAAGAGGTCTACTGAGTCTTGAAAAACCTAAGAATGCTATGTGTTGAGGATGCTAGATGGGTAAGATGACAAGATCAAGCTTTACAAGTAAGTCCTACACTTATAAAGGAATTTTAGATCTAGTACACACTGATCTTTGTGGTCCCATGAAAGTTCAAAGTTATTATGGTGATAAATATTTCATATTATTTGTGGATGATTACTCAAGGATGATGTCAGTTATGTTTTTAAAAGAAAAATCTGAAGCTTTTCAAATGTTTAAATGGTACAAGGCAAGAGTTGAAAATGAAACAGGAAGACAACTGAAATGTCTTAGATCTGATAGAGGAGGAGAGTTCACTTCTGATGAATTTAACTTATTCTGTAATGATCATGGTATAAAAAGGCAAGTATCTGCACTGAGAACACCTCAGCAAAATGGGATAGCCGAGAGAAGAAATAGATCAATTGTGGATTATGCCAAGAACCCTGATGATAGAAAAAAGGGTACCTCAAACATTTTGGAGTGAAGCAATCAACACTGCAGTTTACACCCTGAACCGAGTTCAACTGAAGAAAGGAACTATGAAGACACCATATGAGATCTGGTATGACAAGAAACCTAATGTAAGTTATTTTAAAATCTTTGGAAGTAGATGCTATGTTCACAAAGATGACAAAAATGGAAAGTTTGATTAGAAAAATGAAGAAGGAATATTTCTTGGTTTATTCTTCTAGAAGTAAAGCATTTAAATGTCTGATCAAATCATCTAACAAAATAGTAGAAAGTGCAAATGTGAAAATTGATGAATTTGCAGAAAGAAATGATGAATTAAATTCCAAAGAACCAGAAGATTATGAAAAATTTGTTTATGTTCAATCGAGAAGTCCTACCGAAAAAGCTGCTGAAGAAAATGAAGATAATGTCCATTTATCGAGTGATGGAGAAGATCATACAGAACCTACTGAGCCTATATTAACCAAATATGTCAGAAGACATCATGCATCAAGTCAGATTATAGGAGATAAGGATGATCCAGTGATGACAAGGAACAAACTGAGATAGAACACATGTCTGATATCTGAATTTGAACTGAGAATAGTAAAAGAGACATTTAACAGTGAAGATTGGGTAAATGCTATGATAGAAGAGATTGATCAAATCAAGAAGAATGACACATGGACATTGATCCCAAGACTGAAGGACAAAAATGTAATCGGTACAAAGTGGATTTTCAGAAACAAGCTAAAAGAATAAGGTGAGGTCATTCGAAACAAATCAAGACTAGTTTGCAAAGGTTATGCTCAAGAAGAAGGAATAGATTATGGCGAGACTTTTTCACCTGTGGCTAGACTTGAGGGAGCAAGAACATTGTTGGCATATGTTGCTTTCAAAAATTTCAAGGTATATCAAATGGATGTTAAATCTGCATTTTTGAATGGTATACTAGAAGAAGAAGTTTATATTGAACAACCTGAAGGATTTGTTGAAGATAAAAGTAAAGATCAGGTATGCAAATTGAACAAAGCTTTATATGGTCTGAAGCAAGCACCTAGAGCATGGTATGAGAGATTGCACTCTTACTTAATCAAGATTGGTTTTATAAGGACAAGTGAAAACAACAACATGTACATGAAGAATGATGAGGACAATGGAATACTGATCTCAACCATATGGGTTGGTGATATTATTTTTTGTGGTAATGACTCCTTATGCAAGAACTTTGGAATTGAAATGTGCAAAGAATTTGAGATGTCATTAATCGGTGAGATAAAGTATTTTATAGGTTTACAGATACTGCAAATGAAAGATGATATTTTCATTACTCAATCCAAGTACATAAAGGAAATCTTGAAGAAATTTGGAATGGAGGATTCTAAACCAGTAAGTACTCATATGACTACTAACTGTAAACTATCAAAGAATGATGAATCTGCATATGTTGATGAGACACTTTACCGATCTATGATTGGGAAGTTGCAATATGTTGTTCATAGTAGATCAAATATAGCACATGCAATAGGTATTGTTGCAAGATTCTCTGCAGATCCCAAGGAAACCCATATGACAACAATCAAGAGAATTTTCAGATACCTGAGAGGCACTGAAGATTATGGCTTAGTATATGAAAAGAGAAATGATTTTGATTTAAAAGTTTATACTGATGTTGATTGGGTAGGCAACATAGATGATAGGAAAAGCACAAGTGGTGGAGCTTTCTTTTTAGGAGAAAGACTAGTGAGTTGGCTTAGCAAGAAACAAGGATGTATTTCATAGTCAACATCAAAAGCTAAATATGTTACTGCAACATTGAATTGTACCAATATAACATGGATCAAACAACTGTTGGAAGGTATAAATGAGAAAGTTATCAAGCCAGTAACTATATTCTGTGATAATACGAGTGCCATTAACATTTCAAAGAATCTGGTCATGCACTCTAAGACAAAACATATCTCTATAAAGCATCATTATCTCAGAGAAGAAGTTCAAGAGAAGAAAGTTGTGCTAGAATATATCAGTTCAAAGGAGCAATTAGTAGACATCTTCACAAAGCCACTGCCAAGGGACACTTTTGAATATCTTAGAAGCAAGTTAGGGGTCCTACCCCTATCTTCTACTCATTGACTGAGTTCGGTGAAAGCATCAATTCGATGAATCTACAGAATATTATGTGTGGATTGATGCTGATTTACGCACTTTAGAAGGTTTTCTAAAGGTGTGTAGGAAATAGTGAATAGAGACAAGATGCTCTGACCGAGACTAAGATGATACACATAGAGGAAGAAATCATGATTTAGTTCTTTTAATTTTTAGCATTTTTGTCAAAGGGGGAGAAGACTAAATGGTAAAATCCTAAATGAAGAAGATAACAGAAGACTAATGATAGGGGGAGAAGAATACAAAAGGGAGAAGACTTCAGGAGATTTTAACAGCTCAAGGATAACAGGAGAAGTTTAACAGCAATCTGAATCCGAATCAATTTGAATATCTTGTTGGTATTACTATTTAAAAGTTGGTTTTGCCATCAATGCCAAAGGGGGAGATTGTTGGCATTTCAATAGAAGGAGATTGTTGATATTCATTAAGGATATTGAGAAGGTTGTTGAAGATTATTTGATATAACTAGTTCCAATAAATTTCAGCCACTAGACACTTGAGGAGTAAATGGTTGGCTGTCTCTTCGTCTGCACAACACATCACACATTCATTGGGACCCAAGATGCCTATAGTTTTAAGTCTATCACCAGTAAGGATTCTACTATGTAGTACAATCAACAGGAATGCCCCTACTTTTGGCAATATTATTTTACTCCAACATAGTTTGTGAGACCATGCATCACAAGTACCCCTATGTCATTGTATTTCATATCCCAATTTGACACTATACTCCCTGGACTTTGAGGTGCACCAAATTATGTTATCATCTTCATAAGAGGATGGTAATTTCCTATCTTTTAAAACTTCCCAAAGTTTTGCACATAGTACAAGATTACCGATATCTATTCTTTTCCTTTTTCTTAGATTACTTGTGTCCTCATAATTTTCCATATAGTTGCATACATGTTGCCCAATATTATCCTTGACTAGATTAATCCACTCTTTATCTTCAAATGTTTCATAGAGAGAAGAAAACCCATTCCATGAATCTCTCCAAAATAATACGGATCTGCCATTCCCAATCTGCCAAGAGATTTGCTCAGTGATAATATGTCTACAATCCCATAGGAAGTTCCATGTGGCTAAGCCCTAGCCCAAGTTGGCCACTATGAGAATCTGGTTAGGGTTGTTTGAGTCCAAGTATTTCTTTTGAAACAATCTAACTGATGGGATGGGGCTTGGGATAGACCATCCTAGTCTATGCTCTTGGATCCTTTCCTTGGATCACTAGGTGTTCTAACCACACCCTAGGGTCTCTAGGACTTCCCCTAATTGTGGAGTCCCCTGACCTTACCCAATCTACCCACCAAAAAGTTGAAAAACTACTCCTAAGGTCTCACCTACTCATGAGATTCAAGAACCCTTACTTAGGCTAATAAGGGTTTGACTTGCTCCACACCTTCCTAGGTCTTAGCAAGGATAGGTCAGGTCTAATACATAGTTTTTCCACCCATTCATGTGCCCCCAAGAGGTTTCAAGCTTTCAACCCCTTACCTATTTCACTATTTTGTGTTTTGCCTACAAAATAGAGCTACAAGGATTGTGACCAATTAGGCTTCCTACTCGGTCCTTTAGGGCTCCCTCTTACAAATGATGCACTTGCTTGTGAAACTTCCTAAAAGACCTGCTATTCATTTGGCAAGGACTCAAGGATTTTTGTAGGTTTTAGGCCTCCAAGTGTCCGTACACTACCATAGGTGGATTTTAAGGTTTTTAAGGGTTTTTAGGAGGGTTTTTAGGCCTGCCAGGGTCACAGTGTAGGGTTGGTGCTCTTGCCACCTTATCTGGATTGGTGGAAGCTCCTCCTTCACACCAATGGTGCTCCACTCACCCCTCTACAACTCCTCCAAAGGGTTCCTCCTCCTCTGACCTTCCTTGCTCTCCAAGACCTCTGCAACTTAACCCTTCCTAGCCGGGCACTGTCCAGTCTCGCCTAGGAGTGGGTCTTTAAATGGCCTCCTTGCATTTTCAAGGGCCCTGCTTGCTGTGAAGTATAGTAAAGGGTTTTTACTCTCATTCCCCATGGTTTCATGGTGATTCCACAATGGGGAATGGAGTTATGAGCCCATTGACACAAACCAATCCAAAACTGGACAGAGAGAAGGCAATTTACAAAATATTTACAAACACACCTCACTTAAAAATGAAAACCTAATCTAAATTCTCAAAATGAAAGTAAATACACCATACAAGACACTCCACATAGTTTTGCACAAAAATCAATCCATTAACAATCTTCCTTTGCTCCATTTGTGCCGACTAGCAACAAAATTGCAGTCACAATCAAGTCACTTTGCTTAGGCCGTACAACCACTGACATCCAACCCCTTCTCTTAGGGTTTGTAACTACTTATACTACCCTCTCCTTATTCTATGTGCCCATATTAGGGTTGTCCATGCCAAACTAAGGATTTTGGCCACTAGGTGGAAAAGTTGCTTGACAACTTTGAAAAGTTGTCATGCAACTTTTGCAACTTTTGAGCAACTTCCTCAATGTTGCTTTTCTTGACTCCTAGACCCACATTGGGCTAACCTAAGGACACCACCATGCTAAGAAGGACCCCTAAACACCTCAAAGGCACACATTCCCCCTATTTCCAAAAAAAAACTCAACTTTTGACTCATGACCCTAGGACGTCAACTAGGACCTTAACTAAGACCAATGAGAACATGGCTCTTATTGTATATACAATGGCTTCATAAAGAAGCAAAAACACAATAAAAAACAAATGGTGGGAGCCCTTTGAAGGGTGCTCCTGCACCACTAAACCAGAGTTTCTGGGGATCTTTGCACATTTTCCATGAGAGTTTAGCTCCAAGGGATGAGTTTTGAAGTTCCATTTTTATTAATTCATCTCCCCCATCTTCCTTAATCAAGCACAATGTGTCCCAGTTAATTAGTGGTATTTTCCTATTATCTTTGGCACCATACCAAACAAATTTTTTGAGAAGATTATTCATATTTTTTCCCACAGCGACCGACATTTTGAAGCATGACATACTGTATATTGGGATGGCAGATAAAATTGATTTAATCATGGTGATTTTGCTTGCCTGGGACAACCACCTATTCTTCCAATTCTCTGATTTTACCTGGAATGCATTTATAACATCATCCCAAACTTGGGATTGTCTACAACCTTTGTCAATTTGAATCCCCAGATATTTGATCGGGAGCTCAACAATTTTTATATTCAGATGTTGTTCAATTCTCATCTGAGTCATCTTAGAAGTATTAAAGAACAATAATTGAGACTTTTCTCTATTCATAACTTGTCCTGATGCCAATGTATATTCCTTCAGTGTGTTTTTAATACCAATTGCTTCTCGTATGGATTCTTCTCCAAATACTATTGTATCATCTGCAAATTGGGAGTGCGTAATGGCCTCAAATTGATCATGAACTTTGATTCCTCACCAAATTACTTCACTATGTATTTTCTTGATTAATCTCCCCAAGACATCCGACATAAGAATGAAGAGTGAAGGGGATAATGGATCACCTTGTCACAGACCATTTGTGGCACCAAAAAACCCATTCATATTGCCATTAACAAGAATGGAAAAGCTCACAGTGCTAATGCAGAACTTTATACATTCAAGCCACTTAGTAGGGAACCCAAATTTGTCAAGGACTTGTATAAGAAAATTCCATATCAATTTATCATATGCTTTGGCGACATCAGGTTTGATAACCATACCTTTCAATTTATCTTTATGGAGTGAGTGTATGACTTCAGATACCAAAATGATGTTGTTTGTGATTTCTCGTCCTAAAGTAAAACCATTCAGATTTTCAGACACAAGTTTTGGTAGCAGTTTTTTCAATATTTCTGCCATGGCCTTGGATATTATTTTGTAGATAGTGTTGCATAATGATATTGGGTGAAACTCAGACATGGAGTCACAAACCTTTTTTTTGGGAATAAGTGTGATAATAGTGTGGTTGATCTCTTTCACAAATTTATGCTTTTTCGAGAATTCCTCAATCACATTCCAAATATCCTTCCCCATGAAATCCTAGCATTTTTGAAAAAGCTCTATCGTTATGCCATCCGGTCCGGGTGCCTTTTGGGGATGAAAAGAAAATATGGCATGTTTAATTTCCTCCAAAGAGTAAGGTGCAAGTGACATATCACAATCAGAGCTAGAAATCTGAGGATTAATGACTTCCTCAATCATTGGTATTAAACACGACTCATGCTCAATGCCCCCTAATATGTCCATGTAATACCTGAGAGAAATTAGCTCAATGCCATTGGCCTCAGTTTTCAAAATCCCATTCTCATCTTTGATTGCAAATATTTTGTTGTTGATCCTTTTGGCCTTGGAAGAAGCATGAATGAATTTAGTATTGAGATCGCCCTCAACAATCCACAGTTCCCTAGTCTTGTCTTTCCAATACAGTTCCTCCCACTTTAAAATTTCCATATACTGTGTTTTAAGTTTTTTCTCCAATTCCAATTCAACATTGGTCATACTAAATCGCATTACTCGATTTCCAATTTCTTCTAGCTCATCCTCAATTTTACTTTTCTCCACAAATACATTTTTGAATGACATTTTATTCCAATCTTTAATTTTGTTCTTCAGGAACTGAATTCTTTTAACAAACTTAAAGCTAGGAGACCCAGAATAGATATTACCTTCCTTCCACCATTCTTTCAGATTGTCAAGGAACCTCTCATCCCACCACCACATGCTCAATACTTTGAAGAAATTCTTCTTGTTGCGAGTGTCCTAGGTAATGGACAGGGATATCGCCAGATGATCCGAACCAATTTGGGGGACAATTTCAGTTTCCAATGAATAATTGCAACTAATCCACCTCTCACCCACCAGAAACTTGTTAAGTCTTTCAGATATATTGGCAAAGTTTAGCCTCCTATTAGTCCATGTGAATTTACCATTCTTAGGAATGATATCGATCAACTTGCAATTTGCTACAAAATCTCTAAAATCCTCCATCACTTTCGAAGGTTTTCAGAGACCTCCCACCTTCTCATCAATGTCCAAAAGGGCATTGAAGTCTCCAGCAACTATGACCATATCCATTTCTAGTGACTTAATTTGATTAGTGATTTCATTCCAGACTTTCAATTTTTCCTTAGTCTTGATAGGTCCATAAATATTGAATAACGGGTAGGAGAGGTTTGATTGTTTACAGACAATGGTGCAAGCCATCCAATGGAAAAATGAAGCAATAGGATGTACATCAATTTTGGAAGGGTTCCACAAAATTCCCAAACCCCTAGCCACGCCTCTGGCATCCTGAAAAATGCCTTCCCATTTGAAACAGTACTTGATGAACTCAACCACCTTATCCTTACTTAGATTTGTTTCTTGTAGAATGTATATTTCTGCATCAATCTTGGCCAAGGTTCTCTTGACCAAGTTTTTTTTACCAAGGGCCGATAGGCCCCTGACATTCCATGAAATGATCCTCATCACCCCCCAAGGGAGGCCTTTCCTCCCTTGGAGAGATTAAATTTTTTTAACATACTTATAATACCCTTCTCATTTGCCCTTTTCTCCCTCACTGTCTTATGGCTTCTCCTACCTCTTGTGCATTTTGCACCCCCAAGGATGGTATTGGCTGACTGACTGATACATCTGGGATCTACCAAATTAAACTCATCTCCATTATTGTTTGACTCTAATGCTTCTGATTGAGGTTCCTAAAGTGCGACCTCAACAAGGGGGTTTCAATTGGAAATATTTGCATATCATTGTTCATATCCACTGGGTTGTCTTGTGCCATGGTCGCCATGCATCTTGTTTAGATTCATGACTAGAACATTTAGGTCCCTCTAAGAGAAGAGTTTCTGAATCCATTTTTTTCTCTTTTTCTTTCCATACTTGTTTCAGTTTTCTAGGAGGGTGGCTAAAGGCCTTTCTCACAAATAATCTGCATTTGTTAGAATTGTGAAATAAACTTCCACATCTTGAACAAGCCCTAATTTCTTTTTCCACTTCAATCTATTGTTTCTATTCGCCATTCGCTGAAAGTAGTATCACCGAAGAGGGAATTGTCTTTAGGGCAACGATTTTGAGTCTGGCATAAGTATATAGGTCTCCCTCTATTATATCTTCATCAATTTCCAATAGAGCTCCAAGGGTTCTTCCAATCTTTTCCAGGCTTGTCTTGCTCCAATATTCAATTGGTAAGTTGTACAGTCGGATCCATACATGTTTATCATATGTAGCCAGCGATGTGGGATAGAAACTCAGAGACCAAGGTTGCATATACACTAGGTGATTGTTCAAAGACCATTTTTTGAGATACAAAACATGATTTCGTTCTTTTTCTTCTGGGAAAACTGCTACAAAGAAGCCTTTGGGCAGAAATTTAATCATTATGTGCTTCCCCTAATTTTCCTCGGTCTAGGTATGGATATCCTTCCTTGGTAATTTTGGTCCTACAATTTTTGCAATGATTGCATGACTCTCAAAGATCAGATTTTCATTATCAATGTCTTCGGTTAGGTCAATTTCAATGCCGCCAGATGGCTTCTCCTTTTCTGTGTAAGGGTGTTGGTTTAAACTATCTCCACTATTTTCTGCTCCTCCTTCCGATTTTGACTGCTCCTTGCATGAGGTTTTGGGATTATTCCAGTCTACTTCCAATATTCACCATTTCATAGGTCTTCACATTCTTGTGTCTACATCATCTCCATACTGCCCTTCTTGTGCGCTCCTGTGCTTCTCGCACCTCTATCTTTCGCATTGCCTTTCGCTCTCCCTTTCTCTCTGCCTTTTGCTCTGCCTTTCTTTTAAAGATATTTTTAATACCTTATCTTATATTATATTATATATCATTTATATATTTATTAGGTATTTATTTATGAATTACCAATTATTAATACATTGGTTAATTCCCTTTTGTATAAATCACTAATATCACCATTGCCTAAAGAACATAAGTTATTAATACTTAGTATATTGGTGGTTGTAAAAATAGACATATGCATTCTGGTCTACCATTATATATTAAATATGACTGCTATACTTATTGCAGTCTAAATTAATATTACTATTAAATTCTGCATAAACATTATCAAGCTTCATATAGCAAGCATTCTTATCAAAGACATCCCCATGCATACCATCAAGAATAAGGATGTTGCTGTCTACAAATTAACTGTTCTAATTTGATTGATGGTCCATTATCTTTATTTTCTCTACCCTATCTTTATTTTCTTGAATTATTCACCCAACATTATTCATACTCCTCACCCTTGACTTGACTTGCTTTGACTAGAGTTGACTTTTAATTCATGCGTGATAGACATTATTGGGCATAGGCTATTTCAGATGATTTATATGACATTGATACTATCATTATTGATCGTGTGATTTATTAATCACTATATACTTATTATGTGATTGATTATCGAAAGATTATATTGATCATGTGATTTGATGAGCATAAGTGTTGATGAATTTTACATGCCTTACTATAATCATGAATTATACTAATCATGCACTTGATGATGTTTTTATGTACTGACCATATCTAATGATTATCTAGATGAGTTGATTGTATGGTATGTTTGATTGTTGCTTGACTGTCTTCGGGATAGAGACAATGCCGCATCACTCATTGCAAGCGGGATGTGTCGTTGCGATTCTCTAACCCTTGTCTGTTATACTATATATGCATATGTCGTATTGTTGCTTTGTGGATGGAGGATTTATAGGTACCAGACACCGATTCCACCTGGCTCCACAGGTCTGAGTGTGTCTTTAAATCCCAATGGCATGTGGTTCAGAGTTGGCACAAGTTCCCCTCACATACTCCTTGTCTAAGATGTTCACCTTGTCAGGTTATCTTGATGTTAGTTGACTTGTTGATGTCTTATGTTATTTTGATTTTCCTTTTTGTTGGTCAAGTAAGTGTTGTGGTGTATTGGATAAGTCTCTTCATCATGAGTTGGAGGTTTGGAGATCAAATCCCTCTAGCTTCTTTTGTGTGAGTTTTGAGGCATGTGTTTCTCATTGTGTAATTGGATTTCTCCTTATAAGGAATTTATTTAAGTGAATAATGTATTTAATTTAATTGGCTTGATCTTTTATTTCTTTATTTAATGAAGATTTATTTATTATTTGATCTATTTAATTTAATGTTGAGTATTTGATATTTAATTTATTAGCTTTTATTTATTGGGTTCAATTGAGTTATTATTTATTGGAGTTTTATTTATTTAATTTTTTTTATTGATTTCTTATTTTTATTAATATTTATTATAAATGTCTATGGTGGGAAATTATTTATTTAATGTTGAAGTGAATTTTATTTATTGAGTGATATTATTTTACCCATTAAGTAATTAAAAGGGGGTAATTTGTATTCTTTTATTTAAAAGTCATTTTCACCCAGGTCAATGGTTAAATTTTTTTTACCTACCCTTGGATTTGATTGGCTAGAAGTTTATGGTAGGTAGAAAATATATTTTATTTTCTTGAACTTTGGGAAGATAGGTACGGAATATAATATTTTTGGAATATTTTGATTGGAGGATGGTTTTGCTTGGTTTTGTTTTGATTTTTGATTTTTGATAAATAGGCCTTCCTTCACGGGGGTTGGCATCTTTTGTGAATGAATTTCTAAGATTGATTTGGAGATTTCTGGTGGTTGGATTCAAATTGGTTTAAAGGCTTGGATTGTTTTTTTTTTGGATTCTACATCAAATTTTCTTTCATTTTCCAGGTTGGTGGTTTTACCGGCATTTCGCATTGTTGTTTTTTTTAAAATTGTCTGCAAGGTGTTTGAAAGATTGTTTGGGGATTTAGAAAAGAATTTTAAATTGATTCTTATTTTCAAAAATCATATTTGGAAGGGATTATTTTATTCTTCTTGTTTTTGATAAATCAAGTTAGAATGTGAGAAATGGTTTCCTATAGTTTTTCCTATAGGTTAATTTGCTAGTTGCTTGCTTGTGTGGTACTTTCTGGATTAATTCTTGTACCAGAGGCATTGTTGAGGGTGTTGGTGAGTTTTCTACTTTTATCTATGATTTTGTTGGTTTCAAGCATATTTACCTTCCTATGTTATCAGGGAAAGATTTGTGCTTTCATCCATATTGTTGTGCTATGGTTGGTGAGTTGGAAGTGTTGCTATTTTGGGGTAGAAAGTGAGTTGGCCTTGCTGTGGTTTTACTTTCATTAATGACATAAATTTTTATGGCTTGATATGCCTATGTTTATTGTTGTCCAAGAGGCTCATTTTTTTATGTTGTTGTAGTTTTGAGTGTGTGTCATGTTTTCTTGTCATAAGGCTTTATGAATGTGAGTTTGGTTGATGTTTTATTTTTAGTTTTGTCTCACATTTAAATCAGATTTGAATTAAAAGGATTTTATGATATTTATGATGCTTTTAATTGATGGTTAATTATAGCTTTTGATGTGGTATTGCCAAGAGGTTCATTGTGTTTTTGGCTACTTGAATATCCTTGTTTTGGGGAGTAAGCCATTGGATGCATATGAGTGTTATGTTGCAGATTTGTATTTTGTTTTAGAGCCTCTCGTGCTTTTGTTTGAAACCATGTTAAGAGGAGTGGGCTTCCTTGTGATTAACAGGGTCACAAGAGATAGGATTGCATGAGGTTCCTTGTAGGGATGCATGAAGTCTAGACCACCAGGGCACATTGGAGTTTTCCATGATTTGTAAACAAGTGATAACATTGATAATGAATTAATAGAGATGGGTCATTATAACTCATTTAAACAAGTTAATGAATAGTTTTGAGCCTCATGGCTTATTCCTAGGGAGGATGTTTTAGGATAAGCATGAGAAGGTCGTTGAGATGGTAAGCTAATCTCCCTTGGTATCTCATAGGTTGAGATGGTTCCACATGTCCATCATGCTAGTGCCTTATGATTTTATACATGTTATATTTGTTATAGGATGGCATGTGATGACCCTCCACTCCTACATGTGTTTCCTTGGTGATTTATGCTTATGACTTGATAGTGCATTTTATGTCTTGTTGAGTTGTCACCTATGGAAGTTGTTCTTGTTTGTAGTGTTGGTTCTTGCATGAGAGTCCTTGTGTGGTTAGTCTCCTTGGTTATAGGTGCCATCTTAGGTGCAGAGTGTGTGTTGGGACGTTGTGTCATCTCCTAGCACAAGGGGTGGTTCCTTTGGTTCCACATGGTCGGGTGGTTGGTGCTTTTAAACCATTGGGATATTCCTATCTTTGGATTCTTCTTGCATGGATTAGGATGCCTCTTCAAATAGTTCATGGATAATAATTGCAGCAAGAATGCAAATGATGGTGTGATTTATGTATTGAAATTCTTATGTAATAGTTGTAAAAGAAATTCATGCTTATGATAAATGATTATGTTGTTCTAGTTATAATGATAGCTTTTGGTTATGGTATGCGATTGTAATGATTAAACTTGAGTTGTATTGTAACGTGTTTCTATTAAATGAAATGGATGCATGAGATGTGGATTAGTATTGTGGTTTGGAATTAAAGGATGGATTTTGTATTCTTGATGATCCATGTTAAAAGAAAATGGTGTGAGTGTTATGATATGGAAATATCCTAGAAATGATGTCTTTATCTAGTTCTTTAAGTAGAAGAAATGGTAAGCCTTGATAGGATGTATGAGTATGAGTAATATTGGAAGATATCTTAGGACATATTTATGTTTGGTGATTAAAGAATTGAAATTATAGTATCATACTTCATACTTAGTGATCTAATGGTAGGATTGAAAATTTTATAATGCTTGGGATGTAGTTGAATGTTCCTTATGAAAATATTGTATGGCTGTTTTTAATGAATGAATTACTAATCTTATTAATGGAACTTACTAGTAAGTGTATGGATAGACGGTAAGATGAGTGCTTGTCTTTTAGGAAAGGATTAGAATGTATCATGTGTTATAGTTTAAGATTATATCTCCATTTGGTGGATGCTATTAGTTGTTATGGAATTAGGATATTGTACCTTAATTTGTGTTGAGATGAATTCGTGTAGTTACTTAATTTGTAATAAGATGATTGTTGGTTAATTGATATAGTGTAAGGGATTTCAGGACTATTAAATGAGCTATGGGTTAAATATTTAGGAAGACTTTGTGATTATTGCTTTATGTACTTTAGGAATCATGATGAAGTAATAAGCATGCTAGGAGCGTAGAATCATAAATGATTATGTGGAAGTTAATCGTAAATGGAAATGGTGTTAATAAAATGTAAGGGTTAATCTTGGTATGTGAATGGTGATGTTAATAGTCGAAGGTTGGTTAATGGTAATAGGAACATTTGGACTTGGTGTATAAAATGAACCTAAGAGAAAAAGGGGAAAAGCTATGCATTGAAAGATAGAATCTCATATTAAATGGAAGATTAAGTAGGTTGCATATCATGAGTGTTAGGTATTGCTATGATGCACCTATGTGTGTATAATGATTAAGATTATTAGGTATTGATTTGGATGAAAGTAAATGTTTATTTCTTATGTAGGTAGAATAACTAATGGTGTTAAGATACCCTAGGGAGTTAGTAGTAATGATTTATTGTATTCCGCTTGCGTAATTGTTTGAATAGCTTGAGTGAGTTATTCTATGTTCATAACACTTAAATGTTGTTGTGTGCTCACTGCATTGCTTAAGTGATGTTATGTGTTGTATTGTTAAAAAAAAAATTAAATTAGTGTGTATTTAGCTATATTTCTCTAGGGTATTTTGGCAGGCATTACAATGATGATAACTTGGAGATCATTTGATTATGTTGAAGACATGGATTGGAAGTTTGGATTTAGTGTTTTCCTTATTGGTCTAATTGGGTTGACATATTTGTCTTAACTGGCAAATAGGTCTAGGTTATGGACCGATGCATGATATCTATTCCTGACTAGCACAACATGTTATGGAGATGATTTATTGATTGGATAATATGATAAATGTATTGAGTGGACATGTTGTATCACATCAAGACTTATTTGTAATTGATTTGATTGTAATATATTTAGTGAGCCGACCTATACATTTGGTCTTAGGTTTTGTATATATGATTGTAAGATCTTATTGAAGATTGGATATGGGATATGGTATGATTGTGTTTGAATATTGAAGATAAAAAATAAGCAGACCCTTGTGTGAATCATGCAGATATTATTTGAAGGTTGAAGGAAGGTTATGAAGGTTTTTGACACTCATGTTCATAGCTTAAACCGGTACCGAATCCAACATTGTAGATGCTATTTTTAGTAGTACATTATCATTGGATTTAACCATGCAATTGTAGTCAGTGTGACTCCTATTTTGTGATTGAGCAGTGAGCTTTAAGCGGTTGGCTTTTTTGCATGTGCATATCCCATTTGTATACACTTACTATCTATAGTAGTATCATCTGATTGTGGGTAAGGTTTCCCATCGTGTTTTTTCCCCTTACCAGGTTCTCACGTCAAAATCTCTATGTCATGTGTTGTGGATGTTTTCTCTCTTTTTGTTTCATGCATTAAGTTATACTGGTATTGATATAAGTGTTAATCTATTTTACCGACACTAAGTTTAAGTTGGAATAATCTATTTTGATTTATAATTTATTGACAATTGGTTCACAACTGATTCACCCCCCCTCCCCCCCCCTCTCATTTGTCCTTTCTGGGTCCTAACAATTGGTATCAGAGCTAAGTCCTCTTTTTGCAGAAGCCTAACAACTTGAGGAGATCCTATGGCAACAAATATTTTCAGGAAGGATAGTCTGAAACTTGATGGAACTAACTATGGTATATGGAAGATTAGAATGGAAACACATCTGAACTGCATTGGAAGAGATATATGGGATGTTACAAAGATTGGCTATGTTGGTCCTACTCTGAATCAACCTCATCCACCAACTTTGGCTAAGGACTTGGACAATAATTGCAAAGCAATAGAAGCACTTTTGAGTGCATTATGAGATCAGAAAATCATGGGATTATCAGACTAATCTACTGCTAAATCTATTTTGGATAAGCTGAAAACACTGAATGAAGGAGATACCACTGTCAAAATTCCAAAATTGGAATGTTACCAGGTCAGGTATGAAAATTTTAAAATGGAAGAAGATGAAAAAATTTCTGCATTTATGGAAAGAGTTAATGAAATTGTTTTAGGAATACAATGTTGTGGAGGATCCTTAAGTGAAGATGAAATCGTGTCTAAAGTTTTAAGAGCTTTGCCACCGACTTACAAAATGAAAGTGACTACTATTAATGAGTTGAGAACAATGCCTAATACTTTAGTTTCTAGAGATACTTTGGTTGGAAAACTTTCTACATTTGAACTTGAAGAGTTTGGTCCTATTACTACCGTAAAGACTGATTTAGCTTTCAAAGAATCATCATCATCAACATCATCATCATATGAAAAAAGTAATTGGAAAGCACTTTATGCAAAAGAAATTGAAGATATGAGAAGAGAAAATGAAGAACTTGAAGAACTTGAAGCACTATTTGCAAGAAAGATGCCTAAAGGTCCACCATGAAGTAAGTATGAAGGTAAAGCACCTTTGAAATGTTTTAATTGCAATAAAGTTGGTCATATAGGGAGGAAGCAAAAAGAACATATAAGCCTAACCCTGAATATCAAAGATACAAATTTAAGAAAAATAGAGATAAGTCATGCTACTATGCAGATGAAGGTGTTACAAATGATTTAGATGAAGATCCAACATATAATAGATGGAATTTTGTTGCAATAAAAGAAGATCAACCAACACCTATTGTCAAACCCGTAGAGCAGGCATTGGCAACAAAAGTTGAAGAAAAAGGATGAATGGATCATAGATAGTGGATGCTTGCATCATATGAATAGTGATAAAAGCAAATTCTTATCATTTTAGGAAATTCATGGAGGTCTAGTAAGGTCTGGAAGAGGCACTATATCTTTGGATGGTAAGCATAATACTGACAATGTTTATTATGTAGAATGTTTAAAGCATAATCTTTTGAGTGTTGGTTAGTTAGTTGAAAAAGGATTTAAATTACAATTCAAGAATGGAAAATACAAAATCATAAATAGAATTGGATTGGAGATTGCAACCGGTAATCAGAATAAAGGTAATATCTTTCACTTGAATACCAGTGATAAGACATGTTTGATTGCACACATTGATGAAAGTTAGTTATAGCATAAAAGACTCTGTCATGTGAATTTTGATTGCATTGTAAAGATCAGTTCAACTAAGGCAGTTAGGGATTTACCTAATATTGTGAAACCTCATAATCTGGTATGTAAGGAATGTCATATGGGAAAGCAAGTTAGAACAACATTAAAGAGCATTACTGAGAAATCCAATAATATTCTTGATTTAATTCATACTGATTTATGTGGTCTTGCAAGAACAAGAACTCTACAAGGAGATAGATACTTTATGCTAATAATTGATGATTATTCTAGAATGTGTTGGGTTAGTTTTCTCAGGGAGAAATCAGAAGCTTTTGAAAGATTCAAGATATACAAGGCAATGGTAGAGAATAAAACCGACAAGAAAATCAAATGTTTGAGATCAGATCAAGGAGGGGAATTTACATCTAGAGACTTTAATGCATTGTGTGAAGTGAATGGAATCAAAAGACAACTATCAGCACCCCGAACACCCCAGCAGAATGGAGTTGTGGAAAGGAAGAACAAAACTATTCTGGATGTAGCAAGAACCATGCTGATGGAAGCAACTCTACCTCATGTGTACTGGAGAGAAGTAGCGAATACAATGATTTATACTTTCAACAGAGTTCACATCAAAAGTGAAACCGGTAAGACCCCTTATGAACTATGGTTTGGTCATATTCCTACTCTTAAGTATTTCAGAATATTTGGAAGCAAATGTTATATTAGAAGAGATGAGTATATTGGAAAGTTTGATCCTAGAAGTGATGAAGGAATATTTCTTGGTTATTCATCTAAAAGCAAGACATATAGATGTTATAATAAAATGTTATAGAAAATCATTGAGAGTACTAATGTGAAGATAGATGAACACTTTAGAGGAGATTTAAGATCTATAGAACTGATAGTTAAAATGATTATAGATCAACCAACATAGATTGCACTGATACAAAGTGAAGATCCAGTCACACTGGCATCATCAGAAAACTCAACTGTGACTGAAGAACAACAACATATAAGTGGAAATAAAAACAAACCTAGGTATGTAAGATTGAATCATTAAGAGAATTAGATAATTGGAAACAAGAGTCAAGGTGTTATGACTAGAGGAAGATTGGTAAAAGAAGAGGTATGTTTAATTTCTCGAGCTAAACCAGCATCTGTTATTGAAATATGTCAGGATGAACATTGTATAAAAGAAATGGAAGATGAATTAGAACAAATTGAAAATAATAATAATTGGACATTAGTTCCCTGACCTAGAGACAAAAATGTAATTGGAACTAAATGGGTATATGTTGGTATTATGGATGTGTTGCATTGGTTTTGTCATTGATGTCAACACTTGTCAACACTTATCAACACCTATCTTTCTGGAGATATTTGGTTATGTTCACCAGCATGTTCAGTGACTTATGCACAGTCACCGGTATCTGGTTGACCGACATGTTATATTGTTCACTGACACAGAGGATGACTTGTTATCATCTAGAGATTACTTCGATATGTCGAAGACATGGTTTGGACACTTGGTTTTGGTGATTTTGTTATTGGTCTAATCGAGTTGGCATATTTGTTGTTACTGACAAATTGGTCTAGGTTATGGACCGACATGCATTATCTATTCTAGAGCAGCACAACACATTATGGAAATGATTTATTGATTGGTTATTATTGTCAATGCATTGAGCTGACATGATGCATCACATATTGATTCATTTGTAATTGATTTAATTGTAATATTCTTAGTAAGACAACCTACACATTTGGTCTTAGGTTTTGGTATATACATAAGATCTCATTTGTGAGATTATGTGGTAGAGGAATTTAATAAGGAATATGCGAATATAAGAAGAGCTACTCACGTAGACATCATTTGAAGATTCAAGAAAGGTATGAAGGAGATAATCTGAACCTAACCAGTACTGAATCTAGCATATGAAGATGCTATTTTGAGAAGTATATTATCTAGGATTTAACCATCCTATTGTAGTCAGTTTGACTCTCATTTTGTGATTGAGCAGTGAGCTCTAGGTAGTTGGCCTTTCTGCATGTGTAGACTCCATTTGTACACACATACTATCTGCAATAGTATCATCCGATTGTGGGTAAGGTTTCCCATAGTGTTTTTTCCCCTTATTAGGTTTCCACGTACAAATATCTATGTTATGTGTTGTGGATATTATTTCTCTTTCCATTTCATGCATTAAGCTTTACCGGTATTGTTGTTAACTGCTAAACTATCAACTGACATTAATTTTGGTTTACCAGGTATTATGCATCAAGTTTGATTAAGTTATATTTGGGTTGAAATTAACAGACAACTGATTCGCCCCCCCAACCCCCCCCTCTTAGTTGCCTCTGGGTCCTAACAATTGGTATCAGAGCTAAGTCCTCTTTTTGCAGAAGTTTAACAGCTTGAGGAGATTCTATGGCAACTAAGTATTTTAGGAAGGACTGTCCTAAACTTGATGGAACTAACTATGGTATATGGAAGATTAGAATGGAGACACATCTGAATTGCATTGGAAGAGACATATGGGATGTTACAAAGAATGGTTATGTTGGTCCTACACAGAGTCAACCTAATCCACCAAACTTGGCTAAATATCAGGAGAATGATTGCAAAGCAAGAGAAGCACTTTTGAGCACATTGTTAAATCAGAAAATCATGGGATTATCAGACTGATCTACTGCTGAAGCTATTTGGGATAAATTGGAGACATTGAATGAAGGTGATACCACTGTCAAAATTGCAAAACTGGAATGCTTCTGGGTCAGATATGAAAATCTGAAAAATGGAAGAAGATGAAAGAATTTCTACTTTTATGGAAAGAGTTAATGAAATTGTTTTGGGTATAAAATGTTGTGGAGGATCCTTAAGTGAAGATGAGATTGTTTCTAAAGTTTTAAGAGAATTTCCACTGGCATACAAAATGAAAGTAACTACTATCAATGAATTAATAACAATGCCTAATACATCAGTATCTAGAGATACTTTGGTTGGAAAACTTTTAGCTTTTGAGCTTGAGGAATTTGGTCCTGTTACTACTATTAAAATAGATTTAGCTTTCAAAGAATCATCATCATCATCATCATCATCATCATCATCATCATCATCATCATCATCATCATCATCATAATCATCATCATCATCATCATCATCATCATCATCATCATCATCATCATCATCATCATCTGAGAAATCTGATTGGAAAGCACTTTATGCAAGAGAACTTGAAGACATCAGGAATGAGAATGAAGAATTGGAAGAGCTTGAAGCACTATTTGCAAGGAAAATGCCTAAAGGTCTATTTGGAAGTAAGTATGAAGGTAAAGCACCTTTTAAATGTTTTAACTACAATAAAATTAGTTATATGGCATCTAGATGTCCTGATAGACATGCAAGATTGAGAGAAGAAGCTAAAAGAACATATAAGCCTAACCCTGAATATCAGAGATACAATTTTAAGAAGAATAGAGACAAATCATGTTACTATGGTGATGAAGGAGTTGTTGATGATTCTGATGAGGAACCAACAGACAATGGATGGGCTTTTGTTGCAATAACATAAGATCAACCAACACTTACTATACAACTGGTAGAGCAGGCCCTAGCAGCTAAAATTGAAGAAAAGGAGGAATGGATCATTGATTCCAGGTGTTCACATCATATGACTGGTGATAAAAGTAAATTCTTAACTTTTGAGGAATACAATGGAGGTTTAGTAAGATTTGGGGATGATAAAGCTTGTTTGATTAGAGGAAAAGGCACTATATCTTTTGATGGTAAGCACAATACTGACAACGTTTATTATGTTGAAGGTTCGAAGCATAATCTTTTGAGTGTTGGTCAATTAGTTGAAAAAGGATTTCAATTACAATTCAAGAATGGTAAATGCAAAATCATGAATAGAACTGGTTTGGAAATTGCAATCGTTAATCAGACTAGAGGTAATATCCACTTGAATAACAATGAGAAGACATGCTTGATTGCACATATTGATGAAAGTTGGTTATGACATAAGAGACTTTGTCATGTGAATTTTGATTGCATTGTAAAGATCAATACAACTAAGGCAGTAAGGGATTTACCTAAGATTATAAAACCTCACAATCCGGTATGTAAGGAATGTCAACTTGGAAAGCAAGTTAGAACAACTTTCAAGGGTATTCCAGAGAAATCCAATAATGTTCTTGATTTAATTCATATTGACTTATGTGGTCCGGCAAGAACTAGAAGTCTACAAGGAGATAAATATTTTATGCTAATCATTGATGATTATTCTAGAATGTGTTGGGTTACTTTTCTCAAGGAGAAATCAGAAGCTTTTGGGAAATTGAAACTATTCAAGGAAATGGTAGAGAATGAAATCGATAAGAAAATCAAATGTTTAAGATCACATCAAGGAGGTGAATTCACATCTAAGGAGTTTAATACATTCTATGAAGTGAATGGAATTAGAAGACAACTATCAGCACCTCGGACACCCCAGCAGAATGGAGTTGTGGAAAGGAAGAACATAACTATTTTGGATCCATCTAGAAGCATGATATCAGAAGCAAACCTACCTCATGTGTATTGGAGAGAAGTAGTGAATTCAATGGTTTACACATTCAATAGAGTTCACATCAAAGGAGAAACCGGTAAGACCCCTCATGAACTATGGTTTGGTAATACTCCTACTCTTAAATATTTCAAAATATTTGGAAGAAAATGTTATATTAGGAGAGATGAGTATATTGGTAAATTTGATCCTAGAAGTGATGAAGGAGTATTTCTTGGTTATTCATCTAAGAGCAAGGCATATAGATGTTTTAATAAAAGATTGTAGAAAATCATTGAGAGTGCAAATGTGAAGATTGATGAACAGTTTAGAGGTAATTCAAGGTCTATGGATTCTGAACCGATAGTTGAGATAATCACAAATGAACCTACACTGAGTGCACTAGTACAAAATGTTGATCCAATCACATCAGCATCATCAGAGAATTCCACAGTGACTAAATAACAACAACAAGTGAATACACCCAGGTATGTAAGATTGAATCACTCTGAAAGTCAGATAATTGGGAATAAGTATCAAGGTGTTATGACAATAGGAAGACTGGAAAATGAAGAGGTATGTTTAATTTCTCAAATTGAACCAGCATCAGTTAATGAGGCATGTGAAGATAAACATTGGATTAAGGCTATGGAAGATGAATTGGAACAAATTGAAAAGAATAACACATGGACATTGGTTCCCCGACCTAAAAATAAAATTGTATTTGGAACTAAATGGTTATTTAGAAATAAACTTAATGAAGATGGTAAGGTAATCAGAAACAAAGCAAGATTAGTGTGTAAGGGATATTCATAGAAAGAGGGAATTGATTACAATGAAACCTTTGCACCAGTAGCTAGAATTGAGGCAGTTAGACTATTCCTAGCATTTGTAGCACACAAGAACTATAAAGTATATCAAATGGATGTTAAATGTGCATTTCTGAATGGTGATCTTGAAGAGGAAGATTATATTGAACAACCTGATGGATTTTCTTTGACAAATGACAAAGATATGGTTTGCATGTTAAGGAAAGCTTTATATGGATTGAAGCAAGCTCCTAGAGCTTGGTATGCTAGATTGGACAAATATATTTTGAAGCTTGGTTACACTAAAGGTAATGCTAACAACAAATTATATTTCAAAGTGACTAATGATGACATCTTGGTTATTGAAGTTTTTGTTGATGATATAATTTTTGGAGGAGAAGATGGATTGTGTAAAGACTTTTCTAATAAAATGCAGGAAGAATTTGAAATGTCTATGATTGGGGAGATAAAATTCTTTTTAGGATTGCAGATTTCACAAACTAATAAAGGTATATTCATATGTCAATCAGAGTACTTGAAGGAACTACTAAAGAAATTTGGTATGGAAAACTCTAAACCGGTAAGTACTCCTATGACTACAACTGACAAACTATCATTGAAGTATGATTCAACACCTATTAATCTGACAAGATATAAATCTATGATTAGAGTTTTATTGTATTTGACACAAATAAGACCTGATATTATGAATGTAGTATGTATTGTTTCAAGATTTTAGAGTAATCCTAAGGAAAATCATGAATCAATAGTAAAAAGGATTTTCCGGTATCTACAAGGCACAACAAATCTTGGTTTATGGTATCCTAAAGATGAAAATTTTGATTTATGTGCATACACCAATGCTAATTGGGCAGGAGATGTAGATGACAGAAAGAGCACCACCGGCAGAGCATTCTTTCTTGGTAACAGATTGATTTCATGGTTGAGCAAGAAATAGAGTTGTATATCATTATCAACAATAGAGTCAGAATATGTTCCAACAACAACTAATTGTACTCAGGTATTATGGATTAACCAAATGTTGAAGGACATAAAGGTAAAATGCAAAGAACCTATAATTATTTACTGTGGTAATATGGCAGCAATTTATATATCTAAGAATCCGGTATTTCACTCCAAAACTAAATATGTTTCTATAAAATTCAATTTTCTGAAAGAGAATGTTGAAGCAAAAGAAGTGAAACTGGTTTATGTGAATACTAAAGAGGAGATTGCAGATATCTTTACTAAGCCTTTGCCTAAGGAAACTTTTGAATATCTCAGAGAGCAGCTTGGGGTTGTGCCCTCACTGGTAGAGACTTATACAGTTGGAGAATGGCATCAAACCGACAAAATTTACAGAGAAACCTTTTTCTGGCTTTGATGGAGGAGAGCTACCTCTCAGGGGGAGTAGTTGGTATTTGTAATTAGTTCTATGAACTGGTTGTATCTGGTTTTTGTATTGCTTAGGCATTTGATGTCAAAGGGGGAGAGATATCTATGGAAAAACACATTATCTTTTGGGGAGAGATTACTCATTAGGGGAGAGATATTCTGTATTTTGATTTCTAGTAATTGATCTCTTCGAAGATTGTTGGTTTTTGGGTTTTGGCATTTTTGCTTTGGCACTTAGATGGTTTTTCCATCTTGTGTTGCCATCAATGCCAAAGGGAGAGATTGTTGGTATTATTAATGTGTTGCATTGGTTTTGTCATTGATGTCAACACTTGTCAACACTTATCAACACCTATCTTTCTGGAGATATTTGGTTATGTTCACCAGCATGTTCAGTGACTTATGCACAGTCACCGGTATCTGGTTCACCGACAGGTTATATTGTTCACCGGCATAGAGGATGACTTGTTATCATTTGGAGATTACATGGTTTGGGCACTTGGTTTTGGTGATTTGGTTATTGGTCTTATCGAGTTGGCATATTTGTTGTTACCAGCAAATTGGTCTAGGTTATGGACCGGCATGCGTTATCTATTCCAGATCAGCACGACATGTTATGTAGATGATTTATTGATTGGTTATTATTGTAAATGCATTGAGCCGACATGATGCATCACATATTGATTCATTTGTAATTGATTTAATTGTAATATTCTTAGTAAGCCGACGTACACATTTGGTCTTAGGTTTTGATATATATGTAAGATCTTATTTGTGAGATTATGTGGTAGAGAAATGTAATAAGGAATATGGGAATATAAGCAGAGCTACTCACGCATACATCATTTGAAGATTCAAGGAAGGTATGAAGGAGATAATTTGAACCTAACCGATACTGAATCCAACATATGAAGATGCTATTTTGAGTAGTACATTATCTAGGATTTAACCATCCTATTGTAGTCAGTGTGACTCTCATTTTGTGATTGAGTAGTGAGCTCTAGGAAGTTGGCCTTTTTGCATGTGCAAACCCCATTTGTACACACATACTATCTGCAGTAGTATCATCTGATTGTGGGTAAGGTTTCCCACCATGGTTTTTCCCCTTACAGGGTTTCCACGTACAAATATCTGTGTTATGTGTTGTGGATGTTATTTCTCTTTCTGTTTCATGCATTAAGCTTTACCAGTATTGTTATTAAATGCAAAACTGTCAACCCATTAAGTTTGGTTTACAAGGTATTATGCATCAAGTTTGATTAAGTTATATTTGGGTTGAAATCAATAGACAATTGATTCACTCCCCCCCCTCTCAGTTGCCTCCGGGTCCTAACAGTATATAGAAATAAACTTAATGAGAATGGTGAAGTAATCAGAAACAAAGAAAGATTAGTTTGTAAATGATATTCATAGAAAGAACGAATTGATTATAATGAAACCTTTGCACCGGTAGCCAGGATTGAGGCAGTTAGATTATTTCTTGCATTTATAGCTTATAAGAACTATAAAGTTTATTAGATGGATGTAAAATGTGCACTTTTGAATGGAGATCTTGAGGAGGAAGTTTACATTGAACAACCTGATGGATTTTCTTTGATAGATAATAAGGATATGGTTTGCAGGTTAATGAAAGCTTTATATGGATTGAAGCAAGCTCCCAGAGCTTGGTATGGTAGATTGGATAAATATCTTTTGAAGCTTGGTTATACAAAAGGTAATGCTGACAGCAATTTGTATTACAAAGTTATCGATGATGACATTTTGGTTATTGAAGTATTTGTAGATGATATCATTTTTGGAGGTGAAGATAGATTATGTAAAGACTTTGCTAACAAGATGCAGGAAGAATTTGAAATGTATATGATTGGAGAGAGAAAAAAATTTCTAGGTTTGCAGATTTCACAAACACATAAAGGTATATTCATATGTCAAACAAAGTACTTGAAGGAACTTTTGAATAAATTTGGTATGGAAAATTCCAAACCGGTAAGCACTCCTATGACTACAATTGATAAATTGACATTGAAGGATTATTCAACTCCTAATAATCCGACAAGATACAAATCTATGATTGGAGGTTTACTGTATTTGACATAATCAAGACCTGATATAATGAATGCAATATGTATTGTATCTATATTTCAAAGCAATCCTAAAGAAAATCATGAATCTGCAGTTAAAAGGATTTTCCGACACCTACAAGGCACAACAAATCTTGGTTTATGGTATCCTAAAGATGAAAATTTTGATTTATGTGCATACACCGATGCAAATTAGGCAGGAGATGTAGATGACAGAAAGAGTACCACTGGTGGTGCATTCTTTCTTGGCAGGAGATAGATTTCATGGATAAGAAAGAAGAAGACTTGTACATCATTATCTACAACAAAATCAGAATATGTTGCAACAGCAACTAATTGTACCCATTTATTATGGATCAAGCAAATGTTGAAGGATATAAAGGTAAAATGCAAAGAACCGATAATTATCTATTGTGATAATTCAACAACAATTGATATATCCAAGAATCCGGTATTTCAATCTAAGACAAAGCATGTTTCTATTAAGTACAATTTTCTGAAAGAGAATGTTGAAGCAAATGAAGTGAAATTGGTTTATGTGAATACTAAAGAGCAAATTGTAGATATCTTTACAAAGCCTTTGCCTAAGGAAACATTTGAATATCTAAGAGAGTAGATTGGGGTAATTTCCCCACAGACAGAGATTTGAATGATGAAGATTGGCATCAAACTGGTAGGGACTAATAGAAAAATATTTTTTCGGCTTTGATGGAGGAGAGCTACTTCTCAGGGGGAGTACTTGGCTGAATGTTATGTTTTGAATTCTTAACTACTTTGGCATTTGATGTCAAAGGGGGAGAGATATCTATGGAAAAAAATTATTCCTTGGGGGAGTAATATACTCTTTGGAGAGATGTATTTTGGTTTTGGTTTATGTTTCTATCACAGAACTTTGTATTGATCTATCTTTGGGAGATTGTTGGTTTATTGGTTTTTGGCATTTTGTTTTTGGCACTTAGATGTTTTTCCATCTAGTGTTTCCATCAATGCCAAAGGGGGAGATTGTTGGTATTATGGATGACTTCATCATGTGTTGCATTGATTTTGTCAGTGATGTCAACACTTATCTTCTTGGAGGTCTACATTGTTATTTTGGCACTATGGTTATATTGGTTTACTATTGAACTGACATTATGGTTCATCGGTATGGTTAGTGACTTATGCATAGTCACCAGTATGTGTTCACCAGTAGGTTATATGATTCACTAGCAATGATGATAACTTATGCACAGTCACTGGTATGTCAAAGACATGGAATGGAAGTTTGGATTTGGTGTTTTGCTTATTGGTCTAATCGGGTTGACAGATTTGTCTTAACCGACAAATGGGTCAAGGTTATGAACTGGTACATGATACCTATTGCAGATCAGCACGACATGTTATGGAGATGATTTATTGGTTGGATAATATGGTAAATGCATTGAGTTGACATGTTGTATCACATCAAGACTTATTTGTAATTGATTTAATTGTAATATCTTTAGTGAGCCGACCTATACATTTGGTCTTAGGTTTTGTATATATGATTGTAAGATCTTATTGAATATCAGATATGGGATATGGTATGAGTGTGTTCGAATATTGAAGAGCTAAAATATGTAGATCCTTGTGCGAATCATGTAGATATTATTTGAAGGTTGAAGGAAGGTTATGAAGGTGTTTAACACTCATGTTCAAAGCTTAAACCAGTATTAAATCCATCATTGCAGATGCTATTTTGAGTAGTAAATTATCATTGGATTTAACTATCCAATTGTAGTCAGTGTGACTCCTATTTTGTGATTGAGTAGTGAGCTCTAGGTGGTTGGCCTTTCTGCATGTGCATACCCCATTAATATACACTTACTATCTGCAGTAGTGTCATTTGATTGTGGGTAAGGTTTCCCATCGTGGTTTTTCTCCTTACCGGGTTTCCACATTAAAATCTCTGTGTCATGTGTTGTGAATGTTGTTTCTCTTTCTGTTTCATGCATTAAGTTACACCGGTACTTATATAACTATTAATCTCTTTTATTGTAACTTAAGTTTGGTTTATCGACACTAATTTTAAGTTGGAATAATCTGTTTTGATTTATAATTTATTGACAACTGGTTCACAACTTATTCACCCCTCCCCCCTCTGCCTCTCAATTGTCCTTCCTGGGTCCTAACATGTTGAAGGTCTGAAGCATAATATTTTGAGTGTTCGATAGATGGTTGATAAGGGTTATGATCTACAATTCAAGGATGGTAAATGCAAGATCTTGAATGCCTCCGGTATAGAGATTGCATCTGGGACTAAGACTGAAGGTAACATTTTTTATTTGAATGCAAGTGAGAAAAGTTGTTTGATTGCTAAGATAGATGAAAGTTGGTTATGGCATAGGAGAATGTGTCATGTAAACTTTGATTCATTGATCAAGATCAGTTCCACACAAGCTATTAGAGATCTGCCTAAGATTGTTAAACCTGTTAATCTGGTATGTAAGGAATGTCAGTTGGGTAACCAAACAAGGATTTCTTTCAAGAGTAAATAGTATACATCTGATGGACTGCTAGATCTTGTGCATATTGACCTGTGTGGACCTATAGATGTTAGAAGTGTGAAGGGTGATAGATACTTTATGCTACTAATTGATGATTATTCTAGGATGATGTGGGTTATCTTTTTGAAGGAAAAATTAGAAGCATTTGAAAAATTCAAGATATTCAAAACTAAAGTTGAAACTAAGTCTGGATTGAAGCTGAAGTGTCTGAGATCTGATAGAGGTGGATAATTTTGTTTCGATGAATTCAATTCATTATATGAGATGCATGGAATTAAAAGACAACTTTCTACTCCTAGAACTCCATAGCAAAATGGAAATGTTGAGAGGAAGAAATGTATTGTTTTGGATGTTGCAAGAACCATGTTGATTAAAGGAAATGTTTCGAAGGTCTACTTGATATAAACTATTAGCATTGCAGTCTTTACATTTAACAGAGTTCATATCAAAGGTGATACTGGGAAGACCCCTTATGAGATTTGGTTAGGTCATGTTCCTATTGTGAAATATTTCAAAGTTTTTGGTAGAAAATGTTATATCAAGAGAGATGAGGATATTGGAAAGTTTGATGCTAGAAGTGATGAAGGTATCTTTTTGGGATATTCTACAAAGAGTAAAGCATATTGGCGCTATAACAAGAGATTGAGAAAGATAGCTGAGAGTGCAAATGTGAAGGTGGATGCAAACCTTGGAAAGGAGATAAGAGATTATGATGATGGTCAACATTGTTATGATAACCGGTGAACAACTGAGAGGGGGGTTTGATAGGGAGCTTGGTAGGTAAGCACTCACAAGGCTAATTTGTTCAAAAAAAAGGATCTGTTTGTTTCCATAGACTTATAGAATCTATTGAACATTTTTCCTCAATTTACCTGATTGTCATGTTTCCAAATACTCCATGGTTGGCTTGCCTAATAAACTCCCCTCTTGGTGTTGTCTCTTGCCCATGCACAAAACTACTCAAAGTACTTAACCCTTCCACCTATTCTAGCTCATGCTTGGCTCTTGGGGCCCTCAACCTTCAGTTTCAATGTGTACTAGGGTCTTCCACATGGAAATGTAGGGGCAATAAGGTCTTGTACACCTTTGGATGCTCATAAACTTGTTTGAGGACTATGACCCTTAACTTGCTCAAAATCACTAAAAAGGCTCAACTACCCCAAATGAGGCTGCACACTGTATTGGAGTTTCAAATTAAACTTGGTGGATTTCTAGGAATGCTTCCATTGTGTTTTATAAACCCAAGTTTCATTTTCCAACTGGTTTCATGCAATTTTTAAAAAACTGCCAAATTTGTGTGTTATGCAGCAGGGCTACTAGCCCGTGGAGGCCTAATTGGCCCTTTTTTGCTCCCACTGGTCAACGATGGAATTTTTGACCATAAATAAAGTTTGGGATGATGTTTTAGAGGCACAAGCTTGAATATTTTAAGGTTGTGAGTTCCATGGGGAGTGTTTGATGACTGTCCACCTTTTAAGGCCCAAAAGGAGGGTTTAGTGAGGGTTTGGGCTTGCATTGTTTGATTTGTATTTCCCTGCATGAATCAAGGACTAAAAATGTTTGAGAGGGTCTACCACACCATATTGAAGCCTTCCCTACCTTTGGTGGACTAGCATTTTTCCATACACTTGGCAAACAAGAAGAAGAGCAATCACTATCACTGTCTTTTCATTGCCTTTACCAGTCAACAACCTATTTGTCTTTGGAACCTACAAGAATGAGGAGTTTGGGATGGAGTTACACCTTAGTGAGGACTGAAACATAAAAATTCATCTCCATATTACATTTCCTTAAGTTTTCCAAGGCGTGGTTAATGCTTTGAGCATCCCATTTAGCAAAATGACAACAATTTTCACAAAAACAGCGAACTTACTATTTTGTCTACAAAAAGAGAATGATTAAAAGATGTAAGATATTATAGTACATCAAGATGGTGCTTCAAATCCTTTGATACATGTCCAGACCTTGTCACATCCATTTGCTCACCCAAATTGGTTTTGAGTGCAAACTTTGAGTGTTATTCAAACTACTAGCCAAATGTCAAACACTTGCCTAGCATTCACCCAATGGCATCTTCAAACCATCCTTCTGGTACAAAAAGAAAATAATGTACATCATATATACATGGAAAAACTTGGAAGAATACATTGGAGGGATCCCATACCTGGATCAACCAAGTTGATGCATTTTACAACTCCAAACCCTTGGCAAGGCAGCAGATACACAGTTTACAAATATTTTTAAATGAACACCTTACAAATGAAAAATCAATGATAAAATTACATGATAAGCCTTAATAAATCAACATCTAAACTTACAAGAAGGTACAATATAGATTTTATAGCTACAGTACGGACTACCCTTCAAAAGGAGAGAAAAACAATCATAAAAGCCAAAAAAAACTTGTTTTCTATTGAGTTTCTCTTACAAATACCATCACCAACCCTTTCCAAGGTAAAGGTAGGGATTATATAGTTTCTCAAGTTGGTTTCCATGCCCTTTTATGGACAAGAGGCTGCAATAATTACATTTTTCAAGAAAAAGACAAATTTGACAACTTTCTTAAGACAAATGACAACTTTTCTCGCTCACAAAGACATTTTTGACAACCTAACCTTATCAACTTTCCTAAACAACTTAGACATGCTTAGAAACACTAAAAAAACATGTTTCAATTCTCTTGAAACCATTAGGAGACCTTTTTGGCCATTTTTTCATATTTTGGCCAAAAATTGTCAACTGAAGGCCTGGAATGCAAGATCTGATCTCTCAAACCCAAAATAAGATCAAAACCACTACAAATGACTCAAAAAAACCTAAAACAACAAAAACAACCCAACACAAGAATTTACAAACATAAAAGCATAAAATACCCAGAAATGAAGTTTTGACAACTAGGTGCTCCTGCACCATACTCCCCCAAAAACAAAGAAGTCATGTGACTCCTTGAGGCAACAAAGAAGAAGGAATGCCAACTTTCTGAAAGTTATCTTCAGGTATCCAAGTTGCCTCTGAGATAGGCTGATTCTTCCACTTGATGAGATGCTCCATGTAGGTGTGATTCCTTGTCTTTTTGAGAACTCTGGAGTCTAGAACCTGTTCAGCATGGGGAAAAGAAAGAGAAGGGAGAGATAGATCAGAAAGGGAGTTGGAAACATCTGAAACTCTTTCAAACTCCTCAAGTGGCTGCCCTTTGAAAGCAATCAGATCTTCAACATTAAAAATGGGGGACAAAGAAACATTAGTAGGCAAATCAACTTTATAAGCATTAGACCCATACTTAGCGAAGATCTTGCAAGGGCCTATCCTCCTCATCTGAAGCTTGCTTGGAACTCCCTTTTGTAGTCTTTCCTTATTCAAATGAACCATCACATAATCACCTATGGCCAACTGAACATCTCTCTTTGTAGCATCCATTCTTGCCTTAACTTTTTGAGAGGTGTCTTGGAGAGCTTGTCTCACTTGCTCATGAACCTCCTTCATGGAGTGAGCCATGTCATCTTTTGTCCCACTCTTATGCTGCAAGTTAGTGATATTCCTCAACTCCATTATACCCCTTGGATGCATTCCATAAACAACTTCAAATGGACTTTTACCTGTAGACCGGTTAACACTATCATTGTAGGCATATTCTGCTTGATGAATGAGCTGATCCCATCTCTGCCCATACTCCTTTGTCAAACACCTAAGCATGTTTCCAAGAGACCTATTCACAACTTTAGTTTGGCCATCAGTTTGTAGATGATAAGCTGAACCAAAAGAAAGATTAGTACCCAATCTCTTCCACAATGTTTTCCAGAAATGACCAAGAAACTTCACATCCCTATCTGAAACAATGCTAGTAGGAAAACCATGAATTCTAACAACTTCTTTGAAAAACAAATATGCAATATGACTTGTATCATGTGTTGTTTTGCAAGGAATAAAGTGAGCCATCTTACTGAATCTATCAACTACTACAAAGATGCTATCAAATCTTGCTTGAGTTCTAGGTAGTCCTACTACAAAATCCATGCTAAGGCAATCCCAAGGCCTATGTGGAATGGGAAGAGGCTGATATAAACCAGCATTAGAGGAGTTACCTTTTTCTTTCTGGCATACCAAGCACTATTCAACATACCTCTTGATGTCTCTCTGCATCTTAGGCCAATAATAGAACCTTTGAACCAACTCTAAGCTCTTATTGAGACCAAAATGTCCACTTGAGCACCTATTGTGCTTCTCTTGAATGAGGTTCTCTCTCATAGAACCTTGTGGAACACACAACTGTCCACCCTTGAATAACAAACCATCCTGCAAAGTGAAATTAGCATAGGCACTATGGAAGTTATTCTCAAAATATTTGTAAACTTTATAAGCTTCTGCAAAATCATTATCAGTAGGATACATGTCCCTGAAACTATCAATACCAATACTCTAAACTTGAATCTCATGAATAGTTAACAATATTCTACTCAAATCATCTGCTACTTTATTTAACTGACCCTTCTTATGTATAAGAGTAAAAGTGTAAGCTTGTAGACATTCTACCCATTTAACATGCCTATGATTCAGTTTATCCTATGAGTTCAAGAAACTGAGTGCCTGATTATTTGTGTATACAACAAACCCTTTAGGAAGAAGATAGTGTCTCCATTTCCTAAGTGCTTGTACCAATGCATAAAGTTATAAATCATAGGATGAGTACTTTTTCTTTGCATCATTTAACTTTTCACTAAAGAATTCTACTGGTCTATTTTCTTGACTTAAAATAGCTCCTACAACAATATTACTAGCATCACATTCAATAGTAAAAAGCTTATCAAAACTAGGCAAAATGAGCATTGGTTGAGTAGCCACTTTAGTTTTCAATAATTCAAACCCCTTTTTTTCTACACTTGTCCATTGAAACTTTACTTTTACACCCCCTTTGATGGTGTCCAACATTGGAGCACAAATCTCACTGAATCCCCTGATGAACTTCTTATAAAACTGAGCCAAACCATGGAAGCTTTTGACATCACTGGCTGTTTTAGGAGTTGGCCAATTGGTTATTGCTGCAACTTTTGAGTGATCCATTTTCAGATTGCCTCCTGATACAACAAAGCCAAGATGGACTAATTCTTGTTGCATGAAATCACATTTTTCTAGATTTATGGTTAGTTGTTCATCAGATAACTATTTCAAAACAATAGCTAAATGTTGTAAGTGTTCTTCCTTAGTCTTGCTAAAAATAAGAATGTCATCTAAATACACTACAACAAATTTTCCAATGAAATCATGTAAAACTTCATTCATGAGCCTCATGAATGTGCTGGGAGCATTAGAGAGTCCAAAAGGCATGACTAGCCATTCATAGAGACCCTCATTTGTTTTGAAAGCTATCTTCCACTCATCCCCCTCTTTGATTCTTATCTGATGGTAACCATTCTTCAAATCAATCTTACTGAAAAACTATGCACCCCCCAAACAATCCATCAAATCCTCTATCCTGGGTATGGGAAATCTATATCTGATGGTGATTTTGTTTATAGCTCTGGAATCCGTACAAAGTCTCCATGTTCCACCCTTCTTAGGTGCCAACACTGTAGGTACTACACAAGGACTAATGCTCTTCCTAATCAGCCCTTGGTCTAGGAGTTCTTGTATTTGTCTTGCTACCTCTTTGTTTTGTTTAGGGATCATCTTGTAGGCTGCCTTATTGGGCAAAGAGGCTCCAGGAATGAAGTCAATTTGATGGCTGATGGCTCTAGGAGGTGGTAAGGCTACAGGTGTGCCATCACTGATTATTTGTTTGAATTCATCAAGGATTTGCTGCACTTCATATGGTATCTCAACTTTCTTTTCTACCTTTTCTTCCTTAGGCTTCACTATGAGTGCAAATCCTACTCCTTCACCCTCTTCTAGTGTTTGTATGAACTCTTTCTCATTCCCTAACAAGATGTTAGGCACTTTGTTGCTACTCTCTCCTTCTTCAATGAGGGATTGGATCTGATATGCTACTCCATCTTTCTAAAATGAATAGGAGTTTCTTTCCCCATCATGTTGTTCTTTTTGATCAAATTGCCATGGTCTACCCAACATCAAGTGGCAAGCATCCATAGGTAGGATGTCACATAGGATTCTATCTACATATCCCCCAATGTGGAAATCTACCCAATCTTGCTCATTCACCAATACATGTTGTCCCTTATTCAACCAGGTGACTTTGTATGGCTCCTTGTGTTGTATCCTAGGTAGTTTCAATTTTCTTATTGCTTCTTCTGATATGATGTTATCTGTGGATCCTGAATCTATGATCACCTTACACACCTTTCCCATGATTTTACACTTAATCCTAAACAATGCTCTTCTCTGTGAGGCCTCTGCACTATGTGGCTTCATCATTAACACTCTCTTGATCATCAAACTTTCACCATCTTCTGAAGCTAGGTGATTCAATGCTGAAGTTTTGGAGTTACATCCATCTTCTTGAACATAATTTACCCTCTTTTCACCACCATAGGATGAACTAGGCTTCTCTGGGCATCTATAGGCAGGGTGGCCTAGTTTTTGGTAGTTATAGCATTTCATGGTTGAGAAGTAGGACCCTCTCCCTAGTCCATTAGATCTACCTCTACTTGGGTTGCTTGATCCCCTACCCCTATAGTTAGGTTTTCTTTGAGAATCCCCACTTTGCTCAATAAGCTTAGAATCTCCCTGGGATCGTTGATCTATGCTTCTTCCCCCAAAACTGCCTCTATGGCCTCCACCATCTCTTCCCCTACCTCGACCTCTATTGTTTTGTTCTTGCTTTCTTCTACCTTTCTCTTCCACCTTAAGTGCCAATTGATAGCACTTGTGTACGGTTTGTGGGCATAACAAGCTCATCTCTTCCTGGATGTTCCATCTTAACCCATTCAAATACCTTGCCACTTGGATACTCTCATCCTCCACTACTTTGGATCTCATGCATAGTTTCTGAAACTCTTCAGTGTAGCTACTGACATTTAGGTCTTTTCGTCTCAAGTTTTGTCTTTTCTTGTGAAATTGTATCTCATAGTCTTCAAGAAGGTAGGTCTCTTTGATTTTGGCTACCATTGCCTTCCAGGTGGCTAGTGGTTGCTTGCCTACTTTCACCCATTCCTCTTGGATGAACTTCCACCATGTTAAGGCTACCCCTCTCAGCCTTGATTTTTCCACCTTGACCTTTTGTTCTTCAGTCACTCCATCACACTCAAAATGGTTTTATAACCCTTCGATCCACTCTATTAGAGCATTTGGATCCATCTTCCCACTAAAAAGAGCCACTCCGTCTAAGGTCTTACCACTCATATCTCTCAAGGCTTTCAAGAATGGTTCTTGTTCAATGACAGGGTCGGGCATGGGGACTTCATCCTCTATTTCCATCATTTTACCCTGATGTCCAACCTTATCCTAGACTTCTTCAATTTTGACTGCTACTTCAGCTAGTTTCATTGCTAGTTGGTCTAGTCTTTCTCTGAGTGCCCAATTTTCCTCTTCTTGGTCCTCTATCTTCTTAGCCAATTCTGCATTGGTCACCATGTTTTCCTAACGTGTCTTCCCCTAAATATTTTGTAGCTATCATACCACTATGATAGGGAGTTTGGTAAGTAAGCACTCACAAGGCTAATTTGTTCGAAAAAAAGGATCTGTTTGTTTCCATAGACTTATACAATTTGTTGAACATGTCTCCTCAATTTACATAATTGTCATGTTGCCAAATACTCCATGGTTGGCTCGCCTAATAAACCCCCCTCTTGGTGTTGTCTCTTGCCCATGCACAAAACTACTCAAAGTACTTAACCCTTCCACCTATTCTAGCTCATGCTTGGCTCTTGGGGCCCTCAACCTTTAGTTTCAATGTGTACTAGGGGTCTTCCACATGGAAATGTAGGGGTAGTAAGGTCTTGTACACCTTTGGATGCTCATAACCTTGTTTGAGGACTATGACCCTTAACTTGCTCAAAATCACTAACAAGGCTCAACTACCCCAAATGAGGCTGCACACTGTCTTGGAGTCTCCAATTACACTTGGTGGATTTCTAGGAATGCTTCCATTGTTTTTTATAAACCCAAGTTTCATTTTCCAACCGATTTCATGCAATTTTATAAAAACTGCCAAATTTGTGTGTTATGCAGTAGGGCTACTTTTTTGCTCCCACTGGTCAACGATGGCATTTTTGACCACAAATCAAGTTTGGGATGATGTTTTAGAGGCACAAGCTTGAATATTTTTCAGGTTGTGAGTTCCATGGGGAGTGTTTGATGACTGTCCACCTTTTAAGGCCCAAAAGGAGGGTTTAGTGAGGGTTTGGGCTTGCATTGTTTGATTTGTATTTCCCTGAATGAATCAAGGCCTAAAAATGTCTGAGAGGGTCTTCCACACCATATTGAATCCTTTCCTGCCTTTGGTGGACTGGCATTTTTCCATGCACTTGGCAAACAAGAAGAAGAATAGTCATTATCACTGTCTTTTCACTGCCTTTATTAGTTAGCAACCTGTTTGTCTTTGGAACCTACAAGAATGAGGAGATTGGGATGGAGTTACACCTCAGTGAGGACTTCCACATAACAATTCATCTCCCTATTACATTTCCTTATGTGTTCCAAGGCGTGGTTAATGCTTTGAGCATCCCATTTAGCAAAATGACAACAATTTTCACAAAAATAGTAAACTCACTATTTTGTCTACAACAAGAGAATGATTACAAGATTTAAGCTATTCTAGTACATTAAGATGGTTCTTAAAATCCTTGGACACATTTCCAGACCTTGTCACATCCATTTGCTCACCCAAATTGGTTTTGAGTGCAAACTTTTAGTGTGATTCAAACTACTAGCCAAATGTCAAACACTTGCCTAGCATTCACCCAATGGCATCTTCAAACCATCGTTATGGAACAAAAAGAAAATAATGTACATCATATATACAGGGACCAACTTGGAATAATCCATTGGAGGGATCCCAGACCTGGATAAACCAAGTTGATGCATTTTACAACTCCAAACCCTTGACAGGGCAGCAGATACACAATTTACAAATATTTTTGAATGAACACCTTACAAATGAAAACTCAATGATAAAATTACATGAGAAGCCTTAATACATCAAAATATCAACTTCCAAGAAGGTACAGTACAGATTGTACAACTATAGTACGGACTGCCCTTCAAAAGGAGAGAAAAATAGTCATAAAAACCAAAAAAAACTTGTTTTCTATTGAGTTTCTCTTACAAATACCATCACCAACCCTTTCCAAGGTAAAGGGAGGCCTTATATAGTTTCTCAAGTTGGTTTCCATTCCGTTGTATGGACAAGAGGCTGCAATAATTACATTTTTCAAGAAAAAGACAAATTTGACAACTTTCTTAAGCCAAATGACAACTTTTCTCGCTCACAAAGGCATTTTTGAAAACCTAACCTTATCAAATTGCCTAAACAACTTAGAAATGATTAGAAACATTAAAAAAACATGTTTCAATGCTCTTGAAACCATTAGGAGACCTTTTTGGCCATTTTTGACATTTTGGCAAAAAATTGTCAACTAAAGGCATGGAATGCAAGATATGATCTCTCAAACCCAAAATGAGATCAAAACCACTACAAATGACTCAAAACAACCTAAAAAAACAAAATCAACCTAACACAAGACTTTACAAACATAAAAGCATAAAATACCCAAAAATGAAGTTTTGACTCAACTAGGTGCTCCTGCATGAGGTTTGAATCAATTGTTAACAAATTATATTAATCAAACCACTTATAACCTTTAATCGGAGCACATAAACATTGAATATCGGAATAGAAGAAACAAATACCGGTAAGCAATAAAATTTAAGAATGAAACAGAGAATTAACACCATGATTTGTATGTTGAAAATTCGGTAAAGGGAAAAACCATGGTGGGAAGCCTACCCACAATCAGATGATACTTTTGCATAAAGTATGTGATACAATAAGAGGCATGCACATGCAGGGAGGCACACTACCTAGAGTGTACTAATCTTTACAAAAGAGTCTTACTGACTACACAGAGGTTATAACCACCTCAAGATAATTGGACACCAATCCAGGAGAATGAACTGCCAAAGATAGCATCTACCATGCCTGATTACAGTCTCGGTTAAGCTCAATACCAGAGGCCTTTGACCTCTTACTTAAACACAATTCGATCACCTATGATCGACCAGATCTCCTTCGCATATGATATATCATTCCATGACCACAACACCTGATCTACAATAAGATCTTACATCAATTTATACAAACCCTAAGGCCTAAACCAATTAGGTTGGCCACCTAAAAGATATTATAATAAGATCATTACATATATCCATATTATAATGATATTCCATGTCGTCTTTAGACCAAAACAATAATAACCAATCCATAGAACATCCCGGTAATGTGTAGAGAACACGTTAACATGATACCGGTCCATAACCTAGATAGGTACCAAACCTAATCTGGGTCCACCACGCCAAAGTGATGTCTCCAATCAATTGAGGCATGATGAAGGATCACCTTCTGCATCCTGAATTCCATCTAGAATCCACACCAACACCACTTAGCATTCTGTCAAGGTTTCTCAGTGAAAGCTTCGCTGGTTAAACCTTAAACCCTTACCGGTAACACAAGATCTTCTACCGGTAACATGTTGCCCTCATATTTGGCATACCTATTATTTGAATTTAAAATTGTTCCCAAGGTTGGAAAAAGGTCCAATGAGTATTTACGCGTAGGTAATGAGCATGTTGTCCAAGGTCAATACTAGTCAAAATATGAAAAATGAAAGAATTTTGAGAATTACCATAAATTGAGGGAAACCAGTTGACAGCTAGGATCTAAACATCATTTTGTATCACATGTCCAACTTTCACTTGAACCCAGTTCATACTTTGTCATATTTTAAACTTTCAATTTTTGGTGTCTGTTGCTCCCAAATGATTAAAATATCTCATTTAAGGCTTCTTCATGAGGTGTAAATAATTTTATGGACCTATTTCCCTTCCATTGACACTTAGTTCAAATTTTAGGACCTAACTCCCTACCGTTTGAAAGTTATACCATTTTTCTCCAGCCAAAGCGATATATTTAAAATATTTAAATTTTTTCTCAAATGATAATTTAATATTTTAAATTTTTTCAATATGTTTGGTCATTTGCAATAAGAAAATCATCTTCAGACATCAGTGACATTCTTCCTTGATTCATTCTCAATGAAAAATGGTTTCCAAGGTGTAAAGGATAGCTCGTTGAAGCATAAGGTTAGAAATGCTCACTTTTTGAGCATTCTTAACCTCATTTCTCAACCTTTTGTCAAAAAGGTTAGAAATGCTCACTTTTTGAGCATTTCTAACCCATATTTCTAACTTTTAATGAAAAGGTTAGAAATGCTCACTTTTTGAGCATTTCTAACCTCATTTCTTAACCTTTCAGGTCCCACTTTGTTAGAAAGGTTAGAAATGCTCAAAAAATGAGCATTCTTAATCCTTTTTCATAAGATTTTTTTTTAAAAAAAAGAGAGGAAAGGAAAGCTTCAAATAGTAGGATTATGAACATCATCAATGCACTGAAAGAAGCATGGACATACCTGAAATGGAGTATGGATGCGAAGTGTGGAAGGCGTAGATTGTCAAAATGAATGAATGCCTTTAGCCGAGGTTGAGTTAATCTGACGTGATATTCATCAAGGCGTAAGAGGATAAAGGAATCGCGTCAGAATTTGTATTCGCAGCTGCTCTGGTAAACAATACACAGTGTGCTTATGAATGCAAACCATGGAACCATAGCTGAAGTCATGATTTTCCTCGAATCATATGTTTGAATAGCTGCAAACCGTAAATGTATGGCATGTAAACTGTTTGACAAAATCTCTTAAAGAAACATCTCTTTGGCAGATGTTAATCACAGAGATGTGGTCTCATGACATGCGGTGATGCACAAACAATCCATGTGAACTGTTCGACAAAATTCCTCCAAGGAATGCGAATCAGGTGACAGGCAACGCACATGACTAAATTCTTCAAAAATATTCTTTCCTGACATGCGTTGCTTCCAACAATGTGGCCTTAGGAAATACGATGGTTGCAGGCTATCCACAAAATGGAATGGGGTATTACATCCATCAAAAGACAATGCACGTAGAGTGTTTGGCAGTAGTGAATGGCATAGACAAGGTGTTTAATAGTTTGACAAACCACCTCAAGAAAATGTGTCCCTCAACAAATGCAAACCATGGAAGCCTTGACATGGCATGTAAACTGTTTGATATAATATCGTGGTAGACATGAATGCACCATGGAATAATAGACAATGCACATGAAATGTTTGACAATTCACCTCAAAAAAATCTATCTCCCAGTGAATGCAGACCATGGAGGCATTAATGTAGCACGTGAGGGAAATAAATGAGATCTCTCCAAATACAATAATCATAGGATATACACAAATTTCCAATAGACATCCATCTATGCATAATTATGGAAGAATTGCGTAGGTGTTGTGGTCACAACCACTCTGGTAGATGAGGTTGCAAATCCATAAGTTCACACAAGGCACGTAAAATTATATAACAGGATGCTCCAAAGACATGTAGTGGCAAGTGTAAACCCGAATTCCACGATTGGTGAATGGCGATTTATTAGAGCATGGTTATAATTGCAGCTACTCTAGTACCCATAGATGGAGATTGCAATGCATAGGGACCATGCATATTTGTTTGACAGAAAACATGGCATTATGTGGAGCATTGGATAGTATACTACATAACACACAATAATGGAAAGACATATTGAAAGTCCAAATGAAGTGGATGTAGACAAAGAAGTACCTCAACATAACTTATTACTTGGTTATTCATCAAAGCTAAAAGTTTCAAATTCTCATTTGTAAAAGTGATTTAACTCACTTATTGTAACTAAAGGTTAGGAAGTTGACTTTTTTTGCGCATAAGTGTGTAAGTTATTAACTCTTTGAAATTCACACAAAAAAGAGTTAGTTATTAACTCAAGAATAAAGTTAGGTACTAAGGTGGTTATTCTGGGAAGCCTATAAATACAAGGCTATTTGTTATGTATTGGGAGAGGACTCTTACAGAGGGGGAAAGCTCTGCATAATTTATAGAGAAACTAAGCGAGATGTTTTGATAATCATACCTTTGTACTAAGGGGTTTTTGAACTTGTATATTTTCAAAAAGAATAATGAAGAATGCATTGAGTTTGTGTGTCTTGAATGTATTCATGAGTCATTGTTGCTAATTTCCTGTATGTTGAATTAGTAATCCTTTTATGTATTGGTGAAATCCATTGATGAAACACATCATTTCATGGTATCTTGACTTGCATGTGCTGGTACAACCTATCTCTTTGTGTGTTGAGGTTTATTGTACTTATTTCATCATTGTTGCATGACTAACCTTTTTTGTGGTAACCCCTTTTGTGATTGTTATCATTTATGGAATCCTACTTCGTGTTCGTATGCCTTCTAGTAGGGTTTCTATTATTAATCTTGTTTAAGCTCTATGTTTTCTCCTTTATGTACTTCTAGGTTAAAAGTACATGAAAATCCTAAACACCCCTATCATACGAGGGAGTTGCCCCTCTCAAATGCAGAGGAAGATTGTGTTTCATAGAACGACCTCTCCAACAGTTGGAATGTTTGTCACAGCTCATTGGGAAAACATGGCCAGTTTCAGGTAAATGACCGTAGTGACAATTCTGTTTACCAACATAACCAAAACAACTAGTGTTGACATCAATGACAAAACATTAAAGCTGACTACTCCCCCTGAGTAGTGGCACCACTACATCAACCTGGAGAAAAGGATAAAGTTGATGATGCATACCAGACTGATGGTCTACTCCATCAATTAAATTTCTTCCTGAGAGGTAGATACCCCTAACCTGTCTCTCAAATACTCAAATGATTCCTTAGATAACAGTTTAGTGAATATATCTGCATTCTTCTCTTTAGTGTTCACATAAACCAGTTTGACTTCCTTTTCTTCCACCTTGTCCTTCAGAAAGTTATATTTTATTGATATGTGTTTAGTCTTAGAGTGAAATACCAGATTCTTAGACATATCAATAGTTGTAGAGTTATCACAATAGATAACTACTGATTCACTACAATTTACCTTGATATCCTTCAACATTTGCTTCATCCATAAGTCTTGAGTGTAATTAGTTATTGCTGCAACATATTCAACTTCTGCAGTAGATAAAGAAATGCATGACTAGTTTTTGGTGATCCATGAAACCAATTTCTTTCTAAGAAAGAAATCTCCACCAGAAGTGCTCTTCTTGTCATCAGTATCTCCTGCCCAATCTGAATCTGTATATGCACATAAAGTGAAGTTATCATCTCTAGAATACCACAAGCCATATTCTATTGTTCCTTGCAAATATCGGAATATCCTCTTTACAACACATTCAAGATTTTCTTTAGGATTACTTTGATATCTTGAAGCAATACTTACTGCATTCATAATATTTGGTCTTGTCTGAGTCAGATATAACAAACCACCAATCATAGACTTATACCTTGTTGAATTTACCAGTGCAGATGTATCTTTGATAGATAATTTCTCACTTGTCACCATAGGAGTAATTATCGGTTTGGAATTATCCTTATCAAACTTCTTCAACAATTCCCTTAGATACTTAGTTTGACATATAAAAATTCCTTTGTTAGTTTGATTAACCTACAAACCTAAGAAAAATCTCATCTCACCAATCATGGACATTTCAAATTAATTCTTCATAGTATTAGAGAATTCCATGCACAGTTTTGTAGCGTCCTAAAATTGTGACACTTGCAATTTCGACTGCATTTCGGTCTTCACGATGGCGACGCAACACGCAACCTGAATGGAGACCCTGAAACTTGCTCACGACACTGAAAACTGCATTTTTCAAGCACCCTGGCCTGAACCTCCTTGCACCCTGCTGTCCCGGGAGGTGGGACCAGAGCGCCCAGCGCCCTGGTCCCTGGGTCCTATTTTGGGCCCGGTCTCCTAAGGGGTCTCGGGTCTTTTTGTTTGCAAATTGGAAATTACATTTCCTAGTCGGCCTAAGGTCAGGAAAATCAGTCTATCAGCCCTAAATGACAAGTATATAAACTACATTTTTCTCTCTCATTTGGGATGAAGAGGATATATGTACAAAGCATGGAAATTATACTCAAGCATTCAAGCATTCAAGCATTCCTTCAAGCAATTGATCATTTCAAGTCTCCATTCAAGGCTAAGTGTTGCATTCAAGACAAGGATTCAACCATTGAAGAGGAGATCACATACTACATGCTACATACAACATACTACTACAACATACAACATACAACATCTAAACCTTCACACATAAGGATACAAACATCCTTAGAACAAGGTATTAGTACTTGTTTTACAGTCATTTACATTTACAGCTATTGCTCATTTCTTGGTTAATTCCAAAACTGGGGTTTGACCTAAAGGCAAACCCCTAATCCCTAACCCCCCAATCGTCTTCGCTTTTCTGTGTGTAGGTTGCAGGTACGCGGCTGAAATTGAAGATCTGGAATCCTTGTGCAGAGACGAACAGATGCCCCTTCGTTTCGTGGTTTTTTCAGAGGACCGTGGCGCCGGGCGCCATCGTCCTGACAACTTTTGCTCAAATTTGCAGGACAGCGCCGTGTCGACATTTTACTGCTAATTCCAGGTCCGCAGCTTCATCCTATAACCTGAACTCAGTTTATAAGTGAATCTTTATGACTTTCTATGCATTCCTAGCTTAATTTCCTTAACAACATTCTTTACAAAAGAGGGTAGCCTTGCTTTCCTAACCCTTGAAATTCATTTAGCATCCAATCTTACATTGTGTGGGATTGGATCTTATGAGTTTCAACCCCTCTTTTGAATGTAAAGTCTCTCCCCTAAGTGAAAAACTATCGAATCCTAGCGAACCTCCCTTCTCTCTCCTCGGAGTCGGAAGAGGGGAGAGCAACTAGGGTTCGATCGTGATTTTTCCGCTTTACATTTTGGTGAACCCGATGTGAACATCCTTTCTGATTTTTCATGCTTAGATCTGAAAAAAAAAATTGATTACATTTCCATGTTTGATCTTTTGCATAATTTTAGAGTTGATTGCATAAAAACCCTAAATTTTCTTTTTGGTAATTGAACCTGCGAAATGTCTAAATGTTAATGCCTATTTCAGATCTGCTCTTCTATTACAAATTTTTAATTCATATTTGTGCTTTAATTCTAAAAATTAAGTGGTTAAGTGTCAAAACCCTAATTTTTGAAACCCTCTTGATTCAACCTTTGTCCGACAATTTCACTGATCAAAACATCTCCAAATCAGCCGTAACTTTGGATTCCGCAATAAAATCACAATATCTTTCATCCCTGAAAATTTGGAAAAAAGTTGCGAGGACCATGGCGCCGAGCGCCATCATCCCCGACATTTTTTCCGAAATTTCGGGAGCGAGATCTTACTATATTTTCCTGCTAAAATCCAGAATTTTGGCTGATTTTATCAATTTTAACACCTTCAAAATTACAGTCAAAGTTGGTCTTGTGATTGCTTGGATTAAGGCTTCTAAACATTTAAAAATCATTGAAATTGAAATTTTGTGTCAAAATTGTGTTCTTACTGTCCTAAATTTGAAAAGTGTGTTATCATTCATTAAAAATTTCAGTGCTTTATTCAAATTCTTGCATTTTGTGACTTTTGAAATTAAGTGCTTAATTACAACAACTTTGATTTCCGCTTTCAAAATTGAATTTTGCGTGAAATTGAGTCAATTTTCAAAATTCAAAATTTGCATTGCTCTTGACATTCCCTCTAAAATCATAAAATTCAAAATTTCAGTTTCCCTCTCTTTTCAAAAATTCAAATTTTGCATTTTTCGACAATCTTGATAGGGTTCAATTTTGAGATTACAACTTTAATTTGGCCTATCTACAGATCGTAAAATCACTCAATTTTTTCAGATTAGCTCTAAAATCATCATACCTTTCATCCCTGCAAATTTTGAAAAAAGTTGCAAGGATCGTGTTGCACTCCGGGCGCCACGGTCCCGGGCATTTTTTCCGAAATTTCGGGAGACTGTTGTGATTGCATTTAACAGCTTAAATCCAGAAGATTGGCTGATTTTACTAAAGATTGCTACCTCTAAAATCAAAATTTTCTCTCCTTCTCTAGTGCATGAGTTTTACAACAATAAGCCCTACTTACACTATTCCCGTTAGACGAAGTCGTAGAATTAAGTCTTTCCAAGGTTTAACTACTGAGGAGATGGAACCTAATTTGAATAGCCTTTTTAACGAGGACATGGGTAATTCCTCTAATCCTCCTAATGATGAAGAAGCTCTCCATGAGGTTTCTGAAGAACAACTTTCGAAATTGGATAACCAATTTGATGATTTTCGACAATGGATGTCTCAAGAATACCCTGATAGTCAAGCTCTTCCTTTAATTGAGGGTCTAAAACGTATGCTTCAAAGTGATAAGAATGGAATTGATATTTTGCGTGGTATTGCACACATTGTGGATTCGAATGTGATGCCTATGAAGAGTTGTGCTGAAAATTTAGGTTATACACAACCTCCTACACAAGTCAATCATTCTATTCCTTTGACAACTCCTATTGCTAGTATACCTACCTTTACATCAAACATCATGGCTACTTCTATACAAGACATTCCTCCCGTGATTACTAGTCATGGGGGCAACCCTTCTTCTTCAATTAACCCTCTTCCTTCATTCAATCCGACTTCTTCATTCATTCCTTCAATGAGTGTCCCTATTATATCACCACAAATGAACATGACGCAAGGGGGCAATTCATTTAACCATTCTATTCCTCCTTGTAGTGTTCCTCCTGTCCAATCATCTCCTATGACTAATTATCATAGAGTCCCACCACCTTACTCTCTACCTTCTTTCAATAACATAACACCTCCATCTCAATCTAACACATCCAATATGAACTCTTCGACTGAAGCGACCATTAACAATCTTGCACAAACTGTCTCTTCTTTACAACAATAAATTGCCTCTATGAATCAATCTAAGTTTAGTGTGCCCACATTTGATGTTGCGAGCCCACTTTCTCTTGACATTGTTCAAGCTATCCCTCCTAAACATGTTGAAATCCCGCATTTGGAGCTTTATAATGGTAAAGGAGATCCTCTAACACATGTTAAGACTTTTCAAACAATTTGTACTGATTTTGCTTATGACCAAAGGTTGCTTGCAAAACTATTCACGAGAACATTAAGAGACAAAGCCCTACAATGGTATTGCTCGTTGCCTTCTTATTCTATTACTTCTTTCGAACAACTTGCAAATGCTTTCATTCAACAATTTCAAAACAATATAAGTCCTAAAGTTACTTTGATTGATTTAATGCATTGTAAACAAGGTGTTAAAGAAAAAGTGACTGATTTCATTGGTAGATATAAGCATTTGTATGCTCAAATTTCTTTTCCAGTGCCTGACAATGATATTCAAAGAATCTTTATTTCTAATTTACAAAAAGATATTCGAGACAAACTTCTATTTTCTGAGTTTACTTCTTTCCAACAGTTGTGTGCAACTCTTCACAATTATCAACTGACTGTGAGTCAAATGGAACAATCACATCCTATGGCTCCAAGTGATAAGGGTGATAGCAGTCAACAACCATTTGGGAAGTTTAAACCGAACAGAGATTCCATCAAATTCAATGAAAACATCATCAACAACAATGTGAATGCAGCATCAGGTGTGCCTCCTATTTCTAAATTTTTCAAGAAAGAAAGACAGTATACTCCTTTGAATGAATCATTGCATAGTATTATGAATAAGTTATTGGAACAAAATGTGCTTACTCTTCCTCCTATAAGACAAATTGATCCTGCAAAGATTACTTCACCTTATTTTGATAACAAAGCTTTTTGTCAATTTCACCGTCAGCCTGGGCATGATACTGAAAAATGTTTTTCTTTAAAGGGAAAAATTCAAGATTTGATTGATAACAATACTATCTCTGTTTCTGGAGTGAATGATAAAGGCAATACATCTGTAGCTCCTCCTAATCAAAATCTTCAGATTTTCACTGATCCATTACCTTCTCATACCTCTAATGCAATTGAGGCTAATGATTCCTCTCTCTCATCTGATGGTCTTGTGTCTGTGACTCCGAATGTGATTAACTTTGTAGAGCAGCAAGAAATCCCTAAAGAACCTTCCATCACATTTGATTCCAGTGAAACCATTAGGGCACCTGATGGTCCTTTATACATAGTTGCAAAAGTTAAGAATAGACCTTGCCGTGGAGTGCTTATTGATCCTTCGTGCATGGTTAATGTTATTACTGAAGAATTTCTTTTTACTTTGCAATTGAATCAAGTGATATATGACAAAACAGATGTGATTGTGAAATTATTTGATGCATTTTCTTCTCTTGCAATTGGTTCTATTACATTGCCTATTGAGGTCCATAACAAATCTCTTGATGCGAACTTTTCTATTATTCCATCTTCCGAACAATTTCGTGTGAAGCTTGGCTATCCTTGGCTATCTTCCATGAAAGCTATTGCTTCTCCTATTCATAAGTGTTTGAAATTTCCCCATAATGGTGAAGTTGTTACTGTCAATCATAGTCTCTTTAAACCAGCTGAAAGAACCTCTAGTGTTCCTATTGATTACTTTTGGCCTAAACAATTCCAATCTCTTCCTCCGCGAAGTGATCATCTTTTCAAATCTTATCAAAAGTGGAAAACAGATATGATCCTATCTCTAAGTGAACCTAGAGCACCTAAACTTGATATTCCTATCATTCTTGAGAAGGAAGTTCTTCCTTTGAAAGATAAAACTAATGTCTTTCCTCAAGAAGATTCTCAACCCATCCCTATGGATGTGACTATGTCTATACCTAATAAACTTCCTAAGAGTAGACCTATACCTCCTCATCATGATGGACTTGGTCTTCTCCCTAAACCAAATATTCCTCCTTTGTATGGAGAAGTTCCTCCTCCTTTTTATAGAGAGAAGAGACCTTCTTCTTCTCCTATTATCCAGCCTAAGAGACCACAACCTAAACACCCAAGTGATAAGGATGAGAACATTCCCCCTCCTCAGTCTTCTCCACTTCCTACTAAGACTAGACGAAATCATTCTGCACGTGAACGCCGATGAAAGCATCGTCTTAGAGCTCAAACAGCTGCTTCTCAAACTTTACAATCTCCAAAAACACCTTCAACAAGCATTATTCCATTTTCTCCTCAGCCGGACATTGAGCCTAAATCTCCTAAACATAAGATGCATGATGGTCTTGATCCGGTGCGAGTTAAAGATCCTATTTTTATAAATCTTGATGATGATATAGATGAAAATGTTATTCATGATGAAAATATTACTTCTCTTGCTTCTGATAGTGAATATGAACTTGTTGATGTTGATAACCATTTATCTAATGAATTTTCTAAAGCACTTATCCTAGCTCCTAGACAAGAACAATGTGGCTCGGAACATGAACATAGCCCTTGTTTGGATCTTGTGATAGCTCCATCTGCTGTGTTGGATGTTCCTCCTCTGGCGTGTTCCCTGCCTTCCCGAAACATTGATCAGCAAGATCGGGGGGTAGATGACGTGCTAGACTAGTTACATTAGCATAGCAGATTCTCTCCTCCTCTCTTGTGTTACTTCTTCCATATGTTATTCTCACTCTTCTATTTGTTGTCCTTGGTGTTGTCTACTTGAGGACGATGCAAAGTATTGAGATCTCTCGATCTCTCTCATGTTGACTCAAAAGACACATGTGTTCCCTTCTTCTAGGTGACCTTCCTTGATTGGGGAATGAAGAACAATTATGCATACATACATATGATATATATACATGAATTATCATACAGCATACTGACCCCGAGGAAAGCGAAGTCACCTCGTGCTTTGTGTTTTGTGTCTATTATCCTTGGGCTTATCTCACACTTGGGGGCTAAATCCTTGCGATAATGTGCTCCTTTCCTTTCTCATTTCTTATGTGTATCACTACGTTAAAACAATCACCCCCGGTGAGGCATGTGCGATCGCTTTAACGTAGGGGGGCATACATCCCGTTCATATCTTTTCAAGATACTTGAAAATTTCTTGGCAAATTTAGCCTTGCCTTGAAAATTTTTGATATCTTTCTTGCATGACTCATAGTGAGGGAGCCTTACTACTGACAGTCATGGTTCTCCTTCGTGATCTTCCCTTTTACTTTGTCAATCGAAGTCGTAAGATCCTTAGTCCACTGGGGGCTTGGTGTGTCTTGCCTCCTTGACATGGTGAAAGTCTTTCAATATTGTTTCCTTGTACTTTACCGGAAGTATGAGCATACATACTCCCGCTAAAGTGGGGGCTAAATGTAGCATCCTAAAATTGCGACACTTGCAATTTCGACTGCATTTCGGTCTTCACGATGGCGACGCAACATGCAACCTGAATGGAGACCCTGAAACTTGCTCACGACACTGAAAACTGCATTTTTCAAGCACCCTGGCCTGAACCTCCTTGCACCCTGCTGTCCCAGGAGGTGGGACCAGAGCGCCCAGTGCCCTGGTCCCCAGGACCATGGCGCCCAACGCCCTGGTCCCTGGGTCCTATTTTGGGCCCGGTCTCCTAAGGGGTCTCGGGTCTTTTTGTTTGCAAATTGGAAATTACATTTCCTGGTAGGCCTAAGGTCGGGAAAATCAGTCTATCAGCCCCTAAATGACAAGTATATAAACTACATTTTTCTCTCTCATTTGGGATGAAGAGGATATATGTACAAAGCGTGGAAATTATACTCAAGCATTCAAGCATTCAAGCATTCCTTCAAGCAATTGATCATTTCAAGTCTCCATTCAAGGCTAAGTGTTGCATTCAAGACAAGGATTCAACCATTGAAGAGGAGATCACATACTACATGCTACATACAACATACTACTACAACATACAACATACAACATCTAAACCTTCGCACATAAGGATACAAACATCCTTAGAACAAGGTATTAGTACTTGTTTTACAGTCATTTACATTTACAGCTCTTGCTCATTTCTTGGTTAATTCCAAAACCGGGGTTTGACCTAAAGGCAAACCCCTAATCCCTAACCCCCCAATCATCTTCGCTTTTCTGTGTGTAGGTTGCAGGTACGCGGCTGAAATTGAAGATCTGGAATCCTTGTGCAGAGACAAACAGATCCCCCTTCGTTTCGCGGATTTTTCGGAGGATCGTGGCGCCGGGCGCCATCGTCCTGACAACTTTTGCTCAAATTTGCAGGACAGCACCGTGTCGACATTTTACTGCTAATTCTAGGTCCGCAGCTTCATCCTATAACCTGAACTCAGTTTATAAGCGAATCTTTATGACTTTCTATGCATTCCTAGCTTAATTTCCTTAACAACATTCTTTACAAAAGAGGGTAGCCTTGCTTTCCTAACCCTTGAAATTCATTTAGCATCCAATCTTACATTGTGTGGGATTGGATCTTATGAGTTTCAACCCCTCTTTTGAATGTAAAGTCTCTCCCCTAAGTGAAAAACCATCGAATCCTAGCTAACCTCCCTTCTCTCTCCTCGGAGTCGGAAGAGGGGAGAGCAACTAGGGTTCGATCGTGATTTTTCCACTTTACAAGTTTATCTTAACCTCCAAAAATGATATCATCAATAAATACTTCAATAATCAAAATATCATCATCAGTGATCTTATAATATAGATTACTGTCAGCACTGTCTTTAGTAAAACCAAGCTTCAAAAGATATTTATCCAACCTTGCATACCAAGCTCTAGGAGCTTGTTTCAATCCATATAAAGTTTTCCTTAAACTGCAAACCATATCTTTATCATCTATCAGTGAAAATCCATTAGGATTCCCAATGTATACCTCTTCCTCAAGTTCACCATTCAAAAATGCACATTTAACATCCATTTGATAGACTTTATAGTTCTTATAAGCTGGATAGACAAGAAATAGTCTAACAACTTCAATTCTAGCTACAGGTGCAAATGTCTCACCATAATCAATTCCATCCATTTGAGAATATCCTTTACAAACCAATCTAGCCTTTTTCCTTACAAATTGACTATCCTCATTTAGTTTATTCCTAAAAACCCATTTAATTCCAATAACATTCTTATTTTTAGGCCGAGGAACTAAAGTCCAAGTCTCATTCTTCTCTATCTGATCTAATTCATCTTCCATAGCCTTTAACCAATGCTTATCTTTACAAGATTCAATAATAGATGCTAGTTCAATTTGAGAAATAAGACATACCTCTTCATTTGCCAGTCTTCTTCTTGTCATAAGTCCCTTGTTCCTATCTCCAATGATTTGTTCTTCAGAATGATTTAACCTTACATAACTTGGTGTATTCTAAACTTCAGGTTCACTATTCTGATCATCAGTCAGAGTTGAATTTTCTAATTGTGCCAGTGTAACTGTCTTAGTTTCTTGTACCAGTTAAGCCATTGCTGATTCAGTTATGACCATTTCCACTGTCGGTTCCCTGTCATATGATATAGAATGATTTTTGTATTGTTCATCCACTTTCACATTTGCGCTCTCCACAATTTTCTGCAATCTTTCGTTATAACATCTATATGCTTTTCTTTGAATTGAATATCCAAGAAATATCCCTTCATCACATCTAGGATCAAACTTCCCAATTGAGTCATCCCTTTTGATATAACATTTACTTCCAAAAATTATGAAATATTTAACAGTAGGTGTATGTCCAAACCATAATTCATAAGGAGTTTTACCGATTTCACCTTTGATGTGAACTCTGTTGAATGTGTAGACTGTTGTACTCACTGCTTCTCTCTAGTAGATGTGAGGCAATTTGGATTCCATCTTAATTGTTCTAGTTACATCTAAAATGGTTCTGTTCTTTCTTTCCACTACTCCATTCTGTTGAGGAGTCTGAGGTGTAGATAATTGTCTCCTAATTCCATTTGTCTCACAATAACTGTTAAATTCATGAGAAGTGAACTCATCGCCTTAATTTGATCTCAGACATTTGATTTTCAATCTAGTTTATGTTTCCACCTTTTCTTTAAAGATTTTGAATTTCTCAAAAGCTTCAGACTTCTCCCTAAGAAAAGTCACCCACATCATTCTAGAATAGTCATCAATTATCAACATGAAATACCTATCACCTTGAAAGATTCTAGTCCTTATTGGACCACATAAGTCAATGTGAATCAAATCAAGTACATCATTAGATTTATCATGTATGCTCTTAAAACAAGTTATAACTTTCTTTCCCAATTGACATTCCTTACATACCAGATTATGAGGCTTCATAATCTTAGGTATATCTCTAACTGCCTTAGATGAACTGATCTTAACAATACAATCAAAATTAACATGACACAACCTCTTATGCCATAACTAAATCTCATCAATATGAGCAATCAAAGATGTCTTATTACCATTGTTCAAGTAAAAGATATTACCTCCAGTCTGAGTACTGGTTGCAATCTCCAAACCAGATTTGTTAATGATTTTGCATTTTCTATCTTTAAACTGAAGTTGGAAACCCTTGACTACCAAGACCAGCACTTAAAAGATTATGCTTTATACCTTCTACATAATATATATTATCAGTATTTTTCTTTCCATCTAGAGAAATAATACCTCTACCTTTGATCATACATGATTTGTCATCTCCAATTTTGACTTGACCGCCATTGTATTCTTGCAGGGAAATAAATTGTCTTTTATCTCTATTCATATGATGTGAGCATCCACCATCAATTACCCATTCATCCCTATCTTCAACTTTTGCTGCTAGGGCTTTTTCTTCATTCATGATAGCCGGTTCTTGTTCATCTTCCTTTAAAGCATAGAACATCCATTCCTTTCCATTGTCGGATCCACTAGCAAAGTCTGCTGCCGGTTCATCCTCAGGTCATCACTTACTCCTTCCTCATCCGCTATGTAGCATTGTTTATTTTTCTTGAATCTATATCTATTCTGATTAGGCTTAAATGATATCTTAACTCTTTTTTCAAATCTTGCATTCCTTTTAGGACATCTAGATGCAAAATGACCAATCTTATTACATGCAAAACATTTAAAAGGTGTTTTTCCTTCATACTTACTTCCTGTCAGTCCTTTAGGTACTCTTAGAGCAAATAAGGCTTCAAATTGCTCAAATTATTCATCCTCTTTCCTCATATCTTTTAATTCTTTTGCATATAAGGATTTCCAATCACTTTTGCTGGTAGATGACGATGCATGAAAAGTAGCTTTAGATTTTGTAGCTCCAAAAGGTTCAAATTCTTCAAGCTCAAAAGCAGATAATTTCCCAATCAGAATGTCTCTATAAAATGAAGTGTTTGCCATTGTTCTCAATTCATTAATTGAAGTTTCCTTCATCTTGTAAGCTGGTGGAAGGGCTCTCAAGACTTTGGAAACTATTTCATCTTCACTCAAAGATCCTCCACAACATTGAATTCCCATGACATTCTCATTTACTCTTTCCATAAATGTAGAAATTCTTTCATTAGCTTCCATCTTCAAGTTCTCATATCTTACCCGGTAACCGTCAAGTTTAGCAATTTTGACAGTAGGATCACCTTCATTCAGAGTTTCCAATTTATCCCACATAACCTTTGCAGATGATTTATCAGTCAATCCCATGATTTGCTGATCAGTAAGTGCACACAAGAGGGATTCTCTAGCTCTACAATCATTTTCAATATCCTTGTCCAAGTTTGTAGGAGAAGGATTGTTAGATGTTGGATCATAAGGTGTATATCCTTTCTCAGTGATCTCCCAAATATCCTTGCCAAGACATCTAAGATGAGTCTCCATTCAGATTTTCCATATCCCATAATTTGTTCTATCAAGCTTAGGGATTTCTCTTCTGAAAATAGTTGCTAGTGGATTTGAAGTATTAGCTGCCATAGGATCTACCTCAAGCAGTTAAGCTTCTACAAAAGAGGACCAAAGATCTGATACCAATTGTTAGGATAACTGGAAAACAACTGAGAGGGGGGGTGAATTAGTTGTTAACATATTATATTAATCAAAGCACTTATAACCTTCAACCAGAGCACATAAACATTGAATACTGGAATAGTAGAAATAGATACCGATAAGCAATAAAATTTAAGAATGAAACATATAATTAACACAATGCAACCATATCACATAACACCATGATTTGTACGTGGAAAACCTAGTAAATGGAAAAACCATGGTGGGAAGCCTACCCACAGTCAGATGATACTTCTGCAAAAAGTATTTGATACAATAAGGGGCCTACACATGCAGGAAGGCATACTGCCTAGAGCATACTGCCTACAGCATACTGCTCACTACAAAAGAGTCTCACTAACTACAGAGAGGTTATAACCACCTCAAGATAATTGGACACCAATCCAAAAGAATGAATTGCTAGAGATAGCATCTACCATATCTGATTACAGTCTCGGTTAAGCTCAATACCAGAGGCCTTTGACCTCTTACTTAAACCTAATTCGATCACCGATGATTGACCAAATCTCCTTCGCATATGATATATCATTCCATGACCATGACACCCAATCTATAATGAGATCTTACATCAATTTATACAAACCCTATGGCGTAAACCAATTAGGTCGGCCACCTAAAAGATATTACAATAAGATCATTACATATATCCATATTACAATGATATGCCATGTTGGCTTTAGACCAAAACAACAATAACCAATCCATAGAACATCCCGATAACGTGTAGAGAACACGTTAACATGATACCGGTCCATAAACTAGATAGGTACCGAACCTAATTTGGGTCCACCACACCAAAGCGACGTCTCCAATCAATTGAGGCACGATCAAGGATCACCTTTTGCATCCTAAATTCCATCTAGAAGCCGCACCAACACCACTTAGCATTCTGTCAAGGTTTCTCAGTGAAAGCTCTGTTGGTTAAACCTTAAACCCTTATTGGTAACACAAGATCTTCTACCAGTAACCAAAACCTATATGCTAGTAACCAACCAAAAAAACTAGTGTTAACATCAATGACAAAACATCAATGCAACACATAATCAATTCATCCATATTGCTAACAAACATGTTGTCTTAGCTCCTATTCAGCCTGAAGAGCCTAAGAAGAATGATCCGATAGAGACTATTAATCTCGATGTTGCTACTGCTGGTGATAATGTGCAAGAACCTAAGGAACAGAATAAATAAAAGACTTTGAGGTATGTTAGATTGAATCATTTCGCAAATAAAATTATTGATGATAAGAACCAAGGTGTGATGACTAGAAGAAGGTTAGTTGCAGAAGAAGTATATTTAATTTCTAAAGTTAAACCTAAAGATGTTGTTGAAGCCTGTATAGATGAAAACTGGATAAGAGCCATGGAGGAAGAGTTAGATCAGATTGAAAAGAACAACACTTGGGAACTTATTCCTAGACCTAAGGATAAAAATGTTATTGGTACTAAATAGTTATTGAGAAACAAATTGAATGAAGTCGATGAAGTAGTCAGAAATAAAGCTAGACTGGTATGCAAAGGGTATTCACAGCAAGAAGGAATTGATTATGAAAAAACTTTTTCTCCAATTTCTAGAATTGAAGCTATTAGACTATTGCTTGCTTATGCTTCTTATAAAGATTTGAAGGTATATTAGATGGATGTCAAATCTAAATTTTTGAATGGTGATCTAGAGGAAGAAGTTTACATTGAACAACCTGATGGATTTTCATTTTCGGATGATGGAGACATGGTGTGCAAGTTGAAGAAAACACTTTATGAATTGAAACGAGCTCCTAGAGCCTCCTATGCTAGATTATACAAATATTTGTTGAAATTGGGGTTTTCTAAAGGTGTTGCTGATAGTAATTCATACTTTAATACTGAAAATGATAACATTTTGATTGTTGAAGTCTTTGTTGATGACATTATTTTTGGTGGTGATAATGATATGAGTATGAAGTTTTCCAGTGATATGCAAAAAGAATTTGAGATGTCTATGATTGGTGAGATAAAAATTTTCTTAGATTTGCAGATTGCACAGACAGAAAAATGTATCTTTATATCTCTAACTAAATATGTGAAGGAATTGTTGAAGAAGTTTGGATTAGATGATTCTAAACTAGTTGGAACTCCTATGGTGACCGGTTGTAAATTATCTAAAAATGATGGTTCTCCTAAAGCTAATTAGAGTTTGTACAGATCGATGGTTGGTGGACTATTATATCTTACTTAGACTAGACTTGACATTATGCATGCTATGTGTATGGCTGCTAGATATCAAGTCGATCCAAAGGAGACTAATGTCACTATTGTTAAGAGGATATTTAGATATCTAAAATGAACCATGGATTATGGTTTCTGGTATCCGAAGAATGATGATTTCATGTTGTGTGCCTACACTGATGCAGATTGGACTGGTGATGATGATGACCAAAAAGAACTATTGGTGGAGCATTATTTCTGGGAAAAAAGTTGGTTTCATGGGCAAGCAAGAAACAAGATTCAATATATTTATCTATTGTTGAAGCTGAGTACATTGTTGCTGCTAGCAATTGCACTTAGATAGTTAGGATGAAGTAAATGTTGAAACATATTAAAGTTATTCATGATGAGCCTACTGTCATTTATTGTGATAATTCTAGTGCTATAAACATGTCAAAGAATATGATGCAACATTCAAAGACTAAGCATATATCAATCAAATAAAATTAATTTAGAGAGCAAGTCAATGAAGAGAAGGTGAAGTTGGAGTATGTATCTACAAATGAACAAATTTTTGATATTTTCGCTAAGCCTTTGCCTACAGATACTTTTATTTTTTTGAGAGACAAGTTAGGGGTATCCACCCCTCCTGATGAGAACTAGATGCATTGATTTGCATCGATCCGGTGAATTTTAGAGCCTTATTCTTTTATCCAGATTGGTGTGTTGGTTTTGTTACTTTGCTAGAGTAGTCTGTTGATTTGGTTGTGTGTCCTAGGGGGAGAGAGATTCATGCTTCTATTTTGGGAGAGAGTTTAATTTTTTGTTTTGAAGATCTTTGGCATTGTTGTAAAAGGGATAGGGATATCATGTGAAAATTTGGATTATCTATCTTGATCTTAGAGGGTGTTTGCTGGTAATATCTTCTTTCTTTGCATTGACTTTTTCACATTCATATGTTGCCATCAAAGCTAAAGGGGGAGATTGTTGGAGTTGTTGGATATAGTTGTTCATTGTTGCTGCTAGGATATGTTGTTGTCATTGATGTCAACATATTCCTGTGATTTATTCTAGTGAGTTTGGGGAGATTTTCTAATCTGGTTTTGCAGTTTGGTTTTGCTGATCACTATTTTTGCAAAGACCGGCATTTCCTCCGGTATATTTTGGTGTGATCAGATCTTATGTTGAGACTGGGGGATATTATATTGTATGGTCTTGTGTATCTTCATTTCATATGGTTCGTGATTTGGTGCTTTGCAAGTTATCTTTCTTCATGACAGTTGCCGATTGGTTGTGTTCTTGAGCTTCTAATGTGCAACTATTCCGGATGAAGATTTGAAAAGAGGTGTTGGTGCAACTATTTCAGATGATTCTAATGTGCTTGCTGGTGTTTCCTAGCTATGTCCTATGAGACGTTGACCGATGAAGATTTGAAAAGAGGTGTTGGTGTAACTATTCTGGATGATTCTAATGTGCTTGCTGGTGTTTCCTAGCTATGTCCTATTTATTTTGGTGATCCGCATTGATCGTTGTGTGATTTTTTGGCGATTTCTATGAATCAGTGATGGTTTTCGTGTTATACAATATTTTCAGTGGTGTAGCATGTTGCAATTGATCTTGGCATGATTTCCGATGAATGCGATCATTTGGGAATTTGAATTAGGTCCATGCTATGTAATTTAAATCATTATATTGGTTCGGTGGTTGATATTTGTATCATGTAATGTAATTTTTGTAATTGTGAGTTGAGGGTTGAGGGTTTAGTCAACCTTGTTATTAGGGTTGATGAATGTATATATAGATGATATTTTCATGTAATTTAGGTATTGATATAGTGTCTACATTATTAAAAAAGAGGGGTGAATGTGTGAACACAAGATTTATCATTCAGTGAAGTGTTGAGGTGAGTTTGGTGCTGTAGAGTAGACAATTATGCTTAACCAAAACTATCATCAGGCATTTGTAGATGCTATCATTGCAATTCATTTGTTTCGGATTGTAGTCCAAATCATATTGTAAGTCAGTGAGACATTCTTGATAGTTGCAGCCTTCTGAGAAAATATATTTTGAGCATTGAGCTCTAGGAAGTGTGCCTAAATGCATGTGCATTCCCCATTATAATATTTTCACATACTACTGCAGAGCATCATCTTATTGTGGGTAGGTTCCCACCGTGGTTTTTTCTCTTAACCAGTTTTTCCACTTCAAAAATCTTGGTGTTGTGTGTTGTGTTGTTAATTTGTTTATCTGTTTATTGATGTAGTTTACCCTTTTTTGTTTTGGAGTTTAATTTGTTGTATCCGATGAAGACTGATTAAGCCCCCCTCTGAGTCTTCCTTCTTGATTGCTGCTAACAGTTAGATTTTGTGAGAAGTGAGAACCAAGCTAGAATTTGATGTTAGTCATAGATCACATAAAACTCCAAGCAACAGATGATCGAAGATCAAAATAGTTGATTGAAGATAAATCTGATATGAGAGAAAAATAGAGACAAAGAAGAGAATTTTGAGAAGACTCTCATCAAGCTATCACTGAACTAGTGAAGGTGAGACTATAATGCTTATTATATAGAAAAATAATAGCATATACATCCAAGAGGTACATTAACTCCTATTTCCCATAAAATGTGGGAGGTTTTACCTTCTTGGTAAATGTCAAAACATGTGGCATAACCTCCTTACATGAAGGCATGAAAGGAGTTGAGAAAGTTGGCACATAAGGCCGAAAGAGGGTGAGAAACCCAACTACCCCATAACCCACTTAGGAAATGACAAAATAATGGTTATGAGAGGTGGCACAACAAGCCAAAAGAGGGTGTGTAACTCAACTACCCATGTGAGGTGGAGAGTTACACATGTAGCTGAAGTATTTTGCCACATGTCCTTATATTAACCACTCCTAATAACCTAAGAAAGCTTAAATAATATATGTGTAGGAAACATAAATATCCCCTAACATAAGGAAAATAAAAAAACTACACTAACACTCTCCCTTAAGCATAGCTTAGGTGGGTGAAAAGTTGGGTCTCAGTAAATGAAGCCATGTTAGGTACCCATGTACATAGATATCCCCCCAAGAGAAGATGTCCCCCCCATAGCCCCGTTTAAATAGAGAGAGAAAGAATGAAGGACTAAGAAGCCCCTCTTGAAGTAGGCACTTGTCGCATCCCAAGAAAAGCTCACAAATGAAGGAACTTGCTTTCGGTGAAGGGTTTGGTGAAGATGTCTACAGTCTGCTACAATGTAGAAAAATACTTAAGATCAATGACACCTTCCCAAATCAACTCCCTTATGTAGTGCATATGTTCTCAATGTGTTTCATCCTCTAGTGATAAACTAGATTTCTTGAGATCTGTATAGCACTCTGATTATCATAAAAGATGATGGTGAGATTTTTGATTGAAATACTGAACTCTATGAGAATATTCTGAAGCCAAATAGCCTCAGTGGTGGCATTAATTGCCCCTCAATACTCAACCTCTACTAAGGAAAGAGTAATTGTAAATTGCTTCTATCTGGACCAACAAATTTTACCTGAACTAAGTGAGAAGAAATACCCTGAAGTAGACTTGCGATCTTGAGAACCACCTACCTAGTCTGAATCTGTATATCCCACCAAGTCAATATCTATGCATATTGCATACTTAATTCCATAATTGTGAGTACCCTAAATATAGTGGAGGATCCACTTAGCTTCTTTCCAATGCAATTGATGTGGCTCCTACATGAATTGAGAGACCATGCTCACAACATATGAAATGTCATGTCTCATATGAGTCAAGTAGATGAGACACCCAACAAGTTGCCGGTATAAAGTTCCATCAACCAAGGGTGAAGAGAACTTCACCTCAAGTTTTACCCTTGATAAAAATAGAGTTGGTGCAAGCTTACAATCAACCATCTAAACTCTAGAGAGCATATCAAGTACAAACTTGGGTTGTCTAAGGAAGATATTTGAAGATGACTAAGTAATCTCAATTCCCAATAAGTAATGTAGAAGACCCTAGTCTAACATCAAAACTCTACCATGTAGAGTAGTTTTCACTAACTTGATGGTGGATGAGTGACTCCCTATGATCAACAAGTCATCAACATAGAGAACCAGAAATGTGAGAGTATCATCCTGCTGCAGAATGTGTATGTTTGGATCAGAATGGCATCAAGTGAAACCAACTGTTAGAAGGAATGAGTCAATCTTGGCATACCAAGGTCGAGGAGCCTGTTTGAGGCCATAAAGAGACTTTTGAAGTCGATACACAAGTGAGCGATCCTGAATAAACCCTTGTGGTTGCTCCATGCATATTTCCTCTTGAAGATTACCATGAAGAAATGTAGTCTTCATATCCATCTGATGAACTTCTCAATGATGGGCTATAGCTACAGAAAGGAAAAGTTGGATGGAATTCATTTTAGCAACTGGAGAAAAAGTATCAGAGTAATCAATCCCTAAAATTTGGGAAAATTCTTTTTCTACTAAGCAAGCCTTATACTTATCAATCGACCCATCTACTGTAAATTTTGTTTGATAAATCCACTTGCATCAAACGAGTTTCCTTCCCTTAGAAAGAGGAACTAAATCCCATGTGTGATTCATTTCCAAGGAATTAAACTCTTCTTGCATTGCATCAACCCACTCAGGAACACTTGAAGCTTCTCAAAGAGATCGTGGATCAGAAGCTGAAGCAATGAAGAGATGTCAAGCCTACTGAAATTGTGACCTTGTTCTTCTAGTAACTGATGGATCACCAAGACAATCTCTTGCTAATTCAAATGTTTGTCGAGCCCAAAGAGGCACTAAGGCTAGAGAGTCTAGGGGAGAATCATCAACCTCTGAATGATGACTAGGAGAGGAATACGAATCCTCATCATCACTGCCACCATCTAAAGTGAAGGAAGAAGACTCCTCGTCAAGATTATGTTGGCATTTGGCATTATAACAGACAAGGAGAGATTGTTGGCATTTCAATAAAGATATTGAGAAGGTTGTTGATGATTATGGATATAACTGATTAAGGATGTTTACTATCTTAATATTATTATTTTGTCATTGATGTCAAGAAATTGATTTTCTAATTTAGTATGATGTTGCCATATCTTGAGAAGTATGATTTGATGAGTATAAAGATGTCGGTAAAAGACACAGAAAGAATATGATGAATAAGGGGAGAAATAAGTTATTCAATGGGCAACTATTACCGAGTTAGACAATGATGAGATCATGATGTTTAGATTGTTTTGATATCATACATATGCTATTGATTGTAAGGTCAATACTATACTATGTTACCGAGCAAAGAACCTAGTCGGTAAACCCTAAGGAACCTAGTCAATAAACCCTGAGGTTATCACTATTGGTTAATGAAGGCAAAATGTCTACCAAGTGAAGTTTAGTATTCATCAAGTTGTAACCAAGTTGTAGTACCCCTACTCGTTTGAACTCATTAGACTCATATTTTATTATTGTTTGTTTTCAGTGGATACATTACCATGATGTGTTATTCAGATTTTTATGACATTATTTCATGCTTTGTCTGGATATGAGATGCATAATTTATTTGCAGTATTTCAGTATTTGTGATTTATGACATTTTATGGATTATTGCTATGTACTGACATTTTACTTTATCTATGCAATGTGTAATTATATGTTGTGTGTTTGCAAGTGTATTGGATGCGAGGGGACGATTTTATTTCACTCATTTCGGTGAGACAGGGAACGTCGTGATTCTCCTTCATCGGTGTGTATACCGTGTTTTCTATATTGTATATATGCATGTGTGGTTCGGTGATGCAGGATATTGCAGGTACAAGTACCGGATAGGTACGGGGTATCGTCTCCACCTGGCTTCACAGGTCTGAGCATGCCTTATATTTTTCGATGGAAGTGGAGGAGATAGTAGTTGACCCTATTTTACTTAGTTACACTCGTATGAGTGTCGTTAGTTGGTCGTCTTGTCAGTTAGTTCGGTCTTCATATTTTGTCATTCTACCTTTTATGGGTAATTGCTTGAGATTTGTTTAATTTAAGTGTTTTGGTGGATTTAATTAATTAATTAATTAAGTCTATGAAATTATCTCATTATTGTATTGTTTATGTATTGAGATTATAAATTTAGTTAATTAAAGAAATTATTAAATTAAGTTGCAAGCTACATGGTATTTGAAATATATTTTTACTTAAATAAATTAGATTAATTATATTTATTGTTTCCATGAATTTTAAATAAATAAATGATTAAATAAATAAAAGAATAAATAAATAAATGATTAAATAAATAAAAGAATAAATAAATGAACAAAAGGATTAATTAGAATTAAAATATTGTTTTAATTCTTTATTTAGAAAATTATTTAATGTGCATGAGAAAAGAAAAGAAAGAATAATGATTTTTAATTATTGCATGTTAGCTTATCTTTTGTTATAAAATTAGAAAAGAAAAGAAAATTACTTTTATTCTAAATTTAGGTTTTTGTGAAAAAGCTATTAAACCTAGAATTTTAGTTTAAATAGGGGAATAGGTCTTTATTTTAGTTACATAGGAAACAGGTCAAGAATTTTAGGTGAAGAAATTTATTGGAAGTTTATTGAAAGGATTAGGGCTCTTCTATAGATTTCTTCTAGGAAAGCTATACCAGGTTCGATGATTTCTTAGTTGTGTGTTTTTAGTAAATATTTCTATTTTTCTTTGGTTGATGTGTGTAAAATAATTGTCAAATCCAAAACCCTCTTCTGGTGAATTTGAGTTTTTGTTTTAAAATTCATGCCTGATGTGTATTTCTAGTTTGTGGAAAGGACTTAATTTGGAGAAAATTTGGAAAAATTTTTATGGAGAAAAAAAATAGTCAAAAATCTTTATGTTGCATGAAAATTGCAAAAGTTGAGAGAAATAGTATTTACTAGAGAAATTATTCTCTCTTGTTTAATTTGTTCTGATAGTCTTTTAAATAATGGCGTCTCTGTGAAATTATATGATTACTTTAGAAATAAATTTAATTAAGAATTAAATTTATTGGATTATCTGAAATTTAAAAAAAATAATTAGAATAAAATTCCGTGGAATGAATTTTATTGAAATGGGAAAATTTATTTTTATGCTATTAGAAATTTTTAGTGAATATGGAATTTATTTTTAATGTTTTAAAAAATATATATAAAAAAGAAAAGAAAATAAAAAATTAATTAAAATTAATAAATTAATATATATATATATATTAATTAAAAAAAAATTATAAAAAAAAAGTAAATTAATTAAAAAAATTTATTAAAAAAAAAAATTAATTAAAAAAAAAATATATATATATAGTATTTTATGTGGTTTTAATTATGTTATTTTGGAAATGAAAGATATTTCAAATTAGATCATCTTTTTATTATATAATTTAATGTGTAGAAGACTGAAGTAATGCAGGAGTGCATTATGAACAAGCTATCAAGGATCTAACTGAGTAGTGTGTGCTATTAGATAGATCAAACACTTGTTGATTACTCACATCTTTGACAAGTCTATAGCCCTTAACCGGGTAGGCCCAAAAGCCTTTTGTAAAATCCTCTAACAAGGTGGTTCACCTCTGTGAATCTAAAATCCTCTAGCAAAGTAGTCCTTGGTCGGACTTATCTCCTAACAGAGATTGAAATTCCTAACAAGATCTGTTCTGGTGAAGAATGTTGCAAGACCTTAACCAGTCTGGTTTCTATTCTGCAGATAGTGACTTGTGAGTTCCATCTCACCTTGGTTTTTCCCATTTGGGTTTCCACGTCAATTATCTTGTGTTATGGTTGTATTGCTTTTGTGGGTGAATACTTTATTTGCATCTTGGTTTGCATGTGTGATAACTGGTCTGTCTGTTAAACTGTTTTACCAGTTTATCTTTAGACTGTTTAAGTGTTTAAGTGCAGTATTTTTTGGTATACTAATTCACCCCCCCTCTTAGTATTCATTAATTGGTATCAGAGCCTACCTTTCTATCAGTTTAACCACTTGGAAAGAGATATGGGGGAATACACCTTGAGGGAACTTACTCAATGGCTCACTCAGTCTGAGCAAGCCTATGATGATCTTATGGTCAAATACAAGGCATCTCAAGCAAAAAGGAGGGAACATGCAGAAAAACTGATGGAGCTATCTGAAAATAGTTCTGCAGATGAAGCAGACATGGAAGCCCTAATTGCAAAAGTAAATAAGTTGAATGAATCAAACTCCAACCTGAAAAAGGAGTTGGAAGGACTGACTATCCGAATGTGTCAAGAGCTTGAGAACCAGAGAAAAACTGAAGACCTAGTGAAAGAAAGAGATTGTGAGATCTCCAAGTTAAAACAAGAGATGAGTGCCCTAAATGCTCAACTCCATGCAAGCAAGGTGGAAAAGGAAGACATGCAAGGAGAACTGAACATTGCCATCTCTGAGAATGAAAATCTTTTGGAAACAAATGCTGCTATTTCCAAAGAACTCTCCGAGTCAAAGGAAATACTTGCTAAGTTCAGCAAAAGTACTATCAAGCTAGAGAAAAAGCTTGAGTCGGCTAGACCGGTAAAGAATACCAATGGACTTGGTTTCTATAGACATGAGGAAGGAGAATCCTCAGGAACAAATGCTGAAGTATCAAAGAAGCAACCGACATTCAAAGGAAAAGGTAAGAAAAAATTCAAACCTGTTTGCTTTAACTGTCTTAAAGAAGGACACACTGCCAATGTATGTAGGAGCAAAGCCTACAATAATTTTCCTTACTTTATTAACAATGTACCTAGATCCAATAAGTTCAATGGTCATTGTTATGCATGCAACAAGTATGGGCATAGAGCATTTGAATGCAGGTCTGTCATGAATGACACTAGAAGATATCCTCAGAGGACCCAAGTAGTTGGTCCTGAACCTCTTGTGAACTAGAATCACAACCGGTTTAATGTCTTCAATCATCAACCAAGAAGCGGTGGCTATCAAGTGGCAACTAGATGGAGAGAAAATTGTATGATCTGTCATGGTCATGGTCACACTGCTGCAACATGCAGAAGGAAGAATGGAAACATGAACAATGGACCTTGGAGAGCACCTGGGTTGGTTTGCTATCACTACAACAAACCAAGTCACATTGCAAGATTTTGCAGAAGTAGAAAGAGTATATCTTATGATATACCGGTCACTCAGGAAGGAGGAATTGATGTTGAAATAGTTCAGGCGGACATGAACAAAACCTAGAAGAGGAAACCAGTAATGTTGGAAGAGGAACCAGTTTTTGCACCTAGTGTGGAAATATTAGAATTGGCAAACTAAGCTTCAAAAGGCTTAGGGGGAGCAAATGGTAAAATGTTTTTGAACCCCCAGTTTATACCGGCAAAAGACCTTAACTGGTATATGATACTTGTCGCTTGGCAGAAGACCAAAAATGGTAAAAAGGCAAATTAGGGTTTATGCCCTAATGGAGGAGCATTAATGATGGTAGGCGAGGACTTTGTTTAAAAGCATTTTTGAAATCATTTCTCGCTATCAGTTTTTGAGCGAAGAAAAGTTTTTCAAAGAGCAGAGCGACGAAAAGGCAATTTGAGCAGACATTTGGAGAAATGGAGAAATCATGAAGGAGATTCAAATTCAAGTAACAAACGGTCAAGTGGAGAACACAAAGCGGTGATTCAACTACCGATGAAGTGAGGAGTGAAGGAGAATCGGAAAGCCCTAAATTCGCGTGTTTTAAAAGGTATTTCTTGAGTTCTTAAAATTTCTACAATGGCTTCCGCATCTCATACCGGTTCTAGTGCATCTACTGAGTCTGAAAGTTTTATTCAACGGAAGTCAAAGTATAATGCCCTATCACAAGTTCTGGCTAGAGTGATAGTAGAAGAGGGAATTTCTGACTACATAGATTGCAAGATTGAAGACCTAGGGTCTCTAGCCATCCACTCCCAACTAGGTCTATTTTGTGGACAAGATAAGATGATCAAACCGGAGTATAGTATTCTGGAGAAGAAGAAACTCTAGAATGTTGTTTACTTCCTGGAGGATTTCAAAGAAGATCATATAAGGATTATTTTGAGCAGGGTCCATGGTGACAAAATTTACTTGGAGAGGACGCATGATATCACGCCGCATGCAATTCATGCAGTCACCAGTTTCTGCAATATAGGGGAAGTACCAGCCCTAGGGACAGTTAGCAAAACTGAGATGTCCAAGCTCACCGGTTCAGTGAGTGACTCACGGGGCATGACTGTAAATTGAATCAAGGATGATCTGGTTAAGTATGTCTGCATGGTGATAGGCTACCGGATGTTCTCAACTAGCAGATTCAACTCTATATCTACTGCAGCGGTAAATGCCGCTTACCGAATGATAAAGGAGGATGCATCATTTGACCTATGCACCGGTATGCAGAGGCAACTCCTATTGAACCTGAAATCAATCAAACAAGATAATGCACTGAGGTTCAAGTTTGGACAACTATTGGTTGGGTTGTTCTTTTACTTTCAAGGATACTTCCTAGGAGTAGGAGACGTTCAGTGGTCTGGTGACCAACCGGTAACCAAGCAAATCAAGGAAAGCATTGAAGCACTTGGAACCGGTTACCCTGATATTCTGAACAAGTATTTTGATGAGTTCAGAAGAAAGATGAGCCAAAGAGTGAGGATATTAGGAGACATCGTCAAGAAATATGAGGACGATATCTACTTCACCATCCAAGTAGACAAATGTATAATGGAGGCTGTTGAGCCTAGAATGGAAGAAATGGAGCCAATGGGTTATGAGGTGATGTACGACATGCTGGAAGGGTATACCTCTACCCTTATTGCCTCACCACTTGATCCTAAGGTGAAGAGAACCAACACCTACCTAGAGAGGATAGCACTGGCTGAGGAACCACCAACAGTGAAAGAGAAAGGACCGGTAGTGAAGAAGGCAAAGGCAATGCCCGCAGCATCAACACTTGTTACTACTGCAACTCCAAAAGTGACCAAGCGGTCACCAGCTAAGAAGAAACTGTAAGCTGCACTGACTAAAGTGTTCCAGAGAAAGAGGAAGACAAGAAGCAACTCTCCGGACTCAGAAGAAACTATGTCTGAGGAGCAGCCCAAAAAGGTGAGACAGACAAGAAAGAAGACAAAGATTGAACCAACATCTTCAGCACCGGTAAATATAGATATCTCCTCCTACAAACCTTTGACACATTGTCAAAGAACTATAAAAAACATTAGGAGAAAAGTATTGAATGATTTAATTGATTATTTTGATGACTTTAATAATGATGAAAAGGAGGCGGTGGAAAAAGAAATAATTCAATATTTATGTATTAATGACCGGTCCCCTTCAGAAATTAGATCTGAAACACCAGATTCTTTGTATAAGTCCTTAGATAATAAATGGCATATTGCCATAGAATAGGAACAGGAAATAAGAGAAAAAGTTTTTGCTGAAAACTTTCTTGATGTATCAAATTCGGAACTGTTCGATGTAATGAACAAATACAAAGGTCTTTTCTTCATGAGAAGGAGAAGACTCCTATTACTGGAAGGAAAAGGTAAGGAAGTGCTCAAGGATACACACACTCATGCCCTAGATACTCTAAAGATGCATCGATTGGCTGAAGCCAACCGGCAAGCTAAGAAAGAACCAGCTATATCCAAATCAGATGAAGCATTTGATGATGAAGGAAATCTAGTTGATGAACCGGTCGACACTATTGATGTCGATGCCCTGGATGGAGAAGATGTTACCCAGGAGATACCATCTGAGGCAATAGGTCAAGAGCAATAGGCTGAACAGGAGAAGAAAGCTGGGGACATTCAGGAAGCGACAAAGAAAGAGGCTGAGTAGAGGAAAAAGGAAGAAGAAGAGAAGAAGAAGGATGAAGAAGAGAAGCGGAAAAAGGAAGAAGAAGAGAAGAAGAAGAAAGATGAAGAAGAGAAGTAGAAGAAGAAGGAAGAAGAGAAAAAGAAAAAGGATGAAGAGGAAAAGAAGAAGAAAGTTGAAGAGGAAAAGAAGAAGAAAGATGAAGAGGAGAAGAAGAAGAAAGATGAAGAGGAGAAGCATAAGAAGGATGAGGAGGAGAAAAAGAAGCTAGAAGGTGAAAAGAAGAAGAAGGAAAAAGAAGATAAGGAACATGAGAAGAAGAAGGAAGCAGAAAAGAAAAAGGCTGAGGAGGACAAGGAAGCAGAGAAGAGGAGAGAAGCGGAGAAGAAGAAAGTGGAAGAGGCTGGAGAAGCCTCGAAGAGCACCCAGATGGAGACTCCAAAGGCAATTGGGAGTCAAGCCAAACCGGCTGACCTCTCCAGTCCTATAGATCTCCAGTCTACAAGTGAATCAGAGCTAATGCAAAGCATCAAGGTTGCTCAAGAGCACCTTGAAATCATTCGAAGGAAGAAGGAGCAGGATATAATTCAAGCGGCTGTGGACACACTTACCGGTTTGATACCTAGTACAAATCTTCCCAACACTGAATCATCACTAGCAAAACTCAAGCTACTATGCATAGTAGTGGATGATCAGGTGCAGAGCTTGGAAGAAGCAGCTGAGGCAAATGTCAAGAAAGAGCATCAAAAAGCTTTTAACATTGCTCTGGTAAAGAAGTTGAATGAGCTCTGGTCTGAATTGCAGAAAGACCAAAAGGATATAAGGGATGCTTTGGATGAGGGAAATCTACTACTTAGCAAAATCTGCCAACCCCATCTGTTCTATGATGATGTGCTAGCTCAGAAGCAAAAGATTCAAACAAACTTACAGTCTTACTTGAGCACATTCAAGCCACCCTATGATTCCTTCACAACTTATGGGCAAACCATTCACTAGTTTCATATCCAGTCCGCCAAAATGGAGCAAGAGATTAGCACATGGTCTAGAGATTTGCAGGAGCTTCAACTGGTTTTACTTCCACGTCTGTAAATTCTTCAGAAGTGTTATCTGAACCTGGATGCCTTGACAGTTACACAGGAGATGAGCATAGTTTATGCCATGGAAGAATAGGTCTCCTAGATGCAAACAGAGAAAGAAGTGGCCACCTCCCTGCTTGAGTCCTGGTCTCTATCAATGAAGCAATTCTTGCAGGACTATAAATCTGTTTTTGACAAGTACTATTCCTTATTGTCATAAACTTTTATTATTTTTATATATCAAATGGAAACGGGGTTGTTTAGTGGTACTTTGTCATTGTTGGCAAAGGGGGAGAAGTATTCTATTTTGGAGAAGTATAGGGGAGAAGTATCTGGTATTTAAAATTTTGCTATATGCTTTGATATATGCTATATGCTCTATATGTAAAATTGCTATACATTGTATTGCTTAAAGGGATAGTGTATATGCTTAGGGGGAGCAATTTTGCTAATGGCATGATTTTGATGTAAAGCATGATTTTGTTGTAAAACACTTAGATGTCAAAATTTTATTTCCTAAGTGTTGCCATCAATGCCAAAGGGGGAGATTGTTGTCATTTTTGATGTTTATGTTGTGATTGTCATTGATGGACACACACTTGCATTAAGATCCTCTTTATATGTATGAGTTAGAGCACAACCGGTATCTGTTTCAACTGGTATGTTGCAAGTATGTTGTATTATAGTCATTAGACTATTGATGTTTTGTATAATGTCTTTACCGGTCTAAAGCGACATGTTAACCTCAAGCGGTATGAGGGATTAAAGTGGCATAACACATTTCAACCAGTCTTCATTTTTGTCAAATCGGCAATCGGCTTTTTGTATGAACCGGTAATACTCTGTGATGAGTTACCAACTGACATTTTGTGATAAGTTATCAATCCACCGATTGTTTGATGGTACCGACACACTGGTGGTGCTTCTTGTGTTGTGTTACTGAGTATGTCTAGATTCATTGAACCTAGGAAATTGAAATGTAATCCTATTGGACCGACATGAAATTAGATTCCTTTAAAAGGACATCATGTCTAGGGTTTTAGGTTGTTGCTGAAAGGGTTTATGTTGTGGCTAGGGTTTAAGGTGGTTGAGGAGTTGAAAAGAATATGAATGTGTAGAAGACTGAACTAATGCCGAAGTGCATTAAGAACAAGCTATCAAGGATCTAACTGAGCAGTCTGTGCTATTAGATAGATCAAACACTTGTTGATTACTCACATCTTTGACAAGTCTGTAGCCCTTAACCGGGTAGGCCCAAAAGCCTTTTGTAAAATCCTCTAACAAGGTGGTTCACCTCTATGAATCTAAAATCCTCTAGCAAGGTAGTCTTTGATTGGACTTATCTTCTAACAGAGATTGAGATTCCTAACAGGATCTGTTCTGGTGAAGAACGTTGTAAGACCTTAACCGGTCTGGTTTCTATTCTACAAATAGTGACTTGTGAGTTCCATCTCACCGTGGTTTTTCCCATTTGGTTTTCCACGTCAAATATCTTTTGTTATGGTTGTATTGCTTTTGTTGGTGAATGCTTTATTTGCATCTTGGTTTGCATGTGTGATAACCGGTCTGTCTGTTAAACTATTTTACCGGTTTATCTTTAGACTATTTAAGTATTTAAGTGCAGTGTTTTTTGGTATACTAATTCACCTCCCCTCTTAGTATTCATCAACACAAGGATGGGGGCCGGGACCTATGGAGGTTGTACCATGGTAACCATCAAGCTATGCGATGACACTCTCTTCTTAAAGTCACTAGTGTTTTGTGAGTTGAGTCACATGGATGTTTGTAGAGTCTTGTAGTCCTTTTGTACTTGTCTTACTTTTCTTGCTTGAGGGTTTTCTACTATCTCCTAGCATGGTGGGGTGGTTCCATTTCGGGATCACATGGTCAGGTGGTAGTGCCACTTCCCATCAGATGATCTGGATTGTATCTTCAAGCGAGGAAAGGTTTCGCTGGTGTTTCTTGGTTCGTGGTTTATGTACCAGCTCTTGTTTGAGATCATTGTTTAGTTGAGACCTTGTGGTCATTGTATCAGACTTTTATGTAAGCTTGATATTGTATCTTTGTAACCAGTGGTATTATTGGAAGCCATGTATTTATGGATATTGTAATATTATTATGTCAGTGAAATGAATGTTATTGTTTTGATCTTATGTTTAAATGGTTTATGGAAATTGGATACATTGGAATACTTTTATTTCTTTATTATGAAATTTGGATGTATGTGTAGTTTTAAACTAAAGCATTCAATTTTATCTAATTAAATGGATTAAATGTGGTGTTAATATAATCTATGAATTAATCTTCATTGGTAACCCTTAGGAAATCATATGTTAGACTTCCGCTGTGTTATTAAGCATGCAATGGTTTTAGTAGTGCACTTAGTCTTTAACAAAAAAAAATTATTTCACCCTTTAGTTGCCTAGTTGTGTTGTTTTCCTTTAGGGTTCCTGGTGGGGCATTACATTTGGTATCAGAGCACAAGGTTCAACACTGGGTACTCTGGGTTTGTAGTGAGCCTATCCAGTTTGACCTTTTTGCTTAGGTCTTAATGTTTGTGTTTCCCTTATTTTATCCGTGTCGTAGGTCTGTACCTTTTTCTCTATACAATGCTAGGTCATGGCTAGGAAAGCTAGGGGAGGATGCAACGAAGATGAGAGAGTTGTATTCTTATTTGTTTTAGGCTTCCAAGAGTAAGCCTATTTTTGGGGGGAGAATGTAGTACCCCTACTCATTTGAACTCATTAGACTCATATTTTATTATTGTTTGTTTTCAGTGGATACATTACCATGATGTGTTATTCAGATTTTTATGACATTATTTCATGCTTTATCTGGATATGAGATGCATAATTTATTTGCAGTATTTCAGTATTTGTGATTTATGGCATTTTATGGATTATTGCTATGTACTGACATTTTACTTTGTCTATGCAATGTGTAATTATATGTTGTGTGTTTGCGAGTGTATTGGATGCAAGGGGATGATTTTCCTTCACTCATTTCGCTGAGACAAGGAACGTCACGATTCTCCTTCATCGGTGTGTATACCATGTTTTCTATATTGTATATATGCATGTGTGGTTCGGTGATGCATGTTATTGCAGGTACAAGTACCGGGTAGGTACAAGGTATCGTCTCCACCTGGCTTCACAGGTCTGAGCGTGCCTTATATTTTCCAATGGAAGTGGAGGAGATAGTAGTTGACCCTATTTTACTCAGTTACACTCGTATGAGTGTCGTCAGTTGGTCGTCTTGTCAGTTAGTTTGGTCTTCATATTTTGTCATTTTATCTTTTATGGGTAATTGCTTGAGATTTGTTTAATTTGAGTGTTTTGGTGGATTTAATTAATTAATTAATTAAGTTTATGAAATTATCTCATTATTGTATTGTTTATGCATTGAGATTATAAATTTAGTTAATTAAAGAAATTATTAAATTAAGTTGCAAGCTACATGGTATTTGAAATATATTTTTATTTAAATAAATTAGATTAATTATATTTTGTTGTTTCCTTGAATTTTAAATAAATAAATGATTAAATAAATAAAAGAATAAATAAATGAATAAAAGGATTAATTAGAATTAAAATATTGTTTTAATTCTTTATTTAGAAAATTAATTAATGTGCATGAGAAAATAAAAGAAAATAAAATTACTTTTATTCTAAATTTAGGTTTTTGTGAAAAAGCTATTGAACCTAGAATTTTAGTTTAAATAGGGGAATAGGTCTTTATTTTAGTTACACAAGAAACGGGTCAAGAATTTTAGGTGAAGAAATTTATTGGAAGTTTATTGAAAGGATTAGGGCTCTTCTACAGATTTCTTCCAGGAAAGCTATACCAGGTTGGATGATTTCTTAGTTGTGTGTTTTTAGTAAATATTTCTATTTTTCTTTGCTTGATGTGTGTAAAATAATTGTCAAATCCAAAGCCCTCTTCTGGTGAATTCAAGTTTTTGTTTTAGAATTCATGCCTGATGTGTATTTCTAGTTTGTGGAAAGGATTTAATTTGGAGAAAATTAGGAAAAATTATTATGGAGAAAAAAAAATAGTCAAGATCCTTATGTTGCATGAAAAATTGCAAAAGTTGAGAGAAATAGTATTTACTAAAGAAATTATTCTCTCTTGTTTAATTTGTTCTGATAGTCTTTTAAATAATGGCGTCTCTGTGAAATTATATGATTACTTTAGAAATAAATTTAATTAACAATTAAATTTATTGGATTATCTGAAATTAAAAAAAAAATATATTAGAATAAAATTCTGTGCAATGAATTTTATTGAAATGGGAAAATTTATTTTTATGCTTGTAGAAATTTTTAGTGAATATGGAATTCATTTTTAATGTTTTAAAAAATATATATATATAAAAAAGAAAAAAGAAATAATTAAAATTAAAAAATAAAATAAAAAAAATATATTAATAAAAATAAAATAAAAATATATATATATATATATATATATATATATATATATATAGTATTTTATGTGGTTTTAATTATGTTATTTTGGAAATGAAAGGTATTTCAAATTAAATCATCTTTTTATTATATAATTTAATGTGATATAATTATATAATATTATATTCGTAGAATATATATATTTATGTAATTATATTATATTATTATATATAATTTTTAATTTGGAATTTAATTTAGATTATTGATACAATCTAATCGGGTTTATTTGTAAAGTAATCATGAACATATAATTAGGGGGTTAATTTTTATGTGATTGATTTAATCTTATTGGATAAATGACAAAATTGATTTCTTTGTATTAATATAGTTGTATTTTCTTATTGTCTGGAAAATCTTTAATTGCAAGTTATTTGTGCTTTTGGCTGTTTTAAGAAAAGATTGCATGTATTAGGATCTTGTGTAAATGGTGTTTGCAGTCAAGCTTAATTTCATTGCAATTTTGATTGAGTTGTCAATGTGTCCTATGTTGTTATATTTCCTTGGTCAGGTGTTGTTGTAAAACCTTATTGATGTGAGCCATTGTGTGTGTTTGTCCAAATAGCCAATCTTGGGTTAGTGATTATGTATTCTTCACCTGTGCTTTGTCAAGGTTGTTTATGATTGTCTGTTTCACCACAGAGTTCTCGTAGAGAGAGACATTTCTTGTTAGTGTCCTATGAGAGAGAGTGGCTTTCGAGCGGAGGTCATGCCCGAAGTGGATGATAGGATAACCCGTCGAAAGTTGGTTAAAAAGTGATAACCTAATAATATATTGGGGGGGAGTGAGATAAATATTAATTAAGATAATGTACCTCATGCATAGGTGTAGTGCTTGTACAAGGCTCATAATGTTACGAGAAGGCTTGGAATGGCAAACTTACCACCTTGTCTTCACGAAAGGATTGGTAGGGTCCGCATTAGACTTAGTTAGAACCGGAGGCTCGGGAGAGGTTACCAGGAGAAACCCAAGGATGGGGGTCGGGACCTATGAAGGCTATACCATGGTAACCATCAAGCTATGCGATGACACTCTCTTCTTAGAGTCACTAGTGTTTTATGAGTTGAGTCACATGGATGTTTGCAGAGTCTTGTAGTCCTTTTGTACTTGTCTTATTTTGCTTTCTTGAGGGTTTTCTACTATCTCCTAGCACGGTGGGGTGGTTCCATTTCGGGATCACATGGTCGGGTGGTAGTGCCACTTCCCATCGGATGTTCTGGATTGTATCTTCTGGTGAGGAAAGGCTTCGCTGGTGTTTCTTGGTTCATGGTTTATGTACCAGCTCTTGTTCGAGATCATTGTTTAGTTGAGACCTTGTGGTCATTGTATCAGACTTTTATGTAACCTTGATATTGTATCTTTGTAACTAGTGGTATTATTGGAAGCCATGTATTTATGGATATTGTAATATTATTATGTCAGTGAAATGAATGTTATTGTTTTGATCTTATGTTTAAATGGTTTATGAAAATTGGATACATTGGAATACTTTTATTTCTTTATTATGAAATTTGGATGTATGTGTAGTTTTAAACTAAAGCATTCAATTTTATCCAATTAAATGGATTAACTGTGGTGTTAATATAATCTATGAATTAATCTTCATTGGTAACCCTTAGGAATCATATGTTAGACTTCCACTGTGTTATTAAACGTGCAATGGTTTTAGTAGTGCACTTAGTCTTTAACAAAAAAAAAATTATTTCACCCTTTAGTTGCCTAGTTGTGTTGTTTTCCTTTAGGATTTTTGGCGGGGCATTACACGAGTTGTAACCGAGCTGTAACAGAATGCATTAAATGATTACAACCGATATTTAATGAAGGAAGCTGATGAGCTGGCCATGATTAAATGATTGGTATGCCATGAATGAAGTTTGTTAAAGAATCTATGGCAAAGGAAAATCGGCAGGAAGATCTACAACTTAGATTCAACAGCAATACCCTAGCACAAATTCCAAGAAATGTTTGCAAGTTCTGAGGCAGGGTAAAACATTTTCAGGTCAAAGGATACATTGAACTTGGTCAAAGTTTGAAGATCTGATGGCTATGATTGATCATGGGAAATGTGATCAAGGAGATTAAGCGGTTGGAAAATTGTTTATAAATAGGGAACTGTTGATAAACAATGTATGCGAGCAAGTGTATGCACAGGGATACTACATAGTGATTACCGAGCATAGAAGCTTGAAGACCTGTTTTGAATAAATAGAGTATAGAGCCCAACAGATGGACAAGATTAGTTCTATGTCTATATTGTATTGAGTAAATAAGAATCTGCTTTAGCATTTTAGATGTGAAGTTGTAGATATATTTTTATTACTATTATTTAGTGAAGTAACAGAAAATCTCTTAACCGAGTGGACTTAACAGTCTTATTTGTAAAACCCTCTAGCAAGGTGACATTCTGATTGAGTGTTTGAAATCCTTTAACAAGGTCACTTCTAACAAGGTGAAGATCCTAACAGATCTGAGGGAAATCCCTTAACCAGGTCACATCTAGCAATGTGTTTGTAATCTTTAACAGGATTTGGTTTTAACCGAGCATACTCTAGAAGAGTATAATTATTAGTGGGTCCAAAATCCCACAGTGGTTTTTCCCTATTTGGGTTTCCATGTTAAATCTTGTGTTATGAGTGTTATGATGTTTATATGCTTTTGAGTTTGCATGTTTAGCAGTTTTGGTTATATTACTCAAGTATATGTTACCGAGGTTGAATCTGATGTTTTTATGAAAGATTAAGTTTGTATGATTCACCCCCCCTCTCATCTTATTAGCTTGACATTTGTACTTATCTTTAAGTATTAGAACTATCAATTGGTATCAGAGCTTTGGACTTCGGAAGAAAAAGTTTAAAGGTACTTAAGGCAAAGATCCAAGGTTGTATAAGAGGGATGCACCAAAGCTGAACAAGTCAAGTTTCTCTACATGGCAGAAAAGGATGAAGCTGCACCTATCATGAATTGGAGAATATGTTGTATATTATCTGGAGAATGATTTCATCACACCGAGCACCTATCCATTGACAATGGAAAAGATGAAAGCAAAGCAAGAACATATCCAAGCAATGATTGAAATAACATCTGCATTGACCAATTCAGAGTTTAATGATCTAGAAGGCTGCAATGATGCAAAGGCAATGTGGGACAAGCTCATATCTATTTATGGAGGAGATGAACATGTTCAAAGAGAAAAAGTGGATAGTCTAAGAGGACAACTTGAATCTATGAGGATGAATAAAGGTGAGAACATAACCCAGTACAGTACAAGACTAAAGGAGATTGTCAATCAAATCAAAGGAGCGGGTGGAACTATTGAAGAAAAGGATATAACAAGTAAGTTGTTAAGAACCCTTCTATTAGCTTAAGCAATCCGAGTCTCTACAATCAATGAATTGAGGTCTGTACCTAAGATGCCAGTTTCTTTAGATGCTACTATTGGTAAGCTACATGCATTTGAGTTAAGTAACTTTGATAACAGTGGGTCATCGGTAAATAAAGTTGAATCTACATTTAGTTCTTTTCATATTGGTGAATCTGATGATTACAATGATAGAATGGGTAAGTACACTAAAGGGGATCACAGTGGAGCAAGTGAAAGATTTCACAAGAATATGGAGGAAGTACACAAACTATATGAGGAAATCAGAAAGCAAGAAGAGTTTGAAGCACTATTAGCTAGAAGGTTACCGAGAGGCAAAGGTAAGTATAAAGGAAAACTACCTTTGAAATGTTTCAATTGTGATAAGATAGGACCTATGGCTTCTAACTATCTTGACAAATATTCTACTGAAAAGAGAGATTACTGAGATGATAGACAGAAAGATAATCATTACAAAGGACACCGAGACTTTAGAAGAAGAGATAGAAACTCATGCTTAATAGCCGATGAGGAATCCAATGATGATATTAGGGCCACAATATGGTTATAGATTGAGATTGAGAGGTCATAGCCCCGGTTGTCCCACAGGGTGGGTGGGAGGAGATTAGTTGTTGCGAGAGAGACAAAGGCATATTGAGTAGACTTTGCATCAGTAGATCCAAATTCGGTGCCAGTAGCGTATCCTACATTTTAATATCTAGATCCATAGCCAGTAGCCCCTACTATTTTAAGGGCTCGAGATCAAGATCCAAATACTGCAAATCGAGAACCAGTAGTTCCATATCGGGGTCGAGATCCAATAGCGAAGGTAGTAGAGCCTGTTTGACCATACACAAATAGTTGTTATGATATAGAATATATGAGTAGTAACACTGCACGAATGGAGTGGAAGAAGGTCTACGTGTACATCTAGACACAACTTCAAACAATAGAGGTTTTGCCTATGGATCAAGAGCTATTAATGCCGAAAGGGGGGTGGGGGTGGGCCCGTTCCAGGTCCAATTGTTGATGTTGCAATATCCCTTCCAGCATCCTCACTTGTTCCAATTGATCCAGTAAAAGAAGACCTTATAGTTATAACAAGAGCTTCCCACACCCTTGGTGGCAATGAAGCTGGTTGAACGACTAAAGATCTTCTCCTTCTTTCTACCTTCTTTATACCTTCCTTTATTCTGCATTGGCCGAGAAGCCTAGGTGTAGCGGAATTGTCTCATCGATAACCAGCTTCATTCAACTATCCAGTATTGTATTCTTTTTTATACCAAGGGTCAATATAATAATAGGGCACCCACCCTATTAGTGGAGGGGGAGCTATAACTCCCTAATGCTGAAGCAGAGCCGCCCCTCGGTATTGAACCTGTTGATTGAACCGGGAGGGAGTTCCCATCCTCTAATCTTAGGCTTACCCATCCTCTAGTTGAGGGCATGGTGATCAGTTCTATGCTCCCCTCCTCCATCATAGTTGTTCTCCCTAATGCCGGGGCTAGAATGATCAAATGCGAGGGCCCCATAGAATTGTAGGGGGCCTCGCGAATAGTAGGGCCTAGTTGAATGAAGCTTTGTCCTCCCATTACCTGCTCGGGGGGGCCCTCAAAATTCTATGGCTAGGGAACCTTCTATTTCCTTTCATTGGACACCTTCTATTCTCTTCTCATAACCACCTTTTGGTAAGATTTCTCGGTGCAGAAGCTTGCCTTCATTGAACTCTTCCTCCAACTAGTTACTTGAACTTTCTCATTGAACACCTACTATTTGATTCGACGGTGATCTGTTTAGTTCAGGAGAGATTAGCATATTGTGACTCAAACCATTCAACATTGACTAAGTCTTTAGCCAACCCTTTGTGTTTGATTATATCACTAGCATCTTCGAGTACTATGGTATAACTTTTGGGTGCTAAGAAGATACCTCTCTTGACAAAGTGCTCCATCTTTAGCTTACCCAATTCGGTGGGAGAGATTTCATCTTCTGGGAGAGGACTTCCTAAAATGGCAAAGTCAGTATCTGTGTAGTAGCAGATGGGTCTGGAAATGTATTTGTACATATGAATACGAGAATGAGCTGTAATTGTAGCTACCAATTGAATAGCTGAGATCTTTGGAGGATCCCAGTCTTTGTCTTCGATATTACTGGGGTTGCTTACGTAGCTTACAATATAGTACTATTCGCTCAGCTTGTCCCCAAAGATCAAATTGTCCCTCTGTGTCAAATAGTCATATCTGTCCCTATTGCATACCTCTGTTATAGTACTTTTAGGATTGATACCGAATCTACCGTAGAGTGAGTTCATGAGTATCTTGTAGCCATAAGCCATAGCTTCATCACCGGATAGCTTAGCTTCTTTTCTTCTCCCAAAAAGGGATGTCACAAAGTTGCCAAAAGGACTAGGCTTCTTCTCAAACAAGTAGCCCCTTATTGGGAAGTTCTTGTAACCTAATTCACGTGCATAAATCAATTCTTCGCTGAAATACACATCGACGAATTTACCCGTTGGGAATAGTAAAGTATCATTATGATCCCTATATGGTAAGAATGGTCTTTTAATGGTACTAGAACACACTACATAAGCCTCAATAAACCCATACAAGTTGGACAATTCCTGGCCTCCCAAATTAGCATGCCATACAGGCATACCACCTAGCATAGGACAAGATTTCATGATATATGGGTATAATGAGTTAACGTCATAGTAGTTATGAATGGCTCACATGAACTAATCCCATTAACCCTACAATTCTATGGTGGTTGGGTGAGTGATAACTTGGGAAATTTGTTTCATCAGTCTGCTCCCAGTAGGGCCCGACCCATCCTAATGAACCAGGCGATGATCGAGAATGCCCGGGTGATGACCAAGGATGCCCTACTATCTATAGGGGGAAATTGGTCACTATCTAAGGGGGGATTTCTTAAAAAGGTTGAACCGTACGACTGATTCTAAATAACCAACCTCTCCACTTGCCCACCATCATCTCACCCGCTTTCCCTGGATCTCGTTCTATGTGTGGGTACAAAAGCAATGGATAGGGGTCTTCCAACTTTTTCAATAGGAAAACTCCTCATCTTGTCAAAAAATGGGTTCCCTCCACGTCTAGGCCAAGCTAGCATAGATAGGTCTGGACCTGACCGGCTTCTCGATTCATTTCTTCATTCATTGATCTACAGATGAAACTGATTCAGAAGAAGTAGTTTATGTGGCTATCAAAGATGGATCAGATGAAGAAAGGTATGAAGAAAAAGCCTTAATATCTCACATAAATACTAATGATTCTTGGATCATAGATAGCGGATGCTCACATCACATGACAGGTGATAAACACAAGTTTGTTATGTTAGAAGACTATGATGGACGCTATGTAAGATTTGGTAATGATGCACCATGTCCAGTAAGAGGTAAAGGATCCATAACACTTCTTGACAATGCAAGATGTAATGATGTTTATTGGGTTGAAGGTTTGAAATACAATGTGTTGAGTGTAGCATAGCTAAACAATATAGGATACCGAATAGAATTTCAGAAAGGAATTGTCAAAGTTCATGACAAGCATGGAAAGTTAGTTGCTACCGAGATACAAACAAAAGGTAACACATTTCACCTTGACTCAACTCGGAATAAATGTTTGTATGCAAAGATAGATGAAAACTGGTTATGGCATAAAAGGTTTTGTCATGTAAATTTTGATAATCTAATCAAAATAAGCAAGAAGCACCAAGTAAGAGGTCTATCGAGTTTGGAAAAACCTGAGAATGCTATGTGCTGAGGATGCCAGTTGGGTAAAATGACAAGATCAAGCTTTACAAGTAAGTCTTACACTTCTAAGGGAATTTTAGATCTTGTGCATACTGATCTTTGTGGTCCTATGAAAGTTCAAAGTTATTATGGTGACAAATATTTCATATTATTTGTGGATGATTACTCAAGGATGATGTCAGTAATGTTTTTAAAAGAAAAATCAGAAGCTTTTCAAATGTTTAAATGAAATAGGAAGACAACTGAAATGTCTTAGATCAGATAGAGGAGGAGAATTCACATCTGATGAGTTCAACTTATTCTGCAATGATCATGGTATTAAAAAACAAGTCTCTGCACCGAGAACTCCACAACAAAATGGAATTGCTGAGAGAAGAAACATATCTATTGTGGATTGTGCCAGAACCCTGATGATTGAAAAGAAAGTGCCACAAACATTTTGGAGAGAAGCAATAAGCACTACAGTTTACACCCTGAACCGAGTACAACTAAAAAAAGGTACTTTGAAGACACCATATGAAATCTGGTATGACAAGAAACCTGATGTAAGTTATTTTAAAATCCTTGGAAGTAGATCCTATATACACAAGGATGATAGAAATGACAAGTTTGATTAGAAAAGTGAAGAAGGAACATTTCTTGGTTATTCTTCTAGAAGTAAAGCATTTAAATGTCTGATCAAATCATCTAAAAAAATAGTAGAAAGTACAAATGTGAAAATTGATGAATTTGCAGAAAGAAATGATGAAGGAAATTCCAAGGAACTAGAAGATTATGATGAATTTGTCTATGTTCAACCGACAAGTCCTACCGAGAAAACTGCAGAAGGAAATGAAGAGAATATCCAATTACCGAGTGATGAAGAAGATCATACAGAGCCTACTGAGCCTATATTAACCAAGTATGTCAAAAGACATCATGCACCAATTTAGATTATAGGAGATAAGGATGATCCAATGATGACAAGGAAAAAACTGAGACAGAACACATGTCTGATATCTGAATTTGAACCAAGAATAGTGAAAGAGGCATTTAACAGTGAAGATTGGATAAATGCTATGACAGAAGAGATTGTTCAAATCAAGAAGAATGACACATGGACACTGGTCCCAAGATCGAAGGACAAAAATGTAATCGGTACAAAATGGATTTTCAAAAACAAGCTGAATGAAAAGGAGAGGTCATTCGAAATAAAGCAAGGCTAGTTTGCAAAGGTTATGCCCAAGAAGAAGGAATTGATTATGGAGAGATTTTTTCACCTATGGCTAGACTTGAAGGAGTAAGAACATTGTTGGCATATGTTGCTTACAAGAATTTCAAGGTATATCAAATGGATGTCAAATCTGCATTTTTGAATGGTATATTAGAAGAAGAAGTTTTTATTGAACAACCTGAAGGATTTGCTGAAGACAATAATAAAGATCAGGTATGTAAATTGAACAAAGCTTTATATGGTCTGAAACAAGCACCTAGAGCATGGTATGAAAGATTGCACTCTTATTTGATTAAGATTGGTTTTATAAGGACAAGTGATAGCAACAATATTTACATGAAGAATGATGAAAATGGAATACTGATCTCAGCCATATTTGTTGATGATATTATCTTTTGTGGAAATGACTCTCTATGTATGAACTTTGGAAATGAAATGAGCAAAGAATTTGAGATGTCATTAATTGGTGAGATAAAGTATTTTATAGGTTTACAGATACTGCAAATGAAAGATGAAATTTTCATTACTCAATCCAAGTACATAAAGGAAATCTTGAAGAAATTTGGAATTGAGGATTCAAAACCAATAAGTACTCCTATGACTACCAACTGTAAACTATCAAAGAATGATGAATCTACATCTGTTGATGAGACACTTTACCAATCTATGATTGGACAGTTGCAATATGTTGTTCATAGCAGGCTAGACATAGCACATGTAGTAGGTATAGTTGCAAGATTCTCTGCAGATCCTAAGGAAACACACATGACAACAATCAAGAGAATTTTTAGATACTTGAAAGGCATTGAAGACTATGGCTTAGTATATCAGAAAAGGAATGATTTTGATTTAAAAGTTTATACTGATGCTGATTGGGTAGGCAACATTGATGATAGAAAAAGCACAAGTGGAGGAGCTTTCTTTTTAGGAGAAAGACTAGTGAGTTGTCTTAGCAAGAAACAAGGATGTCTTTCATAGTCAACAACAGAAGCTGAATACATTGCTGCAGCATTGAATTGTACCAACATAGCATGGATCAAACAACTTTTGGAAGGTATACATGAGAAAGTTACTGAGCCAGTAACTATATTATGTGACAATACTAGTGCCATTAACATTTCAAAGAATCATGTTATGCACTCTAAGACAAAGCACATCTCTATCAAATATCATTATCTTAGAGAAGAAGCTCAAAAGAAGAAAGTGGTGTTGGAGTATGTTAGCACAAAGGAACAAATAGTAGATATCTTCACCAAGCCACTACCAAGGGACACTTTTGAGTATCTCAGAAGTAAGTTAGGGGTCCTACCCCTATCTTCTACTCACTGACTGAGTTCGGTGAAAGCATCAATTCAATGACTCTACTGAATATCTTTTAAGAGTTGATGTTGCTTTTCACACTTTAGGATGTTTTCTAAAGGTGTGCAGGAAATAATACAGGAAATAATATAGGGAATAGGAATTGAAAACTAAATGCTCTGACGGAGACTAAAGTTGACACATAACAGCAGGAAATCACTTCATATAGGAAGAAATTATGTTTTAGTTCTTTAATTTTTGGCATTGTTGTCAAAGGGGGAGAAGATTGGAGGAGAAGAGTGGAGAAGAAGACTGGAGAAGATTGGAGAAGACTGGAGAAAAGCAGAAAAGAAAGAGGAGAAGGCTAATGTATGGGGGAGAATTCCGATGACAGAAGGAGAGCATTTCAGCACAACAATCCAAATCAATAAGGTCAAATCAATTGGTTTTGCCATCAATGCCAAAGGGGGAGATTGTTGGCATTTGACATTATAATAGACAAGGAGAGATTGTTGGCATTTCAATAAGGATATTGAGAAGGTTGTTGATGATTATGGATATAACTGATTAAGGATGTTTACTGTCCTAATATTATTATTTTGTCATTGATGTCAAGAAATTGATTTTCTAATTCAGTATGATGTTGCCATATCTTGAGAAGTATGATTTGATGAGTATAAAGATGTCGGTAAAAGACACAAAAGGAATATGATGAATAAGGGGAGAAATAAGTTATTCAATGGGAAACTATTACCGAGTTAGACAATGATGAGATCATGATGTTTAGATTGTTTTGATATCATACATATGCTATTGATTGTAAGGTTAATACTATACTAAATTACCGAGCAAAGAACCTAGTCGGTAAACCCTAAGGTTATCGCTATCGGTTAATGAAGGCAGAATGTCTACCGAGTGAAGTTTAGTATTCACCGTGTTGTAACCAAGTTGTAACCGAGCTGTAACAGAATGCATTAAATGATTACAAGCGATATTTAATGAAGGAAGCTGATGAGATGGCCATGATTAAATGCTTGGTATGTCGTGAATGAAGTTTGTTAAAGAATCTATGGCAAAGGAAAATCAGCAGGAAGATCTACAGCTTAGATTGAACTGCAATACCCAAGCACAAGTTCCAAGAAATTTATGCAAGTTCCGAGGCAGGGTAAAACATTTTTAGATCAAAGGATACATTGAACCTGGTCAAAGTTTGAAGATCTGATGGCTATGATTAATCATGGGAAATGTGATCAAGGAGATTAAGTGGTTGGAAAATTGTTTATAAATAGGGAACTATTGATAAACAATGTATGTGGGCAAGTGTATGCACAGGTATGCTACATAGTGATTACCGAGCACAGAAGCTTGAAGACCTATTTTTCATAAAAAGAGTATAGAGCCCAGTAGATGGACAAGATTAGTTCTATGTCTATATTGTATTGAGCAAATAAGAATCTGCTTTAGCATTTTAGATGTGAAGTTGCAGATAGATTTTTATTACTGTTATTTAGTGAAGTAACATAAAATCTCTTAACCGAGTGGATTTAACAGTCTTATTTGTAAAACCCTCTAGCAATGTGACATTCTGATTGAGTGTTTGAAATCCTTTAACAAGGTCACTTATAACAAGGTGAAGATCCTAACAGATCTGAGGGAAATCCCTTAACCGGGTCACATCTAGCAATGTGTTTGTGATCTTTAATAGGATTTGGTTTTAACCGAGCATACTCTAGAAGAGTATATATCTTAGTGGGTCTGAAATCCCATAGTCGTTTTTCCCTATTTGGGTTTCCACGATAAATTTGGTGTTACGAGTGTTATGATGTTTATATGCTTTTGAGTTTGCATGTTTAGCAGTTTTGGTTATATTACTGAAGCATATGTTACCAAGGTTGAATCTGATGTTTTTATGAAAGATTAAGTTTGTATGATTCACCCCCCCCTCTCATCTTATTAGCTTGACATCTGTACTTATCTTTAAGTATCATAACTATCAGATTAGGAGGATAATATCCTTTGAATAACTATCATCATGATGCAATGCCTCCAATGTGATAGTGGATGGAGAAGTGGTATGAGAAGAACTAGAAGAACTCTCCTCAAAGAGAACATTCCTCTCAATGAACAACTCATGAGTAGAGGGATGGAGAAGTCTATACCCTTTGACATCATCTGGCTATCCAAAAATATACAAGGCTTACTTTGTGGATCAATAACCTTTCATTTCTCTACTGGAATGTGGGCCCATGCAAGAGAACGAAACACTCTAAAGTGCTTAATTGTAGGTTTCTGACTACTCCAAGCTTGATAAGGAGTTACCCCCTTCATAGCTTTGTCAAGAACTTGATTCTGGATGTAACACACATGGTTGATGGCCTCTGCCCAATACCCAGGTGCCAAAGACTTGGAGTGAATCATACAATTAGCCATCTCCTTCAAAGACGTATTCTTGTGTTCTACGACACCATTCTATTGAGGACTATATAGAACTATGTGTTGCATGTTGACACCTTCTAAAGCACAAAACTATTTAAACTGATTATTAACATATTCACCCCCATTATCTATACGTAGAATCTTGATGAACTTTTGAGATTGTTTCTCTACAAAAGCTTTGAAATCTAGAAAATTCTCAAAGAATTTAGACTTTTATTTCAGAAAGTAAACCCATGTATATCTAGAAAAGTAATCAATAAATGCCAAGACATATGTAACCCTACTAAAGTATGGTTGTAGAAATGGTCCTGCCAAGTTAATTTGTACCAAATCCAATAGTTGTGTAGCTCTCCATGCTTTACCTTTATCATACTTCTCCTCAGGATACTAACCAACAATGCATCCCTAGCAAACTCTGTCAGAAAATTGAATAGAAGGCAACCCTGAAACCATGTCTTGTTGATTGAGTTGTTGCAAGTAACGGTAGTTCAAGTGGCCAAACTATTGATGTCACAAACAATTCACCTCATCTATATGACAGAGTAACATTGTTGAAGGTGAGTCAGAAACAAAGTAAGAAAATTGATATAATCTGGAATAGTGATCTACTTTTCCTACAATAACAGTAGACCCATCATGCATTTCACTGATTACCACTATATCTAGTGTGAACTCAACTCGCTTGCTAGAACCAATGTGAGTGATTTGATAAATAGATAGGAGATTAACAAAAATGACATCCTTAAATATTCTTTCACCCACATCAAAAGATGCTCTCCCATGCACTTCAATAGGAGTGACATCGCCCATTAGTATGGTAGGCATAGAATATGGTTCTAAAGAGGTGAAATCATCTTCTGAAGAATCAATGTGGTGCAAAGCACTCAAGTAAATTATCCAAGAATTGGATTGTGAATTAACAAAAACTAGGGCCTTACCCTTTCCTTTTCCCTTACTCTTATCTGTGTCCTTAGAAGATCCTTTTAATGAACTCCATTTGACTGAATCAAGCACCTTGATATTATTCTTTTCAAGAAGATGTGAAAGGTGATCAATTTGTTTCTTTACACACTTATGTTCATCATGACCAAGCCTCTTACAATAAGAACACTTGACCTTCTCCTTCCTAGGTTATTCACCTTTTGATGAAGAGGTTTGATTATTTACTTTTGAAGTTGAATTTTTTTTATCTTTCTTCTTCTCTCCTTGGTTCTTTTGTTTCTTATCTTGCTTACTAGACCCTTTTTGTTCTTTTGTGCCTTGATTTATAGCTAAGGCATGTGACTTAGAGGGTTTAATTGTACCCATTTGAACCAATTTATCCCACTCTCTAGTGAGTTCTACAGTGAAATAATTTAGAGAAGGCATTTTGAATGTGGTACCTAGGGCACATTTTATAGCATAGAATGTAGAAACAAACATTGAATAGTTAGGACCAAGCTTAGAAATAATATTGAAGATCAGTTGCTTATCATCTTTCATAGTTCCACACTATTCTAACTGCAATATTATAGACTTTATTTTGTGAAGAAGTCTTATATACTGTCAAAATTGGTTGGATTCAACCCTATGAATTCATTCTCCGATTGATGACCTCTAAGCTCATCCTGTTTACCAAAGAGTTTTTCCAAAGTGGTTCACACTGCATTTTGGTGTAGTGGCAGATTCAATGTAAAAAGGAAGATCATGAGAGGCTGACATGCATAGAGTACCAAAAGATTCATCACATTTATTAAACCATTTAATCTTTTTTGCATCATCCTGAGGTTTAGTTTCAAGTCCCATTGTAACACGATGATATCCATGTTTTTTCAGATATATTATCATCTTAGATTTCCTTTCAAAATAATTATATGGTCTTAAAAGAGGATTTGTAGATGCACACATAATTGTAGAAAAGAAGATTGCAAAGAATAAAAAAAAGTGCAAGAAACAAGACACATGAGACACCCCCCCTTTCCACTAGTCTAAGAAATCAACCCCCCCCCCCCCCCCCCGCCAAATATTACAAAGTTGGCACTTTATAATTAGTGCGTTTACAAGGCCTTTTATCATATTACAATGCTTTCTAAGGCTCCAATAGAAAAAAATAGAAAGTTTTAATACAAATAAATTTGATACAAGATTTGAAAAAGTTAGCCTTATAGATGCTCAATGCATCTCAATACCTTTCCAACAACTATTCGATTTTGAAAAATAGAGTTGTTGTAGTGTCCCTCCTAGACTTGCATTTTGATTTGCACATTGATACTTATTTAGACTTATGATGGTTACTTGCATGGTTGTTTATGACTCTTCTGCTATTTTGGGATGGTATCTGTGATACTTGGACTTTAAGTGGATTCATGGTATTTTTTATGACTCTTTATGATTGGTGACTTTTATGATTGATGATGCGAGACTTATTATATGAGGTTTGACTCTTATGGATGTTGATATATGGTATCTCCTTGATGGATGGATTCATATGACTCATGGATTTACATAGGATTACTGTTTATATGGATTATGAGATTGATGATGATACTAATCCTACTTCATGGTGATGATTCTATGCGTTGTTTTGGTATTATATTGTGTGACTATTTTTCTAAGTAGAGATGATGCCATATCACTCATTGCGAGCGGGATATGTCATCGCGATTCTCTATCCCTTGTCTTTTTATTGTAAGGTATATGTATTGTATATGTTATGTTGGCTTTTGATGCAAGTTTGTAGGTACTAGACATTGACTCCACCTGGCTCCACAAGTCTGAGCATGTCTTTATCCCAATGGCAAGTTGTTGGAGATGACATGGTTTCCCTCACACACTCTAGGTCTAAGATGTAAACCTTGTTAAGTTTATCTTGATGTCTTTTCTTGGTTGATCTTCCTTTAGGTTCAACTAAGATATGTGGTGTATTGGTTAAATTTCTTCCACCTTGTTTCATAGGTCATGAGGTCAAATCTCTTTGGCTTCTTATTTTGATCAGTCGTGGCTTGGTTATTGGCTTTATTGGATGATTGGATTATTCATTTTAATTAAGAATCTAATTAAGTAATTAATCTATTTAATTTAATTTATTGAGATTTAATCGAGCTTTATTTATTGTTTTTGATTAAGGAAAATCAAGTTTTAAGGGACCCAAAACCTACATACATATTGAAAACAAAAGCAATAGAGAAACTAGAGAAGATAGAACAAAGAGAGTAAGGCTGCAAAAGATAGCACAATAGACAACAACCAAAAAAAGAACAACAAAAGGCCAGTGAGAGACTGGCACACCTAAAACAAAATAACATTTCAGGTGAAAATCTTTATTGTCTCTTCCGCATCCTTGACCAACATCATTGTTGGGATGACTTTTATTTATTGATTTTAATTTAATTATTTATTTGATAACTAATTATTATGTGGGAATTATTTAATTGAAATTTGGAATATTATCTATAAATAATATTATTATTACCTACAACCTAATTTTGAGGAAATATTTGCATTTCCCAATTAATTTTCATATCTATACTAAAGTAGTTGAGTTTGATTTATTTTTACCTACCCTTATTTTTTATTGGTCGACGTGATTAGTAGGTAAGAAATATATATTTATATTATGCCTTTTTTGAACTTTGTAAAGGTAAGTAAGATATATTCTTTTTTGGATTTTTTCTATTGGTTGAGAAAACTATAGTCTTAAATTTAATTTTCCTATTTATTTTGGCTTGTTGGTCTGTGCAAGGGTTAATCATTCAATAGATCATTGCAAGAGGATTTTTGAATTGTATTTGGAGTTTGGATTGTGATTTGGATTTGGGAAGGCTTGTCAATCTTAGATTTCTTCTTCAATTTTAGTTTTGCGATTTGCAGGTTGGTGGCTCTACTTTTGCATTTCATATCCAGAAAATATTGTCTTCTCCATGTCTGCAATTTTGAATTTTTGATTGCTCTTGGGACATTGATTGATTGTGGGATGATTTTCCTTAATGGTTTTCAATTTTTTATGCAAGTTTGGAATGGGGAAAGTGCAGATTTGGCTTTCTATTTTCATTGTGATTACTGTGTTTTCTCTGTAACTACTCTGTGGGAGTGTGGAATCTTCCTTCCACTTGTTTTGGATGCATTTAGACCTTTCCTAGCTTGCTTGAGTCTCTTTTTCTTGATTGTTTCCTCTCTCTCTCTCTCTCTCTCTCTCTCTCTCTCTCTCTCTCTCTCTCTCTCTCTCTCTCTCTCTCTCTCTCTCTCTCTCTCTCCCTCCCTCCCTCCCTCTAGTGGTCTAGGTTTCATATTTCTCACTTCATGCTCAATGGGAGAGGGATTGTCTTCTACAAATTTTTACCAATGAATATGTAGTGAGTATGGTGGTTGTCCTTGATGTTATTTGGATGTTATAGACCACTTGTGTGTTGTATGAAGGTTTTTTAATACCCCCGAGTCTTCATCAGACCCCTCCTAAGCCTTATGCCTTAGTACTGAGTTGTTCTCTACACATTTACTAGAAACACTATGAAATCACCTAGGAATGCTGTAGGATGCACCATAAACACCACCCAACATGAAAAGAATGCCATTGTTCATACCATATGCTCTGACAAACTTACCATGAGAGTTGAGGTCTTGATTTGCATATTCAAGCAAAATGACCAAAAATGCCACCCTAGAGACTAGAAATGCCATCATACTGACTAGAAACGCTATCATACATGCCAAAAACACTACCATACCTACCAAGAACACCATCCTAGGTTTCAGGGGTGTTAAGCTATCACAAGGGGTCTCCAAAAGTCAATTTTTAGCCTGTTGAGTGCATCTTTGGCTTGTGTGAGTACTCTTGAGGCTTGTGTAGTTTGTACTGGAATTTATAGATATGGTTATGATGTATTTTTATCTCTTATGATGTTTCATGTTCTTCGATAAAAGGGTTCATGCCTTACCATTGAGGTGTTCCTATGTGATTTGATGCTCCAACGAGAGGGAGAATACCTTGTTGTTGAGGGATTGTTTATGTGACTCCAGTGGGATGTGTTATACCTCATTGCTGAGGATATGATTATATTTGGATCTCTTTTATTGTTTTCATTCATGATTGGCTTATCTTTGATGTTGCATTTGTAAAGGCTTCCATCTTTGAGTTTGATTCATGAGTCCTCTTTGCTCAGTTAGTGCTCAGTTTGTTGATATTGTTATTGTACCTTCATTGGCCTTCATGATGATGTTATATGTGTATTTGATATGTATTTCCATCCAATGTTCATGGTTCATGGTAGGGAAATTGGGCCCTTTCATGTGTGGACTAGGGTCTTGAGCATTAGGCCTCTAGGAGGGGGTCTAGACTTATTGGAACCACATGAAGGGTTTGTTGTAATTGCAAGTGATAACTTAAATAATTGATTAGTAAGTTTTGGGTATTAGGAATTCACTAAACAAGATAATAATTGATTGTGTTCCCCTCCTCATATCCCTAGAAGCATGCATTCTCGACATGAGCTTGGGAAGACCGTTGTAGCGGTAAACCAATCTCCCTTGAATGGCTCCAAGGTTGAGATGGTTCCACATGTCTATCAGGGTGAGGCTTGGACCCTTCTATTGTGAGGATACCATGTGATGACACTCTTTCCCAACATGATTCCATTGTCCATATTCTTTCCTTTATTGGTTATTCCTCTGGAGGTTCTCTTGATGATTTCAACCTTGTGTTGCATCTTTGTGTTGTGGTCTCTTTATTGGAGTCTTGTTGAGTCTTGATGTATCCTTTGGTTGATAGGTGTCAGATTAGGTCATGAGTGTAAGTTGGAACCTTTTTCATCTCCTAGCATGGGGGTGGTTCCTTGATAGGTTCCACATGGTTGGGTGGTTGAATGCCTTCTTCCATTGGGATACTCTTCTTGGTGTTGTGTGCGTGGGTTGGATTCTTCATGAGATTGCACTATTGGATTCCTATGTTCAATAAAGGAAGACATTGTATCACAATGAAACATGTATGTAAAGAAATGATGTATTCTTATATTGTACTATCAAGTATTTGAGAAGGAAGTTGTAATAGGACTTGATGTCAAAATTATGTATAGATCTATGATTATTTCATGATGTAGTAGATGCTTGTATGAGTTTAAAGTAATCATGTGAATGGATTATTTTATTTGCACTTGAGATGTTTTACATTTATGTGATGGATATTATTATGTTATGCTATAAAATAAATGATAGATAGATGAAATGGATAGCATTGACCTATAATTGAGTAACTAGGTGTTCATTGACACTAAAGAATAAATAGTTTGTATAAAGTTATAATAAACTATACTATGTGTTTGGGACTTTGCATGAGATAATAATGATGATTTGTAAATCCAGTAGGACATGATAATGAGGTTAGGAAGAATGCTTTGATGTTTCCTTGATGTAAAGATGTTTAATATGAAAAAAAAGTGCTTATTGGAATTGGGTTGTGTTATGCCATAGGATGATTGATGAAAATAATAGAATATTTATATTGAAGTTCTACTTGAGTAATTAGGAATTTATGATAAATGAGTGGTTAAATGTAATCTATGTTGTTCTCTTGAGAGATTACTAAGTGAAAGATTATGCATATGTGTTGGTTATTCTTAAGATGAATGAAAAGTAAATGGTTAGAGAATTAGGAAATTTGATCTTCTTGGTAAATGGATATTGTGATAGAATGTTGCTAAGTAGTGACGTTAAGATACCCTAGGGAATAAATGTGTTGCAAGAATGTTTTTTGTTATATGTTTGTGTTAGTAGGTTTAATCCGCTTGCGTAGAATGGATTTATGAAGTTTCTAATTGATGTTACATATGTTCTTACAATTAGATAATGTTGTATCGATGTATGTTGATGTTGGAATAATGTAATGGATGTTTAAAAAATAAATTGTTAGTAGTTTTTAGATTATTTCTCTAGGGTATTTTGGCAGGCATTATAGTTGTGAGGTGAAAGATATGACTTGTTCAATGAAAAAAAATGTAGTTAATTCAACATGAAATATTTGATAAAAATGGTAGAATATTTCAATGAGACCCATGTGAATGGAAAGTTTCCATTTTTAGATTTCAGTCAAGTACTTGTTTGCAAAAATTTTGACACCCAAGACAAAAGTTATGCAACTTTTAAGAAGGGTTGTTGAATTTTCTTGCTAGAAAAATGGATCACGCCCTATTCAAACTCAATTTCTGCAAAAAAGTATTAATTTTCTGGGAACAAAATAAAAAAGCCCAAAAACATTTGATGTTGGGACGAAAACCTAGAAATCTTTTTTCCTGAAAAATGAGAGGAAGTTGGAATTATAAAGCCGAAATGAAAACACCTCTAGCAAAAAGATTTCACTCTGATTTTTTTACTATGTCCTCCAAACTCTAATTTTGGAGAAATAAAAGTCACTTTTGACTTTCTCAAGCCTTTTGGACACTCTGGAAATGTTGAAGAAGCTTATAATATTACCAAAAAGATGCAACCACCCAGATCTCATAGGAACACATACATATAAAACTAGATTTAACTAGAAGCTATTTTCCTTTAAACTATTTTGATTCTCTAGGTCACACGAGAATGCAGGAAAAGAGCATATTTGGTTTTTAAGGAAATGATTAGCTATCTAATAGTATCAAATCTCTCAAATAAATCAGAAAATAATGAGCTATACCAGACAACATAACTCTAATACCATGTTAGATTATGTGAGAAGTAAGAATTGAACCAGATTATGATATCATTCATAGATCACATGCAACTCCAAACAATAAATGATCTAAGATCAAAATAGTCGATTAAAGATAAATCTAATATTAGAGAAAAAAGAGAGAAAGAAGAGAATTTTGAGAAGACTCTCACCGAGCTATCACTAAACTAGTGAAGGTGAGAGTATAGTTCTTATTATATAGAAAACTAATAGCATATACATCCAAGGGGTGCATTAACTCATATTCCCCATAAAAAATTGGGAGGTTTTATCATATTGGTACATGCCAAAATATGTGGCATAGCCTCCTTACATAAAGACATGAAAGGAGTTGAGATAGTTGGCACATAAGGTCAAAAGAGGGTGAGAAACCCAACTACCCCATAACCCACTTAGGAAATGACAAAATAGTGGTTATGAGAGGTGGCACAGCAAGCCAAAAGAGGGTGTGTAACTCAATTACCCATGTGAGGTGAAGAGTTACACATGTAGCTGAAGTATTTCACCGCATGTCCTCATATTAACCACTCCCAATAACCTAAGCAAGCTTAAATAATATATGTGTAGGAAAAATAAATATCCCCTCACATAAGGAAAATAAAACCTACACTAATAGACTACTTTTGACCTCAACAAAATCAACTACTTATACATCATGAAGATAACCTATTCATATCCTACCAAAAGATTAAATCCAAGTGAATAGTTGATTTATTGTTAGGTAGTTCTTTAAGAATCACTCTCACTACTACCCTTAAGGTCCCTTTGATGTTATTGATATAGAAGTAACTCTTCAAGCTCCATAGATAACAAAAAAACTACATCCTAGACCAAGAATCCCCGCTCTTCCTAGAGTGTCTAATGTGTATGTTGTGGTTCCACCTTTTCCATCCTATAAAAGAAAATGAGGAAAATTACCAACACTATCTAAAAATCTTGCACTGTATCTCAATCTTTAGAGGTTCCTTTCATTCCTCCTTTTTTTCTTAGAAAAAATGAATAAAAGGTGCCAATGTTGAATGATACCAAACCTCCTTCTATATAATTTTCGAATTAAAATTGAAAAAATTATAGTGTGAGAGAACATCAACAAATATTTCATGCTAATGCTCATGAGATTCCTACAAGAAATGATTCTTTCCCTAAGTAGTCAGATGATGATTTTGCACTTCCTCATTAATGTACTTTTTCTTCACCCACCCCTAAAGATCATCCTTACCTTACACAACCTCATAAAAAGTTGAAGTTGTTGATTCCAAGGGATTATCCTCCTATTAAATCACCTATAATAATTAATTTGGATGATGATTTAGATAACATGATTGAAACTATTGAAAATGATAATGAGTTGTCCTTAATGTTTTGTAAATAAATCCTTAGCTACTAATGGCATAGATAGTGATTGTTTCCTAGGGAATGGTCTATATTTAGAAGTATAAATAAATCCTTGTACTTTACAACTCATAGCTCCTTTATCTTATTGCTTTCTATCTCTTTATAATGATGAGAAAGATTGGGAGACAAATGATTTGGTAGACTAGCTCATTGGTGCAATACCTCTTTGTTTTTATGTGTTTTCTTATATATAATTTGATTCCCTGTGATGTAATACATGACATGTCATTTTTTTTATTAATCTCTCTTTAGATGACCCCTTGTTACTCTTGTTGACACAAGGATACAAATAAATTGATGATGTCATGATACTCCTCTATTTGTATCTTAATTCTTCTATGTCATATACATGTTGTGTCATAAATGAGATTTTCTTATAAATGTTCTTTTATGTTGGACTCTTGTATGGATTATACAAAGTGTCGAGGATTTTTAGTCTCTTCCATGATGACCCAAAAAGACCATTTATTCATCTTGTGTGCTCTTCCTCCTTTGTACTTCTTGTTCCCCTAAAATTGGGGGATGTGGTCAATTTAAAATAATCATATTAATATACATTATTTATCTTACACACACACTGACCTTAGATAAATTGACCCCTTGTGTTCTCTTACATGTTTAATGAGTATCAACCCAACATGCATATATTTGGGAACATTTCACTATTGTGTTGTTGTATTTTAATGCATCATAGCTTAAAACAATTATCCTTGTTGGCATATGCAATCACTTTAGGGTGGGGGTATACATTGCTCTATGCATTTAACTTTATGCAGACACCATGGGATTGGTTTGTAATGTTTGAACACACACCATGATTTTATTTGTGCTATCGTGACACCATTTACAATATCCTATCAATATTACTCAATAAACAAAGAGTTTCTTTAAATTGTAATCTCCATTGGCATGAAGCTCACCTAGCATAACACAAATTTCTAGCCCTTATGAGACATTCATCTTGTGCATAAGTAACCTAGCATACACAACTTTCTAGTCATTTTGACTTCTTGTGGATATAGTCCATAACAAGTATTCAAGGATCTTGCTTTTCCTATAGACCATTCTTTATGTTTAAAACATGAATCCTAGTATTATCCTATAATTCTTACTAGTCTTAGAGCTCATGCCTTGTATTTTTTATATGTCTCCTACTAAGATGTTGTGAATCTTACTAGTTCTAGATGCCATACCCTTATGTTTTTGTATGCTCCATGTGTGTTACGAGTGTTGATCATATATCTCACTTTGTACTTGTCTTTTATCTTGATATTCTAGATTGATAATATCCTAAGCCTTGGGGCTACTACCTTTCCAAGCTCAGTGTTGTATTGTCTCTTTGGATTTTTCATACTTTACTAAGTGTATGAACATAAGTTCATACTCCCACCAAAGTGGGGGCTAAATGTAGTTTATTAAATTGTATCACTATAATTTCACACTCACTTTGAACCCATTTTGGTTGTTGTGCCTATTATGTACCAAATTCATGTCTAATTATGCTCAACTTTAGGATCATTTTTGGAAACTAGGTGCACTCCCCTAGACATAACTTTTTGTTATTTTTCAACCTTCGAAGACTAGTAAACCAAACACCACTATCCTAGACTAGGGAACCTAGTGCCCTTGTCTAAATAGTTTGGCCTCAAATTTTGAATTACAAATGTCAAATATGTAAGTAGAAGGAAATTGCCCTTTGATGTCAACCTTCCCCAAAAAATTAAATTAGAAAAGGTTTAAGTTGCATATAAATACAACCCCCTATCTCATTTCAAACCCCTATCAACATATCTCTTGAGAAAAAAAAATGAGCATTCAACAAAGCATAATTGAGTATAGATTTGCAATCAAGGAGTCAAGCATTTAAGTCTACATCTTTTTTTTCAGCAATCATGATCAATTATAATTTTTTCCTCCATGATGAATTCATGCATTAAAATAATTCAAGAAACATCAGTCCTTGTGTGAAATCTCAATCCAAGCACTTCATATCTAATGCAACATTTGTCAATTTTAACATTTCCATTATTATTGTAGTCTCTTTCCTTTTTAAGGAAAATCTCTCTTTTTGAACATCAATCTTTTCTATAAGTTGGAGGTGGGAAAAACAAGATGAGATTTGACTTATGTAAGCCCATGATATACATTATAACCATTTCCCTCCATTTTTATGTGTGTAAGTTCAAATCCGATCATAGAGAGAACTATAGGTGTGTAGAGAAAACAATGACAAATGATCTAAGATTTTGAACAAGTGAAAACACCTAGACTAGGGTGCTCTCCAACTATGTCTAACACTTTGAGCTCAAAATTGTAGCTATAATATCCTCTTTTTCTACTCTTTCCATATTTGAGCTACAATTTTGGTTTTTTGTTTTGTATTTCAATTATACAATTCATAATATTAAATATATTGTAATACACAAAAGGAATCATAAGGCATGATTGCTCAAGTTTCCTATTAAGACTATAGTTGTGTTGGCAAGAGACAATATTTTGGTGAAGAATGACACATGGGAGATTCTTAGGGGTTGTCATTGATGGAAACTTAGTTTGAAAATCACATCCGATGTACACATAGATCTAACTTACCAGAAATCATATTGTTCATAGGCATAAGTCTGGAAAGTGGAACACAGTAACCAGTAGAGCATGAGATCATGGTGAACATCTTGATATTGGTGTTGTAATTTTGGTTGTGATGATCAAGGTAGTTGATTCAAGGTTCAAGATAGATTATCTCGTGATCTTGATATTCGGTGTTGATTTGTGAGCAAGTTTAGAGGTCCGGTATTCGACAATTAAGTTCGAGTAGAGCTATTTTGGTGTAACGTGTGTTGTGGATTTGTTGAATTGATTCTGGTCTTTAGTTCTATGTTCGAGATGATTGGACCAACTCAGGTGAAGCTTATTACCATCTTTTTTTGGTCTGGATTTGAATTTGTGGGTGGATTGAGCCGATTGGGTGATACACATTTCATGTTGCGTGTTATGTGGTTTTTGAAAGCCGACATAGTTAATGATTCTTTTTGTTGGTGCAGATATATGAGATTGATTTGGTTGATCATTTTTGTGTGTATCATGAGCAAAGGAAGTCCGTGTGAGAGAATTTGTAATTTTGGTGAGTGTGATTGAATATTTTGATACTCCAGTGTTTGATAGAGTAGGAAAATAGAGAAGAAAGATAGATCAATTAGAAAAGACAATCTGAACCTAACCGAAATTGCATTTTGGCATAGTTAGATGCTACACTTTAGTTCATTATCATTTTAATCAATTATAATAGCTAGTAAGGCAATGAGGCTTCCTCCGAGTTGTATCCATTTTTGTAATTGAGAAGTGAGCTCTAGGAAGTGTGCCTAAATAGAAGTTCATTCCCCTTATGTAATATTATCATACTTCTAGCCTTAGTATAATAATTTTACGGGTACTCAATCCCATAGTATTTTTTCCCTTTCTAGGTTTCCACGTAAAAATCTTGGTGTTATGGTTGTGTGATTGTTTACTTTATGCTTTTGCACTTTGCTTTCTTTCTTATGTATTCAAGAGATTAAGAAACAACTATATAAGTTTGCAAATTACTAAACATTGATTCACCCCACCTTTTAGTGTTCATTGATTCCAACAAGTTGAGCCTATTTGTGACTCCCAATGATCATAAATAATAGAAATTGAGATCTTAGTTTGCATTCTCAGGCTAGGAACTTAATGGCTAAGGAATTTTCGTAGGTTGAGGGTGTTGACTGTTTTAAGACCTTTTCTCCTATAGCCAAGATACATTTATCTTGTACTTTCCATTGCTACATCTTAGGGTTGGTTATATCAGATGGATATGAATGGTTCCCTCCTGCATGGTGATCTTCAAGAGGATATCTAGATGGAGTAGCCTCCTAGATTTGTATAGGATTATTCACTTGTTTGTAGGATACATCATTTATTTATGGTCTCAAACGAGCTCCTAGAGCTTGGTATTAGAAGATGGATAGCTTATTTCTTCCTTCTAGATTCACTAGATGTCACTTCGATCCTACAATTTATATTTAGAATCATGGGGGGGATATTCTCATTCTTGTTCTCTATGATGATGACTTGATTCTCACCAGGAGTTCTCTTACCATGATTAAGGATACTCAAAGAGATTTGATGAAGCATTTTGATATGACCAACCTTGGTATGTTGCATTAATTCCTTGGTCTCTAGGTTCATCAATCTTTTGCGGATATTTGTATCTTTCAACAAAACTATGCTCTTAATTTGATTAAGATATTTGGGATGGTTGATTGAAAGCCAACCTCTACTCCTTTTCATTCAAGTGTTGTATTGTCCACCAATTGCACTACCCCATAAATTGAATCTACCTTGTATTGACAATTGGTTATTAGCCTTTTGTACTTGACACATAGTCATCCTAATATTTCCTTTACAATTGGTCTTGTCTCCTATTTCTATCAAGATACTCATGAGAGTAATTCAAAAACAACCAAAAATATTTTGAGGTACATTCAGGGCATTGCACAATTTGTCATTCACTATGCATCAAGTGCTATTGAGATTGTGGGCTTCACCGGCTCAGATTGGGTTGGTGATGTTGATGATTGAAAGTCTACTTCTGGCTTTGTCTTTTATCTTGGTTCTAGTCCATTTTATTGGTCTTGCAATTAGCACATTAAGTACTATTGCATTATTGTCAACTGAGGGTGAGTATCAAGGAGTAGTTTTTGCTAGTAGGGAGGTTCTTTAGCTTCAATAGTTGATGGTTTAGTTTGGCTTTCCTATTGATCAGACCACTACTCTTTGGTGTCATAATCAAAGTGCTACACATATTTCTCACAAATTAGTGGAACATCAGTGCACTAAGAATATTGAGATCCACATGCACTTCATTTAGTAGCTCATATAGGATGGTGTTCCTTCCTTGAGTATTTTCCCACAAAACAACAGGTTGCAAATATATTCACTAAACCTTTGGAATCTCCTTGCTATTTCTTGTTATGATCGATGTTAGGGGTGAAGGGAATAGTCCTTGGGGGGTCTTGAGGAGTTCTCCTTCCTTTTACTTTTTCTTTTTCATCATTTTTTGTTCTCTCTTTTGGAGAGGAGTTTTTTTCCATAGGGGTTTTCTCCTTTTCTTTGTTTACGAGAGATTTGTATTTCATTGCATCGTAGTTGTAAATGGGTACCTAATATGGTGATGTAGCCAAGACTCTTAATACTTCTCATATTTAATTTTTATTCACTAATTATAGATCTTGCATAGTTCTTCCTAAGCTGCACTTAAGGGGGGTGTTAGTTTACACATTTCATGTTGTGCATAATTTATTGATTCTTCTAGATGCATAGTTGTATATTAGCTATCAAGTTAAGCATATCATTTTTTGTGTAAGAGTAGTTATACCTACACTTCTTATTGATTGGGACATTTATCCTCATTTTTTGTACACTACTCACTCAAATTCTTCTTTACAAGCATGAGGTATGTATATTTGTAAACATCTCATTTTCATCAATGCATTGTGTACATTGACTAGTGAAATACCATGTGGTTGTTCTCATTATTTGGTGAAGATTTGTGCTTTGGCTTGTTGCACAAGCTCCTAGTTGCATCAACACATGTGACTCCCTCCAAGCCTTTACCCACTTTGAATCCATATAGGATCAAGAATGAGGAGAGAGGTTGGACAACACTCTCTTGGAAATACATATACACCTATTTCTTAACAAGCTAAACTTCCATTAAAGTGCCATTTTATTTCATCCTCCAAATGCTACCTGCAACAAGTTAGTTTCATAAAATACCAATGGAAATGCTACAGGAAATCCTAACTCAACCAATGAAACTACATGAAATACATATGAAATAAAAATACTAATATTACCTTCATGGTTTATGTCTCATTGTGTCCTAACTCCACTGTTCCTGGTTGCAGATGGTGTGCTCTCAGATAATGCACTGATAGCTTCCAAGATGGCATATGAAGAATGGACTAATAACTGATAGTTAACAAATGTTATGATATGCAATACTACATGATTATGCTAAATGATTATGCTATTTTGCTTCAAGATTAAAACTCACAGATGCATAAGTTTTACAAATGATTTGCTTGAAAATGCACTTGAAGTCTAAATCTCTCTCAACTAAAGCTCTTTATTTTATAGACCTTGAGAGGATGAGATGATGTGGCTTAGATCAATGGTCATGATTAGATCTACAGATTTGGATGGTTGTGAGCAAAGGTGAAGGTTCAGAGAAAGGGGGAAGGAGAAGACAAGTGTCACTCATCTCACCTCGACTGGGTTGATGACTAAGGGAATCTAGGGATGGTTGGAGAAAATTTAGGCATGAGAGGACAAGTGGACTCAAGTCCTTCCTAAGATGTAGGGGGTGTTGGAGAGAATATAGAAGATGGTTATGAAATATGTGTACGTACACAATATTCATTAAGTTTGGAGGTTGAAGATAAATGATGAATTAATATTTAAGAAATATTAATTTCCTTAGCCACATAATTGATGAGTTGGCAAAGGGAAGATGAAGTGGAGATGAAAGGTGAGTTGGAAAAGAAAAATTAAATAATTTAAGAAATTATTTAATATTTGAGACTATAGGATAGGAGAATAACTATTAAATATTAGATATTTAATTGATTGAAGGAGATAATTAAATATTAGATATTTAATTATTTTAGAGGAATAGAATAGATGAATTTTTTAATAGAAAGACATGAAATGAACTAAATAAATTAATCTTTTCAAATTAACTATTTAATAGAAGAATAATTATTAAATGCATATATAATATTTATTTAATCGCTCATAGCCATTTTTATGTGTATACAATACACATATTTCTTAGCAAGCTAAACTTCCATTAAAGTGTCATTTTATTACTAAACTTCTAACTCCAAATAACCACAAATAAAAGATATAAAAGGGGTACTCATGTAGGGAAACAAAAAATTAATATGTGTGTGTGTGTGAGGATCACAACAACAATTATTTTAGATGAATCTATACCTCCTTTATTAAATTTATATCTACATCTGTAACATTCTAAAATTGCACCCCTTGCAATTTTGATCACATTTTTGGGCCCTCACCTTACGGTCTCATCCCCATGCTTGATTGGGACCTGTTTATGCCTCCCCTATGCAACCAAACCTCATATTTGCATCTTACAACTTGCATAGCCCTTTTATCCTAGCCCAAACCGAGGTAGGACTAGGGTGTCACGCCCGGGTCCTTCCTAATTGGGACCTATCTTGGTCCCTACGCACTACCTCAATTTTGAGCTGGAAATAAATCCCCGATGTCAGCCTTCGTTAAAAAATTAAATATTTGACAATAGGCAAGTATATAAGGAGGTCTTCCCCTCTCATTTTGATATAGCATCATAACCCACAATCATAAGACGAGAACATGAGAAGGTGGAGAAGGTAAGGAGACTACATTAAAACATCAAGCATTCAATCATTAATCATATAGCATTCCTCAAGGTTGCATATTCTCCATTGGAGCATCATTACATCATTCATTTGCAAGCATGTGTGTATTAGGGTTTTTCCATGTTCATTCCATTTCATACAACATATGTGATTACATCCAAGAAGCAAAGCATCCTTATCATCTATTCTACATACGAAGGTATACTTTCCATCATTTATTTCAAGCATTTGTAGTATTTCATTCAAGGTTGATTCCAAACCAAGGTTTGACTTAGGAAAACCCCTATTCCCAACCCCTTTCTTCTTCTTTATTTGTACAGGAAATAGGTGCGTAGCTGTAAATCTGGAATTAAGCTTTATTTTCAGAGACAGAAAAACCCTTTTCGATGTGCACAAAGTTTAGAGGACCAAGTGGAAGGCACCCTTGTCTGGATACATGGTCCCTACAACTTTTGCCTGATTTCACAAAGAAACTTTGATTCATCTCAAATTTCTCAGATCCAAGTGCACGACTAAATCCTAAATCTGTAGCTCACTATTTTCGCATATTTTGTCTTTTTTCCAGCACTTTACTTATTCAACTTACAAAAGAGGATTGAACACATTTCAAACTCAATCTATTTACTTAGTATTCAGTCCTTCTATCCTTTGGGATTGGATCTAGCAGATCCATCCCCCTCTTTTGAATCTAAAGTTTCCTCAAATGAGAATTGAGCTTAGTGAATCTCCCCTCCCATGTGGAGAATTGGCTAAGCTCCCAATTTTCCACTTTACAACATCAGCTGGAATTGATGTTTGTCCAAAAGCACAAAAGCTAAAAAGAGATAGAGAATCCTATGTGCCCAACAATGGTAATTTATAGAGTTGTGAAGTGGAGGCTTTGGGGATGGTGGAATTGTCTTTGGTAGTTATAAGGTTTTTTTATGTCGAACCTTCAAATAGCAATTCTTCCAAATTGCCTCAAAAGAAAGTGTTGTAGATTTATATGTGCATCTTCCACATCTTGCAATTTTGGTCTTTTCCTTCTAGCTAATTTCTCCCACATAGTCTTTAATATTCCTTTTAGGTTCAATGATTTTGAACAGCCATAAAAATCACTTTTATCAAAATAATCTAGAATCTATGGAAAAAACAAAGTGTATTTTAGACTAAATATCTTAACAAGCATGAAAAGATGTCCTTAAACTTCAACTAGAGTAGTATAGAACCTCCTATAATATAATATAGATTCTTCATGCAAGTATTTAATAGAAGAAGAAACTTTAGAAAGACTAGATATTTAAAATAGAAAGGATTTTTTAAATAAACAATAAAAAATTTTAGAAAAAATATGAACTTAATTTATAGGGGATATTCTCAACAAAATGCAAACATTCCAAGCTAGGAAGAAGATCCTTTAAAGGAAACACTTGTTTAATAAATAAAGAGATTGTTGTAAATGGGTCCTTATCAAGGACACATCACTATTAATAGGGGAAGGAAGAGTTATTTTCCTAGAGATATATACCTTCAAAAAAAGAGGAGATATTTAATAAAGATGACATCTTCAAGGATGAGACCAAGAATGCACCTTCCCTATTGCTAGGAAAGAGGATTCTTGGTAAAGGATTGCACATTTTCAACACCAAGGAGAGATCATTTATAAAATGTATATGTTTTAAAGTAAGGAAAAGGTCTTAATCAAGGATTAAACACTGTAGGATTTTGCCAAGATCAAGGGCACAATGAAAAGCATAAAAGAGACAATAGAATGACAAGAACAAATTGTATTCTCATCAATATGCAAATGATCAACTGGATTAACCAATACAATGAATATAGGCCTGCTTATATAGGCAAGGCCATATGGATGTATGAGCACACAAATATGACATGTGGCTCAATGAGAAACAAGGGTAGGTAAGAAATACTAGGGGTAGGTAGGAGAAATAATATAGTATTCCACAAGAGGTGGATGACCCACCGAATGTGGAGTGTAACAGCAAAATAAGACCACAAAAGGTGGAATTTCTCCTACAAGCTCTATCCCTATGTGCACACTTCCCTAAGTGTCTCAAATCCAAACTACGAAGAGATGCATTATCCTAAGTTAACTTAAGTAAAGTGTAATAATATCCAAAATGAATATTTATTTACACCAACACCCCCCCTTAAGTGCAACTTAGGGGAATGAAGACTCAAGTCAACAATGCAAGATGGTTCCCGGCTACTAGGCCATGATAGGTACCCATGTACAATATGCAAATGCAAGGAAAACTATGCAATGCAATCTCTCACAAACGAAGAAGGGAGAAAACCCCGTGGGAAAAAACTCCCCCCAAAAGAGAGATGAATGTACAAAAGACTCTCAAAGAAGAAGGACAAAACCTCAAAGAGGAAAAAGTCCCCCCCATAAAAGAGGAAGGAGAAGTCAGCTGACCCCCCCTAATGACACATCCTGCACCCCCAAGAGAGCTTGCAACTACTGGAACTTACTCTCGGTGAAAGATTTGGTGAATATGTCAGCAACCTGCTCTGCTATAGGACAATACTGCAAATCAATGACCTGCTCCTGGATGAGCTCTCAGATATAATGCATATGAATCTCGATGTGTTTGGTCTGCTGGTGCTAGACCAGGTTTTTTGAGATTGCAATAGCACTCTAATTGTCACAATGTAGAACGATTGGCCATGGAGTGGTGAATCCAAACTCTGTGAGGATCTGCTGGAGACAAATGGTCTCAGTCACTGCGTTAACAGTGCCTCGATACTCAGCCTCAGTCGAAGAGAGAGCAATAGCATGTTGCTTCTTGCTCTGCCAACAAATGGGGCCTGAACCAAGGTGAAAACTGTAACCAAAAGTAGACTTATGATCATCAAGATCACTAGCCTAATCGGAGTCTGTGTAACCAACCAAGTGAAGTCCTGTGTTTACTACATAGTGAATCCCATAGTGATGTGTACCTTGGATGTAATGAAGGATGCATTTGGCGGCTTTCCAATGAAGCTCATGTGGTTCCTGCATGAAGCAGGAAACCATGCCAACTACAAATGAAATATCAGGGCGTGTATGAGTCAAGTAGATGAGACTACCCACAAGTTGACGATACAAAGTGGCATCAACTAGTGGAGAAGAACACTGAGCCTCAAGCTTGACTCCTGAAAGAAAGGGAGTCGGGGCAGGCTTACAATCAGCCATATGAAAGCGTGCAAGTAGATCAAGAGCATACTTGGGCTGCAATAGTGTAATCCCGAAAGGTGACTGTGAAATCTCTATCCCGAGAAAGTAGTGCAAAAGACCCAAGTTAGTCATAGCAAATCTGTCATGCAAAGCAGATTTGACCCTGCTAATGATGGATGAAGTACTCCCTGTAATGATCAAGTCATCAACATAGAGCACAAGTATCAAATGAGAGTCATCCTGTCGCAAAATGTAGACATTCGGATCAAAATGACACCTAGTGAACCCTACGGAGAGAAGAAAGGAATCCATCTTGGCGTACCAAGCCCTGGGGGCCTTCTTAAGGCCATAGAGAGATTTCCTTAGTCTGCAAACCAAGGAAGTATCCTAGATGAAACCCTGTGGCTGCTCCATATAAATCTCCTCATCAAGATCACCATGAAGAAAGGCACTCTTCACATCCATCTGATGTACAGCCCAACCATGAGCTGCAGCAATAGCAAGTGTCAAACAAATGGAGTTCATCTTGGCTACAGGTGCAAAGGTCTCAGTATAGTCAACACCTGCAACCTGAGAGAAACCTTTTGCAACAAGCCGAGCCTTATACTTATCCTCACTACCATCCGCTACAAACTTGGTCTGATAGATCCACTTACATCAAACCATCTTTCTCCCCTTATGGAGATGGACTAGATCCCATGTGTTGTTCCTCATCAAGGAACTATACTCTTCCTCCATAGCTTGGTCCCACTTAGGAACCCCTGATGCTTCCCTAAATGTCTGTGGATTGGAAGCAGTAGCAATGAATGCATGTGGAAGATCCTGATGTTGTGATCGAGTTCTCCGTGTATCTAAAGGATCCCCAACAAGAGAACCTGCGGACTCAAGTGTCTGTCGAGCCCAACGAGGTCTAGGTGGAGTTGGAGAATGAGGCTCCTCAACTTCAAGTGGACCCTGCAGAGGTGTAACCCTACGAGTCAGAGTTGAGGGAGTCTCATCATCTGAATCACTAACATCACTATCCACAATGGAGGAAGGTGGAGGAGGTAGAGAGGCTAAGCTAGGAGAGCTTTCCTCAAAATGAACACTCCTCTCAATGAATACCTCATGTGTCTCTGGATCCATCAATCTGTATGCCTTAACACCCTCAGGATATCCAACAAATATGCAAGGCTGACTCTATGGTTCCAATGCCTTGTGTTTCTATGGAGGTATGTGAGCCCATGCTGGACACCCAAAGACTCTGAAATGTCTCACAATCGGTTTCCTACCAGCCCAAGCTTCAAAAGGAGTAATACCTTGCAAAGCTTTGTGAGGCACCCGATTCTGGATGTGTGTGGCACAACTGATAGCCTCTGCCCAAAAAGCGAGATCAAGAGAACGTGCATGTATCATACAGCTAGCCATTTCTTTGAGAGTTCTATTCTTGCATTCTGCAATGCCATTCTGCTGTGGAGTGTATGCTACAGAATGCTGAAGATCAATCCCCTCAAATGTACAAAAATCCTCAAGTCTTTTGTTCACATATTCCCTTCCATTATCCGTGCAAAGAATCTTGACCACTTTCCCTGATTGCTTCTCCACACGAGTCTTGAAGTCCTGAAATCTATCAAATACTTCACTCTTATGAATGAGAAAGTAGACCCAAGTGAAGCGGGAGTAGTCATCAATGAAGGTGAGAACATAGTGGGCCTTACTAAATGAAGGTGCTGGAAATGGACCTGCTACATCACTGTGAACAAGTTGAAGAACTTCCAAAGCTCTCCAAGCTTTCCCTTTATCAAACTTCTCTTCGGGATGCTTGCCCATGGAACAACCTGAACATACACCCTCTGAAAAATTGATTCGAGGTAGACCTGTGACCATGTCTTTAGTGCTGAGCTGCTGAAGATAGCAGTAGTTGCGGTGACCAAACCGCTCATGCCATAGCTTACGTTCTGAATTTGAATGAGTAAGCAAGGCCCTAGAAGGTGAACTTGGCACAAAATGGGAGAATAAATAAAGCCTTGAGTTGTCATTGACTTGTCCCACTGCTACCAAGGCATCATCATCAAGTTCCTTTACCACAACTAAATATGGTGTAAACTCAACCTTTTTCCCATTCCCATAGTGAGTGATTTGGTAGATGGAGAGAAGGTTGGTAGACAAGTTAGGAACATAGAGAACATTCTCAAATGTTCCATCATCCATGTCAACTGAACCTTTCCCTTCAACCTCTACTTGTGTGTCATCACCTATGTAAATGTGGGGTACCTTAGATGGCTCCAATGAAGAAAATTGCTCCTTTGTAGAACCCATGTGATATGAGGCACCCGAGTCAAGTATCCATTGCTGTGAAGAACCTGTTGTAGCCACAAATGCTTGCCCTTTTCCCTTAGACTATGAGGAAGAGGAAGGATTTGAATCCTTCTTTGTGTAGGCGGATGGCAAGTTGATGTTGTTTTTCTTGAGAAGATTAGTTAACTCATCAACTTGCTTTGCGTGGCATCGATGCTCATCATGACCATACTTCTTGCAATATGCACAAGTTGGTTTATCCGTCTTAGGTGGTGTCCCCTTCTTGGAAGAGGATGAAAAATTTCCTTCTGATGGAGAGGATGATTGTCCTTTTTCCTGGTGTGGCTTAGACTTAGATTGCTTCTTCTTCTTGTTGGAATCTTTGCCTTGACTTCCTTGATTCCCTTGATTAGCCACCAAAGCCTTGGACTTTGAAGACTTGAGAAACCCCATGTTCAACAACTTAGATTGTTCCAATATTAACATTTCTATGAAAGCATCAAATGAAGGCATAACATAAGAACTCCCCATTGTCAAACAATGAGTTTGGAAGCTAGATACAAATGCTGCATATTCTGGTGCAAGCTTGTCCAACAAGTTGAATATCAACTGAGCATCTTTTTTGTCAATTCCACAATCCTTAAGCTTTGCTCTTAGCTCATTTGCTTTGGTGACATAACCTTGGATTGCATCAAAACTCTTGGGATCCAAGTTGGTGAGCTCATTGTCAATCTAATAGCCTTTGATTTATCAACTTGTCCATACAATTTTTGAAACATATCCCAAGCCTCTTTGATTGTTTTACACTTCTCAATGTGAAAATGAGGTCATCTGATACATACTTGAGTAAGGTTCCAATAGCCATGCAATTCTTTGTGAGCCATTCTAATTGAGCATTTGGATCAGCCTTAGGATCAGGTGGTGCTATTATTGTTCCATCTATGTAGTGTGTGAGACCCTTTTCCATTAATTTACTCCATACTTTAATTTTCCATGATGCATAATTATGTGGAGTTAAAGGTGGAAATTTATTAGGACTCATTGCAACAAGAATGGAAAGAGCACAAAGAGAGGCACAATCACACAAGACACCCCCCCAAATGTGATGATTTGGCACTTTATATGTAGTGCGTATACAATGGGCCACTTGAAAAAAATGGCAAAGTGGACTTCTAATTACAATTTTACAATTGCCTCAATAAGGCCAAAAGAGACTCAAACTAATAATGCAAGAGATCTAACTAAGATACAAGCAATTTACAAGTACTTAATAGGCCAAATAAGACCAATATCTAAAAGTACAATTTCCACTCAAAATATCTAAAATATGATCATAGATTATGAAATTAGATGAAAAAATAAGCACTTTAAAAAAAAACGGCCCCTGAAAAGGAGGTCATATGAGCTCAAATGAGGCCTTTGAAGTTGCAAAATTGAGGGTTGGATAGGTACAGCTGAGAGAATCCAAAAATTTCGAAAAAGCTATGCACCAAAATCAGAAAATAACAACACCACTGCGAAGATCACGAAATTTTAGCCCATTTCAAAAAAAATTGCACCAAAAAAGGAGCAAAAATGAGCAAGATATTGCCTTTCAAAGTTGGACTGCAAAACTGAAAAGCCCAATGGAGAGGGGTCAAAAAAATTTCAAATTTTTTTGATGTGGTCCTGATGTTAGCAATTCACTATGTTAAATTTGATGGCCATATTACCATCACGAAAACTTCACCTCCCTACTGACTGGGCGTTCATACTGTACGGACTGCTGACTGGGCAAATGACTGTGCAGGTGACTATGCAGTATGGCTGTCTGGGCATCCATACTGTATGGATCTGATGTGGAACTATGTGGTGGGTGACATGGTGTACAGACCTAATGTGGCACTACGTGGCAAGTGACGTGGCGTACGGACCTGACGTGGCACTGCGTGGCGGGGTCCTGGTAGCCAACTGGGCTCCACATGGCAGGGTCAGAGGTTGGCCAGTCGCCTAAAAACTTTGGCCGGCAGTGGAGTCTGTGTCCCAGTCGGTGGGAGGGGGCTGCCGGAGGTGGGTCTGAATGGCCGGTGGTGGCGTCATCGGCGGCGGGGACGGTGGAAGCCGGGAGAACGGGACAGCCGACGGCGGTGACAGGCTCCGGAGGGTACACGGCCGGAGCGGGAGGTACACTGCAGTGGCGGCGTCAGCGGCAGGTATGGACCTGCAACACCTGTGGCACGTAGGTACGGACTGCACGGGGGGGGTCAAAATAGGTCAACTTTATAGTCAAAATTTATGGAAATGGCCTCTCGGATTCAACGGTGATGTCCAAATCGCTGTATGATGCCCCCAAAAAATGAAGATCCCCAAATCCGAAAATAGAAGCCTTCCACGATGTCTAAAAAAACCAATCAATGAAGCCCCAATAGCTCTGATACCATGTAGGATTTTGCCAAGATCAAGGGCACAATGAAAAGCATAAAAGAGACAATAGAATGACAAGAACAAACTGTATTCTCATCAATATGCAAATGATCAACTGGATTAACCAATACAATGAATATAAGCCTGCTTATATAGGCAAGGCCATATGGATGTATGAGCACACAAATATGACATGTGGCTCAGTGAGAAACAAGGGTAGGTAAGAAATACTAGGGGTAGGTAGGAGAAATAATATAATATTCCATAAGAGGTGGATGACCCACCGAATGTGGAGTGTAACAGCAAAATAAGACCACAAAAGGTGGAATTTCTCCTACAAGCTCTATCCCTATGTGCACACTTCCCTAAGTGTCTCAAATACAAACTATGAAGAGATGCATTATCCTAAGTTAACTTAAGTAAAGTGTAATAATATCCAAAATGAATATTTATTTACACCAACAAACACATCTAAGAAAGGATGGAATCCTCATAAAGAGAAAACAATTCCATGTAAGAAAGGATATCCTTATAAAAGGTACAAATCAATAAAGAGAAAGTGGATCCTAAGAAAGGATAATTTTTCAAAAAAAATATCCTTTGTCCCTAGTATAAGACAAAAAATATTTAGGCTATATTTTTCTATCCAAGTATGATTGCACATGAAATTGTACCACCATAGCTGACAATGAGCCCCCAAAGGGTAAGCTACTAATGTCAAACAATGAGGGGAAATATAATAGGATATAAACATTATTTGGAGGGGATAGGAAAAACATGCCACTCATTGTCACTTGTCATTTGAATGATACCAAACTCAATAAACCAAGTTGAATTTTACACTCTAAAGATTGGCATTCATTTGTGGAATGACCATACATTTGATGATACACACAAACCAAAGAATTTTCATCATTTTTTTTTATATTTTCTCCTTCTTTTTGGCCAAGATAAAGTAATAAATTTGGCTTGAATAAGGTCAAACAAAATAATCTCTTTTTTAAATTAAAAGTTAGGAGAAGAAGACATAGATGTATTAGACAATGGGGGAGAGGATGCCAAAAAAGGAGGTTGGAAACCTAAACATTCTTTAGAAAAGTGTGATGCATATTTCTCATGAGCCTCAATACTTTTTTCATACATCGTAAACCATGTCCACTAAAAACATTAGAATCAAATGTACTATCCTTAGTGATTATTGAAATGTCAAGCTCAGAGAGGGTTCACCCTTAATTTTACTTGAGTTGATGTCTAGAGAACCCTAATCACCATCAAGACATGTGTTGGAAGAGATAGTTGGAATGAATTTATAATAAGATTGGATAAATGAAACACAAGGCTCCTTGGAGACTTCATGCTTGGATTGGGGGACTTTATATTATTCTTTAAAGGAGGGTGTATAGTGTAATGGACCCAAATTTTTCTCTAACAAAGCATCATCAATAGGATATTTTGTTGTAGAAGGAATCATAGTGCTAAACTAAGATATGCATCCTACTTCTTCTTAAAATCCATTGTAAGGATTAGGATCAACCTTGATTGTGTAAAGTTGATTGTCATGTATGAATTTTAATGAGTGGTAAAGGGTAGAAGGGACTACTTTCATAACATGAATCTACGATCTATTTAGAAGAAAATTAGATGTGAGGGTACTAGGCATGACATGGATATGCATTGGTAAACTAATGAGTTGTACTATTATAGGTAATATGATTATGCCTAACAACTCCCTACAAAAATTATCAAAGCCACAAATAGAAAGGGAATTAGGTTGAATAAGAGATATATCCATATTGATCTTATGCAACAATTATATGTTACAAACATTAAGATTTGATCTATTATCAATTAAGGTGCACTCAATCTTATGTTCATTAATGAGAAGTATGATCATGAGGGGATCATGTTGATTCTAAACTTTTAAAGAAGACAACTCATCTTGAAAGAATATAATATCCATCTTTTCATGCATATAACCAAAATAAGGTTGATACATCATTTGGTATAGTAGAAGGAGAGACACTACCTTTTGTAAAGCTTCTTGGATTGAAACTCATGTTATGTAGGTGAAGCTTGAATCAAATCATAAAGGGAGATCTTAGCTAGAGCATCATGGAGCTGCTCAACAAGATTAGGCTCCCTACCAACATGTTGAGAAAGATAAGGGGGTGGAGGAAAAAAAGTTTTAGAAGTGGGAAGAACATTGTTTTCATAGTTATTTGTTCCTAACAATGATCATGGGTTTGGTTTGAGGTTGAGGGGTATCTTAATGAGGATGAACAAAACTTTTAGGTTTCATATGTTCATTTGTATGATTGGAAACATGAATATTATTGAGTTGGATTTGATTAGGTTCTTTTCTCTCCAAGGATTCATCTCTATGAGAGAGAGCATCAATAAAAGGTCTAATGATATCATCCTCTTTCTCCAAGGTATTCTCATGAGTAGGAAAAAAATTGGGAGAAGGATTATCGAGATCCACCAATGCTTCACCTCTAGAAAAGATGTCATTTAGGTGCGTAAAAGTTAAAGTGACATTTAGGAAGCTTTTTTTAATATCATCCTCTGGCACTAAATTATTCTCATGGGTGAGACCAATTTTGGGAGAAGGGCTAGTGTGATTCATCAATGCTTCATCCTTATAATGGAGAGCATTAAGAAAGGTGCTAATGCCATCATCCCACTGCCCCAAAAAATCCTTATGGATAGGAGGATATTTAGGAGAAGGACAAGCCCGATTTGTTAATATTTCATCTCTAGGATAGCTATGGATAAAAGGAAGAAATAAATTATCGTCATATGCATAAAATGGAATGTCATGAATGCCTTGGCTAAAACATGAAATTTAACTAGAAAATGAAGATAACAACTCCATTCATCAAATGCAATATGATAAAACAAGATATTAAATAACATATGCCATATTAATCAACAATGGTGTAACCACAAGAAATGTTCAACAAATGTATGTAATGAATTTTAAAAATGAATGCTTCTAAATCTCAAAATTTCATGTAAAAATAAAAAAATATGCAAGCGTAAGACATGTCAGGTTCACCAAAATGAAATGGAGGAAAATGGAGTCTATCCTAAGAATGAAAACTAGGAAACATTTCCAAACTCTTTCATTGGGGAACAACCAATTAGGCTCAACTTTAGTCCTATAGAAGAGTTGAGCACTATGATTGAATTTTCCCTTTTGAATGTTGATTGTATATGATTAAATTGAATATGCAAGAACTAAATTAAATGATGCAAAATTGACAATAATTAGCAAAAAGAAAAAGATACACAATAGAAAGCTAACAAAAAATATAGATATATAAATGAGATACAAAAAGGAACGTGTCACCATGGAGGCTTCACTGACTAGGCAATATTATATCATGTGCATTCATATTGGGGGGTTTAATATCCCAAAAATAATGGTGCAATATATTGCCAATTGGTGAAAATAGGGTTTTTTTTTGTGCTAGGCACTATAAACTTGAATGTGCCTCCATCAATAGAACTTTGGATTTTAGATGAAGATTCCTTAAAAATCATTCCCTCCAAAATCTAGCCAAAAAGTGTCAATTAAATGTGTAAATCTGCATAGACCATGAGTTTTTGCTTGTTCAAAATCTAGAACTATACATCTTAGTCTACACTCTACAACTTTGCAACTTTTGGTTGTTAGATCTATAACTCGGACACAAAAAAGAGGAAACATATTATGTTTTTTTAAAGTTTTCTAATTCAAACCTCAAGTAGGAATAAACCTCCACCACAACTATAATTGATTAGATAAGAGAGCTTACCCTTAGCAGGGTAGAGGCAAACCTTAAAGAAAAATGCTAAATTGGTAATATTATACCTCAATATTGATAATGGTGGTGATGCTTCTCTTGAGATAAGTCCTCCAAGTGTTGATGCAATAACATATAAATCATAACAAAATCCATCACATAAAGAAACTTGAAGATTAACTGTTATAGCTTGATGCTCCTTGTAGTCAGATATACTCTTGAAGGAATTAGGAATGCTTGTGAATTAAAGTGCTAAATGTGGAAAGATGGTCGAATGGATTAGGGATGATTCCTTTATATAGGTTTCTTGAGGTATTTTCACATTTAGGCTGAATTCCAATCATGGTCATATCAAAATATTAGAGTTGGATCACAAATGGTGGGAACCTGTTCTCTAGCATATTCAATTTTGGGTCCCTTTTGGAGGGACTATGGTTTTAGGCACCCTAGTTCACTAGGACTATGGTCATAGTTAGCAAAGTTCTTAAGACATTACAACCTTTTTTTGTGTGTGTGGTTTTCTTTTATATTTATATAGTGAATCATTTTTAAATTATTTTGAAACACTTCTTTTCATTATTTTTATGTTTCTTATGTCCCTAATTTTCATATAGTCTTATTGTGTTGATATGGATTTGAGAAATAGGGGACACACCATAAAATGAAATTAAAAAATAAAAATAAAAATACTTGAGAAGCTCAATCAAAGGGAGAAATTAAACTCTAAAGGTGAATTTTTTCAAAGCAATTCTCTATCATCCACCAAAGCCACTTAGAAAGAGCAAGAAAAGAAAAATAATTGAAAATGAATGCAAAAATCTATGCAAATAGGAGATCGATGTATAAACATTAGGGTATATAATATTTTTCAAATAGAATTTGACATTTTAAAAAATCCTAAAACTTCAATTCAATCAACTAATAAGAAAACAATGAATGATGATGCAATTCAAAATTTTAAAATTAGGTGTTGCACCAAATAATAAATATATTAAATATACACAAAACTTGTACCAAATTATAAAGATGAATAACATATAAAAAGGAGCCAAAGATATAAAATGAACAAAAAAATTCATTTAGAACACCACCTAGAAAATTATATAAGAAACTTAAGTTTTAAATTAAAAAAAGATTTACTTAACATGTAGAAAAATACCAATAAAATATACATAACATACATGTTTAAGATAAATGAAATAGAAAATATTTCATTATTTGTTTTTGATTAAGTTAGGTGGGGAAGGGCCCTAACCCATTATAGATAAAAAACCAACCAACAAAAGAAAGGCTTGTAGAGAAAGCCAACAACCACCAAGGATGAACAACAAAATTAGGGTTTTGAAAGGGCCTAGAAACTTAAACACAAGAACAAAAGAATAGAAAGACAACAAGGAGAAACTTAGAGGAGGGACAACAAAACTACACAAACAAAAGAATTAACACAACACATTGCAACATAACAACGAAAAACAGAGCAATGGTGTAAATAGCTAGCCCACCCATTAGGGTGGTTTAAAGAAGTGCTTCACAACAATTTGTTTTTCGAAAAAACTAGATCAAGATCACGTAGCCTGAATTTTTTAAGACTATGAGAGAACATAAAGGTATTTTCATCTAATATCATTATTTGTTGTAACAATGAGAAACCTTAATTTTAGTTTGTTTATAAAAAACTTTAATTTTAAAATATCTAGCTATTTAATTAATACCAAAGTTACTAACTTGATACTGACCTTTCTAGAATGTGTTTTTGGAGCCCTCCTCCCACATTAATCTACCCTCCTAGGGCTCACTATCTAGTTGAAACTGTTGGAATGGCAGGTTCCTGCAATCTCTAGGGCATGGCTCTTATAAAAACAATGAAAAAGAAGTGGGTAACAATCCATTGATGTTAACATGAAGCGGGAGCGAGAGAAGGGAATGACTTTGAATTTGAACTCAGGATAGGGCAGGAAACCCTGTAATGGACAGGCGAACCAGGGAGCAGGCAAAAAGGATGAATCTCGGGATTGCCTTGACTCCTTTGAGCCAAATGGAAAGGATCCGATGGATGGGGACCCACAAGATGACAAAAAGCCTCTTGATCCTAATGGGGGAGGGGAGAATCATGTGCTGGAGACAGCCCAAGACAAGGACCCATTCATAGGGACATCGGTCAGTAGTAGACATCTCTGTTCGGTGTCAAACCGAGTGGAAATTCTTCGCTCCCTGTAGTGTGTAATATCTCAGAACCAGAAAAGGGTAGATTTTCTATTGAAGTTCCAGATCTAGTGATTGAGCATAACATTAACCTTATGGCTCTGACTTTGGTTGGAAATTTTTTGGGCCCTAGACCAAAATTGATGTTGTCAAGGCGCTTGCTAAACGTAAATGGGCGCTCAAAGGTCAAGTAGAGATCACAACCATGTCCAAAGGTGCATTGTATATGTCCTTTTTCATGTGAGGAAGACATGTTGAGGGTGCTCTATGATGGCCCTTGGTTGATTGGAAAATCTACGCTTGCTCTGCAAAAATGGTCACCTAAGATGGACCTAAATGAATCTTTTTTTGTACAAGCTCCTATTTGGGTCAGATTACCGAGCCTTCCATTGGAGTTCTCGGTTGAATATTTTTTCAAAGGAATCGCTAGTTCCTTTGGGGAACTCTTATCTATGGACCCTATCACAACGACTATAAGAAGACTCACCTTTGCAACGATTTGTGTGGGAGTTATGCAAGGAATGTATATGCCTTTATCTATTGAGATTAACTCCAAATTGGGGAAGTGGGTCCAACCTATGGAATATGAAAGTGTCCCTTTTGCATGTTTTCACTGCAAAAAATCAGGTCATACTGCTAAAAAATGCCCTCTATAGGTTGTCAAAGAGAAAAAGAAGAAAGACAAGACAAGGCAATGGAGAGCCAAAAATTCTGCTAAGCAATCGATGATTGCTAAAGAAAACAAAATACTAGAAGAAGCCCAGAGTGTTATCATCCCTAACACTTTTGAGCAACAGGGGAACATTAATTTGGAAAACCTAGAAAACCATGTGTTTGAAGATGGGAAAGAGGATCAAATAGGCCAAGATGAGAGAGAATGACAAAACACCATTCAAGATGAACAAAAAAGTGATAACTTGGAAGATGGAGAAATACAGGTGGTTCTGCAGACCAAGGAGGATGCAGATTCAAAATTCACTATGGAAAATACTAATAGAGATTTCCCTAGATATGACTATGCGAATGCCCAGAGGTGTTTGATCCTTGGAGGGATCTCATCATCAAAATCACAATAGTCAGTGGATATGGTGAAATCTACCTTTCAGTTGTCCCCAATGACTTCATTGCTTAACATAAGTGCTAAGTGGGCTGAGGATAATGCTTTCAAGGAGAAGACAACCACCTAGAACAACCAAGAGGATGATATCTAGAATAATGAAGCTGCGGAATGAAAGAAAGTTGGAAAAAGGGGTCGAAATCAACCCCTCAGGCTACTCCAGTCAAGACAAGATAAAGGACTAAGGGCGATATGGATTTTATCCCCTCACCCCCTAAAAGAAGATCAACAAGCCAGATTAGAGATCAAGAGGCAAGCAAGAATATAGGGGATGGTACTCAGATGACCATCCTTGAGGTATGTTCCCTAAAAAGAAAATGAAAATTATTTCATGGAATATTCGTGGATTGAATAGTCCACAAAAATAGGATGTTCTTATAAATTTAGTTAGAGAGCATAAATCGGATATTGTTCTTATCCAAGAAACTAAAATTACTAAAGAGAAAGTTGAGAAGATTAATATTTTTAAGGATGGTGGAGTTTTAGGAGGTAGCTCAGATGGTGCTTCTGGGGGCATTGCCATTTTATGGAATCTAAGGCTTGTTACTAGGGTGCCTATTAAGCAAGATAGTAATTTGGCTTTTGTTTGGTTTCATCATTTAGGGGATGGCACCTCTTGGATCTTGACTAACATTTATGCTCCTAATAATAGACTAGGTAGATGTAAATTTTGGAAGAAGCTAGAGGCCATTCGATCTCCTCTTAAGGATGACTAGTGGATGGTCATGGAGGACTTCAATACCCCTCTTCAGGACAATGAGAAGTTTTGGGGCATCCCATCATAGTTAGATAGTAGAATCAACCTGTTGAACTTTATTAATAACCAGGATCTACATGATATAGATCTCCAAGGTACAAATTTTACTTGGACCAACCGAAGGACGGGGGGAGATCTTATTCAAGTCAGATTAGATAGGGCCCTTATCTCTAATGATTGGTTTAGGCATTATCTATGCTCCCTATCGACTATTTCATGGATTGGTTCAGACCACTTTCCTATGGTTTTGTGGCAGAGAATATAAGTGTAAAAAGAAACTTCCCATTGAAATTTGAAAGGATGTGGCTGGACCATCCTAACCTTGAGAAGGCCATTGAGGAGTGGTGGTCAATTTATTCCAAAGGTACTATTATGTATAGAATGGTGAAACAATTAAGTCATGTGAAAGATAATTTTAAGAAATAGAACCAGGAAGTTTTTGGGGATATTTTTGTAGCCAAGTCCAAATCCTAGCTTGAGCTAAAGGAGATACAAGATAAAATCCAAACCAACGGATATAATGAGGTGTCTATTAGAGAGAAAAATGAAGTGCTTGTCAAGTATCATAAGATCATCAGAAGAGAAGAAGAATTTTGAAAACAACGGTCCAGATCTCTTTGGCTTAAAGCTGGGGACAGAAATACCGGGTCCTTCCATATGACTGTTGTGAAATATAAGGTTGCTAATAGGATCTCTAAATTGAGAATTGGTGGAATTGAAACAAGGAAGGATGATGAGATTGGGAATGAAGCCAGGAATTGTTTCAAATCTCTTCTCTCTTTGGATAGCGGACTAGATGATCTTTCTCAAAGGGCCCTCTTAGAGACCATTTCTTCCATCATTAATAATGCTCAAAACAAGGCTTTGGTTGCCATTCCCTCTGAGGAGGAAGTGGAGAAAGCAGTGTTCTCCTTTGATGGCAATAAAGCCTCAGGACCGGATGGGTTCCCATTGTTCTTCTTTCAATCATTTTGGAACATTCTAAAAAATGATTTGGTTAAGGGAGTGCAATAATTTTTTGGGGTTAGGATTATCTTAAAGGAACTCAATGCCACTTTTCTGGTTTTGATTCCCAAATGTCCAAGGGCTGATTCGATGGATCAATTTTGACCGATAAGTTTATGCAATTCTTTCTATAAAATTATCTCGAAGGTGGTTACTGGCAGACTGCTCACGATTCTCCCTTCTATTATATTGCCCCAACAGAGTGGCTTCGTACCTGGTAGACAAATCCTTGACTCTATAATCACTATTCATGAAAATATTCACTCACTGGTGGAATTGAAGAAACAAGGCTTCTTGATGAAATTGGATTTGTCTAAAGCCTATGATCATGTGGACTGGGGCTTTTTGGACAAGGTGCTTAGTGCTTTTGGTTTCTGTGATAAGTTTATTTAGTTGGTTGATCAACTTATCTCGACTCCTTCTTTCTCTGTTATTGTGAATGGTGTACCTTCCCCCTTCTTTAAAAATTCTAGGGGCATCAGGTAGGGGGATCCCATCTCCATTATTCTCTTCATTATTCTGGTTGAATGTCTAGGTAGATTTATAAGCAAATTTGTCTCTCAGGGTCTTCTGCTGGGAGTCTCTCTCTCTCTTCTGGATTCAAATCTTGTTCCCGCCAACAATTTGTTGATGATACCATTTTAATGGGTACTTCATCGATCAAAGAAGCATCTATTATGAAGAACCTTCTCAATACTTATAGTTCTTCTCTGGGTCAAGTGATTAATTGGGAGAAAAGCTCTTTATTCTTCTTCAAAACCCTGGAGGACAGACAAAATAGGATGGCCCAGATCCTTGGATGCCAAATTGGCCAACCCCCATCTGTTTATCCAGCTCTTCCTTTGGGAATGAAACCTACAGGTTTTTTTGTGTAATAGTCTTGTTGGTAGATTCAGTAGGAAGCTGGCTGGGTGGAAAGGAACCCTTCTTAGGTAAGCAAGTAAAATCCATCTTTTAAAATATTCTCTCCAGAGTCTTTTGGTGTATGCTTTAAGCCTCTTCAAAATACCTGGTAAATTTATAGATGATATTAAGAAAATTCAGAAATCTTTCCTTTGGTTGGGGGTTGAGGAGAAGAAGAGAGTTGCCCTCATTGCTTGGGATAATGTCTGCAAACCTAAAAAGGTGGGGGGATTGGGCCTAAAAAATACTAGAACCTTGAATAAGACCCTACTGGCCAAACAAATTTGGAGAATCTATCAAGGAACTGGAGAGTGGAATGAAATTTGGAAGGTTAAATACTTACTTGTGATCCCTACCATGGAATATTTCCTTGCCTCTAATAAGATACTGAGTGGCTCTACTATTTGGAATAGTGTTACTCATGCTAAAGGTATTGTGAGTTTGGGAAAAGTTTGGGCCATTGGTAATGGTAGAAAGGTGGATTTCTGGGATGATGCCTGGATTGGAGGAGCTCTTCTCAATGATCATTGTGTTTCTCAAGTGATCATCCAAGCCTGCAAGGACAAGTTTGGTGTTAAATTTGTGGACTATTGGAGAGATAAAAAGTGGGTGGACCTCAGCTCTATTGATCCTAACTTAAAGAAGGTTAACTTAATGCTCAATGAAGAAGTTATTAATCTAAGAAGGGAGGACCACCTGGTGTGTGGCAGTATCCCTTCAGGGATTTATTTTGTGGTGTCTGGTGTCCTTATGCTGGCTTAGTCTCAAGACTCTAGTCCCTGCTGGGCTATGGCCTAGTGATCAGGTTTGACTCCTAAAATTAATTTTTTTTTTATGGATTCTTTTGCAAAATAAAATTCTAATCACAGATAACCTAAGAAAGAGGGGATTTTGCATCCCCAACATATGATATCTATGTATCAATGATGAGGAATCCGTGAACCATATTTGTATCCATTGTTCTTTTGTCCAACCTATCTGGTTGATTTTTTTCTAGCATTGGGGTTTAAATTGGGTGTTCCCTAAGGAGATTCAATATTGTTTTAGGAGTTGGTCTTGCAATACTAAAAATCCAACCATAATAAATTTATGGAAGTTTTCCTTTCCACATATCCTATGGGGTATCTAGAAAGAAAGGAATAACAAAATTTTTAGGAATGACATTAACCCCTCTGAGGTGGTTTGGGCTAAGATAAAATATAATTTTGGTGAGAATGTGATGGCTAGTGGATCTCATTTTTGTAATAGTAAGGAATATTATGATGTTCTAAAGAGTTGTAACATCCCATACCACATGGACATTAATACCAATCAACTCAAAAGAAGGATGTGTTGCTGGTCTTTTCCTCCCAATGATTGGATTAAGGGTAACTTTGATGGAGTTGCTAAAGGCAACCCAGGGCCAGCTGGCTGATGGTATGATGAAAGAACAAGGATCCAGTCAACTACTAAGAGGGGGGGTGAATCAGTAGATAGAAAAAATGATAAACTTCACCAATCTCAAAATCAATCTCTCAAAGTAAACTTATAACTATCAATGCAACATCTTTGTCAAGATTAAAACTATCAAGCTATACCGGTTGACTGTTACAATAGATAACAGTAAACAACTTGTAACTCACAAACTTCCAAATACTTTTACTGACATAATTAAAACTTCATTTCATATTTTTTCCGATTATCATGACTTATCAAAGTGGATTATGTAGCTAAGCAAATCAACCATAATAAAACATAACCACAAAAACATTCACCACTTGACACAATATTTTGACGTGGAAACCCAAATGGGAAAAATCATGGTGAGATGGAACTCACAAGAATTTTGAACTCTTCTGAAGTTTGCCCTATTAAGAGCCAAGCCTATTAAAGCTTTACAAAAAGTCTTGTTAAGAACAAATCCTGTTAGGGACTACCCGGTTAAGGGATTGACTATAATGCCTTGTTAGAAGCAATACTCTGTGAGGAGTAACCTTTGTAAAGGATTTAGAATCTAGGCTAATGGATCACCTTATTAAAGTATTTGAATAGCACCAAGCTTGTTAGAGCTTACTTGGTTAGGGGATTTCAATCTATTGTAATTGTTAGAAAAAAATAGGAGTTTGTTGATCTATTTGAATAGCACTACACTTGCTTGTTAAGATCCTTTTCATGCTCCTATATGCCTTTACTCAAACTACAAATACATCATCCGGTTCAGCAACCATGCACTCAACTAAAACATTGCCAACTTTGAAACTAAACAACTCATCGACCTTATAAAAAAATCAACTAGAGGTCGGTAACACAAAAAAAACCTAATTCACATAGAGATTACAAACAATTTGGTTAAGGTATGACCATTGGATTACATAACAATATATACACATCATTCAAGAAAGCCTCGTCCACTCCTTGATTATCACTTAATTGAACTTAGTAACTCATCACACGCTTTGCATTACATGCAATATACTTGCTCATTCCCAAGACAAAAAACCATTACCTCAATGCACCAAATACACTTTGAAACTCTCTTCATATAATATGCATACGTGTCATAATCATTACCGCTCATCATCCGATCATAAACCAATATAACCAATTCACCAAACTTAATTGGTTAGGGTTTATCAAAACAACATGTAGGGTTTACCGATTCAACTCTCCAATACTTAGCAATACCGGTTCACTCCACAAACTTACCTATCGGTTACAGTTTCCTTTCACTGGCTCTTCCTACCGGTTACAAGACAACAATACAACAATAACATTACCGGTTAATTGACATCAATGACAACATAACATTTCATATATGCAATCTTCATGCAAATTCCAATAATATCCCCCTTTGGCATTGATGGCAATACAAATATCAACACCATTGACTGTTGTGATTGTGAATAGGAATCTTGGTTTACATTTTACCATGTACTCTCCTTGTCTTCAGTTATCGGTTAGATGTACATCTTGCATCTATCAATCATACAACACTGCTCCCAATAATCACATAGTTCTTCTCCCCCTTTGACAACAATGCCAAAGTGAAAGTAAAACATGCAATGTAAAACTTCACTGTTCAACATCAACAACCTACAACTTGATGCTCCCCCTATGGAATAACTCCACTCCTACACCAATCCTACTGAAAAATTCTGCAAGTAGCTCCGAGACTAATGTAATCTACATCATGCTCAATTGACGTCATGAAGGGGTACAACCCCTAGCTGACTTCTAAGATGCTCAAAAGTAGTCTTAGGCAGAGGTTTAGTAAAGAAATCTGCAAGCTTCTCCTTGGTAGAAAAATGCTCTAAGATCACGTCTTTACTCTACACATTTTCCCTCAAGAAATGATACTTCAATTCAATGTGCTTGGTTCGTACAAGCAAGACAAGGTTATTTGAAATATTTATGGCACTTGTATTGTCACACAATATCTTTATAGGTTCTGTAAACTTTATCTTAAAACCTTATAAAATGTGCCTCATCCAGATAGCCTAGGTACAATTCATATAAGCTGCAACATACTCAGCTTCAGCAGTAGACTGTGAAATACAACTCTGCTTTTTGATACTCCATGAAACAAGTCTTCCTCCTAGAAAGAATGCTCCACCGGTTGTGCTTTTCCGATCATCAACATTACCTACCCAATCTGCATCAATGTACACCTTCAAGTCAAAATTTCCTTCATATGGATACTATAATTCATAGTCAACAGTACCTTTCAAATATCTGAAAATACTCTTGGTTGCTATCAAACATGTTTCCTTTGGATTCTTCTGAAATCTTGAAACTAGACCAACTGTATGAGCTATATCTGGTCTGCTGTGAACAACATAGTGCAATTTTCAAATCATTGACCTGTAGTCTTTCTCATCAACAGATGTAGCCTCATCTTCCTTAGACAACTTACAACCTGTAACCATAGGTGTCCCAACTGGTTTATAGCCACTCATACCAAATGTCTTTAATACCTCTTTCACATACTTAGACTGTGTGATGTAAATACCACTCTTCATTTGTTGTATTTGCAAACCTATGAAATTTTTTCTCTCTCCAACTAGAGAGATTTCAAATTCACTTTTCATTTCATTTGCAAAGTCATTGCTCATGTCATCATTTCCTCAAAATATGATATCATCTACAAACACTTCACTAATCAGTATCTTATCTCCTTCATATTTGAGATATATGTTGCTATCTTCACTAGTTCTATAAAATCCTATCTTCATCAAGTGTGCATGAAGCCTTTCATACCATGCTCTCGATGCTTTCTTTAATCCATATAATGCCTTATGCAACTTACATACCATGTCCTTCTTGTCAGTTAAATCATAACCATCTAGTTGCTCAATGTATACTTCTTCCAGTATCCCATCCAAAAATGCAGATTTCACATCCATCTGATATAATTTGAATCCTTTATGAGCTGCAAAAGCTAGTAAAGTTCTAACACCTTCTAGTCTAGCCACTAGTGCAAAAGTCTCACCATCATCTTCTCGTTCTTCTTATGCATAACCTTTCTAAACCAATCTAGCTTTGTTGCGAACTACAACACCATCTTCATTCAACTTGTTTTTGAAAACCCACTTAGTACCTATCACATTTTTATTTACCAGTCGGGGTATTAGAGTCCAAGTGTTGTTCTTCTCAATTTGTTCAAGATCCTCCTCCATAGCCTTAACCCAATTATCATCTCCAAATGCTTCCTTAGAAGTTCTAGGCTCAATAGTGGAGATCATGCAAGAATTCTCTCTGATTCTTTTTCTGGTTAGCACTCCAACATCCTTATTTCCAATAATTTGTTTAGGATTGTGATTGAGTCTCACATACCTTGGAATAACATGATCATTATTTGCAGGTTCTTCTTCATTGTTATCATCTTCTTCTGAATCTACTTGTTCTGGTTGAACTGGTACAACAACATTCACTTTACCAGTCGTAGGTTTCATAGGTTTTGGTTCCAAAAATAAAATGCAAGGGTCTTCATCCTTTTTCTCCACACTAGTTTCTCCTAAGACTTCAGAATACTTATCCACTCGAACATCAGCACTCTCAATGATTCTCTGTGTCTAGTTGTTATAACATTTGTAGGCCTTACTCTTGGTGGAATAACCAAGAAATATACCTTCATCACTTTTAGCCTCAAACTTGCTAATATAGTCACCTCTCTTAATAAAACATTTTCTACCAAATATCTTGAAATAACCAACATTAGGTGATCTACCATACCAGTATTCATAAGGAGTCTTGTCCTTACCTCTTTTTACCAAAATCTTGTTCGATGTGTAGACAATTGTGCTAATAGCTTCTCTCTAGAAAGTCTTCGCTACACCTCCTTGTATCAACATCATCCTAGAAGCTTCAACAACTGACCGGTTGTTTCTCTTTGCAATACAATTTTGTTGTGGTGTCCTCGATACAAAAAGTTGTCATTTGATACCATTTTCTTCACAATATCTAGTGAATTCTCCACCTTGATCAGTCCTCAAACACTTTATTTTCTTTCCACTCTCTTTTTCAGCTAAGGCCCTGAATGTCTTGAACTTACCAAATGCCTCTATTTTATCCTTCAAGAATGTGACCCACATCATTCTTGAGCAATCATCAGTGAAGATCATGAAATATCTATCACCTTGAATACTTTTAGTCATTATTGGTCCACATAGTTCTGTATGAACCAAATCTAACGGATGCTCCATTGAAAAAGATTTACTCTTGAAAGTTGAGGATGTCATCTTCCCAATTGACATTCCTTACATAGAGAATTAACCGGATTGTCCAAATGAGGCAAACCTATCACTATCTTTGACTTACTCACTTTAATAATGTTATCAAAATTCAAATGACAAAATCTCCTATGCCAAAGCCAACTTTCATCTACTTTAGCAATTAAACAGTTGCTGACTTTAGGATTCAGGTGAAACAGGTTACCTTTAGTCTACTTGCTAGTTGCAATTAGTTCACCTTTTCTCCCATAGATTTTGCACATACCATTCTTAAACTCCAATTGATATCCTCTATCATTGAGTTGTGTAACACTCAACAGATTGTGCTTTAGACCTTCAACCCAGTAGACATCATCTACACTGCTCTTTCCATTAAGAGAAATAGTTCCCTTACCTTTAACCATGTAGGGTGAGTCATTACCAAATCTTATAACTCCACCGTCAAATTCCTTCAAAGCAAGAAATTTGCTTCGATCACCAGTCATGTGATGTGAACAACCACTATCAATGATCCAATCATCATAATTATCCATGCGTGAAACTAAAGCCTTCTGATCAGATGTTTCCTCTTGAATGGCTACAAACAAAATATCTTCATTAGCATCACCATCAGATTCTTCATCAGTGATACCACTATCAACTGCAATAACACAATCTCTTTTTCCTTTTCCCTTGTACTTCTTAAACTTGTCTCACTTGTGCTCATTATCATCATTAGGACAGTTAGTAGCTATGTGTCCAATCTTGTTTCATGCAAAACATTTCAAAGATAATAGCCTCCAATGCTTGATTATTTTCTTGTTCCTCTTTCTTCTGATCATCAGTCATAATCCCAGTAGGTGCAACATATTGAGTATTAACATGTTCCTAGTATAGATTTCCAAGACTCTTGATATAAATTTTCATTCTATCACTCCATATCCTATAGTTCTCTCTATTAAACTTCGGACCTTCCTTCTTCAACATGATCTACAAGATCTTTACCTCAAGCTGTTAGGCTTAGACCTTAGAGGACTTGAGACGATCTGATACCAATTGATGGTATGATGAAAGAACAAGGATTTGATCAACTACTGAGAGCGGGGGGGGTGAATCAGTAGATAGAAAAACTGATAAACTTCACCAATCTCAAAATCAATCTCTCAAAGTAAACTTGGAACTATCAATGCAACATCTTTGTCAAGATTAAAAATGTCAAGATAAACTGGTTGACTATTACAACATATAACAGTAAATAATTTGTAACACAAAATTCCAAATACTTTTACTGACATAAGTAAAACTTCATTTCATATTGTTGTCGGTTATCATGACTTATCAAAGTGGACTAAGTAGTTAAGAAAATCAACCATAATAAACATTCACCACTTGACACAATATTTTTGACGTGGAAACCCAAATGGGAAAAACCATGATGAGATGGAACTCACAAGAATTCTGAACTCTTTTGAAGTTTGCCCTGTTAGGAGCCAAGCCTGTTAAAGCTTTACAAAAAGTCTTGTTAAGAATAGATCCTGTTAGGCACCACCCGGTTAAGGGATTGACTATAATGCCTTGTTAGAAGCAATACCCTATGAGGAGTAACCTTTGTAAAGGATTTAGAATCCAAGCTAACAGATCACCTTGTTATAGGATTTGAGTAGCACCAAGCTTGTTAGAGTTTACCCAGTTAGAGGATTTCAATCTGTTGTAATTGTTAGAAAACAACAAGAGTTTTCTGATCTATTTGAATAGCACTAGACTTGCTTGTTTAGATCCTTTTCATGCTCCTATCTACCTTTACTCAAACTGCAGATACATCATGCGGTTCAGCAACCACACACTCAACTAAAAATTTGCCAACTCTGAAACTAAACAACTCATCGACCTTATAAACAAATCAATTAGGTCAGTAACACAACAAAAACCTAATTCACATAGAGATTACAAACAAGTCAGTTCAGGTATGACCATTGGATTACATAACAATCTCTACACATCATTCAAGAAATCCTCGACCGCTCCTTGATCACCGCTTCATTGAACGTAGTAACTCATCACGTGCTTTGCATTACATGCAGTATACTTGCTCATTCCCAAGACAAAAAATTGTTACCTCAATGCGCCAAATACACTTTGAAACTCTCTTCATAGAATATGCATAAGTGTCATAATCATTACCGCTCATCATCAGATCATAAACAGTTATTATCAATTCACCAACCTTAATTGGTTAGGGTTTATCAAAACAATAGGTAGGGTTTACCGGTTCAACTCTCCAATACTTAGCAATACTGGTTCACTCCACAAACTTACCTATCCATTACAGTTTCCTTTCACTAGCTCTTCCTATCGATTACAAGACATCAATACAATAATAAAATTACTGGTTAATTGACATCAATGACAACATAACATTTCATTAATGCAATCTTCATGCAAATGCCAACACTGGCTTTGGTGGTGTTATCTGGAATTGTGTTGGCTTTTGCATAGGGGTGGTGGCCTTCCCCTTGGGGAACCAAACAAATAATTTGGCTGAAGCTATGGGCACCCTCCAAGCTATTAAATTAGCACATCATCTGGGAGTCAAATTCTTTTGACTGGAGGGGTATTCTAAAAATATTATCAATTGCCTCCTTTTTAAGCATCAACCCTCGTGGACAATTAAAAATATCATTGACACGACCGTGGAGATGCTTGAGGGATTCGACTAGTGTTACATTTCTCATGATTATAGAGAGGCCAACAAGAGCGTTAATTAGGTTGTCAATGAGGCAGTATAGAGAGGGAAAATCAATATTTGGTATGGCGAGGGGGAGCTCCCTCGACTGGCACGTGACATTTTAAATTATGAAAGATATCATGGTAAACAAGGCAGGATTTGATATCATTTCCCGAGATGGTAGGGGTGGTCGTGGCATCATGAAACGGTATCATAAGCAACCGAGAGGGAGGTACATTATTAATTGTCATATCATCTTGTATGCTTTGTGGCTGCTTCTTTCCTTTTGGAGTGGAAGCTTAAGAAATATCCATTTTCTTCTAGAGGCTTCTTCCTTGCTAAAAAGAAAGTCTATAGAGAAGAGTGGTATTTGCTGGAAATTATAGTTGACTGATATCGATAAGAAGATGGGGGAATTGCAAGCGCACAAAGGCAACTAAAATTGATAAATGGAAGGACCGTCCCCAGGTTTGGGTTGTGTTGCAAGCAACAAAAATGATGGATTACATGGAAAGAATGCAAGAAAGAAGGTCGGATATCACTAGGATTTTCAAAAAAGGGTGGAATACAGGCACCTTGATCATTGGCAGTAGGAAGGTTAAGGTGAATGAGACCATGATCATTGAGGCTATAGGGCTACCAATGGATGGAATCAAATTCTATAGGGACTGAAAGCTGTCAGATGTTGCTATGAATAAATTCCCTAAGGACGAGGAGGAGAAAGCGAAACTGGTGAAGGGAAGCCACACTTACTACTCCCCTAAGGTAATCAAGATGATCTGGCGATGGATTTTGTTTGCTATTATGGAATTCATAACTTTAGATGGTAGATATACCAGGGTTTATAGCTACCATTTCCGATACAAGGAGAAAATTTCCCTCCCCTACTACTTGTTATGTGCCCTAAATATCGGGATTATGGATGCTATCTCTAATCTCAAAACTAATCCAGCTTTGCATGAGGGTCTTATGGTGGTTCCTTACAACCATATCAAGAATATGACTGTTCAACTAAATATTGCAAAGGTTTCTGAGCCAAACGAGGAATTGGATGATTCAGATGATGATGATGATGATGGTGAGTGTTACAACATAGAGGCGGATGTTGAGGTGGACCCCCATATCATTGGGTCGAGCAAGCATAAAAGGAAAACTGGGCAAGAGGATCAGGGTAAAGGGTCGGCTAGAAGGAAGCAGAAGGGGGAAGATGATGATAGTTGGTATGAGGAAGAAGACGAGACTGAAGATGATATAGAGATAGACAACAAGGAGGTTCAAATTCTTTCTAGCCAGAAGAAAAAGGGGAAGATGTTGAGAGGTGAGGATTTGGGAGCTAAGAATCGATCACCCCTTCCTACTGGTTCCAAGGACTGCAAGAAGGGATTGGTTGGGGAGGACACCCCCATGAAGGAAGCTAAGATTGTTGAGTGGAAGGAGGTGGGTCTGGAGGTGAACTTGGATCCTGTGGGAGATAAGGCCCATGATGGCTTCCATGTGGATATTCATGACCTTTGTTTCAAAAATGGCACAAACTGCTTCAATAAGGTCTTCCTTTGGGTTCAGAAGTAAATAACAAGCATAAAAGCGAAACAGGTCCAGGAGGCCAGCAAAATTGAAGCTTTAGAAGCTATTGGCACTAGTAAATTCAGTTCCCTCCTTGACTACTTAAGTGAGCTTACCAAAGCTATCAATAATGCAGAGGAAATCATAAATGCCTAACGCAATAGCTTTCAAACCTTGGAAGACAGAGCTAGGGCTACCGAAAAGAGGATGGAAGGGGTTGAGAAGACTCTCAAAAAGATTGGGGAGCAAAGTCACAAGATTTTAAAGGCCACCTCTGACAGCATTAAGGTCCTTATCAGCAAGCTTGAAAGTGTCCAAGGGGAAAAGGCCTTCGGGGACACCATTGAGGTGAAGGAAGACACCCCTGAAGATAGGGAGATGGGTCCTAGAAAAAGAACTCGTGCAAGCACCAAAAAGAAGCAAAACCAAAGCAGGGATCTTGAGGAGATCAAGTAGACTGCTGAGAACATGGAGCAACTAGAGCTGGAAGCTGCCGAGTTGCTAAAGAACTTTACCTAGTCTTGACTTTTCTTTTCTACTTTTTGTCTTTAGTTCCTATGTGTTGTATCTTTCTGTTGCTGGCTTTTTGTTATCTGACCAACTGGCTTTTTGTTATCTGACCAACTGGCTTTTTGTTATCTGACCAACTGTCTTTTCTATGTTTGTTGTCTCTACCTTTTTCGGTGTTCTCTAATGGCTATCTTTTGATCTAAAGTTGTAAAGGGTTTCAGGAGCCTTTCAAAACCTGTTTTCCCCTAATAAAAAACAACAATGAAAATCTTCTTATAAAAAATGCTAATTAATGTATATAAAGAGATGGAAGATAATAAATTCACATCGGTAAAAAAATTTACTTAGAAAGTCCTTTTTAGAAATGAGTAGCTATCATGTTAAGATGCTTGAAACTAAGAAAATATCCATCATGAATCAGACTTGTAAGTGATGACAGGGTTCCATTCATAATGGCTGTCCATATATTTATGCAGTGTATCTATTATCAAAAAAGATTAAACCCTCAATCGTAAATATACTTTTCTACTATCTTCTTTTACTAAAAATTGTACTTTTTATTTTAAATTAATGCAAAATTAAATAAAATATATTATATGTGTTGTCCTTTCCTATAGAGGATTGTTTTCACTGTGCATGGAAAGAAGCTGGGTGTAGAAGGCAAAGATGAATGGGTATCTGAGTTAGTTAGCCTGCACACTACCCAAACTTCACCTCTGACCTCCATCATTGTAGGGCATGTCTTTCTAAGACCGAAGTATCTATGCAGCAACTTAAAACGCATGGAGATATGAAGAAAACATTTAGATTTTTTATAAAAGCTTCCCCCATACACCCTGCAGTTTAGGTCTCTGGATAACCGCAGGTGGCCATTTTTCACATGTCCCATTAGCTTATTCACGCATAAGCTTTCTAATACTTTTATTGACTGGGGTTTTTAGGTATCGATAGATACTGCGTATTCGTACTGCATTGAATTGGAAGCTAAGTGTTTGTTATCATTATCTTATCCACTGATTAAAACACACCAACAAACCTACCAATCTCTCTCATTGTAAGACTGTTCGCTCCTTTGAATTTGTCTCGTTGATTAATATGGATGATGGCTTGTGATGAAGGGAAACCTTAAAATGAGCATATTGTTATGGTGTGTAAAGATTAAGGCCAAGTAAAAGAAGGATGGAAGGATTTGCCTTTGAAACTACGTTTCTTCCTATTTGCTTCGTTTTCCCTTTCAGAAAGCTCCTTTTTGTTACTTAATTCAAAAAGATTTTGACAATTGCAGGTGGAAGGCAGATTTTGATTCTCCTTACTAGTGCCAAAAATTCTTGGATAAGGCAGTGCGTGGATAAGGTAATGGGACCTGTGACAGAGACAGGGAGTAGGATGATAATGAATTCTTTGTATATTGTTCTTAGGCATGTGGGTGGAGGAAAATTGATGATGATAGGTTCTTTGTATATGTATATTAAGCATGTGGGTGGAGAAGAATTGCTAGCTGTGATTGGAACTCGAGACCAACTACTTGTCAAATATAAGCGTTCCATTAGAAAATTTCAGAGACTGATTGATTTCATTTGAATTTGAGATAGAGTCAGGTCTCCCGTGAGCAGTGTAAAAGGTAGGATGGTAATTACTCCTCCAATTTTGACCGTTGATTTTTGTGTAGAATTGCATTGCTTTATGTATTTAAGAGCTTCTTGTTGCATTAAATTCTTTATTTAATTTCAGTGTCTCAGTTTAAGGTGCATTTTCTTTTCATCTTTAATATTATTAACATTTAAACATTTTATCTGAAATCATATTAATAGATAAATTTAATTGAAATAACTAGAATCATATAGAATAATGTCTCCATCTCTAAATCATGTACAGGGAAAAGATGTGTGAGGAGATTGGTGACTTCAAATCCACCTAAGCCATTCACATGAACAAATTTTAATGTTCAAATAGAGTTTATTATGGGATTTTGAGCTTGAAGCGTCGGCCAACACTTAGATGGAACCAAAATAAAGTGTTGTGCTGAGGGGAGTTTTGAGGAGGCAGTGGTATGTGGTGTAAGGAGGAGAAAAGGAGAGGTAGTTGGGATAGGAAAGAAGAGAAGGTCAAGTGTAGGTGAGAACATTTTGGAGGGTATTTTGTTTGAGTTTTGAGGAGGCAATGGTATGTGGTGTAAGGAGGAGAAAAGGAGAGGGAGTTGGGATAGGAAAGAAGAGAAGGTCAAGTGTAGGTGAGAACATTTTGGAGGATATATGAGGAGAAGTGAGTGTGTATGTAGCATAGTATGCTGCCATTTATGAGAGCTTGTTTATTTTGTATCACAAAGGATACTAGAGAGTAGTAGAAAGATCATTTTTGGAGGCATGGACAAAGAGAGAGAGTTGTGAGTGAATGAGTCTAGGTGAAGAATACATTGGTCTATGTAATGTATAGAAGGCTTAAGAAGTTTTGGAGAGGGTAGGTGTATGTTTAATGGAGCCATTTTGGAATATAATTTAGGTAGTAGTTATTATGGTTTGTTATCTAGTAAACAAATTTCTATCAATTTTTGTTGATAAGAGATTTATAGAGGTGTTGTCAGAAAAATGTTTTTTCTTATGATATTTAAAGAATTTTTTGTTGTGAGGCTATAAATGAATTTTATTTGATTATGGTAAAGATGTGAAATCATAATTTAAAAATTGGTATATTGTGGCAAAGAGAGTTGTGTATAATAGAAATGTTATTTTTAGCGAAGTCAAGTCTTCCTCCAATACATTGAAACCAAAAAGGATCAAAACAAAGACATAGTTCAACTACCTCCAAAGACAAAGATATTTGAAGTATCGAAAGAGAAGGAGAGTTTAGATAGTTCAAATTGGTCTAAAAAAGAAGTAAAACCTTAGAATATTGCTTAGTCATTTCTTGGAATTCTTAAGTAATGGGAGTCTTTAGTCATTTTATGGCTAAATTTAAATGAGTACAGTGGGATGAAAGCATGGGGTGATTGCAAGAAGTTGAGTCCCACTTTTGGGCAAAAAGTGGAAGTGTTTTCTTTGTAAATTTCAATTTTTCTGTTGATTGATGTCAAAATTTGAGGCACTTAGAATGTAGTGCTCATAGTCTACTTTTCAAATATGCAATTTATTTCAATACCCACATGGTAGAAATTGCTTTTTAGTAGGCATGTTTAAAAACCACTTTTTCAAAATGTCTATTTCAGGACCATACCACACATGTGTATAGCCATCATTTTTTGATGCAAATAAATGAATTTTTGCAAATTCTTCTAGGAAACGATACCTAAGACACCAAATATTGATGAGAATATTTTTCTTATTTTTTATTGGATATTTTTTTTATTAATTTTTAATTGACAATAAAGTACATTTTCAAAACATTGGGTGTACGACCACCACAATTTGATGAATTTTTTTTTTTTTTTTAAATCTTCAAAAGAATTGTATTTAGATTGATGTCATATAATTTATTTTTCTAAAAACCTACAAACAAAAATGTTATTAAAGTTTTACTGAACCTCAGTATTTTTTTTTTTTTTTTTTAAAATCTTCAAAAGAATTGTATTTAGATTGATGTCATATAATTTATTTTTCTAAAAACCTACAAACAAAAATGTTATTAAAGTTTTACTGAACCTCAGTATTTTAGGTTTAGGTACCACTCTTGATTAATAAGTAATGCAAAAATAGTAAAAAATAATCTTATCACTATGAAATTTACATTTTTGAAATTAAGACACTGAGAAATCTAATGGGTTTTCATTTCATCAAAAGATTCGATCAGGAAGGCCTTCAAAAAATTAGGCCAAGGCAGAAATCTGATATTGTTTTGCCTTAGCCATTTTTTTGGAGGTCCAAGCATAAGCTTGGTCCCACCAAGCCTAACCCGAAGCCAAAACCAAGGCAGAGGGTTGTTTCTCGCTCCAACTTTTATGAAACAGGTGCCCATTATTTGAAATTCAAAAAACAGGCGCCCGTTTCGCTTTCTACCGTTGAAAGTGAAACATGCACCCGTTTCTTAAAAGATTCGTTGGGCAAAATATTGACCCACAAGGACAAATTAATCAACAGGTTTGATCTGCAAAGAGAATATTTTGTTAAATAATTCTCTTTTCTTGTCTTGTTATCAATTTGACAAGGAGATCCATTCGAATTCGAATTTTGGTGCAACCATGGGATCAAATCAACGCAGAAAGAGGCAAAGGAAGGTTCTGACAGCTGAAGACATTGCAACAAATAGATAGGAGGCAAAACATCAATGAGAAAGAAGAGAAATAATTAAACAATTGAACAATGTTGGAGCGTCAAGTTCAACAATCGTTTCAGAAGACAAGAACATCGAGGACACCATAAATGTTGAAGAAGGAAACATAACCAAATTTAGGTGCATCTTCTAATCCATTATTGGATACAAGTATGTCTTTACAACCCCATGTTTATTCTCATGAACAAATTGGTGATTTAGTAGAAGCAAGTTACTCATTAAATCAAACCCCAAATGAAAGTAAAACTCAAATTGAAACTAAAATTGCAACCGAAATTAAAAATCAACTGGCAATTGAAATCAATAATGTGGATGTAGACATGAAAACACCAATTGAAAAAGAAACCTATTTGAATGATAATGAAATGAATGAATATTTTCAAATTAAAAGTGATGTGCTAGACAATCTTCCTGGCTTGGTTTCATGGAGACAGATTATGACACATGCAAATAGATTGTTTTGACAATTTTTTTATAATAAGAAATTTGGGTTTCAATGTCAATTAATGTTACAACTAATTAAAATAACTAAAATGCAAAAAGCGATGAAGAAGTTAAGCTTTTATGTCAAACCCAAGAAGAAGGATGAGTCTTTAAAACAAGTTGTATTGACTATTGCTAGCGCCTTTGATACAATCAAAAAGAAAAGTCGTTCTAAAGATAGGAATGCGGCATTGCGAGTAATAACAACAGCTTTAGTAAGTAAAACAACTTCTGATAAAAGAATGATGACTAACATAAGTGGATATCATAATATTTATTATAAAACTTTGTCAAGAGCTGTAAAGAGAAGAGTTAACTTTGAAAGTGATCCAGCAAACAAATTGTGGACTTTTAGTGGTAGACTACCAAGGTCTGATATGAAACTTAATGGTGAAGTCAAAACTTTGATCGAAAAATTCTGGCATGATAATACGAGAGTATCACCTAATGCTAGAGATGTTCTTAAATTAAGAGTTGGTTCAAAAATTCGTGAGCCACATCCAAAACACCTTTTGGACATGACTCAAACTGAACTGTAGAAAAAAAAATTGGATGATAAGGTGTTAACTATTATCATTAGTCAAAGGTCTTTTGAAAAGTGTAAACCTTGGTATGTTCGATTAACAAGGAAAGAGTCACATGCTGTTGCAAAACTCATGTTCAATTTCATTACCATTATGATGTATTTTGATATATAGTAATGGAATGTAACGAGAATGTAGTATAAATATACCATCTGAAACTATAAAGGAGTTTATATCAAGTTTTTTTTGCAACCCACCTAATGAGCAATATTTTCTTTTCAATGCATATGTTTCTGGTGTATGTGATATATGTGGCAATCTTGCATTGTTGGATGAATGTTTGCATGAAAATATTTCAATTTATTTTGGATAAGATTAAGAGGGTTAAACTTTTCACGCACAAAAAATTGTTCCTGATTTTTTCAGAAAAATATAACATAGCTGTTTTCGTGTGCTGCACAAAATATATAGTTAGATTTACTAGTTTGCAAAACCCTTTGGTAGGATGATAGGTAAGAGTGATATCTAGAAGTTGTGTATTTTTTTGCATTTTTTTGTTGAGTATTTTTTTTAATGATTTTTTGAAGTGACCGCATCCCGAACATTTGGTACCTATTCGTGCGTTGGGCATAACTTGCATCAAAATAATCGAAAATGAAAACTTCTTTTTTTTAAAAGTGTATAGAATCTAGTGTAGAACAATAATTTGTAATTTATTTTGAATTTGGTCAAGTATATAAAAAGTTATTAAAAAAATGGTAGACATATGTTTGTGAGGACTGTCAAGGCATTGGTAAAGAAAATTAAAGTTCACTATGCTAATGTTGTCCAAAATAGAAAAATATATGGTCAGAAAACTAAGATGTGTGAGATTATGGTGG